>NC_080740.1:85974974-86599974 GCF_020826845.1 Diceros bicornis minor | reverse complement strand
GCCCTCCTTCCTGAGAGGGCCTGCTCAGCCTCAAGGCACCATGTGCATGCTCTCTAATTCTTTTAAATGCCCCTCCCCTGCCACCTGTCCTCTACTGGGTGGTCATTCCTGTAACACTTCCTACGTCCTTGCCTCCCCCTCCATCTCTGTACCCTTGCTCTGTGTGCCCTGCTCAGCCGACATAGGGAAGGTATCACCAGTGCCCCACCCCACCTACTCCCCACGCTTTCCGTTACCTCCGTGCCCTGAGGGGCCTCTTCCCTGAGGTCTCTCAAGTGGGGTGGTTTGAGTTTGCAAAATTCATGGATCCTGGTGTAAGTAGATGGGTGGGTATCTTCCTTGATCCCCTGAGCCTCTTCAAGACCCTCCACCTTCTTGCAAAACACCCCACTTCTTTGAGGCCCATGGCCTTCAGCTCTCCCGCCCTTTGCCCTTCAACCTCCTTGGCATTGGTTTCCTTGACCAAATTCCCAGCCGTTCTCTGCTCCTTCACGGAGAGCTTTGAGACCCAGTCTTCCTGTTCACCCTGAGCTCTGTTGTCATCTTGGGTGACTTTGCTGGCCACGCAAAGGCCCGTCCACTGCCGTGGCCTCTCCTCCTCCCTGTGACTGTGGATTTGATATTTCTTGTTTCAGTTCTGTCAACTTTGACTTCATCTATTTTGGGGCTATGTCCCTAAGTACATAAAAACTTGGAATTGTTATTGCTTCCTACCGGGCTAAACCTTTCATCATTATGAAGTCTCTCTATCTCTAGTAATGTTTTGCGTAAAGTCTCCTTCTTTGGATATTGTAGATATTGTGGAGCTACACTTTTGATTAATGTTTGCATGATATATCTCTTTCCATCCATCTTTTTACTCTCTACCTTTTTTATCCTTATATTTAAATTCTGGGGCTTTAAAAAATTCTAATCTGATATTCTTTGTATTAATTGTAATATTTATTCTATTTTTAGTTCTTCAAATTACATATATATTTTGAGTTTATATCTACCATATTACTATGTGTTTTCTATGTCTCCTACCTATTCTACGTTCTTTTCTTATCCTTTTTTTTCCGCATTTGTATTAGTTTCCTAAGCCTGCGTAACAAAGTGCCACAAACTGGATGGCTTAAAACAACAGAAGTTTATTCTCACGGTTCAGGAGGCCAGAAGTCCAAAAGCAAGGTGTCAGCAGCGCTGTTTCCTTCCGGAGGCTCTAAAGGAGAAACCACCGCCAGGCCTCTCTCCGAGCTCGAGGTGGCAGCCCGCAATCCTTCGTGTTCCCTGGCTTGCAGATGCGTCACTCCGATCTCTGTATTCGTCTTCACGTGGTGTTTTCTTGGGTCTCTGTGTCTTTACTTGGTCGTCTTCGTATTAGAACACCAGCTGTACAGGATGAAGAGCCTACCCTACTCTAGTAGGTCTTAACCAATCACATCAGCAATGACCCTTTTTCCTGATGAGGTCAGATTCTGGGGTACTGGAGGTTAGGACTTCAACATATCATCTTTGGAGGACATAATTCAGCCCATTCTTTTGAATTAAATGCTTTTTATCATTCTATTCTCCTCCTATTAATTTCTTAGTTACACATTCTTTTACTATGCTTTTGGTGATTATCATAAAGATTGAAATATGCATCATTTACTTATTCAAGTCTAATATAATTTGTGTTTTTACCATCTCTTGGACAATGCAAGGACTTTGGTGCACCTTAACTGCATTTTCTGTCATACTTTTTGTGCTATTATTGCCATATGTATTTTAATTCTACCTATATTTAAAATTCCATGAAACATTATTATTCTTGTTTTATATAGTCAATCTTCATTTATGTAAACCCATATAATTACTTTCTCCATGTGTATCTTTCTTCTTTTGATGCTTCCATCTGAACTTATTTTCTTTCAGCCTGAAGAAATTCCTTTAATAATTCCTTTATTAAAGGAATATCCTTTAGTTGGGACCTACTGGTGACGAATTTTATGTTTTTGTCTCCAAAAAAATGTTTTGTCTTCGTTTTGGAAGGCTATATCCACAGCATATCAAATTCCACATTGCAGGTTTTTAAAACACTTCACCTCTTTGAAGATATTATTCCGTTGTCTTCTGTTTCCATCGTTACTGTTGAGAAGTTAGCTGCCAATCAAATGGTCCCTTGGAACTCACTGTCTTCTCTCCCTCTGGCTGCTTGCGAGCTTCTCTCTGCCTTTGGTTTCCAGTCGTTCTTCTGCAATGTGCCTAGGTGGGTTTTTGTTGTTATTTGTTTTGCTTGAGGTTCTTAGCATTTCTTGAAACTGTGGCTTGAGGCCTGTCATAACTTCTGTAAAATTTCAGCCACTATCTCTTGAAATATCCACTCTTTTCTCTTTATTCTCTCTCTTCGGAGACTAGAGTTCGTGCATGTCTTGTGAGCTGAATGTGTCCCCAAAATTCATATCTTGAAGCCCCAATCGCAAGTGCCTTGGAATGTGACTGTATTTGGAGATGGGGCCTTTCGGGAGGTAATGGAGGTAAGATGAGGTCAACATATGGAGGTTCTGCCCTCTGGGAGCCCCGGGTGGGTCCACATAAATCCCGTGCAGGGGCCGGAATGAGGATGGCAGCCAGCAGATGCTCCGCGAATGGTGATGGGACAAGTGACAGGAGGCAGCAAAGGGCACGGAGGGGGACATGTGAGAAATCACCTTGAAGGTGAAGTTAGGTCTGCACGCCAAGCGTTAGAGGAAAATATATTCTAGATGACTCAATTATCTAAATGTTTGTTAGAACCATATCAATGTATTAGAAGATAATATTGGTAAATATTTATATAATCTTGAGGTTGAGCAGTTATTTTGAAGTTTCACACCAAAGGCAAAATACATAAAGGAGAAGATTGATAGCCTTGACTACGTAAATTAAAATTTTTTCTTTTATAAAAAAACATCTAAACAAAATTGAAAGCCCATAACAAACTGGGAGAAATCTTTTCACCATATATGACCAACAAAGGATTATTGTTTTTACTAACACTCTTACTAACTGATAATACTTTGCCAAAAAACCCACAAAGGATAAGGAAAAGCAATTCACAATAAGATAGTCAATATGCAAATAATATAATGTCTTGCTTGCCAATAATGAAATAACAGTATATTGCAACAGCAAAGAGATGCCGTATATTTAAAGTATCTAACTGATCAAAGATGCAAAATAAATAATACCCACAGTTGTTGAGGTTACTGGGAAGTGGATATTCCCATATCGCTGTGAAGTTTAAATTGTTTCAATCTTTTTGGAGAGCATTTTGGCAGCTTAAGTCTGACGTTTTGGATCATTGTGTATTTTTTGACCTAACAATTCCTCTTCAAGGAATTTATCCTATGGAAGCAATTGTGAGATGAGCAAAAAGACAGCTTCAAGGACCTGCATGATAGTGATGTTAATAAGTAAAAATTTTTGCATGCAATCAAAATGCTTATGAATAGGGGAAGGATGAATAAATCATGGAGCATCCAGTCAAGGGAATACTGTGCAGTTCTTAAATCTAATGATAAAAATACACAGTAGCAATTCAGAAGATGCCAATACTGCTCCCTGGGGAGGAGTTGCTCTAGAAGCCACCCTCAGCTAAGGGCCACATAAGTAGAGCGAGGTGAGAGCCTACCCTCCCTGAGAGACCCTCAGGATCCCGTCATGCCTCCCAGCCCTCCCAGCCCTCCCAGCCCTCTGTCATCTTCCAGACTTTCACTCACCTCTGTCCTGCCCTGTACAGCCCCTCAGCTGACCCACCCTATCCATCTTCCCTCTTCTCTCTCTTCTTCCCTCCCTCCCTTCTCTCTCACACACACAATACACCCACCAACCCACTCTCACATTCACTCACACACCCACCCACACATACACACACCTACACTCACTCTCACACCACACTTACACACCCACACACACTCACACTCACACACTAACACTCACCCACCCCTATATTCATATGCACTCAACACTAACGTGCACACACTTTCACTATACCCTACACATTTACATTTGACACATTTACACACATCTTCATACCCTCACACCCCACACACTCACCCACCCACACTTTCACACAAACACTCTCATATACACTTCCACATACTCACCCCCACACTCACACTCACTTCTACACACTCACATTCACTCACACACACTAACACTCACACTAATACTCACCCACCTGTATATTTGCAAACACACTAACACACTTTCACCTACACTCCTGCATTCACACTTACACATTCACACTCACACCCACCCCTCCACAATCATTCACTCACATTCACTTGCAGTCCCTTCCTCTCTGCCTGGACTGGCAGTGGGCTGTCCCCTGAGGACATGGCGCCCTCCAGGTATCTGAGGCAGAAGATGTTTCCACCCTCGGGGGTGCTGGGAGCCTAGAGATGAATTTGCAGGTTCCTGGCTCCCTCTCCTCCTTTGAGACTCTGCATCTGGCCGTGCCACCCTCTCTCCCGCCTCATGGCTGCCATCTGCCAGCCCCCTGGACGCCCCCTAGTTCACAGAAGACCTGAGCTCACCTGGGGGGACTTTGATGCTCGTGGGGGTAAGTGACCCACCCAGATCCCAGGCCTCGAAGCTTCACCCCTCCCCATCTCCAGTGACCTTCCCATCCCTCCAGCTCAGCCACCCGCCCCACTGCACTCCGTGGACTCTGTCATCACTGAGGACACCTCAGGCTCAAAAGCTCAGCCCCCACCCACCACTTCTCGTCCTGCCAGCTCGCGTGCTCAGGAACCTCACTGTCACCCTTCCCCCTCTGTTAGTCTCTTGGCCTCATCTTTTCCTTGCTCTCCATCCTCCTCCTGCTGCCTCATTCCCTCCTTTCCCCGCTTAGATCTCAGGGCCCACCCTTCACCCCCTTGTACACGCCCTCACTGCTCTGCCCCTCTCTTCTCCATCTTGCTTGCCTGGCAAAACCCTGACCCTGAGGGACCCAGCCCTTTGCCGTCCTCGGGCCTGACCCTGAGCAGCTGAGCGCTGCCGGAGAAAATGCCACCGCCCAGCTGACTGAGCTCACTTGCAGTTCAGTTTTGTGATCTGTACGGACAAACGGTCCCTCGCTGCCCTGCAGTCCTACTGGGGTTTTCTAGAAGGTTTCCTGTCCCATTCCCGAGAGCACAGCTCACCTCTGGGTCTCTTTTCTCAAGCCCCCAACTGCTCCTTCACTCTCAGCTGCTGACCCCAACTCACTCGTCATGGAGTAAGAGAAGTCCCAGGGCAAATCTCACATTCCCACCCCCCAACCTACCGCCTTCCTGCGTCTCAGACACCTCCTTCTCCCTCCCCCTGCTCCTCGGCGGAAAGTGTCCTTCTCCCCGCCACGGCCACCACGCCTTCTGGGCTCTGGATCCCCTTGGCTTTCTCAGGAGCCTTGTTTGTTTGGTTTTCTCTCCCGTCAGCATCATCAATACCTTCTTCAGCTGATCCCTACCAGCGTGCAAGTGTACCATGGCGGGGGGGGGGGGGCAACAAACTACAGCCCACAGGCCAAGTGTGGCCTGCCAACTGTGTTTGGAAATAAAGTTTTATTGGCACCAAGCCACACCCGTTTGTTCAGCCACGTCTATGGCTGCTCTTGCACAACGGCAGAGTTGAGTAGTTGTGACAGAGACCTTACGGACCTCAAAGCTGAGAACTCTTACCATCTGGCCCTTTACAGAAGAAGTTTGCTGGCCTCTGTGCTACAGCTGTGGTTCATAGCCGCATTTTGGGATTGCACATGAGGGGGCTTCTGGAAATGGGAGGGTGGTTTTTGGTTGTCACTCTATTTGGGGGTCTCTACTGGCCTGTACTAGGAGGACCCAGGGATGTTAAGCGTCTGCAATGCACAGAATAGTGCTGCGCCACAAAGAACTCTCTTTCCCCAAATGCCAATATCTCCCCCATTCAAACAAATCAATCATCAATCAATCGCTCGTTCAGTCAAACAAGCAAAAAAACCCTCATGACACCACGGGCCTCCAGCTACCATCCCACTTCTCTACTCACCTTTACCGCCAGACTTGCAGAAAGCTTGTCGAGACATTTTCATCTTCCCTTCCCCAGTCACTCTCCAGGACACTTTAATCGGACGTCTGTGTCCACTATTCCATTGAAGTTGCTCTTTTCAATCAACGCAGGGACCTCCCTGTTGCTAATCTAACGGCCGCTTCTCTGTTCTCATCATACTGCCTCTTCCGCCAGCATCTTCACAGTTGACTGCTCTCTCCTGGAGAAACTCTTCTCAGCTCAGGATACCACGCCGGCCTGGCTCTCTCTGGCTGCTCTTCCTCTATCTGATCTCAGATCTCAGGGACCCTCAGATGTGGGCCTGTGGATGCAAATAATCAATAATCATCCGATTGCAAAAGAAAAGAAGAGAGTTTTATTTGAGCCAAACTGAAGACTATAGCCTGGGAGTCACAGCCTTTGCAAGGGGAGAAAGCACTCCAGAGAAGAGTGATTTTCAGCACAGTTATATACCATTTCCAAACAAAAGACATACCTCAAGCATGACAGGGCCACATCCTTTCAAGGGTTAAGGAGATGTTTGTTACCGATTAGCACGTACACAGTGGGTCAACAAGACCCTGCAGTCACGGGAAGGGAGACTTATCTTCAAAGAGTACTGGCGTCACAAGAAGGGAGGCATCAGTTCTTATCTTCAGAGTACATTCTTTAGGGTAATGGTTAAAGCAGACGTACAGTGTATGTTTCACAGGCTGTAAGTCAGGCTTCTTTGGTTTACATAAAATTTAGGCCAAATCAAGTTTAAACCAGAATGGTTTCCCCATACACCTCAATACATAAAATTTTCTTATATCATTTCCCCCTTTTGATAAATAATCTTTTGATAGAAAGCATTGATGATCAAAATATTATCCCTCTATGCCAAAGTGGTTCTTCCTGCCCTGGGTCCATCAGGTCCCTCGGAGCTGGGCTTCACTTTAATTGACCTACCCGGTTATTCATGTTGGGGGGAACCAGTCAAATATAATTGATAATCATAGAGGTACGGACCGATGGGGAAGTATTTTTACAGGATGTGTATATTTTCAATTAAGCCGAATTGTCGTGCAAACATTGTACATGTGCTTTTGTATGACCTTTTATGATTACATGGTTTATAACATTTATAAAACAGATATAGTAACAATAATAAGAAGCCAATCAATAATATTTGAAGTGGCCACATATGAACAATGCGGAGGCCATCAGGAGATGAGTCTTAGGCATAGTCTTTGTCTAGAAAAGAATCAAGTCTTTTGTTTCCTTGGAGTTGCAAGATGGGTCAATCATCTGAAGGCCTTGAGCAATCATCTCTCTAGCAGCAGAGACAGGCGTACAGCTTCGTGAAATGCAAACCATTAGCAGTTTAAAGGTGGCAAAGACTGAACAAATCAGAACGATAATCGTTAGTAAGGCCTGGAACCCTGATCTCAAAATAGCTCCGAGCCCAGAGGGCAGCCAACCAAACAGGTAAAGGGGTCTAGGAGGCCAGCAGTATGACCTGTGTCACTGAGGAGATTGATAGCATCTTTTGTGACCTTTAGCTCCTGTTTTATGTGACCAGACTCATTTATATAAATGCAGCCTTCTTCTCCCATGAGTGCGCAAGTGCACCCTTGTTGAGCAGCTAGGATGTCAAGCGCTTTTTGACTCTGAAGGACGACTTCTGCCATATTGTCTAGCTGACTCTGTTGATATTCAGTAGCTTATTGGGTGGCATTGAAGGTTGAAGCCATCACGAGGGAGAGGTTACAAATGGCCTTTTCAAGGTCAGTTACCCCAGAAGCGGGAAATAATGCTCTAGCAAAGGCACCTCACATTCCCGTTTTAGCTACGGTTGGGCTGTATGTGGGAAGCCCCTGAAAGTCATAGTTTCTTTGGGCTCTCCTGAGTTGACGTGAGAAGGAGCCCAGATGTGGGAGATGAGCAGTGGAGGGGAGATGTGTTCCCAGTGGTAGCGTCAGGGGCGAGTGCTGCTATTTCCATATCGTCCTTTCAGGAAACAGGAGAGTGGGCAGAATATTGGAGCCACACGGGAAAAAAGTATCCAGTGTTTCCAAGAGATACCACATAAGTGGGCCCGCATGCTCAGACTCTCTTGTTAGGTTCAAAAGAGGGATCTTATGGTCAGAAATGTAATCATTCTCACAGAGGACATGGCAGTCAGGACTAGTGGGGTTGTGAGAACAGTTATAGGAACAATGAAGGTTTCTGTAAATTTGGAGCAAAAGATGAGATTGATTTTGGCCAGTAGAATTTTGTTGAGGGTCAGTTGGGTCATTAAGGCTATAATAGTTTTTACTTAATTTCCACCATTCTCCTGATTTTTGGTCTATACCCCAGTGGGCCCGTTAAGGGGAATATGTCAGCTTCCCAACTGCCGGTTCCATTATTGGGAGTCTCCTCACTATAAAGAAATATCAAGGATGCAACATCGTAATAGTTCTCTGAACCCTAACGGAGTGTGAATTCATGATCAAGAATCATAGAGAAGGGTGAAGTTACATATATTAAGCGGTAAATGACCCAGAGTTTTTCCAGTGCCATTAACACTTTCAATATACAAGGAAAGATTATGGGTGAGCACCCAAATTCGGGTGAGAGAGACACCATGGTGAGCTGGAGGTGCCCAATGAAATGAGGTAATATCTGGGGCTTGTTTTCTGAAGGGCAAACGAAAGGTGGTTTCAAAAATGCCAAAGGAAAATCCTATGTCTTTTCTGGTTAGGTTCCTCCAACCTGCTAAGGACAGAGGCCACGCTACCAGTTCAGGAATATTGTGAGTGTGGTTTGCCCTTGCGCATATCCAGGGAGTGGTAAGGTTGGCGCTCTCAGTGAGTTTCTGTAGAGTCGGGACGAAAGGGTGAGATAAGGGGGAGCAGAGTGGACTGCAGCCTATTGTAAGAAGCACCATGAAGGCAGCTCTCATCCAGGTCCCAGACATTTTGTTGTTAATTAATTGGCGATTTAGCTAAACGATATTAGATGGTTATTATGAAAGGATTATTAGAACTGAGTTTTGTGATTAGGTTTTAGGCTATTTTACATGAAATGTAGAGGAAGTGAAAAATAAGGAGTGAAGTACTGAGGTGGGTAAGGACAATAGTTAAATGATATTAAAAAGGCAATCTAAAACACAAGGAAGGCCACCTGCGTCATGTAAGAGTATTAAAATTGCTAACATACTCAGGACTAGGATTATTGTAGCAATTACAAAGTAGGCATATGATTTGTGCATTATAAGGGTTCAAATGGGGAAGATGTAAGGTTAGAAACACAGGCCTGGTCCTGTGTCTTGGGATTCACAGTCTACATCAGTTGTCATCCCCTTCTCATCCTGGTTGGGTGGTGTTTGTTTTAGTCAGTTGGAGCCGGGTATCAGAAAAAGGAGATGAACCTTTTTAAAATGAGAAATGTGAATCCATGCGTTTACTTCTTTTAATTTCGCAGCACATGGATTAGTCAATAATGCCTGATAAGGTCCTTTCCAACAGGGTTGCAAAGAGTGTTTTATTTGATGCTTTTTCCAGTAAACAAAGACCCCATGTTGTAGTCCATGATCCTTGAGGTCTTCATCTCCCAGGAGCTCAGTGCGAAAGGAAAAGTTCCCCATATACCTCAATGTATAAAATTGTCTTATATTGGTCCCGAGCTCCCTTCTGCTCTCTGCTTATACTCTCTCCCCAAATGAGCTCATCCAACCTCATGGTTTTAAATACCTTCTGTATGCTGTTGACCCCATATTTATATTTCAAATCTAGACCATCTCCCTGGCTCCAGATTCATACATCCAGCTGCCTATGCAACTCCTCCTCTTGAGTGTTTCACAGACATCTCAACATGAATATATCCCGAACAACAAGTGTAGGCTTTCCCCGAAACCTGCCCCGTTGTCCCAAGTCTACTGGCACCATCACCCACACAGTTGCTCCAGTTGGAGACTTATGGGGTTATCCGTGATTCCTCTCTTTCCCTCCCCTTCAATCCAACCCATCAGTACATTGTGTTATGTCCGCCCCCAAAGCACATCCTCCCTCTGTCCACTTGTGTCTGTCGACCTCACACTCCCTGAGTGCAGACCACCTCCGTCTCTGCCCTGGACCACTGCAGTAGCCCGGCACGTCTCTCTGCATGGCGTCTCTCCCACCCCAGGTTACTGCCCATAGCTTTCTTCAAAGATTGACTGAGAACCTACCATGAGCCAGGTGCTGGGGATAAAAAGTGAATAAGACAGGAAAAGACGGGAAGACCTCTCTCTGCTTCCACTCACCTTCTAATAGGATGAGAGAGTAAGTAACCTGACAAAATGTGATCAATGCTGTGAAGAAAATGAACAGGGTGCTGAAATAGACAAAAGTCTGCATAGCATGGCCATGAAGGGTATATCTGAGAATGTGAAATTCAAGCTGAAACTTTGAGATAGCAAGACCTTGTGGGCCCCCTAAAAAGCTTTGCACCTGATAGGAGAATCTTGAAGGATTTTAAGCAGAAGAATTATATAATCTGGTTTATGTTTTAAGAAAATCCCTCCAGCTGCTGTGGACAATGGATTAAGATAGGGTGAGGTCAGAGGAGGTGGAAAGCGCGGATCTGCCAGGCTGTGTGCACAGCTCTCAGCCAAGGGAGTGAGATCAGCTGGCAAGATCCACAAGGGTGGGGTGGGGTGGGGTGGACGGCTGGATGGCTCCCTGGAGGAAAAGCGAGGTGCTGTTGCCAAAAGAAGGAGAATGAAGGCTGGGCAGGAAAAAGTAATAGCTGTCCACGTCAGGGACCAAGGTGGAATGTATCAAAGAGAATATTATACAGATGAAGAGTGTAAGAAAGTAAAGGGCCTTCTACACCTGGACACGTGGGGCTCAGTAAAAGTTTACTGAATGAAGAGCTAGCATTGGTCTAAATATGGAGGAATGTGCATGCCAGGAAAGGGAGCTCTGTCTTCCCTTCTGCTGATCCCGGAGGTGTGTGGAAGAAGAGGCAGGAACTACTTACCGTGGTTTCTTGGGGACGTAACGCATATAAAGCTGTGGTCCACGTGGTCCGTGCTGAGAAAAGCCCTGTGGGATCAAGGCCACAGTCCAGCAAACAAAAAAAGCAGCGTCAACAGAGCACATTCCTCCACTTGCCATCCTCAGTCCCCGTGAAGATGTCTGGCGTCCCCCCCTCCTCTCCCACCTGTAGGTGCTCCCGTCTCACTTCCAAATGCCACACAATCCTTCCCCCGGCCCCAGCCTGCCTGTCTCTGTGCTTCTCCTCCTCTGCCTCTCTTCTGCGAGTCCTTCCCAGAAGTGGAGAGGGGAGAAGTGGAACAAAGTCAGCAGGCCGGAGGCAGGAAAGGCTCAGAGCATACTCATTCAGGAGTAACGGTCCCATGGGTGTGGCCTGACACCAGTTCTGCAGCTCTCAGAAGTAACTCCCTCTCGGACACCTTCCCCAGCTCTCCCTCCCTCCCCCACCATACAGTCATTTGTTTAAGGGAAGAAATATCTATGGGGTGCCTATTAAGAGCCAGGCACCGTTCTGAGCATCAGAGATACAAGAATGAACTAGATCTTGTCTCTGCCCTTGAGGAGCTAATGGTTTACTGAGGGAGACCGAGGAGTAAGCAAATTATTAGAGTAACCCAGCCTGGTGGTGACGGGTAAGGCGTGGGGTCTGCCAAGGAAGACTTTCTGGAGGAGGTCATATGGAAACTGTGAAGATTGAACAGAGAGCAGGTGAGTAGGTGTGATCCAGGCAAAATGCGTGTGAGTGTGTGTGTAAATGTGTGCACTTGGAGTGCGGACGGGGGAACATTCCAGATGGAGAGAGAAGCAAGTGTAACATGGGTATGAATCTCGATCCATAAACCCAGGCATGCATGAAATGAGCTTATTTTCCCCACAACTTCATTTCTGTTTTGAGGTTCCATTCCACCGGGGTTCCTTCCTTTTCCCCCAAGGTCACTGCAAAGTTCCAGGGGCTTGTATGGTGCCAAGGTGTTGATGGGGAGTAGGCATAGAACCCAGGAGCTGATCCTCAATTCCACCTGTCCGCATGGAAACCCAGACTGGTCCTGGAGCATCAGTTATGCACTGAGTCCTTGCATCCTATTTGCTTTCTGCCCTGCGGCATCTTTCCTTTGAGTAGGGAGGGAGAGAGAGACCCCAGGTAAGAGAGGAAAGTGCTGGGTTCAAGGAAACTCAGTTAATACTTTAAAAGTATGAGACTTCCACGTCTGTAAAGGTGATTTACTCGGGCTAGCACACAGCAAGGTGCAGGGTGGTGGTGGCGGTGGTGATGATGGTGGTGGGAGGAGGGGCAAGAGGGGAGCAGAGTTGGGGTGGACCCTGCACATCCTCTCTCCTTCATCCATAAAGAAGGGGCGGCCTGAGCCTGACAGGTGCACTTCTGTCTCCAGCAGAGGTGGGTGGGCTCTTTTAGGCCACCTAGGGGGTCTCACAATTTCACTCCATCCAGAGCACGCAGTGAGAGGTCTTCTAGGGGGTTGGGGGCTATTACCTACCTGTTCTGTTACTAGAGAAACTGAGGGTGACAAGTGCCAGTGACTTTGCTGGGATCAGGGAGCTAACAGAGCCTGCATCTCACCCCGCCCCAGGCTCCTTCCCTTGCAGACAAGGAGGGAATGATAAAGCGCCCTTGGAGACGCGTCTTCTGATTTAATCCGACTTAACTGCTTAGCATCAGCAGGGCAATTTTGCAATTTATCAGGAAAACCGCAGCTCTGGGGAGAGGCTTAAAATGTGAATCAGACCTTAAGTGTTTTCTATTTTATGTGAAGGAGGAAGGAAAAACACAAGTGAGTATTTAAAAGGAACTATTCAGAAGCTATCCTCAAGGTGGAGTGTACCATCCTCTCCAAACCGGCTTCTTATACCTTTGTGGGCTTTTTTTGAATTTTTTATTGGCCTGATGAGGCACTCAGGCTGGAATGAGGCTGCCTTGGGGCCTTTGCACATACTGTTCTATCTGCCTGGCAAACCCTTCTTCCACTTGGAGACCATCTGTTCCCTCTTCAAGATTCTCCTCAAGGGTTCCTCCTCCTGGAAGCCTCCCGGACCTCCTCAGTTCTCCTGGGCTTACCCCGGCCATAGCGCTGGCCACTCTTGTGACATCTGCTCCTGTTCCTGTCCCCACTCCCTGACGGGGAGGTTGGCGCGGGCAGAGACTTCGCTGTGTTTGGTTAGTTTGCTCATTCACTGGGCTGCACTTTGTCCCCTCCCTTTAGGAGGTCGTCTCGTCTCATCAGTCCTGTTTTCATGCCCACTGTCCAGATCCTTCTTGCCTCAAACAACTATAATAATATTTTTCTTATTATAAGAGCATCCTTATGGAATTTTTTTTTTACATACAGAGAAGCAAAGGAAGAAAATAAAACCACTCCTAATTCACTGCCACCATCTCTCCATCAAGATAATCACTGTTAACATTTTGGTGTGTTCCTACAGCTTTTTTTCTGGCAATTATTCATGTATATTTTAATGTTATCAGATTGTATATATGGTCTGTAACTCTTTGTTTAAACTTAATAACTCATCACGATTCTTCTCCTGCTCAGTTTGTGAGCAGGTGAGACTGAGTCCCAGGCACTGTGCTGCCTGACGGCAGGAGAAGCCTGACCTAAGGGAGGAGACGACCAGGCAGTCGGGGCTGCGTGTGCAGAGGCTGCGGGAGAGCAATGGCGCTGGCACTGTGCACACCCCGTCCAGCTCTGCCCATGGCTTTCTACTCCATAGCAGCCCGTAAACACCGTCCACGGCCACCATGACGCAGGCTGGTCGCGCTGGGATTCTGCCACCTCCACCTCAAAGACGGCTGGATTGACCATCTACAGAGCTTGGCACCAAACTAGACCAGACTTCCTGCAGCAGCTGGGTGACAAATGATCTCAGGTTGTTATGCACGGAATCGTGTCCCCCACCCCTCAATTCACATGGTGAAGTCCTAACCCGCCGTGTGCCTGTATTTGGAGATGGGGCCTTCGGTAATTATGGTTAAATGAGGTCATACTCATGGGCCTCATCGAGTAGGACGGGTGTCCTTATGGGAAGACGACGAAACACCAGAGATCTCCCACTCTGCACGTACACAGAGGAGAGGCCGTGCCGCGACACAGCAAGAAGATAGAAAGAGAGGTCGCCAGACACCATCCCTGATGGCACCCTGATCTCGGACTTCCAGCCTCCAGAACTGTGAGGAAATAAATTTCTGCTGTTTAAGCCACCCCGTCTGTGACATTCTGTTATGGCAGCCCCAGTAGACTAAGACACAAGCATGGGGGAGTGGCTCCCGATGGCCAGAGATGCAATTTTAGCAGCATTACCATTCCTTGTCTATATTTGAGGGGTCTTTTCTTTCCAATTTCTAAAATTGTGGTAAAATATACATGACATAAAATTTACCATCTTAACTATTTTTAAGTGTATAGTTCAGTGGCATTAAGTACATTCATATTGTTGTGCAATCATCACCACGATCCATCTCCAGAACATTTTTCGTCTTCCCAAACAGAAACTCTGCCCATTAAACACTAATGGTCCATTCTCCTCCCCCAACCTCTATTCTAATTTCTGAATCTATGAATTTGACAATTCTAGGGACCTCACGTAAGTGGAATCACACGGTATTTGTTTCTGACTCGCTTATTTCACTTAGCATCACATCTTGAGGGTTTCTTTTTATTGCATCCCCCTACTTGTTTCATTTTAATGTGCCTAACACAGGGTTGCATGTGTGGGTTAAACCGAGTGGTCAGATCAGTGGCCCGAGGTGGGACATGTACCATCCCCCCAGCAGTGCAGGGTCTGGGGAAGGACCCTGTCCTGGGCCCAGTCCCCCTCCTCCCCCACCTCAGCTCCAGCCCAACCCCAGACTCAGATGTGACCTCAGCCCAGCCCCAAAGTCACCCTAACATGCCCTCCTCAAGCTTACCCAGACCCTCGAGGCCATTCGCAGGAGCCTGGCTTCCCCGGTTATCTGACGATCTGGTCAAGGATCTATCTGCTCTGGCAGTAGATCCGCCCAGCACCTGGACCTTGACTACCTGTCCAGCAGTTTCTTTCTGCTCAGGTCTTGCTGCCTCTCACCACGGCCACTAGAGGGCGACAGTGCTCCATCTTCTAGAAAGAAACTGCCCTAGCCGGCCCAAGGAGGAGCCCAGAAAGCCCCTTCTCTGGATCTCAGGACTTGCAGGTTCACTGCCTTACCGTGAGAATGGGGGACAGGCGGTCCTGAGGGGGTGGGGCCCTCACCCAGCGTGGCACGGCCATCCTGCCTCCTGACCCCCTGCCCAAGCTACTCCATTACCCTTGCCGTCTGTCTGTCCTGTCCGGAGCCTGCGCTGAGGGAGGAAGCCTGCCCAGGAGCCGCCAGCCAGCGGGGCCGTGGGAACCTCGGAGGAAGAGAGGCTGTTGTAGCAGAAGGAAGAGGGGCCCCTCCTCCGACACGCCGCCTGCAGTCCCTGCACCCGGCAGCTCCTTCTGCAGAGCATGCTCGGCCGATCTCTGCCGGCCAGCTGCGGTCCACCCTCCATGGCCTGGCTCTTGTGTGACGACCTCGGGGAAGCCTCCCCCGGTCCCAGGGCCTCTGTGAAGGACAACTCCAGCTGAAACAACCCCGGGGGTGGAAAGACAGCAAGGCCAGGCTGGGAGGGGTGGCCCTGGAGTGGGATCTAGACAGCCTTGGACCACCTGTCTGGGAGTCAGAGGCTGAAGGGAGACGGATTGCTCATAATAATGGAGAGGATTCTTTTTCTGTGGAGGTGGGGATGGCACCGGAAAAGGGAGAGCGAATCAGCTAGCTCTGGAAACTGCGGGTGGACGGGAAGGCAGGGACACGTCACTGGGAACTCTCTGACACTTCTGTCCTGTGGTGGCAGTGGGAGTCTTCTCCCAGACCTCATCTCCATCCTCCGTGCTGGGGCGGATCTCCCTGGGGACGGGAGGTCAGCACGGCCAGGGCCGAGGCTGGGGGGCTGGCCAGGCTGCAGGCAGCTCCCTGCTCAGCTCCACTCCGGGGGGAAGGCCTGGTCCTTCCCACGCCCCTCCTGGAATGCAGGGCTGCTCCTGGGAGTTGAGCAAAAGTGTGACTTTCCCTCTGGAGTCGGAGGTCAGTCAGCCTCCAAGCCTGGGCCAGCATTCCTGACGGGGAGCCAAAACAAGCAAGGGACACGGGCCGGGGCAGGCTCAGAGGCCTGGTGCGCCCCGCCCGCCGCTCGCCCCTCGCTTTCATTCCTGGCAGGAAGAGGTGTGCTAATGCAGGAATCCCACAGTGGGGGAGGGGGCTGGAAATACCAAGGCTCTGCTAAGTGGTAGACCCCGTGCTGGTCACCTGTAGATGTGCTTACAGTGTCACGGACCGGCTCACTGAGGCAGGACAGGGCCTGAAAGGAGGCCCAGGGGGCTGTGGGGTAGAGGCAGCTCCTGGCCCAGCTTGGATGGGTGGAGGAAGGGGTGTAGCAGGACCCATAACACTAGTGAAAACAATAGCCCTCATCGCTGAGCACCTCCGAGAGCCAGCCACATCTTGACAGGGTTCATCCTGACACAATCCACGAGGGGGCTCACGCCCCTCTCACCTCGAGATCCAGAAACTGAGGCTCAGAGAGGGTAAGTAACTTGCCCGAGATCGCACAGCAGAGGCAGGCCTGGACTCCAGGCCTCATCCCCTCACCCCCCTCGCTAGACCCCAGAACACTGGAAACGCCTGCTCAGAGCTGAGACGCCAGGATGCAGCCTCTCAAGGGCCCGAGGGAGCGGTCCTACAGGCCCCACCTGGAGGCAGGGAAGCGAGGCGCCAAGAGTGGGGCCTTCCCATTGCCCAGCTTCAGGGGCACGTGCACGGAAACTTCAGGATGAACGGCATCCCTGGGAGGCACCTTGGGGTGGCCAAGTGCCCCTGCCTGTTGGGGTCAGAGTGGCCGTGAACTCAGGCCTATCCGGACAACTCCTAAGCAGGCCCTTCGGACTCCTGGCAGGATGGCCAAAGCCCTTCCTGGGCGGCTGGGGAGAGGCAGGAGAGGCAAGTCTGAGGCTCTCGAGTCAGACAGAAGGGTTAGACCTGGGCAGGCGGCCATAGCAGAGAGGGGAGGGGGCTGAGCAAAGGGGACTAGACTGCCCGAGGCTCTCTGTGTTGGTGCAGCTGCCCCTCCGGCTTCTGGAAGCTTCCCCTTGGGTGCATTTAACAGCCAAAGTCGGGGCTCTGTTCCCCTAGCTGGATGCCTGGAGTATTCATGTTCTCCACATCCCTGTGTGGAAGCCAAAACCAGTTTCCAAGAGCCAGGAGAGCGATCCTGAAGGGAGAGGCCGACTCCCTGGCCCTGGAGTTGGACTAACAGACGTTGTGTAAGTCAAGGACCCAGCTGGACGGTCTTTCTCTCCTTGCCCTTCTAGGAGCTGAGTCTGGTTCCCCCCTTGCTCCTCTCTTCCTCCCTTCCTTCTCTTTTCTCCTCCTCCTCCTCTTTCTGACAATTTACCCACAGACAAGCTTTGCTGCTGTAGAAAGAGTCAGGCCTGGTTCAAATCCTGGTTCCACAGCTAATAAGCTGTGTGATTCAGGGCAGGTCATTGCCCTCTCTGAGCCTCTCTTCCCCTATCTGTAAAATGGGATGATGATACCTACCTGAATGGCTGTTTGCAGGGTCAATGAAATCACAAGTGCATATCCAGGCCCCTCTGCCCTTGAAAATCGCTGGGTCCAGATTCTGGGAAATAATTACAAAAAGCAAGAGAAGAAATCCTCTTGTCTTTGAGAGGCCATACCAAGCGGGATAAAGTTACTTAATCTCTCTGAGTCTTGGTTTTGTCTCCTGTAAAATGGAAGTTTTTTAGGACCTGCCTCAAAGAACAGTCACGAGGACTCAACGGATGTCCTTAGCACACAGCAAGTGCTCATTTAATGATCTGTTGTTATTATTTTCGGGGAGAATTGCCCTGCAGGAACCCAGGGAACGAGGGAAAAAGGTCTCCATGTATATATAGAGATATATTATGGCAAAACTCCTCTGAGGCTAGCTGGGCTTCAGGCATCAGGGGTGGTGAGGGTCAGGGCAAAGGCTTCATATACTGAAGCATGAAACGAGAAATATGATGGGCCAGCAAGCATGGCCCAGGCGTTAGTTAGAGCCTGAACACCCAGGAGAAAGAAGGATGCCTAAATTACGTCACTGAATGATCCAGAGCCTTTGACTTCAGTCTGTCCCAGCAGCCTCAGAACTGCACTGGTCTGAACACATCTGTTCTTGGGTCTGCCTTCCCCTCCAGACTGGTTGGTTCTTGAGGGCAAGGGCCATGTCATACCTAGTTTTGTACCAACTATGGGCATGCAACAGATTGGTTCAGGGATTGAGCTTTTGATCTAAGGGGGTAAAAGGAAAGACAGCTCTGGGACTTTTCCTAAAGCTTTTTAAAACAGTTACTAAGCTGGCATGATATGAGTTAGGAGCCACTGGAAGCCATCTTGGTCACCACAACAGGAGAGCCTGCCTGAGAATGATGTCAACCCAGAGGAAAGCAGAACTGAGAGACAGAGGCAAATGCTGATGACATCATATGAACACCTGGATCCAGCCATTCCTGAAGCCAGAACTGACCTGTTTAGTCATGTGAGTTGTTTCTTAAGTTAGGTTTTTCTTGAGTTGGGTTTCAGCCTCTTATAATCAAAGAAGCCTAGATAAATATGGTCTTTTCCCCTCTTTATTTAAAAAAAGTCTTGATTCTCAGATGGCACCTATGAAAATATCCTGTGGCCCAGTAGAAGTGGGTGATATCCCAGGAAGAACATCTAGGAGGGGAGAAAGGAGCCTAAGTTCTAGGCAGACTCTGCCCCTAACTGAGACCTAGGGGGAAGCGTGCAAAGTGTACCTCTGAAAGATTTTGCCTTTACTCGGGGGCAGGCACACCTGGGGTCCAATCCTACTTCTACCTTGGAGGGACCCTGGTTCCCTCGCCTGTAAAATGATGAGACAAACATTGTTGGGAAGATTCATTGAGAGAATGTGTGAAAATCATGGTTTCTTCTGCTTGACAAATTCTGGTTCATTTCTCTAACCCCACTGCTCCTAAAATTCAGTGTCACCAAGCGGGGCTGTTCTAAGGAACCAGGAGGAGCTGGCCTGGGCAGCTCCTTCACCTTCTCCCCTCCCCCTGCTCCTGATTCCACTGCAAGGCTCCACCCCTAAAGCCCCACCTGGTGCAAGCCCAACCAGACTGGTCAGCCTGGCCGGGCTTCCATTAGAAACGGACAGGCCCTTATCTGCCCCCTGACTAAACTTGGATTTCAGACTCAATCAGCCTGGGAATTCCTGATGAAGTCCAGCAAGGGCCGGCTGTTCCCAGCGGTTTTTGCAGAGTAGGGAGATAATTTTGACAAGTAACAAATTTAAATCAGAAGTAATGATTGGTCACTACAGAAAATTTGGAAAACACAGGGAAAAAAGGCACCAACAATGCCATCACCCGACGCAGCTTCCACGGACATTTCACTTCTTCTCCGTCAATCATTCCAATGCATGTCAGGTTTGGGGGCTGTTTTTTTACACCTAGGAGACCAGAGTATGCGCAATTTTATATCTTGATCTTCCCACCGTATTTTAAACATGTTCCCGTGTTATAAACTCTTTGCTGAGTGCCAGACGCTGTGCCTAGCACATCACCAGCATGATCTCAACGATGCTCACACCCCCCCAAAACCGGGAGCTCTTGTTATCCTTGCTTGTCAGACAAGGAAACTGAGGCACAGGGAGGTTAAGTGTCTCCCCCAAATCATGGTGAGGCCCTGGCTGGCTGCTTTCACAGCCCATGCTATTAACCAGGTCTGTATCTGTATCACGGTTTATTCAACCCTCCTTAGACAGCCGTCTGTCACTTCCGCTCCACGGGCGCCCCCTCGTTGCTCCCATGTCTCCGCGGGACTGTGATTCCCTATGTTCGGTTCCACCGGGGCAGCTATTGGGTGTGGGTGAGAGTATGTCCTGGATCTGACCAATCAGAGCCAGAAGCTCTCTGGCCTCCGTGATTGGCTCAGGAAAGAGCACGTGACCCAGGTGGGCCCACGCAAAAAACGCTGGAAGGCAGGATGTAGCTGGACCTTCTGCCAGCTGTCTTGAGGGCCTACCTGGGAGTCGGGAAAAAGGAGGGCAGAGGCCCGCAGCGACAGCTCATGTGCTGTTGCAGCATTTCTGATTCTGGATCCAACTGCGCCTGAAGTGGGTTCTTAGGTTCTGATCCTGGACTTTTCAATTACCTGGGCCTTTTATTTATTTATTTTTTAAATTTTATTATTTATTTATTTTTGTGTGTGAGGAAGAGTAGCCCTGAGCTAACATCTGTTGCCAATCCTCCTCTTTTTGCTGAGGAAGATCGGCCCTGGGCTAACATCTGTGTCCATCTTCCTCTACTTTATATGGGACGGTGCCACCATGTGGCTTGATAAGCGGTGTGTAGGTCCTCGCCCAGGATCCGAATCTGTGAACCCTGGGCCGCTGAAGCAGAGTGCTCGAACTTAACCACTACCACTACCTGGGCCTTTTAATCCCCTTAAGCCAGTTCAAGTTGGGTTTCTGTCATTTGTAACCAAGAGTTCTGGCAAGTACCCCTGGTTGTTGGATGTTAGGGTTGCTTCTAGTTTTTCACCGTTATAAATAATGCTGCAGAGAACACTTTCACATAAGGACCTTATCCTTGATTAGAATTATTTCCTTGCGATAATTTTGCGGGAATTACTTGGCAAAAGGATCAACCTGTCAGGGCTCTATGGACATTTTGCAAATGGTTTCAAGTTGGCAGAGATTTGCACTCCCCACTTCCACTCCCCAACAGTGTATGCAACTGTGATTTTTAAAATTGAGTTCTGAAGAGACTTTCTTTTTTAACAAGCCAACGTTGTATTTGTTTTTTAAACAGGAAAATTATGTTAATATAAAACAGATAAAAACAGACAAAAATCAAAACACACGACACACAAAAGCACAACACATAGGACCAGTGCCATCCCTTCCCAACCCACTCCCCCCAAGTTTTAAAACCTTTATTACAGATCCCCAAAGATTAGACTGTACTGGGGAGGTCACAGTATTGAACCAGAAAAATAATAAGAGACATTTTTAAAAAGGTCTGTACACAGGTAGTGGGGGTGGGGTGGGGGACGTACACGTCATCACTCCAACATCAAAAACATAATGCAGAAGGGTTTCAGTGATTATCAGATTTCTAGAACACTACCATGTCTGCTAGTCCCCTGCCCACTTTTTAAAGTTGCTTTTAAAAAGGATAAAAAGTGCACAGACACTTTCATAAGGCACAGACAGATTGTTGTACAAGTCATTTCATTAGGGACTTGGACAAGACAGTGAGACAAATACCAAGAAAGCCAGGAGGCCACTGTTCCTGAACCGGGGTCCCTCTGCCGGAGCCGGGGCAGAGCTGGGACCAAGCAGTGGGGGCTTACTGCCTCTCATTTTCCACGACTTCACGCAAGCCTGTTCTCCACGGGAACTGACTGGGGGTTCTCTGGAACTTGGGGATTGATTTCTGGTAACCAAGGCCTGAGAGTAGCAGGCAGCCATCGCCCCACATCTCCCTGACAGGACCTGAGGGTGACCCTCAATTGGTGGGGCGTTTGGGGGTTCTGCCCAAGGCCGTTGTGGCAGCAGAGCACTGAGGGCAAGGGGCCTGGCATTTCTCACGCAGGGGCGGCTTTTCAGAGCACATGGGAGACTCTGGGTCAGGAGAGCAGTCCTTGTGCACTCACCAAGACAGACTCCCGAGGCAACAGAGTAGCCAAGAAGACCCAATGGATTCTGCCCCAAACATCTCAATACCCTCTTACTGTCTCTACCTCTGATATCAGAGCTGGGGCACTGTCCTCTCATCTTCGTCCTCCCAGCACCCCTGAGGACGCACTCAGCAAGTTCATTGAATGACTGTGTGTGCACGTTTATGTGGTGTTTTATCAAAGCCCTGAACACTCATAACCTGATTGCTGATCCATTCAGTAAACCTTTAATAAGTACCTACTGCGTGCTAGTACAGGACCCGACACTGCAGGGATCAAGTAACAGTCTACACATCTGTCCATCTCCTGCTGTGGACCACGAGCTCCCTGTGGGCTTTGTCTTCAGTCCCGGTTCCCAATCCTGTGTCTAGGACACAGGCTCTGCTGCCCAGTGGGTGTTGCAGGACTGAACAAGTGTTGCTACAGTGAGGGAGCAGCTGCCCCGGGAGCTGAATCCTGGAAGACTCCCAGTTCTGGGAATGGACTGGAAAAAGGAGCTTGTCTTGACTTGGAAACTGCCCAATTTCCCTGGCAGTTCAAGATGAAGAGGCACAAGGCCACAACAGAGGGGCGTCCTCTGGTCTCCCCTGTCCCACCCCTGAGGGTCCTGCTTGGGGGGGTGGTAGTCACGGGGCCCAGGAAGGTGGAGGGACAAGGCCTCGGCCCCTCCTCCAAGTTGCCCCCCGTGCGCGCCCATGTGTAAAAAGGGGACACTCTTGTGTTGGACCCAAGGTGTCACACAGCTCAGCCCCGCTGGGAAAAGGTGGGCAGGGGGCGGGTGAGCCTGAAAGGAAAGACACTTGTCCATGCAGGGTGCTGGCGGCAGAGGGCCCGCGGCCTGGGGCTGGACCCCCTGCACAGGCGCCAGCGCCCAGGTCTCGCCAGGGGCTGTGCAGAGGACTCTGGGGAAGAAACTCAGGCAGTCTCAAGCTTCCTGGGACTTGGGGCCACGCAGTGGAGAGCGGGTCACTAGACACTCCTGGGTTTGAATCCCAGCCCTGCCACGTCCTGCTGAGTGACCCTAAGTCACTTCACTCCCAGGACCTCAGTTCTCTCACCTGCCACATGGGGCTAATACCATATTTCACCGATTCTAAAGTAGCAGTTTTTTCACATTTCATCATCTCTGATTGGGATGAATTGTAAGCTGCGGCATCTGACTGTGCAAGTTGGCAGCGTTTTTTGCCTTGGTGGTACGTAAAGTGGTGTGTTTTATCATCGGTGGTGTCTTAGACACGCCTCGATATGGTAGTAAGACCTGCCCCCTGGGGGGAGTGCGTGGAGGCCCCCCTCTGGCCCAGTGCCCAGGCACATGGTGATGTGAAATAAAAAGGAGCGGCTCCCTCTCCTGCCCCTTTCTCCAGACAGAACACAGAGGGCAACGTGAGCAGCTCCTCTGTAGCGTTGAATAAATCAGTTTAGAGCATCAGGAAATGTCTGGTTTTTAGAAGATAAACACCCCCTTAACTCCTCCTGAAAACAGGGAGGCTATTTATAGCAGCTGCAGAGCAAGTTAAACAGGCCACCAGCTCCTTTCTTCTCAGGTAAGAGGTTACCAGGAGCATGGCCTGGTCCACCAGGGCCCAGGCCCTTGGTCATTGGTTTCCTGGTGGTGGCTGTACATGACCCCAGCTGGAATCCAAGGGGGCAGTCAGGGAGCACAAGGGGTAGGAGAGAGGAGCTGGCTCCCCCAGGATGCTGAGTCCACTGGACCTTGTGACAGTGGCTCAATCCAGTAAAGGGCACTGCTGCCTGGAGAACCACACGCCGGGGGCTGACGAGTCGTCTCACATGAGGGCTTTGCCTACGTGGAGTGCATGGGGGAAACGGAAGGCTCCCACTGCCCAAAATCAGCGGGGCACCGAGCGCTGCCTTGATTCTCAAGCTCTTATCTCGGCAAACGCCAGGGTTCCAGAAGCTCCCCAAAATTCTGCTACAAAATTAAAACATGGGCATGTTTCTCAAATTCACTAGGGAAAAATAAGCAATCAGGGGTTCTTGCAAGGGCAAGAGTGAGGTTTCTGAAGTTGAGATCAGAAAACTGTGACGACTTCCAGCCAGAGAAGAAGCAGTTGGTCCAAGACCTGGAGCATCACGAGGACTGCCTGGTCTTGTGGGACCTGATCTGACGAGAGCCCGGCCCGGCTGGGCCCTGGGCCCTGGGTCCTGACACCCAGCTAACGCTTGCTACGTGAATGCATCAACTCTCCACAAGTTCTCCTTTCCCTGCCTCCTCAGCAGGTGAACAGGTTAGGACTTGTAATGAAAACGATCCCTGCTCTTTGCAAGGTGTCTCGGGCTTTTCAGAATGTTTTGCTGGTCCTCCCAAAGGCTCTGGAGTGGGCAGGTCCTAGGCTTCTTCTTGGACAAACTGGGAACCGGGAAACAGAGAGGCCCAGGGACTTCTCCACAGGTACAGACAAGACAGGGCAGAGGTGGGGCCCAGAAGGGAGGGGCAGGCCTGCCAGCCCATCAGCCCAGGAGTGGTCTGGGAGTCTGCAGAGGTGGGCCCAGGCAGGGGTGAGGGGGTGGGGCAGGGGCCGGGTCCCAGGAAATACCTAGTAAATAGCCCTGGGAAGGGGGAGAGTCCCAATGTCAAAATTTTCAGTTAATGTCTCAGTTATTAGCTACATCTTAATGATAAATTAACCTCTCAGGAATCAGCAGGGAAAGATAAGCTGAGAATCAGAACACAGACCAGTGGCAAAGGCCTGCTCCCCGCTCCTGCTCTGCCCCAAGGCTGCCCAGGGATGCCCACAGCCATGGTGGACGGCAGGCCCAGTCACAACAGAAAATGTGCAGAGTTGTCTGTGCCATGGAGCTGTGCCTTTCCAGCTCCAGGTGCGTCCCTTGCCTCTGGGATTCCTTCCCTCCCCCAGGAAAAGAGAACCTGCCGTGTGTCTTCTCCTGGGGGACGGGAGAGGTGCTACAGACTGAAAGCATCTAGGACGGAGTCAAGGTGCAGTGTGCTCATGATTAGACTGTCTGGGGAGAAGGGGTGAAAAGGATTCTGGAGAGGACACTGCCCAGAGCTCTCGGCTGCAGCACCCATCAAAATTCCTCTCCAAGACCAAGTTAGCAACTAAACAAGCAAACTGTTCTTTTATGTTCTCTGCCCACCTTCCCCCCAAGGAGCTGCTGCTTTGGAGCTGTAAACAAAGAGCTATTCTTTCCTCCCCTTAGAAAATCTGAGTCCTTTTCTATCTATACCATCCTAGGGAGGTCTGTTTAGGTGCAGGCTTCATACATTCAAAACCAGCTGACGTCACAGCCCCTGAAAGGGAACACTTTCTAGTCGGGCTCACGTCTGGGCTCCTGACTGAACACTCCTTAGTGTTAAACAGCCTCCCAGAGCCAGGATCCCTGCATAAGTACCTGTGCCATCTCTCTCACACATCCTCTCACACATTCCCTCTCTCCCTGGCTCCCGCCCTCCCTCCCTCCCCTTCTCTCACACACTCCACCCAGCCCCAGCGAAAGCACTGCGGCATTGCGTTCCGTGGAGGACACTGCTTCGGCTGAGGGCCCCGGCATTGCATTCCGTGGAGGACACTGCTTCGGCTGAGGGCCCGGGGGATGGTCTGCCGGGCAGTTCCTGAGCTTGCTCTGGGGCGGCCTTTTTGGGGGCAAAGCACTTTCGAGCCAGAAGCAGCCCTCGCCTGGGCTCAGACCCCTGGGGCCTCATCTCCACGAGTGTCACGCCTTGCCCACCATTGGAGAGTGGCAGACGAGATGGCCGCTGCCCTTGGACTCCCTGGTGGCCACGGTGGTTGCCCGGCCAAGGGGGCTTCAGAAAGGTGACCTTGCTCTGGCCAAGGCCCGTCGGTGGGCCAGGCTACGGCCTGTAGATCTTAATGACGTCCTTGATGGGCCGCCGGCAGATGGGGCAGCAGGCCCGGGCCTGCCTCTTGAGCCGCAGGCCACAGCTGTGGCACAGGCACATATGTCCACACGTGTAGATGACTGTGTCCACTTCACCATCGAAGCACACCGTGCACTCGCCGTTCTTGCTGCCCGCCGGCTCCGGCGGGGAGAACACAGGGGACACCGGGGGACTCAGCGGGGAGCTGGGGGCCGTCACTGCAGGAAGGGAGAACAGGACAGACCTTAATAATGTGGTTCTCAGGTGGGCTCTGCTGGGGAAACCCCAAGAAGGCAGAGCTTCTAGAGCAGCACCAGTGGGGGAACAATTTTGGGAGATATCAATTTTGTTTTTTCTTTCAGGTTTTGCCCCATTCCCCACCTCCCACCCCCAGGCATCAAGCACCAATATCACCCTTTGGGATGGCTTATCTCGACAGTTCTCCTCCCTCCAGCTGAGTGTATGGCTGAGGAAGGTGAGGAAGCAGAGGGGCAAGGCGCCAGCAGAGCCGAAGGAGCTGGGCCAGCCGCCAACCCCCACCCCTCCAGGGTTTGCACTTCCTTACCCAGGGATGACTCAGACGCCGAGGAGGACTGGTTGACACTGAAGGCCATGTCAGAATCACTGTCATCCTGGGAGCCACTGAGGGACCCTGATGGAGACGTGGTTGCAGGGCTAGACTGCAGGGTGCCTGAGACCAAAGAGACTTCATCAGGGGCAGCAGGAGGTGGGCCCTGCTGTGCTCGTCCTTGGCTCCTCACTGCTTTGCAGCTTAGCTTCCCATCTGTCTAACAGGAGGACAAGAGCCACCTCCCAGGGTTCTGCTAAGGACTGATGGGATTGGACATGTGTGGTGGACATCTGTTCTTTGCCTACCCAGCCTCCATTCCCATTTATTTCAGAAACAGCACCAGGATGTTTTCTGGGGGCACTACTTCACCCTCACTCACATGATCCAGGCCAGGCCAATAAGAACTTCCACCCCTTGGTCTCAGTGGCGGTTCAGGGAAAGGCATGTAACCCAACAAATGCCATTGAGACCTAATTCTGTGACTTCCACTAGAACTGCTGGGAAAGAAGGGCTCATTCCATTGGGAGGTAAGCCTGGTGCTGTGGGGCCTGCCTGAGAGTAAAACTAACACAGAGGAAAGCAGAGCTCTGAGATGGAGAGACGAGATCCTGATGACATCCCTTTAACACCTAGATCCAGCTGTTGCTGAATCCATCCAATATACTCCTAGACTTTTGAGGTATGTGTACCCATAAAATTCCCTTTTTGTTCAGGGCACTTGGAGTGGGGTTTTGTCACTTGCCAACTACAAGATGCCTGACTAGTAGTGTTCCACATGGATGACTCTCCTTCCCCGAACTCACTGCTAGTTCAGATAATAACGGGTTATTTCTTAGGTGAAGAGAGATGCCTCTTCCCTTACCCTACTTCAGGATGGATGGACAGATAATGCAGTGCAGGCACTGCTGTAAGGTAGGGATCAGGAGGGCAAGTCCCTGGCCTCCAGAAGCAGTTGTCTCCTTTCTACCTTCTCCTGCCTTCTCTTCCTGACCACTCAAGGGCTCCTCCTGGTTCCTCTGGAGGTGCTGGGGAGGGGGGTGAGAAAGACTCTAGGCTTAGTTCTTGCAAACCCCAGTGGGAACTTGGGCAACTCACCTCAGAGTGAAATGACTATGTCTGATCTCCTTAAAAAACCCCCAAAAACCCACCAGACGACAACCACCACCCCCTTGCCCCTCCTCTGCCCTCAATCAAACAACAGCAGTCACTGTTATCACTACTCATTAAAATACTGTAGGTGGCAGGCACCTGCTGAAAGCATTACGTGCACCTCATCATTTCACCCTCCGGACAACCCCAGGACGCAGGCAGTTACTCCCTTTCTACACAGAAGGAAACTGAGGCTCAGAGAGGGTCTGTGATTTGCCCAACATCTTCATGGCTGACCCCCAAGTGACTGGGACAGTCATTCAACCTCTCGGTGCTTCAATTTCCTTATCCGTAGCCGGGATAACGACATTGGTTTCATGCGACCATCAGGAGGATAAAATTGAATGAGGTTACAGATGAAATGTTCCTTGTTTCTGTTATCATTTGGACTTTACTTCCTGAAGCAGAAAACGGAGCTGTGCTCTCTGGGAACCTTCCCTGACCCCCACCCCCATCCCGCCAAGCGGGAGAGAAGCCCCCGGCAGAGGCAAACATCACGCCGTGCAGCGCTCCGTCTGGGTGTCTCTGAGCTCCTCAAATGCATGGTCTGTATCCCGTCCTCTGCCATGCCCGTCCTGGAGCCCAGGGCCTGGCCCACAGCTGGTGGTGCTCCGTGTCTATTTGTGGCATGAAGGAGGCAAGAATCATCTCAAAATAGAATGGTTCAAGCCTCCATTCCATGTTCTGTGGACGCTGTTCTTCTTATGTCCTCTTTTAAGGGTAGTTGTATTTACTTTTTCTCCTGCACTTAATATGCATTACATATGTAAAAAAAAATCCTAACAACGGAAATAGAAATCGCACCGACCATTTACCGACTGCGTCAAGCCTGCCGGGCCCTGACCCCAGCGGGTGCTTAGGCGGCTGCGGACAAAGTGGTCCCGGGGCACCCCTACAGAACCGGCACCTCTAGGTGGAGGCCGGGCGGTTCTGATGTTCTGAAGCGCGCTCAAGTGTGGGAATGGGGCGGGGCAGGAGGGGCGGGGGGCTGGGGTTCAGCGACGGCTCAGCTACCAAGCGGCACCCCCGGTTCCCCGGGCTACGCCCCGCGCACGCGCGGTCGGGGGACTCACCGAGGAGGCGCAGCTGGCCCGCGGCGCCGCCGCGCACGGCGAAGAAGGCCCAGAGCGCCTGCGTGGTGTCGACGCACAGGAGGCGGCCGCGCGGGCGCCCGTTGACGCCCAGGAGCACGTCGCCGCCGGGCTGCAGCGTGAAGCTGAGCGCGTCGCCGCCGCTCGGCACGGGTCCGGCGCGCGCCACCACCCAGTACTCCTTGCGGTCGAGCAGCGCGTCGGGGTCGGTCGGCAGCTCGGCGGGCCGGAGGCCGCCGGGGTCGCAGGATGTGATGCCGAAGGCCAGCGCGCCGGGCGCCGCCAGCCCCGGGCGGCCCACCTCCACGAAGAGGCTCTCGCCGGGCCGCAGCGGGCGCTCGGAGAAGACGAGCGTGCGGCCGCCGTCGGGCCGCGGCGCGCAGGCCACCTTGCGGTCGGCCGACAGGCTCACGTCGGGCCCGCGCGTCGCGTGGAAGCGCAGGTCGGCCTCGAGCAGCGCCGGCGACGACGCGGGCCGCGGGCGCTCGCGGGGCCCGCACGGGACGGCGGCGGCCGCGGCGTCGGCGGGCGGCGGGCCGGGCGCGCGGCCCAGCGCCAGGTGGCCCAGCTTGGCCACCACCTGGTTGTTCTCGAGCTCGTTGTTGTCGAAGTTGGCCGCGTCGTGGCTGCTAGGCGGCAGGCAGGCGCTGAAGCGGGCCTGGCTGAGGCGCGTGGGCGGCAGCGTGTCGGCGAAGGCGCTCTCTGCGCGGGGACAGAGGGGCGGTGAGCGCGGCCCCGGGCCCCCCCCGCTTCCCCCCCCCCCCCCCCGGCCTTGACCGCCGCGCGCCCGGTACCCCGCCTCGCCCCTTCCCCTGCTGTCCCTGCTTCACGTGGGAGCTTAGTTAAGAAGCACAGCTGCCCAGGATCGGATGAGCATCATCCTGAGTCTACCTGACATACTCTGATCTCCGGGGTGGGCAGATAGGGCCCTCCCTACCCTTCCCTGCCACCTCCTCTCCCTCCCTCCCTCCTTCCTTCGTCTTCCCTCCTCCCGTCCCTCCCGCAGAGGTTTTCATCCTTTGAAGATGTAAAGGGCATTTGAAAATCCTTTATTGTCTGCCTCCCCGACTAGAACCTAAGCGCCAAGGAAAAGCGCAGACCCTGTATATGTGGCCTTATTATGTGACAGGTATTGTTGGAAGCTCCTTTCACATGTCACCTCATTTAGTCCTCAGACAACCTGGGAGGTGTGTCCTGTTTCTACCCGTCGTTTAGCAAAGAAGGGAGCTGAGGCACGAAGGGGTTAGGGAACATGACCAGGGTTACACAGCAGCTCAGTGGCAAAGCCACGGCTCGAACCTCGGCTGTCTGGCCCCCGAGCGCGGGCTGTTCCACACGCGCTGACTCTGAAAGGAGGCACGGCCTGGCCCGCGCTCACGGCTGTGTCGGCAGCACGGAGCCCGCTGCCTGGGTGGCACTCACAGTGAAGGTGTGAGGTTCCTATAAGCGATGGACTCCCTTTACAGAACAGGAAACTAAGAGGGAGTTTTAAAAAAGTCACAGTCATGAAAATATTTTGGTATAATTTTTAGTAATATGAAAAATGTTCTTGATACTATATATTATAGTTAAGTAAAAAAGCAAAATAAAAGTAGTGTTTATCATTCAGGTAATCCTGGTCTTCATCTTTTGCTAGATTACTTGTTGACCGTCTCCCCAACTAGAATATGAGTCACTGGAGGGCAGGGTCTGTGCAGTCTATTCACCACCGTGTTCTCAGGGCTTAGCAGAGTGCTTGGCAAATAGCCTTCATTATTATGTAGTTTATTGGATGAATAAATGAATGAATGAGGTCTCTAGAAGAAGCTGACTGCCACTCTGAATAACAAATCAGGGAAAGAAAGAAGCAGTCATTAAAGTATTTTGAAGTTTTTTTAGTGATAAAAATATTCTTGTTAACCATAACAAGTAAACAAAGTAAGAAAAAGTGTTTCTCAGACTTTTTTAAACCAGAGCCCTCTAGCTAAGATTTTGTTAAATGTTACCATTCTGTAATTTCTATCATGGAAAAAAATATTTTTCTCTTTAGTTTTCCAAATATAAAATTAAGTCATAATAATAAACATGCATTTTCAAAAAGCATGCCCTAGCCCCTGGTGAGAGTCTGATATGGTACTCCCCCACCCCACCCCCCTCCATATAGATTTTGTAGACTGGCCATCCAGGTTCTGGCCCTGGCTCACAGACCTGTTTGGTTGGCCTACTGGTGTTTTTTCTTTTTTCTTTTCTTTTCTTTTCTTTTTTTTTTAACTTTTTGAAATATAAACATATACAAATAGTATAAGGAATGCTTATTACCCAGATTCAACAATTATCAACTCACGGCCAATCTTGTTTGACTGACACCCCCACCAACTCTCACTTGTATATTATTTTGAAGCAAATCCTAGACATGGTATTTCATCTGAAAAATTTGAGTATGTCTAAAAATTAAAGACTACTTATATTGTGTCTGAGAATATGCGTTTTTCCCAGTTTGTTTAAATGAAGATCCAAATAAAGTTCACTCATTGTCATTGGTCTCTCTTAAGCTATAGTTTGCCTCTTCATCTCTTTTTTTCCCTTTCCATTTGTTTGTTGAATAAATCACAACTTGGTCTTTTAATTTTTTTTTGAATTAGTAGCCAATACTTCTGAATCAGGAGATTTCACTGAAACTAGATTACAGCCTCTCAGAACATCAGGAGGTCTGATAACACAGGCCTGAATTCTGGCATGGCAACAGGGCTGCCTGCCCCTTTGTTGATGTTTGCTCTCCTTCCCCATGGCCCTGGGCGGGCCCCCTGCACCCACCTCAGCTACTTGCTTGGGATCTGTGGGCATCTGAGTGTGTAGGCCTTGCCTTAGAGGATGCTTCCCCATAACCTGAGGGGAGAAGTGCGATTTCAGTTTGGTCTTTTAAAAAGTATGTATGTGCGCATGTATCTATATCTGTCTAAGGTACTTTGTTTATGTGCGTAGAAAGTCAAGTTTTGGAAAGAAATGTAACAAATGTTAATGGTCATTATCTCTCAGGTGGGTGAAATTATGAGGGACTTTTCTTCAGATTTTTCAGTGTTATCCAACATTTCTACAGTAAACATAGCTACTACAAAGTTTTATCATCAGAAAACACCCCAACATTTTAAAAAATCAAGTTTTCAATTAATCTTTAACACTGTGGGAAAACTCCCATGATATAACATTAAGTGAACAAAAGAGGACACAAAACTGAATACATGATTTATCAGATTCTAATTGTGTGGGAAATGTATGTATAGGATGCATAGGAAAAATACAGCAAGGAAATACATAAAAATTTGAGGATGGTTTCTCTGAATGGAAATTTGCTTCTTTATAGTTTTCGGATTTTCTCATTTTGGTCTAATGAACATGTACTGATTTTGTAATCAGAAAAAAAAAAGCATGTATAAAAGTAGACCCAAGACAGTTTTTTGAAAAGGCATTTTAGGCAAGGAGATGTTTCCAGTGTAGCATCTACTTCTGGTGGAGCCTCGGTGTAATGCACTTTCCCAGGCCTCTCTGCCCCACCGTCCTGTTAGGCCACGCTTAAAGGCATTGGCCGTGGCTCGCCCTGGGCCTCTGGTCTTGCCAACACACTGCTTCTGTTCCCCACCCCCAAAGCGCCTCCTTCTTGCCCCTAACAACTGCACACAGGAGCCCATCCTTCAGTGCAGCATCCTAATTAAGAGCATGGCCTATGGAGATGGGTAGATTTAGGTCCAAGTCCTGGCGTCAGCCCTTCCTGGCTGTGTTACTTGAAATCATTTCACCTCTCCAGACCTCAGCTTCCTGAGCTTAAAATGGAACAGTGCTAGGACCCCCCTCCCCCCATGTTGTTATGGAGATTAAATTAGATGCTTTATAAAGACTGTAGCACAGAACGTGGCACAAAGTGCTAATTATTATCATCATTCCTTCATTTATTGAACAAAATGTATAGACACTCGCCACGTACCAAGTGCTACGCTGGGCACTGGGTGAAGAGAGGTGCACGAGCAGGCATGTCTCCTGTGTCTACGAGTTCCCATTCCAATGGGAGAGATACTTTAATGAGGCACCTGACAGAAAACTGTGTAAGTACAGACTGTGATGAGTGCCACCAAGAGCCACAGGGGTCTGTGAAATGGGCACATTTCAGTGGGGGAACTCAGATTCCGAGAGGCCAACTGAGTTACTTCAAGTCACACAGCCAGGGAGTGACAGAACCGGGCCTCTCTGAGAGTGTGTAAAAGGGGGACTTGGTCAGAAGTGTGGCCTGAGAATGGGTCAGACCAGGCCTCTCTGAGAGTGACCAGGGAGCTAAGACCTGAAGGCCAAGGGAGTGGCGGCTGGGAAGTGGGCTGTAAGCACTCCAGGCAGAAGGAATAGATGGTGTGAAGGAACAGCATTTCTCAGGTGAAAGCTTGGTGTGTTTGTGAGGCTGACGTTACAATGCGTGTGACAGCACTTAGCCTGGTACCTGGCACACAGCATCCCCTCAGAAAAGGCTGGGTCCTCACTTTATGTCTATACAAGGAGCTCTGTGCCCCTCAGGCATTGTCCCTGAGTGAGACAGGCCCAAGATGGGCTTGGCCTGGGCCTGACATTTGAGAATCTACCTCTCAAAAGACTCTTGTGGAGAACCAGCTGGCTACAGGCAGAAATCCCACATCAAGAGGCCACCAAGGGAGCTTATCAAGACTTCCCAGCTTCTAACCTGTGACTCGCCTCCAAACCCAGCCTCTGGACCTGATGAAAGTATACACAGCCATCTTCTTGAGCACCTACCAGATGCAACTCCAAGCATTCATTATGCCCATAAATCCTCCCCACTATCCCATGCAGCTCTGTAAAATGGGCACATTTCACAGTGGGAGACCACTGAGGCTCTGAGAGGTGGGGTGAGTTATTCAAGGTCACACAGCCAGGGGTGACAGAAATGGGATTCCATCTCAGGCTACGAGACTCCAAAGCCAGGCCCCTTGACCAGTGGCAATAGTGCCTCCTAAATGCAGCTGTCCTTGTTCAGCTCTTAGAGCTGCCCAGCATGTGTACTCAGCCTCAGGCCAAGGGGTTCTTGGAGTTGCAGTCCCCAGGGGCCTAATATGACCCCCGAGAGGACAGGTCCCCCTGAACATCCACTGAGCACTATCACACAGCAGCAGTCCCAGGCCAGGCACAGGGAGGCTGGGATGGGCTCCCTGACCCCCCACTCTCCCTGGGTCACCTCCAGGGCCTGGCTCTGGAACTTGGAGGGAGCTGGGTTCTTCCCTTCTGTAGCTCTCTCAGGCCAAATATGTCTGGGGCTGGAAGTAAATCAGAATTTATATCCCAAGAGAAACCATCTTTGTGTGAAGATGAAAATGAAGGCTGGAGGAACTGGAGACAGAGGGGACCATCCATCAGTCACTTCATTGTCTCTGAAGGACTGATTGGGACATGCACTGGAGGCAGAAGTGGCAGGATGTGCTGACAGAATGGATGCAGGGCAAGGAAAAGAGGAATCAAGGATGACTCCTGAGGTGTGGGACCTATCCACCAAGTGGGTCGCTGACAGTGGGGACAGCTGTCTGAGCGTGTTCAGTGTGGGATGCCTTTCGGATGCCAGGAGGAGATGTGAGTGGGCAGAGGGAAGTCTGGAGTTCAGGGGAGGCGTCAGGGCTGGGAACATGGATTTGGGAGCCAACAGCCTAGAGATGGGGCTCAAGGCCCAGCGACAGGCTCGGATCATCTGAAGAAAGAGGGTAGACAGAGAAATGGCTTTGCTTTATGACTGTTTGTTAAACTCTACACTTGTTTTATACACTTTTCTATAAGCATGTTGTATTACATGATTTAAAAGTAAGAAGGAGAGAGAGAAGAGAGCCCAGGATAGAACCCTGGGGCTCTCAGCATGTGGAAGCAGGCAGGCGAGGAGCCAGCAAGGAGGCCAAGGAGAAGCAGTGGGGAGGTGAGAGGAAAACCAGGAGCCTGTGAGGCCAGGAGCCGAGAGCAGGTCAGAGAGGTGGGAGAGGTCACCTGTGCTGAAAGCCAGAGGCCAGGTAAGAGGATGGAGACGTGAGCTCTGGATTTGGAGCGTGGGGCTGAAGGCTGAGCGTGCAGGCTCAAGTCGGGTGGAGCGGTGAGGACAGCTCTGCTGCAGCCAGGTTTTAGTACACGAGGGAGCAGTCTGATAACACTGCATGAGGAGGACTGCAGAAGGGGTTCTGATGGTACCCGAGTACCCCGTGTGTTACTGCTGCAGCTGGGAACAACTTTCTTCAAAAGATCTGGTGGTGAACTTAACCCAGGAGAAGATGAAGTTGAAGGACCACAACACTTACTGACAGAGATATTACGTTGTCAAAGTGGAGTCCTGCCAGATTGGGTCATTGATGACCACACGGGTGACCAGTAGAGACCAAATTTTGAACCTCCTCAGTATGCATATATTCCTGCACATATTACAAAGCCTAAGGAGTATAAGAAGTTGCTTTTGGTTCAACTTCAAGAGAAAGCCTGTCTGCAGTCCCTAAGAACGACAAGCTGGTAGCTGTGCCATTGTTTGAATCGTGTTCCCGTGCACCAGGCTGTGGACCCACCATTTCTCATCTCCCTCAGCTTCTACGCAGGTTCAATTTTATATACAACTGGATTCCTGTGCAGTGGAGACGTAAAAGAAGCCGTCTCTGTGAGCACAGCTATACACTGTGTAGAATAAACATGGTAGAAAAGTTTATCTCTTCCCCAATCCTTAAAGTGCCACCTACTTTCCATTGTTTGAACAGTAAAATTAATATGAAGAACCAGTGGTGTAAACAAATGTGATAATGTTTATTACTTTTGGGTCTACTCATACATTTTTGTACAACATTAAAGAAAGTGGACTTCTTTCTGTTTGTATTTTCTTTTTAATTTCATGTTTAAAATGTTTAAAATTCAAACTTAAAATTGAAAAAAAAAATCTCACTGGGATGAGCTGAAGAGGGAAATGGAGAGGATGGGAGAGACAACATTTTTGAGAAAGTTTTGCTCTGAAGGAGGGCAGAGAAGGGACAGCAGCTGGCAGAGGAAATTAAGGAGGGCAGAGAAGGGACAGCAGCTGGCAGAGGAAATTATCAAGGGCATTTTTTTTTAAAGATGGAAGTTACTAGAATTCTTTTGTGTGCTCATGCAAATGATTCTGTGGAGAGGGAGAAAGTGAGGCTGGAGAAAGGGACAAATGATAGGAGCAATGTCCCCGAACAGGTGAGAGGGGACAGGAGCAGAGCTCCTTCAGCCATGGCCCCAGAGGGCAGGCAGCAAGGCAGGGATGCTGGGGTTTGAGAAGAGAAGGTGTGGATGTCTTCTTGGGCATGCTGGGAGTGGACCCCAGGTCTGTGGGCCACTGAGCCCATGCTTTTCCAGATGCTTCTCTACTGTCAACCAAAGAAGACTGGACCTGGAGAAAGACCTCAGTTGGACCCTGGCCAGTCCTGGCTTTGACCTCAGTTCCCTCCTGCAATGTGGGGACCGTCACCTCTGTCTCACAGGCCCCTGGGGAGGATTAATGGCAGAACTGTGGAATAACAATGTGCTTGGTGCCGTGCCTGGCACATATTAGGCCCTCAGGAGCCCCTAAAGGACAGGCCAGTGGCCACAGAGTGGAGACTCACTCCAGACTGGGAAAGCACAACCCTCCAGGCCGCCCTGCCAGGCAAATGCTTTACTGTGGGGGCGAGGAGGTGGGCACTGGTCTGGCTGTTTGTAAAGAAAACATTAACTGCAAAAGCCAATTATAGGGTGCAGCTCCCCACTGGGGCTCTGGATGAAGCCAGCTGCAGCCCTTCCTCCCTGCCTGATGTGGGCGCCCACAGGCCCCACATGGAGGCACCTCTCTGGGCCCTGGGCCAAACCCCCCTCCCCCACCATGTCCAATGCTCAGCTGGGTGACCTCGGGCAAGTCCCTGCCCCTCTCTGGGCCTCAGTATCCTTAGCTGCAGCATGGAGTGGTGCACTCAGACCTCTAGGTCCTGCATTTAGATCCAAAAGTTCAAGTCGTTTTCACACACTTTGTTCATGACACTAACCAACAAACACTGACTCTAGAACGGCCAACTGTCAGGTGACCTTGGCCACGTTATCCATGCATGCCGAGCCTGCAAAAGGGGATGATACTATTTCCTGCCTCACAGGGTTCTTGTGTGGACTAGAAGACATCACCTAGGTAAAGCTCTCAGCATGGGGCCTGGCACATAGTAGATGCCCCGTAACTAAATTAATGGAGGGGCTCGAGGCTTTCGAGATGCGTAAATGACTCCCTTCCAAAGCCTATGCAGAGCTGCTGTTCCTGGCTGCCTGGCGTCCACCCCCTTCTTCTGGTCCCAGCTCCCAGCTTTTCCTTTGAGGGAACTCCCCACCCCTACCTCCCACTTCCACTCATTACCTTGAAGAGGGGGCCTTAACCTGGCCGGTCACTCTCTCCACCCCCTGGCCATGGAGGTCAGTGAGGCTAAATCCTGGGACTCTAGCTGGACCTTGTGGGAAAGCAGCTCTCTTACTGGAGTGGTTAAGTTGGTGGGACATGGGACCGGAGCTGCCGGTGGCCTTACCCCCACCCCAAAGAGAGAGCCCGCCTGAGGATGACACCAACAAAGACGACAGCCGAGCCAGAAAGACAGGCAGGCCGATACTCCAGGTGCTGTTCCTTAGGCCCCAGCATCAAGCCAGGCTTACAGGCAGCCGTTCCCTGGAATTTTCAGTCACAGGAGACATTAATTCCGCCCCCCCCCTTATTATTATTAGTTTTGCTTAAACAAGATTGAACTGGTTTCTGTCACTTGCAACCAAAGATTTCTGGCAATATAGCCTGTAATGCCGTGACCTTGGGCTGGCACTGCCTGTTGGGTCTGACCAGCCGTCCACCACTGGACGGAAGGATAATGGGGCTATGACACTGACCACTCCTGAGCTGCCTGGAAGAGGGACAGGGCTGTCCCAGGACAACATGGGGCTCAAACTCCAGGACTCCAGGAGACGGCTTCCTCAGACAAGAAAAAGCCAGGGAGAGGAGGGGGAAAGGCGTGCATGATCTGGCTGAACTTTCCTCTCCTGGGTCCAGAAACTGCTAAATTCAGCAGAGAGTAATTTGCCTGGGCTTAGCCTCTTCTCTTTGGTCCAGAGGAACATCCAGAGTAATCACAGGCTCTCAGGATCGACCGCTCTGGGGCCCAGCAAGCCCATCCTGGTCTGTGCCTCAGAGAACGGTAAACTAGCGGCCACAGAGCAGCCCTGTGGGAGAACGTGCCCCACAGTGCACTTTGCCTGTGTGGGGGTACTAGTGGCAACGCAGGTGCCCATCAACACAGGAGGCCGCTGGTGAACAAGGAACCAGACAGACAAAACTTAAAATGGGGCGAGTGAAAAAAGAAAACCAGAATAAGATCCTTAGCACAATACCATCCATATATGCATATAAAACAACTCTACATATTTTTTACAGATGACACACTCAAGGGCTTATGCCAAACACCAGAGTGGTGCCCGGCTGAGCATGGGAAGGCATGAATGGGAGTGGGGATTTGGGATGCAGCAGAAAAGTCAAACAGAGCAAGAGATGGGGCTTGCGTGCTCCAGTGATGATCCCATGCCCTGAACTGAGAGGTGTGAAGCATTCAGCTTGGCACCCAGCGGGAGGAGGGACAGGCATCCAGGCAAAGAAGACTGCTGTGATCACAACCCTGCCTGCACCCCGGGGTCACCTGACGAGGCTTAAGAGATCCAGATGCCTGGGAGCCACACTGAGGTTCAGATTTCATTGGCCTGGGTGCAGCCTGGGAAGCGGGGTCTTCAGAGCTCCCTTGGTGACCCCAACGTGTAGCTGAGGCTGAGAACCACTGAACCTGGGTTCCCATCCTGTCTCTGCCACTCACAAGCTTGGCAGTTTTAGGCAAGTCACTTCCCTTCTCTGAGCCCTGGATTCTTTATCTATTCTGGAGTTTTCTATTCCAAAGTTTCACAACTGACAATCTCTAAAGGAATTATGTCACCTCCTTGCTCCTTGTCAGGAAAAGGCGGCCAGAGGGCTCTGGATAACACGAACGCCGGCTGCCTTTTATTTATCATGTGGTGCCTTGGACACCACCCTCAGGAAGCCCAGTTCTCTGGAACTGGGAGGGGGTCCCAGTTACGGTGGGCTTTTGCGGTTCTCATGTTGCCTCATCCTGTACTGTATTATTACCTGCTGCCTGGACTCAAACCACACGAAAACATGACTGCTTAGCTTTCTTCTTATTTTTATTATAACTTTTTTTTTCTGACTATAAATCATTGTTGATAACTTTAGAGGAAAAAAAAATCACCCATAATGTCTTTACCCAGATGTAACCAATGTCAATTTGCTCTTCCCCCAGGAAAGAAACATTTATTGAGCCTTGATCACCTGCCAGAAACTTCCCTATTATCTTATATAACCTTCAGAAAGGAAAATAACTTTATTGCTCTTTTTGATTGTAAAAGCAATATAAGCTCTTTAACATATATATTAAAAAAAAAAGGTAACTCACGGAGGTACAAAGAAGGAAGTGAAATTCACCTAGGATCCCATCACCCGGAGATGGAATTCCTTCTTGTCTCATTTCCCCTGTTGCGTGTATTTGTGAACATCGCCCTGTGGCACCTGTGCGAGGTGTGCCCGGCAGCTAGCACGCCCCAGCACTGTCTGCAGAAAAGGAACCTGCGGCTCACGTCTGCCACAGTACACGGTGTGCCAGCCGGCCCTCTCCCTTCCCTCCAAGGGGGTGGGACGTCGGAGGGGCTCAATAAAGGTTTGTTAACTGTACAAATGACTGAGGGTAAGAACTCACGATTCCTCACAGGTTTACACAGTCTCATTAAGTCATTAGAGACTGCTTCCAATTTGTAATTTTTAAAAATCCAAATCCACTTGCACTGATTACGGAGTGGCTGTGATTTCTCGGCTGTCACCCCGAAACATGGGCTGTCTGAGGGGGCAGGTGAATGAGGCGTGATTGCTTCCCTGCTCTGGAGGAATAAAGAGCCCTGAAGACAAGTGACCGGAGATCCAGGAGGTTTTAGAAACCCCCATTTCCTGGAGGTGAAATACCAAAACCTTCCACGGAAAAGAGTGTGGAGGGACATGGTTAAAATACCCCACTAAGGCCCCAGCTTAGAGGGTGGGTAGCTATTCACAATCTAGTCTGCCTAAGCCTGGAATTCAGGCAAGTGCTCCAGCCCACGTGCAAATGGGCAGAGGTTCTTATTTCTTAGCTGTTATTTCTTGAGTGCCTTCCACGTGGTGGGCACTGTGCTGCATCACTTTCCCACACCATCTCACATCACCCTGCCAATAGTCCCATGAGGTGGGTGCTCATGAACCCATTTCACAGAGGAAGAAACTGAGGCACAGAGAGGTTCAGTCACCTAGCCAAGGCCCCAGAGCTGGCAAGTGGAGAGCCAGCTGTGAAACAGAGGTCCGTGTGACTCCCAACCCTCTGGTCTTAGCCACTCAGAAGTTCTGCTGCTTTCCTTCTAGTAGGGCAGAGGGAGGGAGGGCACAGCCAGATGCATGCATCTTCCCTCCTTGCCCAATGGTGGAGTCGGGGGTGGTGGTGGGCAAGGAGCCCAGGCCAGGGTTTTCCTTCAAGAAGCGGGGCTGGGTAACAGCCCAAACATTCAGATATACAAACTGTGGTACGCCCACATCATGGAATACTACTCAGCAATAAAAAAAGGAACAAACTACTGATACATATAGCAACAATGTGGATGAATCTCAAATATACTGTGTTGAGAGGAAGAAGGCAGACACAAATGCATATATACTGTATGATTCCACTTAGATGAAGTTCAAGAACAGGTGCCACTAATCTATGGTGGAAAATCAGGACAGCGGCTACCTCTAGGGAAGAGGAGGGCAGACTCAGAAATGGCAGGTGGGAAGCTTCTCGGGTTCTGGACACGGGCATAAATCTGTCAAAACTCAGATTTTAGATCTGTGCATTCACTGCAGGTAAACGACATAGAGGGCTGTGTCCAGAGACCTGAGAAACCTGTACTCCAGAAATCGAGGCTGGGTTGGCTCAGATGCAGCCTGTGACTTGAAGAGCTAAGGTCACCAACAGAAAGCACGTCAGTGGTTGCCAGGGGCTGGGGGAGGGGAGAACGGGGAGTGACAGCTTAACGGGTATGGGTGTCCCTTTGGGGTGATGAAAATATTTTGGAACTAGATAGACATGACGGTTGCTAACTGAGTGCCACTGAATTGTACACGGTTTACATGTACAATTTTTAAAAAATTCTTTAAAATGGTGGCTTTTTTTTTATGTGAATTTTACCTCAATTAAAACAAGAGGAAAGAGAGAGAAAGAAATAAGGTCTCAAGATAAAGGCAGCAAACTTCCACCCCCATGAGTTCTCAGCACCAGGACTTCAGCATCAGTGGCTGCCTCCTCCGTCAGAGCCAGGGCTACACTTGTCTGCCCGCCTGCCTGCCCAGGGGACCTTGAGTCCCCTAACGGGGGCCTGGACCTGGTATGACTGCTCACTGCCTGGGTGGTGTAGATACTCGAGAATTAAGGCATAAATCTGACTGCTGAGTAAGTGGATGTGTGAGTAAATGAATGAATCAGCAAATGAATAAATACATGTGTGAATGAGTGAATACATGAATGAATGAGTGAGTGAGTGAGCAAACGAACAAAGGAGTAAAGGAACGAGCAAAGGAATGGATGAAAGAACGGCGCGTGAATGAGCAAGCGCCTGAATGAAGGAGGGACTGAATGAACCTGGGCCAGAGCGCGGACTCCGGACCCCGCCCAGCGAGGTTCCAATCCCGGCTTTGCAATGCGAGTCATTTAACCTGTACGTGCCTCAGTTTCCTCACTTGTAAAACAAACGGGGGTGGCGGGTTGTCATGAGAAACCAATGAGTTAAAATGTGTAAGTTGCTTGGAACAGCGCCTGACACAGTGGGCCCTGTGTGTGCCTAGCACAGAAGGACGCATCCACACGCACAGCGCGCCTCTGCGGGTCCCCCTGCGGCCGGCGCGCGCGCGCCACCTACCGAGCAGCTGCACCTCGTCGGTGATGCCGTAGACGTCGATGAGCGCCCAGAGCGGGCCGCCCACGGCCACGCCGCAGTGGAAGAGCACGGGCTCGCCGTCGTTGACGCTGTAGAAGACGCGGCCGTGGCGGTCCGCCCAGTAGGCCAGCACGGTGTCGCGCAGCGCCAGGTTCTCGGGCAGCGCCTTGGCCCAGTAGCCGGGTCGCGTGACGAGGTCGGGGCAGGCGTACTTGGGGATGTCCTGGGCGCTCATGAGCGACGGGTCGTGCGCCGTGAAGCCGAAGCGCAGCGCGCCGCTCCAGCCGGGGCGCACGGCCACCAGGCGCAGCCGCACCTGCTCGTACAGCCGGATGGGCCGCTGCGTGAAGGTGACGCCGTTGCAGAAGCTGTTGCGCCGCGTGGCCCGGCGCGAGTGGCCGTCCAGCCGCACGTTCTTGCCCTTGGCCTGCGCATGGAAGCGCGGCGCTTCGCCCAGCACCGGGCGCCGCTCCGGGCCGGGACCGCAGCACGGCCGGGTGGCCAGGAGGCGCGCGGGCGGGCCCGAGTCTGCGGGAGAGACAGGCAGGAGGGTTAGGCCCCCTCGGAACTCTGCCGCCCAGTTTCGGCTTTAATCATCGTTTCCATTTTAAATTCCATCCTAATCAGACCGGTCATTGAGAAAGTTCCAGCCACCCCCAATCTGCTCAGCGCTGCCACAGCAAAGTCACTATACCCACTTCACAGATGAGCAAACCAACGCTTAGTGTGTGCACGCCCGCGTGTGTCTGGTGAAGCACTATTCAGAGCTGTTTCACTCGCAGACCGGCCAATGCCAATGAGCTTGTCACAACAGCCAGGCTGGGGTCAATTGCCTGCCCCATCCCCATCAAATCCCTCCGCATCTAGAGGCTTCCTCCAAGGGCCACTTGTGGGCTGCAGAGTCCCTGCAAAGGCAACAGAGGCCTTGGATTCTTGGGGAGTAGTGAGGGTCTTTGGCTCCTTTTCTCTGGGCAATTTGTTCAAAAGCAAGGCATAAAAGGAAATAGAAAGTATACAGTCTTGAGATTCCCTGACACTAGACTAAAAGGCAATATACAGTGCGGCCTGAAATCCCAGCTCTTTGGCACTTCCTGGCTGTGTGATATCCAGCAGACCCTGTCGCTTCTCTAGCCTGTTTCCTTCCCTGTAAATTGGGGACATTACTTAACTCACACAGCTGCTAAAATATCATGTGGATGAAGGTCTCTGAATGCTGCCTGGCACAAAGTATGTGCTTAATAGGCAAATAATAACATGATCATAATACTGAGGTTCCGAAGGAAACCCAAGCCAGGATTCTGTGGCTTCCCCTCCCCTTTACCCACAGAAAATGAAGGCATTCTTTCTAAGCAGCCTTGGGTTTTCTAGAACATACACCTTTCAGGATTCATTTCTAGGGGAATTTTGCCCGGAAGGACCTAGAGAATCTGGCCTCTGGCCACAAACCCAGGCGGCCCAGTATTGAGGGGGGTTTCATCTTCCCCCCTCCCCTGCTCCATCCTGGGGGCAGTTCCTGGGAGGCTAGCAAAAGTGTCTGCTGCTCGTTCACAACAGCGGCTGAAGACAATTTTCATGGTCATAAGTCGCAGGCCACCCCTGGGACACAGCGGTCTGCAGTCGTGGGAGAAGAGTGAGAGGCCACTGCAGGGGCGACTCCTCCCACGCCCAGCCCAGTGGTTCACTGTGCTCTGGGCACATCAGGGGGTTCAGTTAATACTGAGGCTAATGGGAGCCAGGACAGAACATGAAGAGAGGCCATGAGGAGGCAGGGAGGCCACGGCTGCCCCTCCCCAGGCTTCAGGGGAAGGACGCCCCAGTCACGGAGGGAGGAAACTGCGTTGGGAAGCTGGGAGGCCCCTCTCCAAACAGAAGCCATTGACCCACGGAAGACAAAATACAGATCTTCCTCGTTACCTTCCTCGTTACCATGTTACCCATTGTAAGCTGAAAGTATGAAAATATCATAAGTCGAAAATGCATTTAGTCCACCTAACCTACAGAACACCCTAGCTTAGCCTCGCCTACCTTAAACATGCTCAGAACACTTACATTAGCCTACAGCTGGGCAAAGTTGTCTAACATAAAGCCTATTTTTTAATAAAGTGTTGAACCTCTCATGTAATTTCTTAAATGCTGTACTGACAGGGACAGAATGGTTGTGTGGGTACAGATGGGTGTAAGTGTTTCGGTTGTTTACCAGATCACGGGGCTGACCGGGAGCTGTGCTCGCTGCTGCTGCCCAGCACCACGAGAGGGGATCGCACCACATATCGCTAGCCCAGGAAAAGATCAACATTCAAAATCTGAAGTACAGTTTCTCCTGAAAGCATATTGCTTTTGCACCGTCATAAAGTCGAAAAATCGTAAGCCGAATAGTTAGAAGTTGCAGACCGTCAGTACACGGAATACAGCGAAGGACCCACATGAGAAAAGGAATGCAAGGGACTTTAGCATTCACCCATTTAAGAAATGTTTAGTGAGCACCTCACATGTGCCGGGCACCACTCTAGGCACTGGAAATACAGCAGTCATCCAGACAGATCAAGTTACCACTCTGAGGGAGCTGGGATTCCAGTGGGCAAAGGCAGACAACAAATAAAGCACACTCTGCCTGATGGGATGTGTTACAGAGAAAAAGGCAGCCAAGGGAGGGGGCAGAGGTTTTATCTTAGGATTTTCAGGGAGGGCCTCTTTGATGGGTGACTTTTGCGCAGAGACCTGAAGGAGGTGAAGGAGTGAGCCATGAGGGTATGTGGGGCAGAACGGTCCAAGCAGGGGTAACAGCAAGTGCAAAGGCCCTGAGGTGGGACTGTGCTGGTGTGGCTGAAAAACAAGAAGGAAGCCAGTGTAGCTGGAATGGTGTGAGCAAGGGGCGGAGGGGCAGGAAATGAGAGCAGAAGTGGGGGGTGGGGCTGGGGGTGGGGAGGACAGCCTACGGTTGTAGTTTGTTTTTTCTTTAGCCAATTTACTCTGAGTGGGATGAGACATTCTTGGAGGTTTAGAGCAGAGAGGTGGTAGGACTGCTCAGGCTGCTGTGTGGAGAGTGGACTGTTGGGGAGAGGGGTGGGCAAGGAAGCTGGGGGCTAGGACAAGGCTCCTGGATTATTCCAGGGCAGGGATGATGGTGGCTCAGATTCGTGAGGAGGACCAGTCCAGGTGGTGAGAAGGGGTCAGATTCTTGATATGTTGTGAGGGTAGGAGAGATGTGGAGGTTTTCGTTTTTAATGTGAGAAATAAAAAACATTCAACATACTTGCTTTGGATGTTTAAACTATAGTCAATAAATAAAACAAGTAAAAAAGACCTTTTGGTTCTACAATGAATACTCGAAGGAGAAGCAGAGAGGTGGTAGGGAAGGGCTAGGGAGGAACCAGGGTGGGTCCTGGGGGCAGGGCTTGTCCGTTTTATCTTGATTCCTCCGTGCCCAGCAAGGCCTGGCACACACGGGCACTTGATAAATGCCAGCTGCTGTTTTTCTTGTGGTTAGAGCGAGAGCAGACCCAAGAGATCATCTCCTCCAATGAGCCCATTTTACAGATGGGGAAGTGGGCCCACAGAGGGAGAGGGGCCGGCCAAGCTCAAGGGCAGTCGGGGTCTGGGCAGGAACCCCTTTCCTGGGTTCTTCTGGCCAGGCCACCTCTTATGCAGGGAGAATGTCAGAGGTCACTCCCACCCAAGGAGGGTAGGGGGAGCCCTGGAGGGGCCAGCCAAGCCCCACCTCCCACAGGCCCTGGGCACCCACGAGAGGACTCCAGTTTTCTGTCGCTCCACAACAGCTAGTCACATGGGCACGCGCTGCCTCTGTCTGCTGGGCATCCACTCCTCCTCTCCTGGTTACTGTGCCCCAGTTTCCCTGGGAGACCCAGCTTCCCCCAGCTAGTGGACTGACCTCACCCCAACTCTAGAAATTGGGGTGTGAGCCAGGCCTGGCCAGTTAGATCATTGCAACTTGGGAAGCCAGCCACCTTTGCTTATAAGCCAGGTTGAACGAGGTTTCTGATTCTTGAGATCAAAACTGTCCTGATTGATAGAGTCGCCATGCATCCAGTGACCCTGTATGGGACACCAGCTCTGGCTGGTCACTTGCCACGCGGTTCCTCATTTAATCCTTATAAGAACCCTACGAGGTAAGGACTACCGATCCACATCACGTAGATGAAGAAATGGACTTTCAGAGAAGTTGAATTACTTGCCCAAAGTCACACAGCTGGCTTAGCTAAGGGCACAGCTGTGACTGAAGCCAGATTTGTGTGATCCCCATCCCGCCTTTTTAGCCATTTTATCATACTCTCTCTGCTTTTTAGGAACCAACACAGGATAGACAGAAGGGTTGGGTTGTAGACTTCTTATGTCGGAGAGGGATGCAAGAGGCCACCTGTTGGCTCCTTTTACCCCTGGGCAGGCCTGCTAGACATTGGATTGGTGGAGGAGGGCAACAGGCGAAATGTTCACTCCACTATTCAACCATCCATCCATCCATCCATCTCTGTAGCCATCCGTCCATCTACCCATCTGTCCATCGGTCCATCCATCCATCCGTCCGTCCATCCACCCGTCCATCTTTTCTGCAGACGCATCTGCTGGTGCCAGGCACTGCGAGTGCACAGGTGATCACATAATCCTGTCCTCATGGACATCTGAGTCTCACCATGGTGGGGAAGACACACACAGACAACGACAAGTGGGCAAGATAAAGACCACCTTAGGCGTCAGCACAGGGGACTATAGGGCCTGAAGAAGACCCCGGAGTCAGCCAGGGGCTGGGGGGCAAGCGGTGATGCCCACAGAGCCAGGTCTTGAGGGAGAGGGAGAATTCCTGCTGAGGGAACACCAGGGGCAGAGGTGGGGGCAGCTGGACTTGGTGGGGAAGGTAAGTAATATGGTAGGTGTGGCAGAAGGTGTATGAGGTTGGAGAGCCACTGCTCCTAGGGGCGAGCAGCGAGGGTGCCATCTATGACGCAGGAACAGACGGGAAGGCCCTGACCGCCAGCTTGAGAGGCTCAGCCCACACAGCGTAGGGGAGAGGGAGCCACGAAATGCTTCCAGCAGAGCAGGCCAGCTAGAAGGCGCCCCCGAGGCAGCGAGGAGGGTGGACACAGAGCCAGGCTGCAGGCCATCTCGGGAACCACAGGATAAGCGCAGGGGCCCACTGGAGAGCTATTTCGGCAGGACAAAAATCAAACGAGGGAGGGGAGACAGCAGCCGGGTGTAAACCATCAGGAGAGGCAGCCCAGGGACGGCAGAGCCTGCGTTCTCCAGCCGCTGTGGCCTTGTTGCGAGCCATCCAACTTCTGGGCTGCAGCTTCCTCCCAGTCCAACAGGCCGGATTCTCTCCAAGGTCCCCATAGCTGGCAGACTCTCCAGGAAACATTAAATATGACCACAGATCAAAAGCCCTTTGAGCACCAAAGACCACAAGCCACCCTTACTTTATTTTTATCTCCCCTCCCATCACTGTTGTTTTTCCAACCTTATCACTCCATCAGAGAGTTATTTTACAAACGGCTTGGGAAGCCTGAGCAGATGTTCTATGGGAGAGCCTGGTGATTGAAATGAGCGCTGGGGCGGGGAGCTATCTTGCTTTGTTACTATCCTGGGAAGCTGCCTGCAAAACCCACTATATGTTAGGACAGAATGCAGCCAAGTAACCAGCGAAGTTTACATAGTTCTTTAATCTCGATTATATGATGCCACTTCCTTCAGGGAATGAGGGATAAACACTTTTTCCCCGCCTCTGAGACCAGCGTCCTGATGTGAGATAAAGAAAACCAGAGTAAAAAGTTTCTAAGAGGATGTGTTATTTACACCAACTGAAAATGCATCAAGTAAAAGAACCACAGAAGCAGGCTCCAAATTGTATGCCAACGTCTGTTGTTAGCTTGGCTCAGGGCAAGTGGCTTCTACAAGGAAAACTGGGGACGTGGACCCCAGCGGCCTGGCAGAACATCCTAGTTCGGAGATACCAGTGGAAAACTTGAACTTTATCACTTAAAGCATTGAGATAAAAACTACAGCCACATTATAGAAAGATTGGGAAGGAGGAGACAGACTCCCCCCATCTCCGCACTTTCACATCCTGACCCGCATCACACTTTTCATTGTCTGCGCCAGCCCTTATCCAGGGAAGGACTGCTGGCCGTGTCCTCACTGTGTGCCATGCCTCGTGTCAGATGTTTTCCACAAGTGACTGTAGCTAATCCTCAAAACGAATCTTCATCTACAGGATTACTGTCTCCATTTTCTGGGAGAAAAACAAGGCTCCAGGCAGCAGAGACACTTCCTGCAGCTGCAAGGAGCACCCAGCTCTGTCTGACCCCAAACCAGTGCTCTTCCCACCTCCTCTGACTCCTCCCAGAAGTAGTACAGAAGTACTAAGAACTAAAGAGTACCAAGTACCTTTTCTAACTTCACTGCCATCAGAGCACACAGCAAATTTTGCTTCCTGCCTCTTCTTGTCTAACCCAATGTTACATGAAAAGCATTCTCCACGTGGCTCCCGAGCAGTCACTGTGCTTGTGTTTCACGGCTGCAGAATATTCCATCGAGGGCCCAAATGTCCCCCACCATTCCCCTCCTGGGAATCACTTCAGTTGTTCCCCCACATGGCTCAGTCTCTGGGCACTGAGGTTCCCCGTTGCTGGCACCAGGACCAGATTCAAACAGACACCCTGTCACTAGTGAGGAACCTTCTGCCAGGAAGAGGCCCTCACGCCACACCAGGGACCAGACCCCATGCCCATTTCCTTCCCCGCAAGGCTGAGGACGCTCCAGCCTTGTGAGGGTGCCGCCTCCAGCCAGTGAGCCCCTCCTCTTCTGGCCCGGAGTCGGGGCCCTAAGAACAAGGCAGGGTGGAGGGGGTTTCTGTGAGGGGGCACCCAGTGGAGACCTCTGCAGTGGCCCGTCCTGTGCGTAGGAAGGAAGAGGAGACAGTCTTGGCCAAACCTCATGGTTAACCAAAGGCTGCTCCAGACCCGCCAAGACCAGACAGGAGGGTCTTTCCAGCGTTTAGTCAAGGAAGCAATGCCTGGACTCAGAGATTCTGGTGAGTGGCTGCAAACGATTAGGGAGGAGGGGACTCCATTCTCACTAAATAAATGTTGCCACTGCCCAGCCTTGGGCAAGTCCTTCGGGAACTCAGGTGGACACAAGAGCCACTCCGGAGCGGCCCATGGTTTACTTGCATCGGTGTTCTAGAACGCCCTTCACGGGCTCTGGGTTCCAGCCTGTGCTTCGTTGCTAATTTGCCTGAGGGCCCTTGGGAAAGTCAGGGCACCACCCAACGCTGCAGGTTTCTCATCTACAAATGGTGCATGACATTAGACCCCGTCTCAGGCTGCAGGGAGGGGCGGTGAGAGCACAGAAAGATGAGGCAGAAGACCTGGCACAGAGGAAATGTTTGTAAACATTCATTCCCTTCCCCGTGGGGAACCTCAGGTCCAAGCCCTGGGTGAGCCCCTCACCTCCATCTCTCCCATGTTCTTCATTTTCTAAATGTCAGTTTGAGAGGCAGTTAAAAAGAGCACGAGCTTGGAGTCAGACAGACCTGGGTTTAAATTCTGGTTTTGTCATTTCTTAGCTGTGTGATCTTGAGGTATATGCTTAACTTCTCTGGGTCCCTCCGACCAGATCTGGAAACAAGTAAGAGTCATCTCCACCCTGCAAGATCGCTCATCAGACACATGCGGTGTGGCACTTGGTGGGCCTTCACTCAACTCTTGGTGTCTCCCTTTAACCACCGTAGTCAGATCCTTTGACGAGAAAAGGTTTATTCCTGGGTCAGAGTGTCTACTTGGGGGTCTGGGGAAGACATCCTGAATCGTTTCTCCCATGGAGGGCTGGTGACGTTGTTCAGGAAAGGCCTCTTGAAAACCCTAGGGTCACTTTCCTTTGGTGTCCGAGGACAGAGGTCTATTTTTAAGCCATCCCAGCAGTGTCCCATGTGCACTGGGCCACCCCCTCAATGATCTTCCCTCACCACCCTAACCCAGCCTTCCTTTGATCTAAAAAGAGCCCGAGGAAATGGCATTTACCACCAGGAGGATGGCAGGAAGCAACAGCCCTGGCTTCTCTGACCGCCCGATGACGGCTTCCAGAGAGTTGGCATTCAGCAGATGGCGTTCTGGCCGCAATTCTCAGCAGATTCCGCTCCGCTGGGAAAGGGAATTGCCAACCGGGACAAAGTCCATTCTGCCCCTCCTTTCACAGAGGACTTGACCAGCCTTTTACGAGCCCCTGCTACATGTTGGCGTGGGCCACCGTGCACTGGGCTGAGTCTTCGGGACGACCCTGCAGAGCAGGTTTTATCACCGTCATTTTCCAGAGGAGGAAACCAAGGCTGCAAAGCCGGGCAAGCTCGGGCCCTCATCCACCTGCCACCCTCTTTCCGAGGAAGCCGACTGTGACCTTTGGGGGCACGGGTGTGTGCCTTGTTAAGGGTGATGAAAGCCGCACAGGCCTCTCTCCCTCGAAGCATACTCACTCTCCACGCACACCTGACAGACAACTCCAGGGGCCTTCCCAACCCACACAGCATCCAACCTCCTGTGGACCACAGGTGAGAAATCTGGGTCAAGCGACATTTGCCCAAGTCCAAAATTCAAACCAACACTGTCGGCGATAGGAAGCAGCATGGTGTGTATGCGTGCATGCGTGCGTGCGTGTGGTGGGATGTGCTTCACAGAGGAAAAGGCAAGGCTGATATCTGGCAAGGCTTCCCACCACCCAAGGCAGGGCACAGATTTGTCTCCTTTGCCATTGGTGGATTTGAAAGTGGGCTGGAAAAAAAATAACAACCCTCCCTCACCTCTGCCAATTGGGGCAGTGACATGCGCCTGGGAGACAGACGCCAGCTTATTGGGACTTTGTTCTGTTTCAGAGGCCTGGTCGGCCAGCACCCCGGGTGGAAAGGGGCCAGCCCACAATGGAAACAGCCACCCTGCTCCTCCCCTCCCCTTTTCTTTGCAAACAAAACCCGGTCACCCTGGTGGGTGCAGCCGGGAAGGCCCGACACTCCTGTCAACAGCTGCAGGGAGGCCCGGGAGGGAGGCCGGGGGTCACGAGACACTGCTTGTTGGGAGAAAAGTCCACTCCTTCCAGGCTGAAGTGGCAGCCCTCTTTGCTCGAGTGGGCTCAGATGCACCGAGTTCCCAGGGGCTGAGGTCATCCCGATGCCCCTGGAAGTGTGCTCAGCGGAGTCGGGATTCCCAGCTGGCTCCGACCCTCTGCTGGGCCCTTCGACTGAGGTCTTTTCTTGATAAACGGACCCAGGAACCTCCACCCTCAGAGGCGCCGGCTCCCAGGGTTAGGGCCCCACTGCCGTGGAGGGGTAGGGGAACATGCCCTCATTCCTTCTCCACTATATCACTTCCTCCTTCGTCTGACATTTATGGCGCTTCCGCTCCATGCCAGGGCCTGACGAGTAACACACAGTCCCTGCCCCCTCGAGCTGAGAGACCACAGGCGGGACAGCCACATACAGACACCATGACTGCACAGGGTGGTCAGCACAGAGGGCTAGGCCATGGGGACGCTCCTCAGAGGAGCCACTCTGCAGACTTAGGAGAAAGTGGCTGGGAGGATGATAAAGGATGGGAAAGTGGGTTTCAGGCAGAGGGAACAGCACAGTCAAAGGCCTGGAGATGAGAATGTGATGGGAAGTGCAGGGAGTATAGTGCAGAGAGGAGAGGGGCAGGTGGGGAAGGAGTCAGGGGCTGCATCACAAAGGGTCTTAAAGGCCACACAGAGGAGGTTAATGTCCTCAAGAAGGCTCTGGGGGCCACTGAAGTGTTTGGAACAGGGAAGAACCCCTGAGGATCCATTTCTCTGAACGCGACTCAGCCTCTGGGTCTTCCCATAGAAACTGTCCCTTCCTCTCTCTCTTGCCTGTCAAAATGACCCAGCACAGCAGGAGTGAGAAAACAGTCCAGGTTTCAAACATCGCTTCCAACGGCTGGCACAGTCCCACCCTCGGCACCCGCTTCTTCTCCAGGCAGCCCCTGGCAGCTGCTGGGTGATAAGCTGGCTGAGTCTGCCAACTTTCTCCTTCTCTTTGCCTTGAGGGCAGCCATTCCCCGGGCCTGGGTGGTATCCAGAAGCTGGCGGCTCGCTAACCTCAGCCCCAGGTGGGCACCTGCAGGGCCCCGTCCCGACTCTTGGGAACAAGAGATCCACTGGTCCTGCTTTTCAGGGTCACAAGCAGCACCGGAGAAGGAGGAAGCTCTCCTTGAAGCTCTCTGCTCTCACTCCCGGGGCTGAGGAAATGTTCTTCACAAGCCCCGCTGCTGGGCAGTGTTTGCTGGCCCCCATGGGGGGGCAGCCCACCTCTGTGGGAGACCCAGTGTGTGCCCGGTGCTCACCACACCCTGCTTCCAGATGAGAAAACCGAGGCCCAGAGAGGCAGACGTCCTTGCCAGAGGCCGCCCAGCCTGTGAGGGCAGTCCCTGCTTTCGGATCTGGTCCCGTCTGACCCTAGAGGCTGCATCCTTCCTGTTTTATGCCTCACTCCTCCCCAAGGTCTCTCGCTTTCCCCCTGACCTGCAAGAAAAACATCTAGACTATGCACAAGTCGCTTCAGCCACCTTCTGGCAAAGAGGGTGAGCCCTGCCCTGCCTGGGTCTGAGGGAGGGGCAGGTGGGGGGATGCCATTAATCAGCGTGTTTTGAGCCGCTCAAAGGCCACGGTTTGGCAGAACTTGGGATGAACAATAAGCAAAGCATCTAAAAAAGGAAAGCGGGTGACAGATTACAGCAGGGGATGGAGCCCCGGTGCCTAACGGCCCTAAGGTCTGAAAAAGGAACTGAGGCAGGGCATGATTGGAGAGGCAGACCTCCCAGGAGGCCATGCAGAGCCTGCGACTGGCCCTCCACCCACCAGACCTGTGATCCTCCCAACAGCACTGGAGGAGGTGACGGCTACCAGACACACTGTCGGAGAGGAAGGGAGGCTCAGAGAGGTTGAGAGAGCTGCCCAAGGCCACACAGCCAGGAAGTGGTGGAGTTGGCATTTGAACCAGTACCAGCCTGGCTCCCAAGGCTAGGAAGAAGATGCTATGGCTGCTTCGGGCAAAGTGTAGAAATCACCTCTACAGGGAAGGAACAGAGCACAGGGCCTGGCACACAGTAGTCCTCAACTAATGTCGACTCCCTCCCTGCCATGTTTCGCTCTGAGGCCGACTGAGAAGTGACTCTGAAGGATGCCTCCCACTCCGCTTCCTTCTCTGAAGATCCAGCTTCTCTTCTCTCTCCCCTCATCCATCATGCCGGCCTTCCTCCAAATGCCTGAGGGCTCACGAGAGCAGGGGAGTGTGGACCCAGGATGCCCCTCACCCAAGACATAAAGGATAAGTGTCAGAAGTGCACACTCTGGGGCCCTGATAGGAATCTCCATCCCATCCTTCCTGAACTCTGATGACCCGAGAGTCGTTGGCTCACTGGGGCCTCTCTGCGGCCCTGTGAACCCATTGCACAGATGAGGACATTAGGCCTGGGGGGGAGGGGCTGGCCCAAGGGCATGGAGCAGGTAAACAGCTGGGTCAGGATTCAACTCAAATCTGAATCCAAAGCCCATGTGTCTCTTGACCATGATGTGGAAGTGCTTCCCTAGCCAGCCAGCGGCACTTCAGTAATCTATCACAGGGACATGAGAGGTGCGACAGGGCAGGACTATCAGGCCCCATTGCTCCTCTCCTGTCCATCAATTTCAGAAGCCCAGATTCCTTGCCTTCAAGGCATCTGAAGCCACAATCCGGCAGAGGGTGAGCCACGCCCACTTACGAAGTCCCCCTCTCATGTCTCAGAGTCTCCTACTTATTCCTCCTTACAATCCCACGACGGAGGTACCACCATCCTCCCCATCCTAAAGATGAGGAAATGGAGGCTCAGAGAGGGGAGGTGACTTGCCCAGGGTCAGCAGAACTGAGATTTGAACTTGAGACTGCCTCCAAAACCAGTGCTCTTTCCACCACGTCTCTTGGGATTCCAGCCAAAGACCCCATCTGTGATCTCTGTGTGACCCTGCTCAAGGCTCTGGTCCTCAGTGTCCAATCCACCAAATGGGAGGTGGGACGTGGTGACTCCGAGCACTCTCTGGTCCTGGGAACAGAGCCCCTGAGGGACCTGTCTGCAGGGATGACAGTCTGCACCATCCCCAGAGACAGGGAAATTCTGCTCTCCCATCCCCTGCCCCTGAATCACCCAGAACCTGGAGGAGAAGGGAAGCTCTTCTAGGGGTGCAGATCCGCTCCTGTGCAGTGGAAAGTTACCAAGCAGAGTCGGCTCTGGAGACATGGGTATGCGTGTGCCCACCCATCTCATAAATCCATCATCCTCGGGGGAGAAAGAAAGAAAACACATGCCCAAGGGATATAACTGTGACATAACAATGTGTAATGTTGAGGATATAAACAAAACACACTGTTAATAGCTGTGGGCATTCTGCTGACTGCGGGTACTGCCCCCCCGCCCCACCATTTCTCCAATGGCTTACTCATTAAAGAACCTCCCCCCGCTGCCCAGAGGTGGGGCAAGAGGCCAGCTCTGTGCTGCCCTGAGTCCCGGTAATAAGGATGAAGGAGAAGAAGGGATGAGGGTGAGCTGGGACTGACGCCCAAGGGTGGCTGTCCCAGACTCCGCTCAGAAATCCCTTCGGCCCAGTCTGGAAAAGTGCTGAGGCTGGGAGGTCGCCGGGAGGAAACAGACGGGGGTGGGGCAGGTGGCTTCATCTTTCCGTGCCTCAGTTTCCTGATCTATGAAATGGAGCTAACATCTCCTAATACGCAGAACTGGCAGGGGGATTACATAAGGGAAAGATTGTGAAGGGCCCCACAGGCCTTGAGCAAATGAGCACTGGACGGCACTCCCCTTAAGACCCCAGGGTCAAGAGGCACCTAATGCACAATGCATCCCAGATCTCTCTGACGCTCCCGTTGCTTCTGCAATGTCCATGTCAAATCCCAGCTAAACACCTGTGCCACTCCAGCAAAGGGCGCTTCCCACCCCACCCCTGTTCCACCTCCAACAGCTTCCACGGGTAGAAAGTTCTCCCTTTGACTGAGCTGAAATCTGCCTCCATGCGATGCCCACACCCTGGTCACATCTGCGTCAGGTCCACCATGCCCTTCTCCATCTCGTCTGCTCCTTGGCCTCGGGGATCTGCAGGCAGCTCTCAGGCTCCAGGGGTCCCCAGCCTACGTTGCTGGGGATACTTTGCTCCCCTGGGGGTGACATGGCTCTTGCTTTGCTGTCCAGAAAGCTCTCAGGACATCAGCTGTCCCCTGACCTGCCTTACAGGGGGTTGGAGACCCACACATCAGACCTTGGAGAAAATCATCTGGGGTCCCCACAGTGAACCCACAGGCTGTGTGGAGAGTTCCCCACCCTGCCACGCCTGGAGGCGGATGTGAGACAAACAACCCAAGAAGCTGGCAAACTAAAAACCAATCAGCCAGGATTTCTAAATGCTCACAGATTTCTGCTTAGCACTATGGAGCCTTCCAGTGCAAATGTGAATGCCTCCCACCTGACCCCCACTCTGACCCGGCAGCCGTCCATCCCACACCACCATATCTGCAATATGTTGGACTACCCGAGCTCTGTGTCCTTGGGTAAGTCACTGTCCCTCTCTGTGCCTCTCTCTGCTCTCCCTAGTTACTCGGGACTAACAATAGTACTATCTCACAGCTCGACCTGAAGGCTGAATGCAGGCACCTGCCTAGAACAGCGTCTGGCACAGACCTGCTGCGTGACACAAGTCAGTGGTTATTATTACTCTTTTGTGTCTGTCTTCCTTGGGAGCGCAGGGTTCAGCATGGGGCAGGGGCTTGTGTGCCCGGTGCATGTGTAACCACAACAGGTGCCCCGCGGAGCACGTACTATCTGTCAGACGCTTTGCCTGCCTGAGAGGTAACATCATTATCCTTTTTCTGCAGGAGAGGGGATGGAAGCTTAGAGAGGTCACGTTGCTTGTCCTGCTAATAAGGGGCCAGACCAGGACTCAGACCCAGGGTGAAGGACCCCAGCTGTGCTCTGCCAGCTCTGCTGAGAATGCCAGCACAGTGAGGAGAGGATGCTCCTCACCTGCAGGAGAGCCTGGGTGCAGGGCGACACAGGGCTCGCAGCCCGGCCCCGTGCCCTGCTGGCTGACTGGGGGGGGCGCTGCCTGGAGCTCTGGGGGGGAAGGGCCTGCAAGCAGCCGGGCTCAGGGGAAAGGGGACATCTGCTAGTGGGGGGGAGTGGCCGACCGCAGGCCAGTTTTACAGGCAGACACGTCACGAGCCCCAGCCCTAGAGGGGCAGGAGGAAGGGGTGTGGAGCTCCAGCTCACCCCTTCCCCAGGCAGGCTTCCCAGAGGCCACCGCCACCTTTTGAGTCATGGAGTCTGCAAGCCTGGGGTGAGGTGGGGCGGGGTGGGGGGACGGACCTGTTCCATGGGCAGCTTCATTCTGGCTGCTGTGAACAGAAGTCACTCACCTTCCCAGGACACAGAAGTGAGAGTGTGCACCTGCAGAAGGGACAGCTTGAGGGGGCGGGGCTCAGGACCAGGACGAGAGGCAGCGCCCCTTGGTGATGGAGGAGAAGGGGCTTTAGAGCTGGGCAAGGCTGGGGTCAAATTCTTCCCTGTGACTTCCCAGCTGCCTGCCCCAAGGCGGGCCTAGTTACCCCTCTGAGGTCCGTTTCTTCATCTGTGAAATAAGAGACTACTTCTGGAAGGCTCCTCCTCATGGTTTAAATGGGATGAAATGGACAAAGGGCCTGGCGTGGGGCGAGCACACCACCCAGGTGAGCGCTCACTGCCTATGGGCGGCACCCAGGCTCTCCCCTCTTCTCTCTCTGCTCTGAGCTCTAACCACACACCTGGCTTTGGGCATCTATTTTAAGCCCTCATAGAGCACCACTAAGTACAGAAAGCCCTTTGGTCCAAAAGAAGGCAGAGCTGACTCTTCTTGTCCATGGGGAAGATTAAACAGCCTGTTCTGAGCGGTCTTTGCAGCCCAGCCCAGCAAAAATGCAACAGCCCTGCTGGCAAACATGGCCATCATCCCAGCGGGGAGTGTGGCGACTGAGGCTCTGAGCCTGCTGACTGCAGCTGGCCTGCAGGAACCCCCCCTCCCCTGCCTGGCCTCTGCCCACCACTCTGACCCCACATACCAGCCCCACTTGCACTGGGACCCCCAGAACGCCACAGCTCCCCACATATGCCTTGCTCTCCCTCCCCTCAGGCCTTTGCACATCTAGCCCCTCTGCCTTGAACAGCCTTTCTTGTTCCCTTCTCTTGGTTAACTTCTCTGCTTTCCGGTCTCAGTTGGATAGCACCTCCTCCAGGAAGCCTTCCTGCATCCTCCTCTGGGCTCTCAGGGCCCCCTGGGCTCCCCCACCCCATTCACTGTAACTGCCGTGTTGTCTTTGTTGGTCTCTCCAACTAAACCTTGAGTCCCTGAACCCAGGCTGTGCCCCGGGGCCCAGCACAGAGCTCGGCTTGGAGGTCTGGGGAACAAGTGAAAACCACAAAATGCAACCTGCCAAGAAGATGCTTCTCATCAGAAATCAGGTGTCCCGGAAAGAGCTCCAGGACCCCTTGGGAACTGCTGTCAGTGCGCATGAAAGGGACGCCTCCCGCTCCTGCCCTCGGTTCAAGGCTCATGGTCACCTGGGGCAGTGTGTCAAGGCAGGAAGTGAAGGGTACCTGTCAGCCAGCCCCATCCAGGGACCCCAGGGGCAGGCCCCAGGCCTCTCCTTTCCAGGCTGCAACAATAACCATGACAGCGAACACCCTGGGCATTGTGCACAGGACTGCCTGCTCCGATCCACCCACTTCTCACCCCACCAGCCCCGAGAGCCTCCCGTCCTCCCCGTCTCATAGGGAGGAAGCACCTGCCCCGAGTCCCTCCACTGAGACACGGCTAGGCTGAGGTTGGAACCAGGCAGCTGGACTCAAGATCCACGTTCTAGACCAGACACCAGCCCTCCCTCTGCTGTAGACCCATGAGTGGTCTCGTCACAGCTCAGTCGCTGAGACCCACGCAGACCAAGACACTTGACACTGTGACACCAACACACATGAGTGCACACACACAACCAAAAGTTTAGGAAGCAAAAATACTCTTACTACATGAATGCCTTGACATTTTATTTTTTATTCTATTTTTTGTTATTAAAGATTTATTTAAAAGCTGGTCGAGCATGACCCGCAGTAGAGAGACCACTTGGCTTGGTGGCAGGGCCTTGTCTGGGGCGTTGGCACAGACCCCGCCCTCTCTGAGGCAGAGGGGAGCAGCACCTTGCGCTCCCAGTGATACACCAACTACTGGCCTGGTCTGTCAGGGCACTCTCCTCCTCTTCCACTAGAGGCCAGCTCCACCGGGCCCCAGCCGCTGTCCGTCACATTCACAGCTGAACCCCCAGGGCCTGGCACAGGACAGGTTCCCAAAAGATGTCAGACAGATCAATGAAAGTGCACACTCAGGAAAATGCAGAGCACGGCAGACCCCAGAGTCGCCCCAGCCTGGGTGTGCAGCACTTAATTAGAGATCAGGGGCCTTGGGGTGACAGAGTCACATTAGACTCTATAGGCAGGCAGAAAGAGATGACATTCGAGGGGAGGAGTCGGACGTTCGGTTGGACTTTCCTTCAGATGTCGCCTCCTCCAGGAAGCCTTCCCCTACCCCCACAGCCCCAGAGCTCCCTCCTTCCCTGCCAGGGGAGAGAGAGAGTGAAGGGAGCAGAGCGGGTAGCAGAAAGAGGCTAGAAGCAGAGGAAGGCTCCCGTTCCTTCTGGCTCCAGATTCTCCACAACTTCACTTTCGCTATGCACTGGACAGACCCCATTGCCCCTTCCTCACAACCACTGATGGATAAGACCACTCCACCCTTCCACCCCCACCCTAGCCGCCAGCATCCTCACGGGCCATCACCAAAGAGCCTTGATGAGTCAGGCCCGAACACGTGTTGACAGCCTCATAGGTTTCAGGGCTGTTAGAAGAGAACCTGTGTCACTTGGAGAGGCTCAGCTCAGGCCTCCTGCTCAACCTGGAGGCTATGAAAGTGATTCTTAATGACTTGGTGGGAGGGAGGCAGATAGGGCAAGATAAAGCCCAGCCTAACTTACACTGTGACCAGGTGAAGGAGGAAGAGAGGAAGCTTCACTGGTCGGGTCACGCACGCAGCCACTGCGATTGCTGTAGGGAGAGTGACGAAGGCTGCTGTCCTCCCAAGAGCTGAGACAGTCCAGATCCAGGGAGAGAGCGGCTGTCCGGCCCTCGGCACATCACCACCCATGGCCAGGGAGCACAGAGCTGACCCAGGCAGGCCCACACCCACACGCTCCTCATGCAGGTCAAAGAAAGAAAGGCTCTGCAGGGAGGGCGGCTGAGTGGCCGCTCAGAGCAGGGCTTCCCGTTCTGGATGCAGCATCCATCTAGGCTAGGAAGACTGGCTCTCCCCTTACTCCCTGTGTGCCCTTGTCCTTTACCTCTGAGCCTCCATTTGCCTCCCTGTAAAATGGGGATAAATACAGCCCCTCAAGAGGGTTGTTATGAGGATTTAAAATAGATGATATGAGTAAAGCCCTTGACTCAGGGTTTGGCACAGAGCAGGGTCAACACACTCCCTCACTCTGAAGCTCCAGGCCTGCTTACTGAACTAACACTGAAAAGGGCTGTTGACTTGGTCAAGCATGGACCGACTTAATGATTAAACCCAACGGGCAGTTTGAATTCAGTTTGAATTTGGCCTCTTCTCCAACCAGAACTGCGGGGGAGCCCCAGAGGCGCGCTGAGGCAAGGGACTGAAGCGTGCTGGTGGGAGACTTCCCCTCCCCATTCTCCCCCCTCCTCCCCACCCTGGAATTCTGCCCTCCCCATCCCCGCTTGTTTACACTTTTTCCCCTCACAAAACCCATATTAAGCCTAATAGAGTGCCGAGAAAAGGACCATGTGGTGTTAGGAATAAGACAGACCCGGGTCTTCCAAGTCCAGCTTGGCCACTGCCTAACTGCGTGAGTTGGGGCAAGTGTCCTAACCTCTCTGTGCCTCAGTCTCCTCATCTGTACAATAGAGGAGAATGGCACCTTACTTAGCAGGATTGAACTGCAACTAGAAAGAGAATGGGTCACGCACACAGTAGGAGCTTAGTAACTGTGAGTTCCCGTGCTGATGCCTGCACACTTGTGTTCATAGGGCATTCGTCTGAATTTGCTGACGCCCTCTGTGACGGCTGCCAAGGGGCTTGCCCACAATCGATCAAAAAGGACATGCCCTTCTTTGGCATTTCCTTACTGTTCACAATTGCATGTCAGGTGGACTGTGGGGCACCCAGTGTTATCTGAACATTGACCGGGAGGATCCTGCACATCGGAGAAAGAAGGCAGGACTCTGGAGCTAAATAAGCCTGGATTTCAACCCTGGTTCTGCCAACTGGATGAGCTGTGTGAGCTGGAGTGAGTCATTTTACTTCTCTGAGCCTCAGTTTCCTCATCTGTAACATGGAGATGATAATCCCTACCTTGCAGGGCTGTTGCAAGAATGAAATTCATTCATTCATTCATTCAATAAATATTTACTGAACCCCTACTATGTACTAGCTATGGCCCCAGGTGCTGAATATATAGCCGTGAAGAAAAGAGACAAATCCTCCCCAGGGAGACAGATGATAAACAGCTAACTACACATCCAGCGTGGCCCGTGGTGGTCCATGCTAAGGAGGACCACACAGCAGGGTAAAGGGAGCGGAGAGTGCGGAGGACAGGGGTGACGGCCGACCCGCATTGGAGCAGAGACCTGAAGGAAGTGAAGGGGAAGCCACGTGGGGGTCCGGGGAAGAACGCGCCAGGCAGAGGGATCAGCAAGTGCAGGCGCCTTAAGGAGAAGCTGTGCTTGGCAGTAAATGAAGCCACATATGCAGGAAGCCTGGCACGGAATCCAGGTGCTCAGCAAATGCCAGCTCTCTATTTCCAGTCCCGTAGAAGGAACCCCACGCACGGGTCCTTTTCCTGAGAACGAAAGCACAAGGATTTCTACAGGGCAAGACTCAGCCAAGAGTTCTTTCAGCCTAAGATTCAGGCAACACGTGAGCTCCACCACCAGTTTCTGAGCCCCTGCCAGGCACCAGGCTCTGGGCTGGGCAACCAGGAATACAAGACGATCAAGACACGGGCTCTGTCCTCAGGCAGCCCCAAGGCGAGTCGTGAAGACGGACGACCACAATGCAATGTGGTCAGAACAAGCAGAGACTTAAGGAGGCATTTAGGTAACATAGCAAAGGATGGGATTGGGTGTGGGTGGTCAGGGAAGGCTTCCTGAAGGAGGGGACAACTAAGCCGGGTTTTGAAAGATGGACTAGACAAGAAAGGGTATTCCAGAGTGGGGAGCATCACGTACTGAGCACAGAGGTGAAAAAAATGGCACAGTGTATGTGAAAAACTAATTACAAACAGGTCGGAAAACAATAAACGGCCCTTCATGTTCTTGGCACCTGTAACCTGCTGTGGCTCAGGAATTCCAGCTCTGTCCCCTTCCTCAAACTCGATGCCAGCTCAGCCTCAGCAGACAGTGTGAATTCTCCACTCTGCTCCTGCAGCAGGTAACTGACCTTAGCCCCCTCCGCTCCCAGCCCAGGGCGGCCCAGCCCTCAGAGCCAGACCCCAGTGGGATGGAGACGACATAAATCTCCAGCTATATTTAGCCTGCCTGGCGTGTGTCTGTCCCTTCACCCACCCCAAGGCCAATGGCTTTTACTAAAAGAGCATAAACATTTCTTAATTAAGAAAACGTACAGAGGGGCCTGTGCCTCAGCCCAGTGTCTTTGTGGCTGAGAGAACATGTGCCATATTTGCCAACATCCCTGGACACCTCCTGACTGGGTGGGTGGGTTCTCTTTCATCCTGGCAAACAGCCCTATTTATAGCAGGTGGAGCTCACCCTCTGGTAAGTGGTCTTGGGTTCGAATCCCACCTCTGCCACTGACTAGCTGGTGACCCTCTGCTGGTGACTTCACCTCTCTGGGAATTTGGAGGTTGAATGCTGCAGCCCTAACGCTGCCCAGAGGCTTATAAAGTGGAAGGCGTTGGCTCCTCTTCCATAAGCCCGCCTTGGGAATCTCCGGCTCAGCACCATCCATTTCAATCCCCTCCAGGGGAAGAAACAACTATTTTTTTGATATAACGCCTAGAAGGGAGAGCTCTATGGGAGTGTTAGAGCAGAGACCGCGTGATAGGTCCCTCTCCTCCTAAAACCTCACAGAAATTTGCCCCACAGTGGACCTGCTTCCCTGCTGAGCTGAGCCTTTGAACTTGAAAAACACGCACCTCTCTCACCTTCTGGCTAAAGGATGCTATCCACGCCTAGCCTTAAGCCAAAACAGAGACTTATTCTAAAGACTTGGGGGTGGGGAAGGGTGGGCAGGCAGACATAGGTGCCAATCCAGACTCTCCCCCCACCAGCAGTGTGACCTTGGGTGAGTCATTTCCCCTCCTCCGAGCCTCAATTTCTTCATTTATAAAATTGGTACACACCTCTTGACCACAAAGCCTTTGCATACGGCCCCGGGGTATGCAAAGTGCCAGGCACAGAGCCGCGGCGCACTGATCTGCTCCCACAATTACCAGGTGTTTTCTAGTAAGGCCTCATCTGTGTCCCCACTCCCGCCCTCCCCGCCTCATCCCTACTCCGGCACCAGAAATTCTGGGGTGGTGCTAACTATGGGGCGATGCGCTGCGCAGCAGCGACTCCGAGGGGCTAGAGAGCCCCCAGTTGAGGGGACACCAGAGGGGGGCGCAGCCAGGGTGCCTGTGGGAACATAGCCAAACCAAGGCAGCATGTGCCGCGGGGGCGCTGGGCGGCTGGGAGCTGGGGTACCCCTGCAAGGACCCTCCCATTCTCAGCAGCTGCAGTCTCCGTACAATGGGCGGCTTCTGGCCGTCGGAAGCCCTGGGGAGCCCGGCTCCAGTCACCCCCCCGGGGCGTCCCGGGCTCCCTCTTCAGCGCCCTCGGGCTGCAACAAAGGCGAGGGGCGCGCGGCATCGCCCCAGCGGGCCCTTCGCGCATCTGGCCACAGCCAGGAGAACGAGGACGGGGGTCCCCAAGGTAACCAGGACGCGGTACCCGCCCTCCCGGAGCGCAAAGCCCAGCCGCGGGGCGCGCGCGGAGCCGGGGTCCGGGCTCCGGGAGGCATCGGAGACTCCAGCCCGCTGCGAGCCGAGGGCTCCAAGGGGGGTGGGGTGGCTCTCCGGAAGTCACCCAGCGGGCCCCCCGAGGAGAGGAGAACCCCAGCGCCCGCCTCCCGGACAGGGCTCCGCGGCGTACCTGGCAGGGTCCTGTGCACGGTGTTGCCCATCGCTGCGTCGGGGCGCGACGCTGGCGGCGGCGCGCTCGGGGCGCACGGAAGCTAATTACGCGGTGGGCTGGGGACCCGGGCCCGGGTCGGGCTCCGGGGCATCGCGGCTGCACAGGCGAGCCGGCGGGCGGCAGCTGGGGCGGGAGCCGGGAGCGAGGAGGCGGCAGGAGGAGGAGGAGGCGGAGCCACCGGCCGGCCGCCGGCTCCGCCCCCGCTCCCGCCGCCTCCAACCGCGCAGGGAGGGGCGGGGCCGCGGCCGCCGCATCTTTTGAAAGTTTGCACCGGGCGGCGGGAGTGGAACGGCCGAGTCGCCCGCCCTCGCTGCTCCCGCGCCCGGGGCAGGAAGGCGCGCCGGGCAGCTGGGTGCCGTTGGGTGCCAAACTCGTCAACCTGCTGGCATTTCATTTATTCCCACACTTTGAGAAGGCCTACTGTGTGCCAGGCTCGCTTCCAGGCGCTGGGCCACAGCCCTTGCCCCCGCAGAGCACGTATGCGGGGTGCTGGGGTGGGGGTGGGGGTGGGGGTGGGGACGTACGCACAGGCAGAAGGTCACCTTGGACAGTGTAAAGAGTCTGAGGACAATCCAGCCGGGGTGACCGTGGTGGGAGTGCGATCACGTACCTACAAGTAGGAGAAATCTAGGCAGCGTCCAAAGGTTGGGAGGCGGGAACCCATTAAAATATTAAGCACATCCTATGTGCCAGTGGCTGTGCTGGGCTCTGTAGATATAGACAAGGCTGCTAGTGGTGAGGACAGAAATAACAAGTGATTAAGATCACATAATGATCAAAGCCGAGAAGAAAAGAAGATAAGAGTGATGGGGTAACTTTGAGGGGCTCAGGAAGAACCTGGGGGGGCACGGCAGCTCCTTCTGATGGACCGCAAGGAATCAGCTGTGGGAAGGGGGGAGGTGTCCCTGGCAGAGGGAGTAACAGGCATTCCTCATTCATTCATTACCCCCACAGGTATTTTTGGAGCACCCCTCTTGTGCAGGAACCCAGACCACACTCGGGGGAGCAAAGCCGCTAGTCCCTGCCCTCACTGGGCTCCATTCTGCAGATCAGAACACTGAGGCTCAGAAGTACAATAACTTCCCCAAGAAGACCCAATTCTAAACCAGTTTTTTTCCAACTCTACTTTCCATGCTGTTGTATCCTTTAAGACCTTATGAAATATGTGTTATCAACCCCACTTCACAGACAGGGAAATTGAGGCTCAGAGAGTGGAAAGGAGGTGCCCAAGATCTCCCAGCTGGTAAGGGGCAAAGCTGGACTGGAGCTTTGTGAATGAAAGGGGGGGATCCAGGAGAGAGCCCCCCTTGCTTGGTGTTTCTGGTGTCTTCTGCCTGGGATGCCTGACTCATCCTAGAGGGTTCTCCTTCAAGGTCAGCTCAGGGACTCCACCTCTGGGAAGCCTCCTCTATACCCCACCCTGCCCTGACCTATACATGTCTGAACGTAAGGTTGCCTTGTATTTGGGTTACTAATTTCTCGAATTACAGGTGCTCTCTCGTTTAATTTTTAAACACCAAGTCCTGCTTGGGAAAGGTACATGAGTTCCAAATATCGTCAATCCAGGTGAGCTGGGATGCAGACAGAGCTTAGCAGTATTATAGAGGTTTACGTTATTACTCACGGAGAGCAATGCAGTGCAAGTGGGACTTTGTGACTGCAAGAGTCACAAAGGGAGGGTCACAAAGGCTGACTGCATAGGAGGTTGTTGTAAACAGGCCTTTGAAAAGCCGCTTTCAGAGCACCCAGGTGAGTGGCGGTGTTGTGCAGGTCACAGATGCACACCTGCAGCAAGTGAAGCCCCAGCTGTCCTAAAGTTATGTGGACGATACCTGCGGAGGGGACGCAGTGTCCAGTGGCCACCTGACACATGGATCCAAGAGGGCTGTGTTTTAGCATCTTGATCTCTGTGAATAAGGTGTGCTCTGGAAAACTAAAAAAGCCCCTCCCCCCAGATGATGGTGACACTGGTGTCAAAGCTACATGTAAAGAGTTTGAAACAAATAGTTTCTTGAAATTTGAGATCAGACAAAAGCAGTCTTTCCAAATTAATATTTTATATAAAAATGATTTAAAATATGTATATCTAACAAAATAAATAAATATTACAAGTAGATGTCTATTTCACCTCCGCCTGTTAAAATTGAATTTATATCATTCAGCTTTATTGTGCATCTTCTCGTGAGAATAGGGATTGCCCTTAACTTTTATTTGAATTGCCTTATGTCTGGGCATGTAGGGTCGTTGCTCCCCCCCTGAGGTCCCTCTGCACTCTGTCCTGTCCCTCAGCTACACCCTCAGGGCAGGTGCTATAGCTGTTACCCTTCTGTTCTCTCCGCTGGCAGATGGGAGGCCTCCTGCGGGCAGGACCCATGTGGTGTTCATTTGTAAATCTCCAGTGCCCAGAACAGGACTGGCATACACAGGTGCTCAGCTCACATTTGCATAACTGGCTGCAGAGATGCATGGCTCTGAACTGGAAGGAAAAAGGAAAGAAGGAGAGAGACAGGAAGGAAGAGGTTGGAAAAAGTTGTGAAGGAATGAGTTTTAGTTGATAGTAGCCGTGGACTCTGGTGTGATCAATAGTGACATGTGTGGGGAGAAACAAACAAAATGGGATGCATTAACAAAAGTATAGTCGCTAGAACAAAGGAGGGGCTTGCTGCTCCAGTGCCTGCTGATTAGAGCATTCTGGGAGAAGTTGCTTTGGCTCTGGGCACCGTACTTGAGAAGCAAGACAAAGCTGCTCCACGAAGGTGGGGAAGGTGGCTTTGTGAGAGAGGGAGATCCCTGTCACGGGAGGGGTGCAAACAGAAGGCAGGGTATGAAGGAGCATTCCTGGGCCTGGGCAGCAGCCTCTGGTCATAACCTCTCCTGGCTTTGACTTCCACGCACCCACCAGCCTTAACCACATCCAGAATTGCACAGACTACGGCACCCTCCCTTGGCACCAGGACCCGTGCTTGGGTTGCAGGGGCCCCTGGGTGGGGCCGACTCTCTTGACTGTGCCGTGTTGGCACAACCTCCCAGGGCAGTGGGTAGAGGCAGGGCCTGGCAGGGCTCCCTGGCACTGCTCCTTCAGGCATGCCTTGGCAGGCCCTGCCCCGTGCAGCAGCAGGCAGGCAGGTGCACAGCACACCGAGCTGGGGGCCGGTGCATGCCCACTGCAGACACCTGGGAGAAAAGACCCCTTCCTCCAGGGAGCCCCAGGGCTTTTACCCAGACTCCTCCTCGCAACTCAAGAAACAAGAATCCAGGCTACAGTCAAACCACAAAGCCTGGTTTTAAAATTGCTACAGGAAGGCTCTCCTTTTCAGCAAACCCTGCCATCAAACCCTCAATTTCCAGGCTCAGCAGGTCTTCACCCACTAAAGCAACATTTCTCAGTTCCTGGTTACAAAGTGCCAACCAGGTAGAGGGCACCAGGCTGTGCCCTTGGAGCGCTCCTCCCCACAATCTAGCGGTGCGCTTATTCACACAATTCCAGTCTTGCAGGAGAAGACACTGAAGCGCAGAGAGAGGAAGGAGTTGCCGAGTTCACACAGCCAGGAAGAGGCAGAACCCAGAGGGTTCTCAGTTCTCTCTTTTCACAGAGGAGGAAACAGGCTCAGAGCGATGCTCCGCTCAGTGAGCAAATCACGTTTGTGTGGAAGTGAAGCTGGCTGTGCTTCACCTGGCAGCCAGGGCAAAAAGGGAAAGAGGCTCATCGCATGGCTTTTCCTGTCATGTTCCCTTACAGACGCCCACCTGGTGCTGGAGCCAGTTCCAAACGGGAGTTCATCCCCGATGCACAGGCAGGCTGAGTGAACAGAATCTGCCTCCTGAGTTTGCCCAAAGACACATCAACGACGTTCTGATGGATGGGTCCCCTGCTGGCCATCTGAAAAGGCCAAGGGCTGACATTTTCCTGGAATCCAACAGAGGCAGCTTTGCAGGAGGCTGGGGTCATGGGTGACCCGGATTCAGCTATCTCATAACCCAGGGACAGAGCGTGGACATTCTGAACACAGGGTCATTCCGGGCATGGCCTGAGGCAGGGGCTGAGCTGAGATCACTTTATGATCACAGTAACTTGCAGTCACTGCGTAGTTACGATGCTCATTCTGACACAGCGCCAGCTACATTTGCTGAGTGCGGATGCTGCTCCAAGGCCTTCAGATGTGCTAAGCTCATGACAACCCTAGGAGATAGTACTATCAATGTGCCCATTTTATAGGTGGGGAAACCCAAGCCCAGAGAGTGTAGGTAGCTTGGCCACAAGTCACGCAGGCAGAGAGCAGTCTGACTGAACATAGTAGGCTCTGATTGATTTAATCCTCACGACAACCCTATGAGTGGGGAAAGTGAGTTAAGGGTTAAGGAGTTGCTTCCCCACCCTTGTATTTGTTGCCTTTTAAAATCTCCATCTCCTCTGGCAAAGTAGGGGGCCATTATGGTCTCTATTCTATAGGGCATGCTGGGTGGCACTGAGAGGTAAAGCAACTTGCCCCAGGCCACACAGCCCAGAGGCAGGACCAGGACAGGAACCCAGCCTACTCTGACCAGAGTCTGTGCGCCCCTCCTCTTGGCCCCAGAGCTGGCCCATCCTACCTGGAGCAACTTGAGGGAGGCCTGTGCTGATCCGTTTTCAGAGTGCAGTGCCCAGCCCTGGCCTGGCCCTGGGAGAGCCCCCATTCCCTGCTGACTTCCTGGAGTGTGGAGAGCCCCCAGGGGACACGGACTTCTAAAGAAAAACTGGAATAACGGACTGGAGAGGTCTTAAAAGGCCAGCTTCAAATCCTAGCTTGGCCGCTTACGACCTGGGTGACATTGGACAGGTCACGTGTCCTTGGATCCTCAGTCTCCACATCTGTAAATGGAGCTGAGAGGAGTCCCTATTTCGTAGGGTATTTGTAGGGTGGATGCGCCATTGAGAAGGGCCTGGCATATTGTAAATGGTCAGCAGAGGTGAGCTTGGGAAGGGGTCGTCTTTCTCCCTGGGCTCACCCCTGCAGGCCCACAAGCTAGGTGCAGCCCTGCTCTGCCCTCAACCCCTCCCACTGCGAAGAGGGTCCAGAAGGGGCCCAAGCAGGCTGGGTTCAAGTCCTGGTTCAGCCTCTTCCTGGCCGGGTGACTCTGGGCGGGTCGTTTCAGCCCTCTGAGGCCTCACCTCCTCCTCTGTAAAGTGGAGAGGTCACCTGCAAGCAGGCCAGAGCCCAGGCTTCCGGGCTGGCCACACCTGGTCCACCATGTTCTGGCCTGTGCCACCTTCTGCATGCTGAGAACCTGCATCCTCCAGTTCCGCTGAACCTCGCATCTCGTTGGCTGGGTGTTTTTGCAGTTACTTAACCTCTCTGAACATCGGTTGCCTCATCTCTAAAGTGGGGATGATAATAATGCCTGCCTGGTAGGTGATATAAACTTTCACTGAGATGATGCTTGGAAAGTGCTTGATACAGAACAGGTGCTCAAGAAACGTTTGATGAATGAATCGACGGATGAGCCCCAGGGGCAGGAGTTGGGTCCCACTCACAGATTATGAGGCGTTGGCTAAGGGCTCAGGTTCTGGAACCAGACTACCTGGGTTCATAGTCTGTCTTCCCTCTTATCTAGCTGTGTGACCTTCAGCATCTTACTCAACTTCTCTGTGCCTCACTTTTCTCATAGAATTGTTTTTAGGATTAAATGAGATAATATGTGTCAAGTGCTGAGGACAGTGCTTGGCACATGGTAAATGCTCAATAGAATAAGCTGCCGTTATTATTAGTTATTTTTATTTCTGAGGTCAGTTGCCTGGGAAGGAGGCACATTTCCCTAGAGGAGGGGAACAGAGTGGGGGAAGCCGCTTCTCTTGGCCCTGAACGCTGCGGTGTCCTCGCTGGGGCTGGATCAGGAGCAGCCGGACGTGGGAGCCTGAGCAGGGGACTGGAGGGTTGTGCCCGGCTAGGGCTCGATGGCACCCCCTGGGCCATGTGAGGAGTAGGTCACGCCTGACGAGGCTGGACCCTTGGATGCCTGTCACCCTGTGGTCTTTCAGGCGGTCTCGGCTGCCCTCAGCCAGCCCTGCACTGGCCCAAAGCATCAACAGAGTCACAGAGGCGCCGGGGCCGTGTGGCTGCAGCAGGAACCTGAGTGGGGCCGCAGGTTGGTGGGGATTGGAAGCAGACTGGGGCCGGCGCAGCTGGGACACGTGTGTCCTCCGGGACCCGCCTTAGTAGGCTGGGCCCTGTCTGTCCAGGAGCCAGGGCCGCTTGCACCAGTGACGGGTTCAGGTGGGGTCCAGGGTGGGGGGCAGACACAGGGCTTCCTCCGCCTCTGGCAGGAGACGCTGTGGAGGGGAGAGCCTGGCTCTGGGCCCCTGGCTTGGGTGCACCCACAGCGCACTGCTACCCAGCAGGGGGCCCTTGAGCATGTCACATGCCCGCTCTGAGCCTCAGGTTCCTCATCTGTAGAATGGGGACAGTAATACCTAGTGGAACAAAAAGAGAAGCAGCCTGGGAGAGGGTGGGCGCACAGTGGAGGCTCAGCCCAGATTACCCGAGGTTAGAATTACCGCGTGTTTAGAATAAGATCGAGTGCAGAGCACACTTTTTCTCCAAAACACATCTGCAGTGTAAAGCAAGGTTCAGCTGCATTTCTCAAGGCAGCGACCAGAGGCCGGTGAGGCTGGTAGAGGCCGAGAACAGAGGCCGACCTCCGTGGGACAAGTAGAGGGGGTGGGAGGTCGAGACCCAGTGGGCCACCGCAGGTGCAGCAGGGTGTGGTTTGGGCCCTGGGACTGGCTGGCTTGGGTTCAAAACCCCTGGCCATGTGGCGTCTGGCAAGCAACTTCCTTCACTGAACTCAGTTTCTTTCCCTGAAAAATGAGGCTGGTGGCGGGGTCTGTCTCCTTGGTTATCAGGAAAAGTAAATGAGGCTGGGTGGCCCTTCTGTTCTCCCAGGGTCTGGCACGGAGACTGGTGCAGAGCACGCGCTCCATCTCCAGGAACCACCATTACTGTCCCAGGAGGAGGATGGCTGGGGCCTCTGTCTGCTTTCTGCACTGAGGGATTATGCTCTTTATTTATGTAGGGATCCAAGGAGCCACCCTTGCCCATGCTGGAAGCTTCTCGCTGTGGTCTGGCTCGTGCTCAGAGGTTTTTGTCCTTCATCACCGCCTGCCCAGCTCAAGGGGAGACGTCTGCGCTGTGGCTGGAGGAGCTCGGGCACTGACTGGGATTGGGAAGCCCAGGATCAGCTCGGGGCTGCAGCACTTACCTCTCAGGGGCCTCAGCATCTTCATCCATCAAATGGCCATGAAACAATCAGAGTTGCAGGGTTCTCGTGGGGATCAGATGGGATTCGAGTGGGACCGTGACATTCAACCTTGCAGTTGGATGCACAGGGCCAGGTTGGCTGTCCAGGATTTGGTTACACAGATGCAGTTCAAAACCTGCCTCTCCTTTTCACTTGCCCTGTGACTCACCCTTATGTCTCAGAGCAATGGGGACTCAGTGACAGGCCAAACTCTTGGGAAACAAGGACACTATAAATAAGGGCCATTAATGCTATCAGAGGTAAAGAAAGATAACTGTCCTCTTCTCTGTCCCACTTCTCCCCAACAGTTTCTGGCCCCTGTTTGCTATGCCACCACTGGCCCCGTAACTGAGTGAAATCCTGCAACGTCTCCTTAAAACTCCATCCCACGACCATTGCTGGAGCACCTGTTCTGTGCCAGGCCTAGTGTCAGACCCTGGGGACCACGGGACGAGCCACCACTCTTGCTAAGCCACCGGCAAGGACTCCCCATTGCTCCCCAGCTCATTCGAGAGAATCAGGCCGTCAAGATGAGGTGGAAGGAGCTGGGGTCCTGAGCCAGCCAGGAGTAGGTGACCAGAGGGAGCCTCCTTCCTCCCCCAGCCCCGAGAGCTCATGCAGGTGGGCCATCTGTGGAAACCCAGCACCTGGGTGCGCTTTCCAGTTCACAGAGCCATTTCCCTTTTGTGGCCTCTTTGCCCATTTCACTGATGAAGAAAATGAAGCTCAGAGAGGTGAAGGATTTGCCCATGGTTACACAGCTGGACGTGGTGAACTCAGGCTGTCCTGGGGACCCTAGAGCTGAGTCCTCATGTACTGACCCCTCACCTGCAGAAGGAAGAGGCTCCTTGGGCCAAGAGGAAGGAGCCCATGAGAGGAGGCATGGGTGTCTCAAAGAGACAACCATATTGTCCATCCTGCTGGAGTGGTTAAAGCAGGAGCCCTGGAGGCAGGGTGCCTGGGTACAAATACCAGCTTGGGCACTCAGTGCCTGGGACCTCAGGCCAGTAGTGTGACTTCTCTGTGCCTCAGGTTCTGTGTCCGTAAAATAAGGCAAATAATAGAAACTGCCTGAGAGTTGTGAGGATTAAGTGAATGAATAGGCCTGAAGCATTTACATGAGTGTCTGGCAATAGTTTGTCCTCAAGAAACATGTGTCCACGAACAGCCACAGTTGCAGGTTCTAACTCCTGCCGTTAAACTCCTCATAAGCTTCTGTTCACACCCTTTGCATCTGGAATCCACTCCTAAGAGTAATCCCAGATAGACAGGGACTAAGCTGGTAAATGCCCAGAGATCTTCACCGCATGCTGTGTACACCAGCGTAAAGTCACAACCACCACCACAAACGTTACCATAGTGTAGCGTTTAGTAAACAGGGGTCACTCAGTGGAACCGTACAGAGCTCCTGGCTGCAATGCTTCCAGAGTTTAGAGTCACAGGGAAGAAGACTTGTGTTTTAACGTTAAGTGGGAGAGGCCGAACATAGAACTGTAAACTCAGAATATGTCAAGTTTGTAAAAACAAAATAAGCAAATATGAAATGTGCATAGAAACAAGATGAAAGGAAATGCATCAAAATATGACCAGCGATTCTCTCTGAGTAACAGGAATATGGGTGGGCCTTTTTTCCCTTTTCTAATGGCAATTTCTAAATGTTCTATAATGAGTATGTATAAAACTTTTCTAATGGGAAAGAATTCAATAAACTACTTTTCAAAAATAGAGTTTATCTGGGAGCTGAAACACTCCCCGAGGACTCCTGATCTGTCCTCAGCATGGGCCTGGATTGGATTGTCAATTTTCTGGCAATGCATTGAATGCTGCAGGATGTGAGTGTGACAGGCAGTGTTCGCTCCATATGTATTGAGTAGGCCCCAGCTCTGGACCAGCTTTTGTGTGTGCAGGGAAAGTGGGTGTGAGGGGCGCCGAGACATAGGCACAGCTTGAAGTCCCTTTGATACCAAGCTGCCTGGAGGTACAAAGAAAATATTCTGGGAACATTGCTGTCTTCATGATTTTGCCATATCCAAATGTTACCTATACTATCATTCACTTTATTGTTTTTAAAAAATTGGTTCACCCTGAAAATACTCAGAAAACTATAAAGCATTATTGAGAGGAATCCAAAAAAGCTAAACTAAATGGGAGGACATGTCATATTCATGGATTGGAAGACTCAATATTTTAAAGAAGTCAGTTCTCTGCAAACTGATTTATAGATTCAATGCCTACAACCCAAATCAAAATCCAAACAGGTTTGTGTGTGTGTGTGTGTGTGTGTGTGTGTGTGTGTGTGTAGCTTGGAAAACAGATTGTAAAATCTATGTGGAAACAAAAATATGAGGGATAGCCGTTTTTTGAAAAAGAAGAACAAAGTGAAAGCATTTGCTCTCCTGGATACCGATACTTATTATAAAGCTTGGTAAGTAAGACAGTGTGGTTTTGGTGCAAGGATAGACAAATAGACCAATGGAATAGGAGAGAGATGCCAGACATCTATGGAGACATGTTTTATGACAAATGTGACATCGCCAAGCAATGGGGGGAAGGATAATCTTTTCAATGACTAGTGCTGGGTCAATTGGACATCTGTGTAGAAAAGATATGAAACTTGATCCCTACCTTACACCAATGGCCACATGAATTTCAGGGGAATTGTAGATCTAAATATTAAAGGCAAAACAGTAAAACTTCTAGAAAGTAACATAAGAGAATGTCTTCATGACCTCAGAGTGGTAGAAATATTCTTCAACAAGACACAGAAAGTACTGACCATGAAAAAGTATTGATAAAATCGACTACATTCAAATTCACATTTTACTACTGACTACATTTAACATTCCTTTGGTCAAAAGACATTAACAAGAGAATAAAAAGGCAAGTTACAGAGTGGGAAAAGATAGGACTGACTTGTTTGCAGAATAAACACAACTACAAATTGATGTGAAAAAGACTAACAACTCAATATACAAATGGGCAAAAAACAGGCACTTCGCAAGAATATTCCAGTGGCCAATCAATATATTAAAAGGTACTGAATCTCATCAATAATCAGGGAAATGGAAAATTAAAGTCGTAATGAGATAACCAGGGGCCCCCAGCCAGAGTGACTCAAATTAAAATTTTTGACAATACGAGGAATTGGCAAGGATGTGGAGTCACAGGAGCTCTCCTGCAGTGCTGGTGGGAGTTCAGTGGGCTACAGCCACTGCGGAAAACCATGCAGTCTCTTTATAGCTAAACAAGCATTTACTGCCACCTCCCCTCCTAGACACACACCCAACAGAAATGCATACTTCTATGAACCTGGAGACCTGTTTGGAATGTTCATAGCAGTTTTATTCAAAACAGCTCAGAAGTGAGAACAACCCAAATGCCCGTCAACAGTGGAATGGATGGATAAATTGGGCTCTACCCATACGATGGAGTACCATCTGGTGACAAGGATGAATGAAGCACCGCAGTGCACAGCAGCCTGGGTGAGCCACCACCCGCTGTCCTGTGAGAGACGCCAGGCCCTGGAGAGTGACCAGGTCCCTACCACGTGACTCCATTTACAGGACGTCCGAAATCAGGCCTGTGTGGGTGATAAAACTGTAAAGAAATGACGACCATAAACTTCAGGACAGTGGTCACCTTTGGACAGGAGGGAGGGGTAGCAATTGGGAGGGGCCCTGAGGGACTTCTGGGGAGCTAGAAATATTCTACTTCTTGACCTGGATGTTTGCTTTTTGATAAATTATTGAGCTGCACATTTTAGTTTTGATGAGAGCTTTAGCCACACACCATGGGCTTCTCTGTGTGTGTTACATTTCACAATAAAAAGTTTAAGAGAAAAAAATAACCTTCCAGGGCACCAAAGGGAAGGCAATTTGAAAGAGTCCAGCTCCTGAGGGGGCGCCCCCAGGGCAAGAAAGCAAGAGAGTGTGGGAAACACAGAAGGCACCGCAGCCTTATTTCCGCCAGGCATCGAATGCCTTACCTGTCTAGAGTGAGACCCAGGATTTGGAGGAGGGCATTGGTGCAGAGATGCACATTCGCATGTTTACAAACTGGAAAACAAACTCATACAGTTTTCTAACCGAAAGTCAGGCCGACAAGGCCACGAGGTCTGGCAGGAAGGACTGGCTCTGCCGTTCGGGGCACAGGGTGGCGTTTCCAGGAAAGTGAGTGAGCGGACCTGCAGCTCCAAGGTTGGGATGAGAATCTATTTAAAGCACTTGTTCAGTACACGGCATGCTAAAAATGACACCCTTTACAGCTATTTAAATTTATGATGAAAAGGTTTAGATGCCAACCAAAGACGTTTGTGCGTCGTCTGTAGTTTTCAAAATTCTTTTCAGGGCTACGGGAGCCCCAGATTTGAAGACCCCTGTCTTCCCAGGTGTTATGAGTACGCTGTCAGGTGGAGAGGGGCAAGAAGGGCCCTCTGGGGGAGGAAAAGCCCTGGGAGCCAAGCTGTGCTGGGAAGGATATGGGGGAGGAAGAAGACGGGGCATCTGGCCGACCAGGGAGCCCTGGAGAGTCACCCGAGGGCTTGCAGGAGGGGAGCAGGCAGAGCCCAATGGAGCCAGCAGGAGGAAAGGGCGGGGGCTGGGAGCCTGGGGAGGAACAGGTGGTGGAGCAGGTGTAGAAGGAGAAGCAAAGAAAGGGAGCATCGCTGGACCCTATGTGTGCGGCCACAGCTCCTGAAAAGACCCAACAAAGCAGCCCCTGCTTCCGCAGCTGCCTGGAAAAGGTCTCGTGCCCACCCATCTGCCACAGCTCCCCTCCCCCCTCTTGCAGCGTCTCCCAGCAACCCTGCCCCTGCCCTCCCCGATGGGGGATGGGAAGGCCACCCTGCCACCTAGCCCTCCGCCTGGGGACAGAGACTCTGCTGTGGGTGACTCTGTTTTTTACATCTCTTTTCAGAAAATTGTCAATACCAAAGAAGTGGCCACAATAAAAATAAAAATTTCAAACAGTGCCAAAGTCTCCACTGTAGCCCACTTGCTGTGTATTCTTGTCACCTCTTGTCAAATTCTCCCCAAGAGAAAATAGCCAGGGCTTCAGTATCAGCCGACCGGGGTGTGCGTCCCAGCTCTGCCACTGCTGTGTGATCTCGGACAAGTTCTTTGCCTCTCTGAGCCTTATTTTCTCGTCTGCTAAGTGGGGCTAGGAATAGGACCAATCTCAGAATATAGATGCAAGGACTCAGGGTCCTCCAGAGTGGGAATCCCTTCCCCCATCTCTCCTCCACCAAAGTTGAAGGAGATGGGTGTGTCCCCACGGGCAGGAGAGCGGGACACTGAGTGCTGCCCGACCCTGCGACACACACTCAGAAGGAGCTGAGGTCCCCACCTTAAGGAAGGTCCCTTCTTCTAGTGGGTGAAGACAGACAAGAAACCAGATGTGTAATTTAACATCTGATGATACGTGGAATGGGGGAAAACAAATCATCAGGCTGTGTGGGTGGGGGCGACCTCCCTGAGGACTGGTCTGGGACGGAGGCAGGAAGGAGGCCAGGGGGACGTCCGAGGAAGGGTGCACCCGGCCGAGGGACCACAAGGGCATGAGCTGGGAGGCAGCTGCGGGTATTTGCAAATGACACAGGTGTGACCTGAGGAAAGGGCAGCTCAGAACAGCAGAAACTCACTAGAGGTCCCCTGGGAGCTGAGTGGCCTTTCTGACCTCAAAGCCCTTGACCCTTCAGTCTCCCCAGCTGACCACAGGCTGCCTGGCGCCCCTCACTGTAACGAAAGTGCTCCTCCCTGCTGGGGAAGTTAGTGCCTGAGGCTTCCTGCTCAGCCCGCCCCCGTATCAGCCTTCCAGATTCCTGTCTGTCCAGTCTCCAGGCTGACCCTGAGCTGGCTCCTGGGGGAGGGGCTCCAGGACCAGGTGGCCCCCTGACCCATCCCAGCCACTCTGGGCCACTCTGTCAGAGCGTGGGGTTCCTGCCCAGCCCAGCTGGGTCCTCGCCCCCTCCTAGGATTCAGACAGCTGAGGAGTAAAGCCATCTCTGGCCCGGCCTCTGCCGGCGCAGGCCACTCTCTGGCCTCAGGCGCCCCAGTTGAGGCCTTGGACCAGAGCCGTGAAATGGCCCAAGAGCAGTTGCTGAATATTAACGAGTGAGTGAATGAATGAAAGAGGGAGTGACTGAATGAATGAAAGGGATGCCCAGGCAGACAGGTGGCATGGAGAGTGCTGGCTGCCTGGAGGCTCGGAGGCTCCGGGGAGAGGGTCAGAGCAGGATGCCAGGATGCCTGGAGGGGCCCCACTTGGCTAGGCCGCCTAACCCCGCCTCCAGGCGGATGCGCCCGTCCCTGAAATGGACCCATTGTAGACTCTGTGGGCAGCGAGGGCCTCTCCCTCCCTCTGGCTCAGCTCTGCCCACTGGCCAAAGGCAGGCAGGCTCTGAAGGCCCCTGCATCAACTCAAAGCCCATATGCACAACCAGGAGGGAAGCCCCTGGGACGAGCGGCTCCTGCTCGCAGTCCAGATCCCAGCCCTCAGAGCCTGCACTCCCAGCCTCTCAACAGCTCTCATGGCGGCCGTTACTGTCCCTGCCTTCTAGGGGCAGAAGCAGCCACTTGGACCTGGCCTCTGAGCACCAGGTTACGCCCAGGAGCCAGAGCCAGGGTCAGTCCTGGGATTTGGATTCCAGAGGCCCTGGGCGTGCACTTGCCCCCCAGGACAGGGCCTCTGTGGCCAACAGAGCCTTTCCCGGGAAAGCTCATCCAGGCAGGTCTCTGCAAATCTGCTCTGACTCTCAGCCTGCGGTGGGGTAGGGAGGCGGGGCCGGTATTTCGGGACCCATCACATGAAAACAGACTGAGGATCCCCCTATTTTTAGCAACTGAGCTGCATGTACCTGATCCCCCCCAACCAGGAGCAAAATCTCTGATAAACATCCGTTCACACCAGCCAAATAATTCCTTAAATAAAACTGCTACATTTTGGCATCCCCTGCGCTCGAAATATATGCTCCTTGGATTTTTAATATCACATGAAGTCTGCATAATTTTCACCCAGGCACATCAGCTGTTGACTGTCTTATTATGTGAGTCACTGTTTGGGGTGTCAGGATAACGGGCTCAGTGGGTGTGGGGGTCCTGGTACTCAATCCTGGTGGTCTGTGTGAGGCGTCTGGGTGTCCCTGATCCCCCTGATCACAGCCCACAGGTGACAGGACAAGGGAAGGGACAGGAATCATAGTGAGGCCTGCCCACTACTGAGCTGGGCTTCCTGAATCTATTTGGCTTACAGCAGCCAGAGTCCTCACTCTGTGGCATGCCCCTGGCTGAACCCCCGCCCTGATGTCCCCTCCAGTGGATAAAAGGCCATTTCCTGACCCACCCACACGGCCCTCCGGGATCTGGCTCCTGTGGACCTCTCCCACTCATCTCCCACCATGGTCCCAGTCACCCCTGCTTTCTTCTGCTGTTTAAATACACTGAGCTTCCCGGCCGGCCCCATGGCTTAGCGGTTAAGTGCACGCGCTCCGCTACTGGTGGCCCGGGTTCAGATCCCGGGTGCACACTGACGCACCGCTTCTCCGGCCATGCTCAGGCAGCGTCCCACATACAACAACTAGAAGGATGTGCGACTATGACATACATCTATCTACTGGGGCTTTGGGGAGAAAAAGAGGAGGAAAAAAAAAAAAGGAGGAGGATTGGCAATAGATGTTAGCTCAGGGCTGGTCTTCCTCATAAGAAAAAAAAAATACACTGAGTTTCATCTAGCCTCAGGGCCTTTGCACCTGCTGTTCACCCTGCCTGGAATGTTTTTTTTCCGTAGGTCTCCTAAGTGGCTCCATCTCATCACCTGGGTCCCAGCTCAAGCGTTATCTCCTCAGAGAAGCCCCTGACCACCTTGACTAGTTGGAGTAAACCTTCCTGGCCCTCCTCCCTCAGACACGGGTTATCTCAGCCTTCTGTCTTCAAAGTCTTCAAAGACTTTCTGAAACTAGTGGATAGGGTTACTTGTTTATTGTCTTCCTTCCCACTGGAAGGTCAGCAACATGAAAGCAGAAATCTCATCTGCTTTGCTCACCACAGGATCTCTACAACTTGTGTGACACATAGTAGGTGCTTGATAAATACCTGTTAAATGAATGATTTCTCACAACAACCCTCAGCAATGCTGTTGCTATTTCTTCCGTTTTACAGATGAAAAAACTGAGACCCAGAGAGGTTAAGTGACTTGCCCAAGGTCACACAGCCTGTACATGGGGATCCTCCCTGGTCCTACGAGCCCCACGGCAGGTCCGGGGTTGAGAATTCAGCCCAGAGCACAACCCTCCTCCATGCCTCAGTGAACAAACCTTGAGGAGCACGCAATGAAAGGCTGAGCAAAGTTCGCCTAATGAACCAGTGCGGGGCCGCGATGCAGAGAGGACAGGCCTTTGATCACAGCCCATGGGTGACAGGATGAGGACTGCACGCATAAGGACGATCGTGTCACTCAGGCCAGCGGCTCTGACCAGCAGGTCACCTGAGGTTGTTGTCGTGAAGTCAGGTCATTGCTGGGCATTCCCGTCGCCACGAAGGGCCTTGGAGTGAAGGGGACAGGGAGGAGCTCACGCTGACTGGGCTCCCTCTGTGTGACGAATGCCACACAAGGTGCTCTCCTCACGTTCTCCCACCACATCCTCTCGGTGCCCAGGGGAGGTGGGCGCCGTCGCCACGTTGTATCAAACCTATCCATCGTAAGGTGAGTTCTGATGGCAGGCAAGCCAAAATGTGCACAAATGTGCCTCATAGAATCGGTGAAACCTGGAATTCTCTCGTCTTACAAAGGAGGATGCTCAGGATCAGAGAGGCCCAGCCGTGACCCGTGATGGCGGTCCTCCAAACCCCCTGATGCAGTTCCCCATCTCCCACCCTCCCATGGTGCTTCCGGCCTCTGAGCCTTTCTGCACACTGTTCCTTCTGCCTGGAGTGCCCTTCCCGGTCATCCACCTCACGTCAGCCTAGCGAGCCACCGTCCCCCGCCAGTCCAGACACGACCCCTCCTCAGCTCTCCCTGGCCTCTACGCACTCTAACCAGTATCTGGTGGTAGCTTGGCCTGGAAAGGGCTTCCTCAGTTCCTCCAGGGCTGTCACTGAGTCTCGTTCCTCCCACCTGGCAGCTGTGACATGGATAGAATCACCCGAGGGCTTCTTTCCTCTCAGACCTCGATGGACATCAGAGTTGCGAGGGGCAGTGTGTTTGAAATGCAGAGTCCCGGGCCCTTAGAAAGCCTGACCCGATGGGTCTGGGTGACGCCCTGACATCTGTGCTTCCACCCCACCCCGTGATTCTGTTGTGGGGACTTTGCAAACCGCTGCTCTGAGCTTCAGAGTCTGAGGTCGCCTTGACCAGCAGGACGACCCCGAGACAGCCGCTGCCTGTGAACTGCACAGTCGGTGCCCTGCTGGCTGTAAAGTGGGAGAGTGATGCAGTGATCAACACACCTGCCCCGAGAGCTTATTAGTATATTGCACAGTCCCGCCCAGGCTGACTTCCCTGTTTATTCCCACCCGCGTCAGAACTCACCCCTCCTATGCCCCCACCCCTCAGAGCTGCGCTTGTTGCTGGTTGAGATCCAGCTCCCTGACAGCCAGCCATCTCCGGGTGCCGATGTCAAGGTGCAGAGTGTAGGTGGGGGTGCTCCCCTGCAGCGTGTGCGGGAGCTGATGCCCTCACGCACGGGAGAGACTCTGATGGTGGAACTCCAGGCCCTGCAGCAAGCCGCCGGCTGTGGGTGCTGGGGGGCCGCGCCTGTGCACACGTTCCTGGCACTTGTAGGGGGTCTATCAATGGTTTATAGAGAAACCAAAGGGCCTGGGCCTTACTCCTGAGCTCTCCTGTTTACCGCCTCACCTGATGTTCTTACGGCTTCTCAAATATCACGTCCCCAAACCACGAGGCTGGAGAGGTGAGAGGGAGCCCGGCTGCTGAGACCCCCAGGCCCGGAAGGTCTGGCCACTACTCTGGGGATAACGGGGAGCCAGGGAGGGATTTTGAACAAGTGGTGAGGGGACTAGATGACAGAGAGGGTGGAGACCCGTACCCCAGAGAGGAGGCTGCTGCCATACCTCAGCCAGCCAGCCAGCACTTATAGAGCGCCTGCTGGTGAATGAGGACGGTCCCCGTGCTCAGGCAGCCCACCGCCCAGCTGCTCGGCAGGAGCCGGGGGCAGCCGACTATGGCCAGGGGGGAGTGCAGTTCCTCCCCGCCCTTCCAGGGAGCGCACGCTTGTTTCACAACTGAGGGCAAGGCTGAAAGAATCTGCCCACCTGACCTCCCCCTGTTCCTGCTCCAGCTCCTCGAGGCCGAGAATTGACCTTGGGGAATTTGATTCTCTGCTTCAAACCTTAACTCTCATCTCTGTAAAAGGGGCATCCAATTAGAACCCGCTTCACAGGCTTGTTGGAAGACTCCAAGGAGGAAGCAGGTAAGTGGCCCCACCTGGAAGGTGAGTCAGTGGCCCGTAGGGGTTAGGGGTAGAGAAACAGGGGTGTGCTGGCAGAAAGAATGAGAGGGGCAGACGTTTCTACCACTCTGCCACCGAGTAGGAAGTGCAGATGGAGCAGGGGGACACTTGAGGAGGTTGATTTTCTTCAAGACTGTACTGTGTGGTTGTTGCCCCGGTGCCTTCTGCCTTCCCAGCAGGCCTGAACAAGGCAACCCCTCCAAGCTTAGGTATAGCCCCACGCACACTAGAGCTCCACAGGCAATAACCTTTTCTCTCCGCAGCACCTGGAGACTCGCCCATACAAATCCGATCACGTCACACTTCTGCCTACAACACTGAGGTGGTTTCCTGTTATCTCGGGATCAAACCCCAGTTCTTCCCTGTGTCTGTCTAGCTTTGCACGGCTGGACCCCTGCTCACCTTCTGACTTTACCTCACCCTCTCGGTTCTGCCCATGGGACCTGCTCCCTCCGGGCACCCGCTCTTTGTCCATTCCATTCCCTTTGCCTGGAGCACTTCCCACCCCTCCCTCCCCCCGGGTACACCCCTCAGCGAAGCCTTGCCTTTATACCCCCTCCCTCTCCCCTTGCTCTGAGCTCAGGGGCACCCGCTTGTCCTAGTGCAGTTTTCAAGGGTGCCAGCGTGCGTTTACCCATGAGGTTATTTATGGCTGCCTTGTCCCCAGTCCGTGAGCTCATGTGGACAGCAGCTACCACCGTCCAGTCACCGCCATGTCCCTGGCTCCTGGCCCAGGGCCAGCATGGAGGAGGTGCTCCACAAACGCTGGCTGAAGGAACCAAGGCGAGGATGGAGGGGGCACAGATGCCATTAGGGAAGACCCGCCATGTGCACAGAGCTGAGTCAAGAAGAGGGATGGGGTGGGTGAGGTGAGGGTGGGGAGAGACCAACATTGGCTCCCCGGGCTGCTTCCACAAAGGGCTCATTAACCCCTTGCAGCCCTGAGAGGAAGGGACTCCTACCCCTTGTCTGAGTCAGAGAGGCCTAGACCCACTTCGTTGGCCCACACACAACTTGCTGTGTGTCCTGGGCAAGTCCCTTGGCCTCTCTGGGCCTCAGATCCCTCATCTAGGAAATAATCATGGCTGCCTTCTGCATTGTTGGAGGATAAGGTGAGCGATTGAAAGCAGAGTGGCAGGCCCTGCACCTGGTACACAGTATGTGCTCAATAAATGTTCCTTCCCTTCTTGCTGCAAATAAGTATGTAATTTGGTCATCAGGACAATGTGTTTCTCACAAGATTTTTCTCTCTCTTCACGTTAGCTAGCAGGCCTTAAGAAACACATTAGCAACTCATTTTTAAAAGCTCTGTTCTTGGGAGGAGAAAAGGAAGGGAAGGGAAGACATTTCTTCGTGAATTTGATTTAGTGAGAAATGATGTTTGAGTCAGGAAATTCTTGTTTGAGGTCCGATCGCATTAACTGTGAAGAAAGTGTGATGGGAACGGCCAGTGGAGCGGGCTCGTGCGGCTCAGGGCACGGTGACGCAGCCAGTGCGCCCCGCGCCTGCAGTCCCACCGTTAGTGTCACCCCTTTCAATAACTGTGCTCTCTAGAACTCTCTGTGAAAAAATAGCTTTTTGGTTGTATGGGTCCCTGGGAGGATGAGGCGGGGGTGGGGAGAAACAAGTGTGAGTGTGTGTGTGTTTGTGTGCAGAGCGGGGGGATTTTGTGTTATACCTGTGAAGTGTAAACTACCTCTACTTGAAAGAAGCTGATGGCAGAGGGGGAGGGACCCACACACAGAAAACAATCGGGGGTTTGTTTTTCCACAGCTTGGGCTAGACTGTGAGTCAGCGGGCGGATCAGGAGGGGGAAGGTTCCAGCTGGAGATGCTCAAAGCAGCCCTGGGTTCTCTGAGGGAGACTCGTGGGGGCTGGCCTCAAAGCGGGAAGGCACCCTCTGTGCTCCTCCCACGCCCCAGGCACGACTCAGTTCTCGGGAATCACCAACCTCCTCCTGCTATGCCAGTCTTGTCATAAAAAGGGGCACCTACTCCGTGCTGCACCATGTAACGTGACAGCCACTTGAGACAGGGTGTCTCATTTAATTCTCACAAGAGCCCTGAGAAGTAGGGAATATTATACCCCTTGTACAGATGAGGACTCTGATGGGCAGAGAGGTTAAGTCACTTACCCAAGGCAGCACAGGGAGTCAGTGGCAGGGCTTCTGGGGGCTGTGCAGACCTATCTGCAGACAATTTGACAATATGCTACAAAAGCCCTCAAAATGTGCCAGCTTTTGATGCAGTTGCTCCACTTTTAGAAACTGTGGATTATAATCAGGGAAGGACCTCAACAACTTAGCTGTCTGCTAATGTCTGCACATCCTGGGCAGACTTCTTCATCATGGTGAAAAACTAGAAGCCACCTTTCAACCACAAGGAATTTGTTAAATAAACTCTAGCAGTAGAATACTATGCAGCCATTAAAAATAATGGGTGGATGGATGCTGTTTACTGGTGTTGAAAACGTTCACAAATGGAGGAGCCAAGATTTGAACAGTCTGTGAGGTCCCTGGATTCCAGTCCTGGCTCAGCCACTCATTAGCTGTGTGACCTTGGGCAGTTTGTTAACCCTCTATGCCTCTGTTTCTTCATTTTAAAGTGGGGATAAATCAAGACTCATAGAGCTCTCATAGGAATTGTGAGAAGTAGAGGAGTTAATATGTGTAAGCACTTACACCAGCACCTGGCCCATGTCAACACCCTGTAAGCATCAGCTCTTGTTAGATCTGTGGGCTGGGAAATTGGGAGCCATTATGTCCTCAAATATTTTTTCTGTCCTCCACTCCCCTAGTTACACAAACTAAGCCACCTGAAGTTGTCCCACAGCTCACTGATGCTCCGTCCTTTTTAAAAAAATTCTCTTTTCTCTTTGTGTTTCATTTTGGATAGTTTCTATTGCTGTGTCTTCACGCTCACTAACCTTCTGCCATTAATCCCATCCAGTGTAGTTTCTCACACACTGTAGTTTTCAACTCTAGAAGTTTGTTTTGTATCTTCCAAGCCTCTGTTTAACTTTGTAAACACATGGAATGCAGTTACAATAACTGTTTTAATGTCCTTGTCTGCCGATTCTAACATTTGTGTCAGTTCTGGGTCAGCTCTCATTGATTGATTTTTCTCCTTATTATGGGTCATATTTTCCTTCCTTTTTGCATGCCTGGAAATTTTTGATTAGATGCCAGACATTATGAATTTTACCTTGTTGGGAACTAGATATTTTTGTATTCCTGTTTTCTAGCATGAAATTAAGTTGCATAGAAATAGTTTAATCCTTTCAAGTCTTGCCTTTAAGATTTGTTAGGCTGGATGGGAGCAGTGCTTAGTAATTAATGAACTAGGGCTAATTTTTGCCTACTCCTGAGGTGAGCCCCCGCATACCCCCTGATGCTGTGGGTCACAAGGCTTTGCAGGCTGGCGGGGGGAGCAGGCTGGCGGGGGAAGCAGGCACTACGCAGGCCCTGTCTGGGCGCCATGCATCTGATCCGCTCGGGGCCCATCCCCGGGCTCGGGGACAGTCTCCTCGTGTGCGTGCGCTAGTGAATCTCAGCTGGGTGTTCAAGGGGGCCCCTCTGAGTCCCCCTGGAGCCCTCCCTGTGCAGCTCTCTCTCGTCTAACACTCTGGTTGGGAAACTCCAGCCACTTGGGCCTCCCTGGACTCAGCTCCATCTCTTCAACTCAGAGAGACCGTCGGATCCGCCCGGCTCCCTCCCCTCCCTGAGCTGTGTCCTGGAAACTCCCTCAAGGCAACATGCTGGGCTTCATTTGTTTCCTGACGCTCAGGGCTGGCTGTTCTTCCTTGCCTTATGTGCAGTGTCTTGAAAACTGTTATTTTGTATACTGTGTCCGGTTTTTGGTTGTTTTCAGGGAAGAAAGTAAATCCAGATCCTGTTCCTCCATCATGCTCAGAAGCAGAAGTCTCTGCATTAGCTATGACTAGTGACTAGCATTAACCCCCACGCTCTATTGCCTTTTTCAGGGCCCGAGATGTTTGGAAAGGCGAGACACGGAGAGGCAAAGTGACTGGCCCAAGGTTGCACAGCTAGTAAGTGGTAGAGCCAGGATCAGCACCAGGCTTGGCTGGTCCAAAGTCCCTTCTCTCTATTCCAGCTGTTGCCTCTGGACAGAGAGCTGGCCTGAACCGGGGGGGGGGGGGGGCTGAGAAGCGGGGGACAAGAGGCCAGGTTTATGCTTCTGTCCTGAGACTGACGTTCACCGCTGTGGGTGTGCTGGGGCTGAGGTAGGACAAGGCCTCTGCCGGGTCTGGAGTCCAGGTTAGCTAGCTGTCCTGCCTGTTTGCTCCATCCGCTGGCCCCTGGTGGTGGTGGGGTCAGCAATGGGGCCTGCCAGGCCTCAGCCCAGCTGGGTGGGGCTGTCCAGTGCAGGTAACAGGCAGAGGCGAGGGCACTGTGACAGGGAGGGGATCTGTGACAGCGAGACTCCCTTGGGCCCTGCATGGCTGAGGGGTGGGATGAGGGAGAAGGGGGCCCCGTCTCCCTGGGCCTCCTCATTCATCTGTGCACTGAAGGGTCAGTGGGCAGAGCTGGAAGGCCCTTTCAGGTGCCTGTGTTGTGGTCTTGGTGAGGTCCGAGCTACCCCTCTTGCCCTGAGATGCTACTAGGTTTGTCACTAAAGAATCCGGAAGAGAAGAAAAAGTGAATTTCCAAAGACTGATGATTCTCGCTTAGCTGTGACCTTCCTGCGAGAGTCTCAAGTCTAAGAGGAAGGCTTGTCCTCTAGACACCCTGGGCAGGCGACCTCATCTCTGGGGCATTAGTCCCTAGTCTGCCCCAGAGGAGGTGCCTAGGAGCCATCGGCTGACTGAATGAATGAACACATGCATGCGTATTTGATCATAAAGCCATCCTGTCTGCTCACCCCCCAGGCTTGCAAGTCTCAATTCCTCCCCGAGGGAGGCCTAGTCTTTCCTAAGCCTGCCTCTCTCGCTGGGTATCTCCCCTCCCACCCCCGTGCACGGAGGCTGGGCACTAAATTCCCTGACCTCCACGGTCGCAGTCAAGCAGCTCCAGCCTTTCCCTGAACTTAGCACTTTTACCAGTGCCCCTAGGGACTGTGGGAGCTGGGAAGCTGTTTTTTATGTCATCAACATAAAATGTTGTTTTGTTCCAAATAGATGCTACTGACCCATCAGAACTGTGACCCTAATTCTTGCAACACCCTTGTCCCTCTCAAAAAAGGACTTAACATGTGAATCAGGTTGCTATTTTTCTGAAATATAATATTATACGCAGAAAACTCAGAAAACACCAAGAAAAGGAAACGAAAGACAGTAAACAAACAAACAAATAAAAGTTTAAGAAATCCTCCACAGTCTCAGAGACAGTCCCTGCTATCATTTTGGCCTGTGTACATCCAGTCTTTTTTCCGTGCTGGAGCTAGTAAGGGGCAGAGTCATATTTTAATGAAGGTATTTTTTAGGTTTAAGGAAAGCACATTCATAATAAAATCTCTATGGTGAAAACAGTTGAAAATGAAAAGTAAGTTTATCTCCGGTCCCTGCCCCAGCCCCGCTCTTTGTGCTCCCTAGAGGTAACCGACGCCGCGTCTTTTTGTGGAGATGTCCAGACGGGCTGTGCTGACACGCATGTGTCTGTTTGATAGCAGAATGTACCCACTGTCCCATAAACGCTTGTTTCACGTGGCAGCCCTCAGGAACGTGTTCCTACCTCGATCAGTAGACGCTCCTCCCCCACGACATTCTGTCAGATGCATGCACCTTCCTTTACTGGACCAATTCTGATGGTTGGCATTTCAGCTGTTACCAGTTGTAAAGCGTCTTGACCGCCCAGAGTTGTTAAATTGGTAAATGTCAGGCTCTCCAGGTGGTGGTGGGGGCGGGGAGGGGCTCTGATCTGCAGTGTTTGTCCATTTCAGTGGTGCAGATATTCCCACCCTGGCCGATTTTAAGCTCCTGAAACATGAGGTCACGGACTGAGCACAGTCGGTGAAAGGCTGTGCCGCTGGCCCCAGCACGCCAGCCCCCGACTGGAGACTTCTGGTACCTTGTGCGGATCCCTGGTTCTTCCCTTAGAGTGAATTCCCCAAAGTGGCATGGCTGTCTAAGCACATGCACAACCCCACGGCTCTCCAGAAAGGTGTTATCAGTTTATGCTCCCTCAGCCTAGTGGGAGGGACACCTGTTTGTCTCACCCCACCCCTCCAACAATGGCTATTGTCCTGCCTTTTAATCTCACCCATCTGATAGGTAGAATCATAGGAGGTCATTGCTATTTTCTTTTGCATTGCTTTTGGTGAACAACGTTTTTTTTTTAGTTTATAGTCAAGTGGAATTTTATTTGGGCAACTTTGCGAACGTTCCAGGAAGGCCCTGAGGATTGTGGGTGCCCAGGAAGCAACCTGGGAATCGTGGCTTTGCTGTGTGGCTTTGCTCGTCGATGAGCTCAAACAGGAGATCCATTCACTCACCAAACAGCACCAAAGCTTTTCCCAGAAGCCGCCTTGCTGTATTGCTCAACCCCATCTTGTCCCAGTCACCCCACCCCCTGCACCCCCACTTCCAACCTTTGTCTCCAGCAAATACGCCTGGAAAGGCCACAGTATTCACCTAGCGCACTGTGGGAACTGATGCCAGCTAAGACCTGCCCTTAGGAAAGGCAGAGTTGGGCAGCACGAAATATCCGAGGTGCTTTACTAATAAAGGAGGTGTCCTGGAGAGGTAGCTGTGTGACCTTGGACAAGTTATTGCACCTCTCTGAGCCTCAGTGCCCTCATCTGCAAAATGGGGGTAGGGTTTGGGGTTGGGGTGGTAATAGTATGGCCCGTGCAAGATCATGGTGAGAATTAAATGAGCAAATGCATTTTATTTTATTATTTTATTTTTTTTTATAATTTTTATTTATTTATGTTTTCCCCCAAAGCCCCAGTAGATAGTCGTATGTCATAGCTGCACATCCTTCTAGTTGCTGCATGTGGGACGCGGCCTCAGTGTGGCCGGAGAAGCGGTGCGTCGGTGCGCACCCGGGATCCAGACCTGGGCCGCCAGCCCCGGAGCGTGAGCACTTAACCGCCAAGCCACAGGGCCGGCCCAACAAATGCATTTTAAGTGCTTAGCACAAAGCCTGGCACATAGTAGGTGTGCAACGAATGACAATCAGCATTGTCATCATCATCAGCATTACCACACCGTCCAAGCACTTTGTAAACCACAGGGTTATATACGAAGGTGAGGCAGTGACGTGACAGTCCTTCACGTTTCCTCCAGCCCCTCTGCTCCGATCAGGAAGGTCACCATAGACCTCACGCGTCCAGGTCCAAAGCCAGTCTCCTCTGGAATGGACTGGATCCCCTTCGGATGATTTGAACCCAGCATCTTCCTTTAACCAAACGCAACGACTTTTCTCAGAGTGGAGTTAAAGCTTCTTCAAGGAGCTTCCTCCAACAGGTCCTTTCTGACCTTGCTCGGCTGGGGGCAAAAGTGTCCTAATGGGGTTGCTGCCTCCTTTCTCTCTCCCAGCCAATTTGTCCTGCCTGAGACGGCTTCATGAGTCTTCCAGCACACAGCCTTTCACCCATCCATCCGTCAGTCCGTCCATCCATCCATCCATCCAACAAATTGATTGCTTAGATCTGTTCTCAGCTACAACATAGAATCACAGAACTCATGCATTTGCCAGGGAGTATAATTTCAAGCAAATTAAAAAAGAAGAACCAAAACTCCTTGCCCTGACCTTCATGATCTGACCCCTGCCCATCTCTCCAATTTTGTCTGTCCACTCCCCTTCTCCCTACCATGTGCCAGCAACTCGGTCAACTTGCACTTCCTCGCACTGTAAGCTCTCTCGCCTTTGCCCACGCCATTCCTGCTGCCTGGAGGGCTTTTGTCTCTCTGCTTTGCCTGGCCAGTTCCTTTTCATTATTTACTTTCCAGATTAAATGGTGATTTCTCCAAGGGGACCTACATTGCCCCACCGCAACTGAAATTATGCCCCCTTCATTATGCTTCCTTCGTAGGATATCATAGTATGTGAAGATGTGTTTTCTTTGTGTTTTTACTCATTTAAGGTTTGTCTCTTCCGCAAGTTTGTGTGTTCGTGACGGTGGGAGTCTTGCCTGCTGTGTTCATGGTGGTGGGGCTGGAGCTAGGAACCGTGCCCGGCAGCGTGCATTCTCAAGGTAAATTTGTTGAATGAGTGAGGCGGTATTTAGCCAGAGCTCAGTGAGAGGAACAGTACTGAGCGAGGATCGCTTCAGAGACAGATTGTCCACCTTCCTTTCCAGATATTCTCCAATCTTTCCTGGAGGCAGCCAGAAGGCAGCCAGTGGGAATGGAGACTCACCACAGGGACTCGTGCTGCAGGCCTGAAATGTGTGTGCAGGAAAGCACAAACGTGTGGAGGGAAGGATACTATGCGAAATCGCTCCTGTGTCTGCACAAGAATGTTGGTTATTACACAATGCCCACGCTTGTAAGAATGCTAGGGAGAGATTCTTGTCTTAGAACCACAAGGTAGGTTAGAGCCCAGGCTCTGCATTTAGATGGTCTATACCCCAATCCTTGTTCCAGCAGGTGTATGACCATGGGCAAGTTGTGGACTTTTCTTTCTCCATTAGTGAGGATAATAATAGTGCCTCCCTTGTATAGGTTTATGAGGAGTAGTCGACACCCAATAGATGCTAGCTATTTTTATAATTCTCCTGGGTAACTAGTTTGCTCAAACGGCATGATCATTGTGATTTATGTAACGGCCAAATTTCCCTTTTCACACTGGCTGCTAGGAAGCTCAACATCAATCTTGTGACTCAACTATAGCAAATTTCTAGAAGATCAAGTGTGCTTTTTGTGAACAGACTTTGTTTGTGGCTCCATTTATGCCCCAACTTTGTCATTTGTTTCTTCACTTGCTCTGCTGTTTATGTGTGTATTGCTTAACTTATGTGTCCTTGGAAACTGCCTTTAATCATTCCAGTAAGAGATCTGGCAACTTGTATGAGAAGTTTCTGCTTGCACGTGGCCACTTTTGTCTCCTTAGTGAGACGATGGGTTCCTTGAGAGTAAGGACTACCTCTGAGGCACTTTTCGGTCCTCCCCTCCCCCTGCAGTTAAGTAGTGCATTCTAAGCTGATTGGATGAGTTGATGAAATGTTAGGAAGGCGAGGAACTCAGAGAAGCTCCCTGCTTTTGCCACAAGAGAGGAAATAACTGACCCACGAGGTCTCTGTTCTCTCAAGTGTCCATAAAACTAAAAACAACTCCACGTGGGAAAGGTCAATGACCAACGCTCGAGTTTCCTGCGCTTTGAGCCCACAGTGCACAATGAGGATTCTGGAACAGGAAGTAGACAAGCAGGGGGAGACTTTGGTCCCGGAGCTGCCTCACTGGCTGGCCACCGTGGGGAATCAAGCTCCATTTTGATTCCTGGGAGTGGCAGAGATTCCAGTGACCAACGGGCTCCCTCACCGGCATCTGTGTCATCCTCTCCATTCTGGATGCACAGGACACAGATGGCACATTTCATATTTCCTCGTGATAAACTGGACAGTCCAGCAACTCTGGGCCCCCAGTCCCACACGGCAACCGTCAATACCCTCTTCTGATGGGCACACATCATTGACCGATGTGCTGGTCCCCGCCGCTTCCCTTCCTCACCTTCTTCCCACCTCCTCCTGCCCCTGCTGGCGTCTGAGGCTGAGACCTGATTGACGGTGACGTGGATGATGCCGGAACCCAGCAGCCTTTCTTGCCTCCTTGAGACCTTCTGCCACCCTGTGTGGCCTCGGCGGGCCCTTGTCCTGTTAAGTATCCTCAGTCTTCCCATCCGTAATACAGGTGCAGTTGCCCCTGTGGGCATGCCACTCCTCTCAGACGCCCACCCCATCCCACCCCATTCACACAAATCTTTCCTGTCCTTCAGACGTGAGCCGTCTCCTCTCCTCCAGGATGGCTGCCAGGATCCCCAGGCAACCCTCGGTCACACGCCCTCATGTTGTTCTGTAATTATTTACCCATGCATGGTCCAGCCGCATACCCACGGACCTTGCACACGCTAAGGATTCAAAACATGCTTGTTGAATGAATGAATGAGGGAGTGAACCAAAGCATGAGCGAGTAGATTGAAGTTGCCTGCGTTCACACGAACTCAAGTAGCCGAACCCAGATTTGAATGCGGGACTCAGAATCCTGTGCTCTCCTACAAGATCACTCTGGCCGGGCCCCTGGACCCCCTGTGATCCCCCTGACTGCTTCTCCAATGCCAGCCTTTGCCCACGGAGCCACTGTCAGTGCAGCCACCCTCCCCAAGCTGACGTCCAGGGGAGAAATATGTCACAGCGCTAGCCGGTGACACAGGCGGCTGCTGCCCCGTCCGTCTGTCCATCCATCCGCTGCCTTTGCTGAGAGGAGCAGCCCCGACAAGGAGGCTCTCTTTCCTCCTCCCCCCACCCTCTCCCACTGCCTCCTGTCCCCGCTCTACTCCCCTCCCCCAGTCCTCTCTCTAATTGCTGTTCCAGGGAGCAGGAAGAATGTCATAGATGTTGCGTCTGTTTTTCTGGAAGACTGCGAAGCCGCATTAAAATATGTGCTCCGTGGGCGTTCGGTAGGCTGGGGCCTCTCTAGCGGCTTAATAATGGGGGGAGAGCTGAGAAAGGAGGAAATGGGAGGGACGGATAGACAGACAGAGAGACAGAGGAGGAGATGCTCAGAGAGAAACAGAACAAGGAAAGTGACAAAGAGTCGAAGAGAGAGAGACAGGGAGAGAAAGAGACAAACAGAGGTAGAATGAGAAGCAGAGGAGAGGGAGAGGGAAAGAGGGAGAGGGTGAGGCTGTGGCCGTCGCCACGTTCCTCTGATTTTCAGCATTTTCCTAACGGCCCTGGATGGAGATTTACAAGGTTTATCCTAAACATCTGCAGCCTGAGGCCTACGAGATACACTCGGCGGGCGTTTTCGAGACCAATGGCGACCCATTCATGGAAACGCTGCCCAGCCAGGGGCCCTGAGACTGCGGGGCCAGGGTGCCCGCCTCCCTTGTCCTCTCCTGTTTCCTTGTCTTCTCCAAGGAGCTGGCAGGAGGCAGGGCTGGGATCTTTCCAAACCTCATGCATCCCCACGTTCCTGGGCTGGGAGAGGGCCCTCCATGTGGGCCGGCTGGCTGTCAGGGCAGCCTGTCCTGCCGAGGAGGAGCGCTGGGGATAATCGAGGGGTAGCGGGCTGAGGAAGGTCTGTGTGAGGGAAGACCAGAGGGATGAGGGAGGAGGTGAGAAGAGTACAGCATCGGCACAGCGGCTCCGGGAGGGCGGGGATGGGGAGAATGTCTAGTGAGCGCAGACTCTGTACATCTAGCCGTCATCACTACCCCACGAGGTGAGAGTAATCAATCCCCCATTTCACAGATGGAGAAATGGAGGCTCAGAGAAGGAAGGGGCTTGCCCAAGGGCAAACAGCCAGGGCCCTCGGGAGAGTGCAGAGTGGGTATTTGACCCTTCCCCGGGTCCCTCTCCCAGCATCTCCTGCGTCTGTCTGGCATCCGAGTGTTTGGGGATGCTGCCTCCACTCTGGTGCAGGTTGAGCCCCAGATCCAGGCTAGGCAGGGGCCTCCTTCTTCCCTTCTGGCGACAGTGGCTGGAGCGGTGGGCAGGAGGCAAGGCCCCAAGGCTGGTGATGCCTGACCAAGGGGCTTGGACTGGGTCCCATGGGGGCAAAGCTGTCTCAGGAAGATCCTAAGCAGGGACTGGGGAGGGTCAGCAGTCAGGCCAGGGTCTGGGAAACAAAGGAAAGCATTCAAATATCAATAAATCCAGCTGCCCCCGTGCTGTCACAAGCCACGGTGTGACTGATTAAAAACAAACAATCCTAGAAATAAAGACCCTTAGAGAAGGGCCTCGCCTGGCTGTTCACCCATTTTACAGATGGGGAAACTGAGAAATAATTTTATTCAGTGCAGTGTGTTCAGAATTGTGTCTTAGAGTAGTTCACTAAGAAGTGTGGGGTGGGGTCTTAATGATTACCTACACCCCATACCTGTCTCCCCTCCCCTTCCTGGTTTTCATTCAACCAGCACCCAGCCCCCCAAATACTCTACACTCCATAGAAGGCCAACCCTCACCCCAGCTCTGGTGAGCCCTATTGTCTTAAGGCCCCTGGCCACAGTAATTGGTTTGGGGGAGGAGTGACCTAAACCCACTCAATCTCAGAGAATCTCGAGAGTCTTGTTTGGGGCAGATGCTGGGGCAGAGCACTCTTGCTGACTCCCTGGATACATTTGAGTTTACACGAAAATCCCTCTGACAGATGTTAGAAGCCATCTGGCTGCCATGAGAGAAATCAGCTTAAGAATGAAGCTCATAGACACACAAAGGAAAGTAGAGCTGACAGAACCACTGAAAAATGGAGCTGGAGCCTTGATGGAGCCTAGCCTGAAGCCCATACATGCTCAACTTCTGAGCTGTAAATCAATAAAGCTCCTCTATGGTCTGCATCAGCTTGAGGGGGTTTTTGTCACTTGTATCCTGAATGATGCATGTGGTATGGTAGGGTCAGGCTGCAGATCTGAGTTTAAAACCTAGCTCTAGTTGTGGGATCTTTGGTGGGTCACTTCTGTCTCTGAGCCTCAGTTTCCCCACCTGTAAGATGGTGATGACAACTCCCGCCAGACTGTCAGGAGAGACCAACATGACTGGTACCTCTAAGACAGTGCTTGATACCAAGCATGGCTCCAGAATTGCGTGCTGCTGGACCCTTTCCCTTGGGGTACAAACCAGTCCTGCTTCTGGGTTTACAAAAAGAGCCCCCTGAAGTCCCGTCCCATGGGCCTGGGGTATGGCAGCTGCTTGGAGCTGGGGCCGGCAGGTGCTCTGATTATGGTCCCTGGGGGGTCACCCTGGGAGCCTGGGCATGGAGCCCCAGCCGGCTCTCAGAACTGCCTCTGGTAGGCCAGGCGGCCAAAAATAGTTGCTTTGCTAGGTTTTTAACAGGAAATCTATTTCCGGCCTGGGGAGAAGCACTTCTTGACCTCCCCTCCTGGACGGAGTGGCTCCCATTAGCTCACGCAGGCAGGCAGCGGCATCTAGGAACCGCGGGACCCTGCACGCCAGCCCTCACAGCCCCAAGGCCCGTGTCTCAAGGAGGGCTGGCCGGCTCAAGGTGGGGGCCGGATGCAGGGGGGCTCCTCCTTGTCTCCACCATAAGAGCAACACCAGTGGTGAAACCAGACTCTCTGCCCTTCATAGTGAGAGGTGGGACCCCTCTGTGTCCCCCTCCACGCCCTCCTCAGAGCATCCATGGCAGACGCTGTGTCGGCGACATCTCTCCAGAGATGTTTAACGCCTGGACAAGCACACACGTGTGCCCTTTTTCTTACACATTCGGAATCGTACCTCTACAACTCGATCTTTAAAACAGCTTTATTGAAATAGAATTCACATTCCATAAAATTCACCCATTGGAAGTGTACAATTCAGTGACTTTTAGTGTGTTTGGAGTTGTGTAACTGTCACCATAACCAATTTTAAAATATTTCAGCATTCCAAAAAGACACCCACACTCCCTAGCCATCACTCCCAGTCCCTCTCTACTCCCAGCCCTAGGCAACTACCAATCTACTTTCTGTCTCTAGATTTGCCCGTTCTGGACATTTCATGTAAATGGAACGGTATACTATGCGGTCTTTTGTGACTGGCTTCTTTCGCTGAGCATCGTGTTCTCAGTTCATCCACGCTGTCGCGTGTGTCGGTGCTTCATCCCTTTTTATGGCTGACTAACATTCCATTGGACATATGGTGTGGGTAAACCACATTTTATTTGTCCCTTCATCAGTTGATGGACATTTGAGTGTTTCTACTTTGTGGCTGTTATGGATGAAGCTGCTATGAACGTTTGTGCACAGGTTTTGTGTGGATGTACACTTTCATTTCTCCCGGGTCCATACCTAGGGGTGGAATTGCTTGGTCACGTGGTATCTCTTTGTTTAATCCCTTGAGGAACTGCCAGACTGTTTTCCACAGTGGCTGCACCATTTTACATTCCCACCAGCGATGAATGAGGGTGCCAATTTCTCCACTTCCTCGCTGACACTTGTCATTGCCTGTCTCTTGGATTATAGCCCTCCTAGCGGGTGTGAAGTGGTGTCTCATTGGGCTTCTGATTAGCAACCTGACTTTTGTTTTAGCTTAATGTATCTTGGAGGTGTTTCCCTGTCATAGACCCATCTTAACCTTTTCAATACCTCCACAGTATTCCCCTAGAAGACTGTATCCTGTTTAATCACTCCACTCTGAGTGGACACTTGGATTAGTGCCTGTCTTGGGCTGCAATGAACACCTCCAGGGTAGGGGAGGGGTCCTGAGCGGGTTCTGCCAGCCCCAGGGAGGGAGTTAGAGGACATCTCCTAGCCCTGGCTGGTATCTCCTCGTGGCATGGAGAGGGCTCCCTGCCCAGTTCTAGCCCAGGCTCTGCCCCTGATTTTCTGTGTGACCTTAGGACAAGTCACAGAGCTTCTCTGGGCCTCCTTTTCCCCTCCTGTAAAAAGTGAGGCTTGAACTAAGTTCCCCAGCACCCTGCTTTCCTATCCCACGCCTCCTTATTCCAGTAATCACTCTTATGCCCTTGGCAGCTGCATTAAAAACATTTTCTCTTGCCTTCCCTATCACAGACCGTCTGCTATAGTTTCACTCACCTCTCCCAGAAATCCTGAGACGGACGGAGGCCCAGATGGGCTAATGGTCTGACTGGAGGTTCAGAGAGGGTAAGTGACCCGCCCACGGACTCCCAGCCGCTGTACCATGCCGTCAGCCAGAGCCAGGCTTCCATCCTGATTCTGCAGCCTCCCAGGCAAGTGACCTCGGGCAGGGGACATCGCTCCACTCCTCCTCTGTGCCCCCTCCATAAAGACAGGATGGTAAGTGTTCCGGGAAGTCTCTGTTTGCCCCTCAGATCTGGCCTCCACTCTTAGCCACTCGGCTCAGAGCCCCATAATCTGACCTCCGTGTGGTATGGCCCAGGCCCCTGCACCCTCTGACTTCGGGTTGGATTGGCCGAAAGGAGGCTCTGATGGTGCTGAGAGTGGGAGGGAGAAAGGCTGGGCATTTATTCCCCTGGCTCCCTCCTTGCTGGGTCGGCAGGGGTGGCAGTGGTCACGTCCCTTTAATCAAGGCCACGGCTCCTGTTCATCTCCCCACTTTGCCTTGCCAGGCCTAGGGAGGTCCAGCTCCCGCAGTTGGGGGCTCCTCGTCAGTCTCCCCTTTGCTGGGGCCCTGACTGTTCTGGGACCCTTCCCCCAGGGGTGATGAAGAGGACTGACTGAGAAAATGATACCCATTCGTCAGTCCCATGTCCCATGTTCAGAATCCAGAGTGCCCTCCCCACCGACACCGTCCTCTCCTGGGGGCCTAGAGGAAGGCGTCCATATTGTCCCTGCCTTTTCCTTTGCCCATGAAGGATCTGGCTGCCGGAAAGCTCCAGAAGCTGAAGATCACGCCAGCCTTGAATCTTGGCGCCAGACGGATCCTAGCAATTGGAAATAAACTGGACTGAAAGGCTACGACTTCATTCCAGGGGAAGAAACTGCTCCTGGGCCTGGGCAGGCCGCCCACATGGCATGTCCCCCACCCGCCGTGTGCTCCTGGGACCTGCCAGTGTGCACACGTAGCCCACTCATAAACGACACACCCCTCCACACCCACAAAGAGCACACGTACCACACCCCACAGACGAGAAAACATCACACACACTGCCCCCAGCGTACACACCTCTCACATTCTCAACAACATCGCACAAAATGTACCTCTGCCTATGACACACACACCTGGGGAAGGATCAGTCCTCACGCCCACATAGTACACACCCACCCCGGCACCTGCCAAGGACACGGCACGGGCACAGGCTGGGGAGAGTCCAGGCCTGAGTGCCCGGAAAATCAAGCTCGGGGAGACCGGCCCAGGCCACAGGGCTGGTGTGTGTGTATGCGTGTGTGTGTGTGTATTCACACACACGTGCAGGTGCAGGATGAGTCTGATGTATGTGTGTACGCATTGGGGTACATATCTGTCTGCTGTGTGTGTATTTGCTGGGAGTGTGTGTTTGGTGCATGTCTGTGTGCATCTGAGATGTTCACATGTGTAGGAGGTTGCCCTTATATCCTACCTGGCGAGGGGAGAGGGAGGCTAAGTGGACCATTAGGCCCAGAACAGCTGTGTCGTCCAGGTAACCCCTGTCTCCAGCCCACAGGACAGACACCTCCCGTGCTGAGAGGAAGAAACCTCACCCGAAGAAGCTGGGATTGCTGTCCTGCAGGCTCCTGTCCCTAGAGGAGAAGCATAGGGGCAGTGGACCTGTGCCTGAAACCCCTCGGGTCACCTACCGTGGAGCCGCCCCTCCTCCTGGCTGGCAGCACAGAGCTCAGTCATAGGGTGTGGGCTGGACTTGAGTCCTGCTCACCCTTGCGTCTAGGATCCTTTGTGCAGTGCACAACGATGCACAGCCATGCACAGTGGCCCTGACAGCCCTGGCTTGCTGAGTGAGTACGAGCCACAGTTTCCTCGTCTGTAAAATGGGGGAACAATGCTGACTGCACAGCTTGGCGGAGAGGAAGTTAAAAGATGTGGAGCCTGTGGAAGCCCAGGCCCACAGAAGGTGCTTGGGAATTTAGGGCTGGCTTTCTCCAGCACCCCCAGGGCTGCGCAGTGCACAAAAGCCAGGGGGAGGATGATCTGAAGGGATTAAGTCTTGCAGTCAAAGTGAAGGGATCAACGGTGCTGCCCACGGGCCCGGGACGATGGGCCAAGCAGCAGAGCCCTCCCAGAGGGGCACCAGCTGTGTCTGTGCCCCACCTCCCTGCTCGCTACCTGAGTCCGCACGCAGGAAGGGGAACGGCAGAACCAGCCGGCCAGGTGCCAGGCCTCTGTTAGCTCTCAGACACCATTGGGCCCTCCATGAAACCCTGGGGAGGGGCACCATCCCTCCCACTGTACAGCTGAGGAAGCCGAGCCAAAGAAAAGGCAAGTCACTGGCTGGCCACACAACTCGCCCAGTGGGACTGGGACCTGGTTGTATTAACCATGTGTTTCTGATGCTTTGATACTGGAGCCTTGCATCTTGACCCGGAGGGACTGCCCCTTCCTGGGGCTAGCCAATTCCTAAAGATAGTAAACTACTCATCTTACAGAGTGTCTTTCATATGCAAATTAACCAATCCAGACACCCTCCCCCCCACCCCACACTCCGGGCCACTGTCCCCTGCCCCAATCACCCCCAGGCCAAGTGCCAGACAACCAGCGGCAGCCACTACACCCCAGAGCTTTCTGGAATTATTGAAACTAGCCAATCCTCAGCCTGCTCACTCTGCCTTGCCCAGGCCTTCCCGCAGAAACCACAGTAAGGGCTCTCGCCAATGTTTTCCCCTGGCTCCCCTCTGCCTCCTGAGTGACCCTGTGCTTCCCCCTGTGGCTCTGCGTGCTGTGGTGCGGCCCCTCCTCTTAGAAATTGTGAGTAACAGTCTTTTCAAGGCAGTCATCGCCTGATCTGCTGGCCTCACCACACCTGAATAGTAATAAACCTACACTTTAAAATACGAGTCACAGCTGATTCCCAAGATCGCATGTGCAACCCCTCAGCGCACTGCCTGAGCTCCTCTCCTGGGGACAGTGCCTCCTGGCCTCCACCTCTATGTGGGGTTTGAACTGCTTCCTTCGTCTCTGTCTTGTGTCCCAATTCACCACGGTTGGACGTCTGTCTCCAAGCCTGTCCACAGAGCCCAGCCCGGGGCTTATCTGACTAGTGTCGTCTCCTCCACAGACAACAAACCCGGTGAGGGGGACATGCTAGGTACTTGAGAAGCGTCTGTGCCGTCTCAGAGGCCATTCCCTCGTCTTCCCTCCCAGCCGCCCTCTGAGGCAGGTGGGCATGGACTCTTGTGCCCATTTTACAGGGAGGAAAACAGAGACCTCGAGAAGTGTGGTGGCCACCCCATGGGCACACGGCGGGCCAGAGGTGGAAGAGAGTTTGAATCTAGGCCTGAGCCTCTGAAGTCCAGGATGTTTTCTTGGTGACCGTGCTTCATGATCTTGTGTTCCAGCCTGCTCACTGCAGGGGACAGGCTTGCACTCGGTGTTCTAAAAACGATGAAAGTGAGAGGCCGGCCGGGCCGTGGAGAGGGGGAAAGGACAGCCAGCCAGGATCTGGGGCGCTGGGGAAGGATGCACCACAGGCCTTTGAAATGAAGTTGAAAAGAAGACCTGGTTTATAAATAGAAAAAAAATCCCAAGTGACACGACAGTTGTCCTGCTCTTTTTTTGGAGTTGTTGGTGATCCCTAAAGCAAGCTGGTGTGGGGGTGCTCCAGTTTGGAGGTTCCCTACGCTGCCCTCTCCCCAGCCGGGGCCGGGTCCCTGCTCCCCGTTGGACTCACCCTGCACAGCCAGACACCCAGTGGGGCCCAGGCAGGTTCTGGAGCGGCCTCCTTAGCCACCCTCCCTGGCTACGCCGCACATACGGATGAGTGGACGAGTGGGCACAAGGACGGAGGGACAGGGTTCTCACAAGCATCCTTCCCAGTGAGCTCTTCCCTGGTCACCCATGTAGAGCTGCCACCCCTCCCCATGCTGGTGGCCGCTGCCCCGGCCCTGCCTCGGCTGTCTTTTCTCCCTAGTGCCTTCCACATCCCCACAGGCTCGCAGACCCTCCGCCTTCATTATTGCCTTGCTCCCGCATCAATGCAGAGGCTCCCCGAGGGCAGCATTCTTGGTCTATTTCATTCACCACTGGGTCCAGCACAGGCCTGGCCTGAATTGGGCCACGATGGTGAATGAGTGCATCTGTCTGCTGCTTAGTCCATCCTCCTGGGCTTCAGATGGTCGTCCCTGCCAAATGTCCACAGCCACCGTTCACAGCCACCGTTCGCCAGGCCATCTGCCTCCCTCCTCTCCCACGCCCTCGCCTGGAGCAAGAAGCCGGCTGCCACTCTCCTTGCTGCCTCCCTCTTCCTCACCCCACATCCAAGCCAGCATTTGGCCTCTAGAGCCTCCCTCAGACCCACCTCTTTTCCAACCCACTTGCCTCCCTCCAGTCCACCCTCGTCATCCTCTCTGCAGCCAGAGTGTTCTTCCTAAGATGCAAACCTGACTTTGTCAATCCTCTGAGCAAAACCTTTCTCCCTGCCTGGAAGGAAGCCCAGGTTCCTTAACATCTTTGCAAAGCCCTCCATTGTCTGGCCCTGCAGACCCCTGTGGTCGTCTTCCACCCCAAGCCGGCCACTGGACTTCGTGCATTCCCAGCGCTGGGCCAGGCTTCATCTTACTGCCCAGGCTTTGCCCACACTGTTCCGCTTCCTGGGGTATCTGACTCCTGCTTATCCTCGGGTCCAGACCTCTCTGCTCCAGGAAGCCTTCCTTGACCCAAGGCTCAGTAAGTGCCTCCTGGACTCCCAGAAATTAACAGCCTGTTTATTTCCCTTTGTCTAGCTGCACCGTGGGGCAGGGACATCCACATTTCTCAATACTATTTACTGAAGAGACGATCCTTTCCCCATTTTGTGTTCTTGGCACTGTTGTCAAAGATCAGTTGAGGGCAGATGTATGGATTTATTTCTGGACTCTCTGTTCTGTTCCGTTAGTCTATGTGTCTGTTTTTTGGCCAGTACTGTACTCTTTCGGTTACTGTAGCTTTGTAATATATTTTGAAGTCAGGAAGTGTGGTGCCTCCAGCTTTGTTCTTCTTGCTCAAGATTGCTCTGGTTATTCAAAGTCTTTTGTGATTCTCTATAAATTTTAGAATTTTTTTCTATTTCTCTTTCCTTAAAAATGCCATTGGGATTTTGATAGGGATTGCATTGAATCTGTAAATCAGTTGGGGAGTATGGCCATTTCAATAATATTAATTCTTCCAATCCATGAACATGGGATGTCTTTCTATTTATCTGTGTTCTTCAGTTTCCTTTGTCAATGTTTTGGTTAACTTTATTCCCAAGTATTTTATTCTTTTTGTTGCTATTATGAATGAGATTTTTTTTTTACTTCCTTTTCAGATAGTTTGTTGTTTGTATATAGAAACGTGACTGATTTTTGTATGTCGATTTTGCATCCTGCAACTTTACCAAATTTGTTTATTAGTTCTAACAGGTTTTTGTTGTTGTTGTTGTGTCTTTAGGATTTTCTGTGTATATGATCCAGTCATCTGCAAACAGAGATAATTTTACTACTTCTTTTCTGATTTGGATGCCTTTTATTTCTTTTTCTTGTTGACTTGCTCTGGCTAGGGCTTCCAGTACTATGTTGAACAGAAGTGATGAGAATGATCATCCTTGTCTTGTACCAGGTCTTAGAGGGAAAGCTTTCTGTTTTCTCCCATGTTAGTTGTGGGCTTTTAATATATGGCCTTTATTGTGGTTCAGTAAGTTCCTTCTATACCTATTTTGTTGAGAGTTTTTATTATGCATGGATGTTGAAATTTGTCAAATACTTTTTCTGCATCTGTTGAGATGATCATGTGTTTTTTTCTTTCATCCTGTTAGAATGGCTATTATCAAAAAGATAAAAGATACAAACATTGGCAAGGATGTGGAGAAAAGGTAATCCTTGTGTACTGTTAGTGGGATTGTAAATTGCTACAGCCACTGTGGAAAACAGTATGGCAGTTCCTAAAAAAATTAAAAATAGAACTACCCTATGATGTGGCAATCCCGTTTCTGGGTATATATCCAAAAAAGAATGAAATCGTTATCTCAAAGAGATACTGCATTCCCATGTGTGTGTGTATATATACGAATATTATTCAGTCTTTAAAAGGAAGGGAATCTTGCCATTTGTGACAACGTGGATGAATCTGGAGGATGTAATGCTAAGTGAAATAAGCCAGACACAGAAGGACAAATACTGTATGATCTCACTTATATGTGGAATCTAAAATAGTCAAACTCACAGAAGCAGAGAGTAGGATGGTGGTTGCCAGGGGCTGGGGGCAGGGGGAAATGGGAGAGGTTGGTCAAGGGTACAAAGTTTCAGGTATGCAAGAAGTTCTGGAGATCTAATGGTATGGTGACTATAGTTAACAATATTGCATACTTGAAATTCGCTAAGAGGGTAGATTTTAAGTGATCTCACCACACACACGCAAAAGATAACTCTGTGAGGTGGTGGATATGTTAATTAGCTTGATCATGGTGATTATTTCACAATGTATATGTATGTCAAAACATCACGTTGTACACCTTAAATATACCCAATTTTTATTTGTCAGTTATACTTCAATAAAGATGGGGAAAAACCCTCCAAAGGACCACACCCTCTGAACAAGCCATCATACTTCCAGGGTATGCATGCAAAACAATCACGGTATTCGGTCGGTCCTCATTTGAGTAGTCACGTTCTGTGACGTCGCCGTGAACACTGACTTAGTAATACTGAACACCGCTCCCAGGGGAAATGCAGGGTTAGGGTCCTGTGAGCCTCCGGTCGAATTTTCATTGACCTATCAGTACGTGACCTTGTTTTGTGTGTGTTTCTGTTTAAAGACACCTTATTTAACATGGCTCGTTAACTCATGAATGTTGAACTCACAGGCAGCAGCACTATGGCTCCTGCCTGCACGAAGATTAACACACGCATCTTCTCCATGAGGCACGTCCCATCCTTCCTGGGCTGAGGAGCACTAGACAGCACTTCAGCACTCTGCTGGGGGCACTTCCAACAGCAAAATCACCAACGAAAAGCACAAAAATGTGGAAAAACTTGGCACTAGAAAGGACACTTGTTTATAGTCTGCGAGCTGAAACAAAAAGGCAAGGGTAGCCTTGTTTCACCTCAGCTGGAAACGTGCGTGTCAGGTGACTCACATTTTTGCCACTCTGCAAAAGTGTCCGTGAATGACCATGAGAGGGCCGCAATTACTGATTCTGAGGTTGCAAATAAATTTTAGCAAGTAGGAGAATTTGAAATATGGTATCTGAGAATGATGAGGATCAACTCTATGTCAAAAAGATGTTGATGGCAACATTGTAATAACAAAACCACTGGATATGGCCTAAATACTGATTATGAGGGATTGGTTAGGCCAAGTCTTCTCAGCTTCAGCACTGTTGACATTTGGGGCCAGATAATGCTTTGTTACTGGGGAGGGGGCTCTCCTGCACACTGTAGGATGTTTAGCAACATCCCTGACCTCTACCCAGTAGTTGCCAGTAGCATTCCACCTCCTCCAAGCTGTGACGCCAAAAATGTCCCCCGATACTGCCAAGCGAGAACCGCTGGGTTAGATACACTGAGAGGCAGCCACACAATGGAATGCCGTGTGGCCTTTAAAAAGGATGGTGTACAAAATGACTTGGGAAGATTCCCATGACATTTTTGAGTAGGAAAAAAAAGGCAGGTGGCAAAACTAGATGTATACTAAAATCTCAATTTTACGTCTCCTTGTATGTAGGCACGTGTGGAGGAAAGAGAGAACAAGAGAAAAGGTGAAAGATTTCTGCCTACCTGCTGAACAGGCAGGTCTGAAGAGCTTGCACTGACAATCTTGAGCCTGAGTTTCGGGTCCACTGGAGACAGACTTGGGGGCTGTGGGCACTTGTCGCCTGGACTCAGACCTTGCCAAGGATGGTTGGGGTCTGGAGTCAGGGCTTGCCTCCTCCTCACCCTCCTGGCAACCATCAACCAGCCCCTCAGCCAGGCACGCAGGCTCTCTCTGACCTTGGCCTGCCCCCACTCTCTCCCCCAAGCCTTCAACCTGTTCTCCACTGCATGCCCTTAGCCAGTGGGTCTTCCTGGTTCCTGCTTAGTTAGGACCCTGGCCCTCTGCTCAGCTGGGGCCAGTGCCCTCCCCTAGGGCACAGGAGTCTTGTCCCTACTGCCAGCCCCTAACTGTGGTTACCTTCAATAGGTCAAAAGCCCTGGACCGTGACATGCTCCCTGGGCCCCCCAGCTGAGCCCGCCCCCAGCCCAATGCCCTTGTTTATCTAGACAGTTCCCCAGCACAGCAGAGCTCCTCATGCCCATCTTCCGGGGTTTGTGCATGCATCAATCTGGCTGCACCTCAGCTGAGCCAGCATCGCCAGCTGCCCCACCCATCCCCTCCAGTCTCAACATCCTCCCGCTGCCCCCTCGGACATGGTGGGCTCTGGAGACTCACGTTCTGCTCTGGGCACTTACAGCCGCGTGGCTCTGGGCACGTTACTGTCCTCTCCTGGGCCTCACTGTCCTCCTCTGTAAAGCGGACTCCTCTCAAAGCTACGAGGAGGACTAGCTGAGCTAATGAGTGTAGAGCACATAGTAGGTCCTCAACCAACAGTAACTTATGGGGTTTCCATTTGGGATGATGAAAAGTTCTGGAACTAGATAGTGGTGATGGTTGCACAACATTGTGCGTGTACTTACTGCCACTGAATTGTGCATTGTAAATGGCTAACTGGCAATTTTTATGTTATGTGTATTTTACCGCAATCAGTCAATAAATGGTGGCTCCTTCCAGTGCCTCCTGCAGAGTTCTTTATGCTCTGGCCTGGCCAGGTTTAATCTTCAGACGCCTTTGCCTCCTCTTCCACCTCCAGATGCTCCTTAGGAAACTGCCCTGACCTTGAAGCTGACTAAGACAGCTTGTTTTTTCCTCTTCCTGGAAGGCCCGGCCCCCCCAGAGACTTTCCACAGGGCAGTCTGGCGAGGTAAAGGGCCAGAGGAGGCACGGCTGGCTGTGCACTTCAAGCCCTCTGACTACAGTTGGCAGCCTGAGTGGGGAGGAGCCCACCCAGCCCAGGAGTTTGGGATGAATCCTTTGTCTCTCTGGGGTGGTGGTCATCAGCATCTGGGGGTCCTTCTCGGGGTCTGTAGCTAAGCCTGGTCTGGTGAGCTCCCTCCTACTCCGCCACAGAGTTTCCTCTGTCCATAAGCCCCTTAAGGCGACCGGCCTAAACCAAGTTCATCGTTCCTCATGTCCCACACCCCCCCACACTGTCCCTTCTTTTTTGCCAGGTCCCATACCCGGGGGTGGCACTGTCCATCCAGCTGCCCAAGCTGGAAACCCAGAGCACACAACTCCCATTGCAGCCTCACTCCGGATACCCAGGACCCAAGAATTTTCTGCCCACACTTCCAGGGCCTACACGGATGGCCTGAGTCTACCCTCCAGAGGGTGGACGGTACCATTGGCGTGTATGCACATCCCTAGGCCCAAGGGGTGGACGAGGGCAGCTGTTCGTGATGGGGTAGGACATTGCTTAGGACTTGGAAGTACAGGCTAGGTCCACTATGTGGGGGGCAGATCCAGGGGTGCAAAGAGAAGAGGGGGAGACCCTGGGCAGCAGCCTCCATCAGAGATAGGGTAGCCTGTTTCCATCACCCTGAGGAGGGGTTGTTTCTCCATTCCTGGCTGCCCAACCTTCCCGAGCAGGAGGCAGGACCTGTTCCCCATCTTCTTCTGAAGGGCAGCTTTATGTCAGTCCCTAAGTGTTTAATCCCGCGTTTTCAGTACGTCCACCACACCACTTCTCTCCGTACCTTCCTGTGGCGAGGAGCCAGGCTTCCCACCCATGAGGCCCAAGGCTTAGCCTGATGTCACCTAGGAGGTCTTCTGCCAAGGAAAAGAGAGGATGGCAGTAGGCATCCCTTGGGCAGCTATCGGCCGGGGCTGACTAGACCATGCAAGGCACGGCTCACACCTGAGCTTCCTCCAAAGACTGAAGGAGCGGCCACTGATCCTCCAGGCCTGACAGCCTTCCCACCTCCACTTCTCCTCGTACAGCTGGTCAGCTGCTCCCTTTCTCCCTGGTCTGTCTGCCCCACCAGCCTTCCCCTTCCGTTCTCCACCTGCAGCCGGAACGAGCTCTCCAAGACACAGGCTCTCTCCCTGCTGACACGTTTTCAGGGGCTCCCCGCTGCGCTCTGGATAATGCCCAGACTTCTCACAGGACACCACCCAGCTGATGTCTCCCTCCACCCCCTGCCTCACACACTACACTACAGCAGACCACCCATCTTCCCTCCCGGGGTGAGTTGTCAGTGCTCTTGTGCCCTTGCATCCTCCATATCTCCCACCTACTTTCCCACCTGGCAAGTTCTCCCTCACGCACATCCATCAAGACCTGCAAGATGAATCTTAATAGCACCCCTGACATAATAATACCTAAGAGCTCCATTAGAGGAGGCAGCCTCCAGTATTCGTCTGCTGTCAGAGGGGCCTGGGTGCACAACCCAAGTGTACTGATCATTGGCTGTGAGACAAAGCAAGGTACTTAGCCCCGCTGGATCTATTTCTTCATCAGCAAAGTGGGCCAATAAAATTGACCTCACAGGGTGGTCGTGAGAGTTACATTAACATGAGACATGCGTGGACTTGACTCTGCCGATGTAATGACCCAACAAGCTCTAAAGCTGCAGCTCTGACTGTATTGTTATTACTTTCTGCATCCAGGAGGACATGTAGGTAGTGGATTCCCAGCTGTAATAGGGAAGCTTTAACCCAGGGCATGAAAAACAGTGATCAGAACAGACATCATGGAACATCAGGTGAAACAAACAGATCCCAATGGTGTGCACGGGAGAACTGAATTTTTGCAAAAACAATAACATATTTGTGGTAGAAGGAAGAATATCTAGAAGGAAACACCCCAAAATGTTAGAGTGATTATCTCTGCATGATGCAAATTTTTAATGATTTTATTTATTTATTACTTATCTATGTTTTCTACATTTTTTCCTATAATGAGTGTTGTGGATTGACTTGTGTCCCCTCAAAAGATCTGCTGGAGTCCTTGCCCCCCATACTTGTGAATGTGATCTTAATTGGAAATAGTGATCTTCTCAGGTATAATCAAGGTAAGATGAGGTCATACTCAGTTAGGGTGGGCCCTAACCCAATACAACTGGTGTCCTCATGAGAAGAAAAAAGACCCAGAGACACACACAGGGAGAACGCCACGCGACTGTGGAGGCAGAGACTGGAGCACCACACCAACAAACCAAGGAGCACCAAGGATGGCCAGCAATACCAGAAGCTAAGAGAAAGGCAAGGAAGGATTCTCTCCTAGAGCCTTCCGAGAGAGCACGGCCCTGCGGAAACCTGGATTTCAAACTTCTAGCTTCTAGAACTGCGACAGAATAAATTTCTGTTGTTTTAAGCCACCCAGTTTTTGGTAATTTGCTACAGTAGCTCTTGGACTTGTCTTACTTGTGTATTACAAAGGACCAAAAGTTCAAAAAAAAAGAGAGAGAGAGAGAGGAGGAGGAAGAGAGAAAGAGAAAGAGAAGGCGAATGAGAAGCTTGAATTGTATTTGCTCAGGGCTCAGCTCCGATGTGCAGGGAGTGTTTGTTGAATGAATAAATGTCTCCTTCCTATGGAGCTGTCCTTCTCTTTGTCCTGACTCCCCACCTGTCTCCTGCTCCTTTTCCCTAGCTAGGGCAGCAGGCTCAGCCCAACCCCATGCAGGCTGTGCAGGTGGGTGGGTGGGGAGCTCAAGGAGCCTTAGGTCAACAGCTCCATCACTGTCCGCCTCACTGGGGTCCCTGCATGACACCATGCCCTCTGCTCACATCCAGTTTCTTGTTCTTTGTGACCAGGCCACACCTTGTCATTGATCAGTCTGTCACGCGGCTTCTAGCACCATCTTCCTAAAACACCGGTCAGACCGTGCCACACCCCCTTTAAAGGTCGTCAGTGGCTCCCAACTCCTTGGCAGGCATTCAAGGCCAGCGTCTATTTGAAGCCATTTTCTGGGTTTGTCCCCCTCCCCAACGTCCAGCGAGTCTTACTGCCCGCTCGTCCAGCACTCCCGCACTGGCACACCTCGGTGCCGTGCCCGGCACAGCCTTCCTGCCTTCTCAAGGCACCAACACTCTGCTCAGGCCTCTCCGAGCAGAGACGCCCGTCAGAGGGGCCTCGGAGGACACTGCCCTGCTCAGCTCTCCTTCCAGGAAGAGGGAACAGAGTGGGGCCTGTTAGCTGGACAGGGACTGTCTCCAGCGGAGGAAGAAACAGCAGATGTCTTCTGCTCCCAGTGACCCCGTCAGCCTTGACGAATCGCAGGAAGCAGCTCTGAGACCTGCTAATTAGGCTTGGACGTCTTCCCTCAGGCCTGGCAGAGGACTGGGAGGGGACAGCATTTGGATCCCCTGATTAGACACCTTCCAAATGCCTCTTTCCTCTTCCTTCTCCAAGAGGAGGGAGCATGATAACGAGGCTCCAGGTAGAGAGGCGAGACCAGGCCGAGGAAGCCCCGTTCGTTTCCCAGTTTAAATAGCTCCTCTTGTTCCCCTATGAGGTCACACCCCTGAGCAGGGTTTTCAGGACGCATTACCTTGGTCAGGGGTAGCTTGCTTCTTAGGAACAGAAAACCCAGCCAAGATAACTGAAATTAGTAGGAAGCTGGGGACAACATGGGACGCAAGGACCAGGGAGCCACCAACTCTACTGCAGCAAACCGTCAGACACAGAGGCGGCCGCGCTCTGTCTCTCCACCTCCCTCCACCTCTCTCTCCATTTTTCTGAGTCACTCTGGAGATCAGTTCTCTCTATCTGCTCATCAGGGTCCCCAGATGGCAGACTTGTTCTCAAACCCTACACAGCCCCCAGGCCCAGCCAACCAATCCAGTCTCTTCCTACCTGGGAGCAAGAATTACTGTCACCACCTGACAGTGAACAAGTGCACCCCAGTTGTGTGCTGGGCACCCGTCTAAGGTCTTACGTGGGTTTTCTCATTTAATTCTCAAAATAACCCTACAAGGTAGGTTTTATTAACATCCTCATCCTAGAAGGAAATAGAAGCTACTAGTGAGTAAATAACTTGCCCAGGATCACTCAGCTTGTGAGCAGGGAAGTCGGGATTCAAACCCAGGCAGCCCAGGTCCAAAGCCTGTGTCCTGAAAATGATTGGCCCCATTCAGCTTCTGGATTGATTCTCCCAGATCAGGTGACCCTTCCTGGCCCAATCGGAGATGGCCCCAAGGATGGGATGGGTCCCATAGCACCCCAGGGCTGCAGAAGGAGGAGGCGACAGGGCTCTCCCCCAAAACAGAAGCTCCTCCAAGGCAGAGATTTTCATGTCTTGTGCCTTAGCACAGCAAGTGCCTAGAACAGTGCCTGGCACACAGCAGGCACTCTGGGACTGCTGAATGAATGAACCCCAAGCATCTTGGACTTGTCCCTGCCAAATGAAAGGAAGAGTTAGATGTCGCCTTGTTAGGGCCATATATGACTATCTCACCTTTCAGAAAAAGATATTCCTTTACTGGGGGCCTCCTTGTCACTGCTCAGGGCTATGCCATAGGGTGTTAATAGCCATGAAAGGCAACAGGTCGTGTGCTCGATATGGCAGAATGGACAGTCTGGGTTAAATAAGACCAGGCCTGTGTTTCTTCTCAGAGTCTTCAACCGCCTAACGAGCCCCGTGATTTGCATGCATTTCTTCCCAAAGTTGTTTGACCATGAAACCCTCTATTCTGAAGGCATTTGGTGGGGCTAGTAGGATGAACAATGTGCTATGAGAAATGAAATTTCAATCAATTAGGTTGCACCGATTGCATTTGAACAGTACTTAAGTCCCTCTTGCGTGTAAGAGGATACAGTCTCCGGTCCCCCCAGCTCCCTAGGCTGAGAAGGGCTCCTGGAGTGAGCCCTCCACTTGCTCACGTTCCGTGCACCCTCCTTCCTTACCCTCGCTTGTTGGAGATCCCCCGGGAGGCCGGGGCGCCTCCAGGCCTCTCGGTCTCTGATTGTCTTGGAGACGGAGCTCCTCTTCCCACACTTGGGCTGTCTGGCCTCAACCTCTTCTTACATGTTGTGGTTTAAAATGCAATTACATTTCCCTACGCAGGTTCTAGGCAGAATATTAAGCTCGAAAACAATTGCAGTAGATTGCATTAATTATTTTCAATTCGTTTTGTGAATCGAGAGGTTGGGACCTTAGATTGGGAAGTAAATGAATGAAAATTAGACAGCATCTTGTCAGCTAATGGGTTTCTTCAGCGCCGGGTAGGTGGCTCCATGTACTGGAGATTTACATCCTTAAAGCCCTTTCTGGGTTCCTCTCAGCTGCCTAACGAGTGATATCATCTTCCAGAACTTTCCAGGACATGTTCTTGGACTTAGCTATTCTTTGTTTTTTTTCCTGAAGGGCATACATTATTGTAAAGAATTAAATCTATTATTATTAAAAACTGTTTCTTTGTTTTTTCTTAACCATTTGCACCAAGCAAAAATGTGAAGGTCTAGTGTCCTGGCCTTTCCCTTCCCCCACCAGGAAAGCCCATCCTGGTTTGGACGTCTGGTCTTTGTCCCCCTGGCCACTCTCCCCTCCCTACCTGGCTCGGTACTGCACTGCGCTGACCTGTCTGGATCTCATCAGAGGCCCTTCACGTCCTTTGACTTCCAGCTGGGTTGCTCAGTGGGCAGCGCCAGCAGGAGCAGGGAGGGAGGCAGGGGAGTGAAGTCAGGATTGATTGCTTTGGCTCCCTCCCGAGGCGGCCCTCTCCACACAGTTTCTGGGTTCTGCTCAGTGGCTCCCTCCCCTCTTCTCTTCAGGCCAAGCATGGTCCTCCCCTGTGGTTTTCAGCATCTTGTCCGCACCTTTGCAAACAGGAGCGGTATGACCGCTCTGGGAGACCCGATTTCCTGCTCCCACAGGGCCATTCAGCTTTCCTCCCCGCCCCCTCCTCTACCCTTCCCCATCCCCTCCAGTCCCCTCCTAGGAAGGATCTGCTGCTGTCAATTCCTTTGGGGTGTTTATGGTGCCAATTTGGGACAAAGGGGGAGAGAGAGGAGACCATGGAGGATCTGTGGGACGTGGAGGAGACAGAGGGAAGACAAAAGAGGATTTTGACAAAAATTGTTACACACTAGGAATTCCCTTCATGGTGTCTGAGAAATACAAGTCAAGGCGTTCAGCTGCCCTGAGCATCCTCTCTGGCCTGCACAGGGCTTCTGACCTCACCAGCAGGCCTGGACCAGGCGGGAACGGCCCCAGCGTGCAAATTTCCAGGTTTCACTGTTTTTCAGCCTCTCTGGAGTGGCTGATTCTCTAAACTCTGCATCTGTTTATCCTACTGCTACTAAAATAGAAACTCCAAAAACTAAATTTGACCCTCCAAAGTGGACCTGAGACAAATTCTCAGGCTTCAAGGCAACCAATGGAAGGGCTGGCAAAAGAATTTCTCATACTTCCGTGCTGAAAAGAGAGCCCTCCAAACCCCGCATCCAGGAGCAGGATGTGTTCGCTGCGCCCTTATAGAGGACCAGGGCTAAATATCTTGAGAACTGACCCTGCACCCTCCCTTGGGCACTGGGGAAGCAGACGGCCTGGACGCAGCGCCTGCTCCCCAGGAGCACTTAGGGGGCAGGCCTCCCAGACAACTGTGATACAGCAGAAAACACAGCTGGGGATGGGGAGCACCTCAGAGGGGCCTGGTGGCCTCCGGGAGGAGGAGAGGGTACCTATGCCAAGTCTTAAAAGACAGGTGAAGCTGGTAGCAGAGAGATGGGGGAGTGGAAAGGCCGCGGTAGGCAGAAGGCACAGCAAACATAAGGCTCGAGGCTAGAAGCAGCACGAGCCTGGGGGAAGCTGGGCCGGCCAGCGTTGCTGGAGCACCACCTGGGAGCTGAGCACGTAGCAAGGAAGCTGGAGAGCCAGGAGGGGCAGGTCAAGGGGGACATTGAATATCATGCCCAGGGGCTTGGCTTCTAGCTTGTGGGTTAACCTGTAAGCTACCAGAAGGGTCAGGCAGGGCAACAAGGTGGGTACTGGAGGACCCCTCTGGGCTGTGGGGAGGCACATCCGACGGGAGGGCCCGAAAGCAGGAGGACCAGCTGGAAGATCTGCTGCCTTGCATCAGGGGAGTGGGGGCTGGGGATGGAAACAGGGGGAAGTGACAGGGCCTCAGAGGGTGAGTGCCATTTCCAGGGGCCATGAGGATGCCAGCCAGACTGTGCCAAGAGTGGCGTTGTCATTGTGACACCAAGAGCTGGGCATTTTGACCCCCAGCCCCACACAGGAGCATGTGGGGATGGAAGTGAGTTGGGGGAAGTGAGGAGTGGGGCAGCCAGAAGGCAGGCCCCCATTGGTCATCTGCCTGTGCGGGACCAATTCCCATGGTATTTAGGATCCTCAGGGCTGGGTGGCCCTTGGCTCAGAGGACAGTGAGGCTGCGAAGGTCTCTCTCCCTTTCACACGGTTCACCTGCCAGAGGTTTCTGACAACCCTGATGGGGCTTTCAGCTGATGGGAACGGGGTTGGGCTCTGGCTGTGACCGTCTGCCCCTCTCTTTGTTTCCTCTGGGAGGGGGTATACTGGAAATGTTGAACGCAGAGCCACATTCTGACACAGGTTTCTCTCCTTCCCCTCTCCCAGGTCACAATGTGCATTGACACCAACAGCGAAAGGCCCCTCCCAGCTCTGCAGACCTGGAACGGGAAATCAGAGGCCTGAGCTGGAAGCAGCAGGAGCAGAGGGATGTAGTTCTGGAGGGTGAGAGAGGCCAGAGGGCCACGAGGGGCCACAAGCCAGCCACGAGAATGCTGGAGCCATGAGAAGAAAGGACACAGAGCAGGGAGCGAGGGAGGGAGGGGCCCACTGGTGGGAGGATTAAAATGAAAGTGCCCCGGAGTGCCAGGAGACAGCGCTCAGCCGGGTCACCGCTGAGCAGGAGAGGGAAAATCTGCCATCCCTAAAGACCCCTCAAAGCTCGCCCCACCACCCCAGGCTGGACTTCCACCTTATGTGAGCTTCCCCATTACCCTCTGTGTATCTTACGTCAGACCCCTGTCGCCCTACAACCAGCAGAGACAGAGCAGGTGGGGTGGGTCCTTTCTCCCTTCAGATCCCAGGCTGGGACGCCCCACCTCCCAGCCCCGTTCACATCTCTCCCAGACTGGAGGGATGGAGGAACCCTGGTGGCCCTCCAGCACAGCACTCCCCAGACATGGGCCACTGGGGTATGTGAGAGGATTTTAGGGGGCAAAGACAAGCTTTTTCTTAAAAAATTTAATGTTTATAGATTAATTTTAATATGCATTAGAAAAATTATATAACTAGCTCGTAATATAAATGATTTAATGATACAGTTTAGAATGAGAATAAATTTAATTAGATAAAAAGCAGGAGATGATAAATAAATGTGAAGTCTCAATATAAGTGGGGCTGACATGGTTGATGTTGAACTTTAAAGACCGACATTCAGGAAATATTGCTCCTGGCTGGTCCTTTCCTCTCTACCACACTTCATGAACGAGCCACTCGCCTCTGCTTGAATGCTTCTCAAAATGGGCAACTCATTACCTAATAAGGCAGCCATGACCCTCTCTAGACCCAGGAATCTGACTCGCCCCAGCCCCACAGTTTAGCTCCACAAACTTGCATCGATCGCCTATTATGCATCTCATGTGGACTAGGCGCTAGGGATATGGAGTTTACAAAGACACAGCCCTGCCTCTTTGCCCAAGGGCCTTTGCCTGTTGAGCCTCCCATTTCACCACCTGTAAAGTGGGTATAATGTCCCGTTAAATAAGGAAAGCCCCTGGCACACGGTGGGTGCTCAGGGACTGTTACTTCTCTTTTCCTGGACCTCCTCACCAAGTTCCTTCTCATGCGGCACAGATGCAGTATTAGTAGTAATAGAAGGGGCACAGGCTTAGGGATTCCCTAGCTATCGGTGTGACCTTGGGCAGGTCATTCAACCTCTCTGAGCCTCAGATTCCCCATCTGTAAAATGGAGATAACAATACCATTCATTGTGCCTTTATATGGATAAAATGAGATGTTACTTGCAGAACACCCAGCACAACATTTGTTCAAACTTCCCTTTAAAAAAACTCTTCTTGTCTGAACCAAAGCCGCCCTCTGTAGCTCTCTCAGAGCCCAGCTGTTGGTGAGGGCGGGCAGGGCATCACCAAGGGAGGCCACTCCTGCTGGCATCCATCCTTTCTCTGTTCTTTTTCTCTCGTAGTTCAGAGTTCTCTCCTGCTCGTCCCAGCCCGTGTCCACCCCACACTTTCAGCCACAGGCAGTCACAGAGAAGGGGAAGACTGCACACGGCCCGGCCTAGAGCTGCACCTCTGCCCCAGCCCTCCTTGGCTCCGTCACCATCCTCCTCCTCTCTCCTTCTCCAGGCCTTCCTGACTCCCCTCCCCAGCTGTCACCTCCAGACAACAGTCACTTTCTATACGCCATGCCCTCCTGGTAGGAGGTCCCAGACCACAGAACCATCAGGGCCCTGGAAAATCAGTGGGACCGTGAACCCATGAACTCAGACCTCTGCGGCATAAAACAGACAACGGCCCTGCCCAGGGGCTGGGAGAGCTTCTGCTTCTCTCTGCCCCGTGATGTCATTGGGCCTCTCAGACCCCCTGCTGACGATCTGTTTTGTTTACGGCGCACGTCAGGGACAGCAAGGCAGGGTGGTCACCTCACTTTCTCAAGCCCTGGCACTGTGTCCAGCCCTCAGGATCAGGCCAGGAAATGTTTGTGGACGGGACAGAGGGGAATCTGAAAACAGCGGAGTTTGCACGACAGCCAGCCTTCTTCTATCACCTGCTGACATTTGCCTTCTCAGCAACGGCCTCCCTTGGGCAGTGGGGAGCCGCGTGGCCTGGGGCCTGTGCTCCGAGAAGCATCATCTATGAGGTCAATGAAAAATCCCCAACCCTGAGGCACTCTTGCACCACACTCAAGTGACCCAATGCATTCCTGGGTGACGTGGCCCGGGCCACAGCCCCTGTGGGCAGGAGCCAGTGCCACAGGCAGTCCCAGCAAAAGCTGACCAGGCCTTTGAGATCGTCATCATGAGAGCTGCCATCTCTGCCACGTGCCAGGTCTGGAGCCCGTGGCCCACATGCGCCTTCTCACACGTTCCCCCAGCAACCCCTCGGGGGAATTGTCCATGCCTCCATTGTGCTGAGGAGGGAACTAAAGCACAGAGAGGTGGGAGACTGCTCAAAGTCACACAGCAGTAAGTGCTGAGGCTGGATTTGAACCCTCGTCTGCCTGGCCCTCAAGTCTGCCCTCCTGACCACATGCTTTGCAGCAAATGGGGCTGACTGAGAAGGGACACAGGGACTTTCCACAAGGCACGGGACACAGCATCAGGTTGGCATACACTGTCCTTGGCGTGCTCAAATCAGAAGAGGGAAATCCACTCGAGGGGCAAGAGTGGACAGGGCCACAGTGGCTCAAGGCCCGTGGGGCGCATACAGGCCCAGCCTCGGGGAGGGCTGAGGGGAGTGGGAAGGGGAGGAGAGGCGCTGTGGCCCACGCCCAGGAGTGGCCCAGAAAGCCTGTGCTCTGGGCCCAGGTGTGCCTCTTGCTGGCTGTGTGACACAGGGCATGTTACCTCACCTCTCTGATCCTCTGCTCCAAAGTCTGCGTAGCAGGAGATTGAGGAGAGGGAGGAGCACTCTGTCCAAAAGTGCCTGGTGGGCCAGCACGGCGGAGGCGCCAGCAAACCTTTACCCTCTCACTTCCTCCCCACTCATCTTCCTTCCTTCCTTCTCTCCCTCCCTCTCTCTGCCCCTCTTCCCTCCTTCCTTCCTTCCTTTCTCCCTTCCTTCCTTCTTTACCTCTCTGCCTGTCTTTATTTTCTCGCTCTCCACCCCCCGTCTTGGAAACTTCTTTTCAGGTGCTTTGCAGAGCCCCAGTCCCTCTTCCAGGGCAGACCCCAATGCCCCGTAGGACACCCAGCAGACAGTTGACTCCCAGCCTTCAGAAGGTTTTGACCTTCAGCGGGTTTTGGGGGGTGAGGCGAGGCCCTGGGGGCCCCTCCTAGGTGCTCTGTGCGGCCACAAAGGCCGCCTTCCAGCAGGGCCAGAAAAAGCAGGGCTCCCAATCCCCCACAGACTAAACCTAGCAACAGTCAGGTTCCTATGGCAACCCAAGATTTATTTTTAGTCCTGCTTTAACATTAACATGATGTGAGGGGATCTGAGACTTACATTACTCTCTTTTAAACAGTACCAAAAAAAAAAAGAAAGAAAGAAAGAAAAGAAAGAATGTCTCTTTGTAAGGAGGATGAACCACTGGGGGGAAAACATTGACAGCCCGGCAGCATTTGCGAGGACTCATCTTGGGGAAAGTCAGCGGCTCCCTGTCTCCCGTGGGGAGGCTTGGGGATGGGATAGGGGAGGACGAGGGGATTGTGAGCCGGGTCAGCCTAACCCAGATGGAAACAGCTGCGGTCCTTCCCCTCGGCGGCTCCACGACCAGGGTTTGGGAGATGAACAGAGAGCAGCCCAGTAACTTTGTGAAGGGCCTCTGAGCCTCTAGTTTAACAAGCAAGGGGAAAAAGAAAACCCATCATCAGGAGGCTAAATGACCATGTGACCCGGGATGCCAGCCCCAGGGGGGTTCCAGCCAGATCCTCGGGGACTCAGACGGAAACCAGGGCTGGTGTCTGCCCCTCATCCAGAGGACACTGTGGTCAGATGTCCCCCAGGAGAAGGCAGGGCTCGGACGGGCGGAGAGCAGGGGTTGGGTACAGAGGGAGGCCGTGGAGAGGATGCTGGCTGCTGGCTGCGAAGATGTGGGTTCAAATCCTGCTCTGTGCTCAGCCCCGGGCCACTCACAGGTGGGGCAGACCCATTGTGGAAGGTGCTGTATGGGGCAAGAGTTGCACAGGGAGAGAGAAATGCCTGAGCTGGTTCTAGAACAGAGAATTGGCAATGGACAGCTGCATAAAGCAGGAAAGGCCTTTCTCGGTTTTCAGCTGTATAGCTTGGGCTCCTCTGTTGTAAAATTATCCTGTGTTAGCTGCTTTTTTTATGTCCAGTGAGGGCTCCTCATTCCTCTGGCCAGTCCCCGGCCATAGGCCTGGCCACTTAAAATATTCCGTCCTGGAACTGGACTGTGGTTACGAGGGGCAGTGGGGGTAGGGGGTGGGAACAAGGGGTGAAGGGAGTCATATATATGGTGATGGACAAACAAAAATGTACAACCCAAAATTTCACAATGTTAGAAACCATTAAAACATCAATAAAAAAAAAAATGGAGAAAAAAAAAAATATTCCGTCCTGGGCCAGTGTGATTGGTCCAAGGAACAGAACGTGTCTGACCCAAGCACGGCCAATCAGAGCCCTTCCCTGGGACTGAGCTACAGTGACCAGGAGAAAGCAGCTCTCCTCCCCCGGTTGCTCAGCAGGGACTTCTAAGAGCCTCAGTCTTGGCCTCCGGGAAATGGCACAGCAGCAAGAGGAGAAAAACAAGGCCGCCGGGACAGGATGTTCGTTGGCCAGCACCCACATTGCTTCCTTCAGTGCTGGGCCTTTGGCATTAGCCTCTTCAGTTTTCCCTGAAGCCAATTTGAGTTGGCTTCTGTCTCCAACAATTGAGCCAACCTGACTAATTCAGATGGTCACCGTGATTTTGGGAACGTAGGAGACAAAAGCACCTTGTGAGGAGAGAAAGGAAGGTTTCTTGCATCTGCTATGTATTAGGCACCACACCCGGAGATCTTTTTCAGAGCTCATAACCACCTTGGAAATTAAATATTGGTATCACCTGCAAGGAGCCTGGGATGCAGAGAGGCAAAGTAACTTGCTCAAAGGCACACAGCCAGCAAATGCCAGAGCTGGGCTGGCACCCAGGTCCTTCTGGTTCCTTGTTGAGCTGCACCGTCTTTTCTTCCTAGCCCCAGAGCAGTGGCCCCAGGGCCAGTGTCGGGGCATAGCCTGTGATTCCTAAAGTGTAAACCATGGACAACCCACATGGGAAACACCGGGTGCTGATTAAAAACAGACTCCTGGGCTCTCGATCCAGACGTCCTGGATCAGAAGCCAGTCTCTCCAGCCTCCCCTCTGACCCCTGCCACCCCCACACCCTCTTACCCCACCCACACGCCCAGCCTGTGCTCCACCCACAGCTGTTCCCAGACGTGCTGTGAGCTCTCCAGTGCCCTGCCCTGCCGTACTCCTGCTGTTTCTTCTGCCTGGAGCGTCCTCCCCTCTTTGTCCACCCGCTCAGCCGACTTCTTCCCCTTCTCACCTTAGTCTTCCGTGACTCCCGACACGCCCTCCCCGACACACACGTGCCTGGCCCCTCACCCAGGTGGAATCTGTGGCTCCCTGGTGGTCGACTCTGGAAGGCCAGATGACATCCCCCATCCCCCTGCCTGTGCGAACTCTTGGAGCCTCAGCGTCCCCACGCTGCCCAGGCCCTTGGCCACAGGGAAAGAGGATTTGACGCAGTCATTCACTTCTTTGCCTTTAAAGGAAATGCCCAGTAAACAGCTTTTCTGCTCTGAATTGAGCACAAATGGTGGGATTTTAGGCACTCAAGAGGGGATGTCCTCAGGTCAAGCTGCCTCTGAGAAGTGTCCCCGTCACTTTTCACCAAGGAAAGAGGGGGGCCTGGCCTCTTGGCAGGCTCCAGTTGTTTTGAGTGGACAGGTGGTACAGGTCGGGGTGGGGGCAGGAGAGAAAGCAGATCCCTGAACCTGGGGGAGTGTTTCCAGCAGGGCTTGGGCTGTAGTAGACCCACCCCCAATAGTTCCCTGAGCAAGGAGCTTTTCAGCCAAAAACTGGGGGACTTTTCCATCTGGACAACGTCAGATTCTTGTCTAATTCAGGCTCAACGTAAACAAGGTGGGGTGGGAGTGGGGAGCACTGGATGATGATTCGGGAGCTGGGGGAGGGCTGGTCTCCATCCCACTCCCCACCCACCAGGACCGGGAGCCACACTCCTGGCCCTGAGCCTCAGAGCCCCATCCGTACGTGAGCGGGGACCAGACGCTCAGCAAGGCCCCTCCCCATTAGAACACTCAGAGTATCAAGGGGGCAGCCTCGCTGTGGTGGGGTGTGGATGGGGGTGTCTATCAAACCCCCGACCATGAGAACCAGGAAATCTGAGGCCTCAACCAAGACGGGAGGGAACATGGAGTTTTGATAGGCCCCTGAAGGACACCCACCAGCAGCCCGGATTTCGGGAGCCAGGTGGTCCTGTGCTGAAGTCCCAGCTCCACACCCAGCTGCCGTCTGAGCCTCAGTTTCCGTCTCCTCCACAGGGTTTGCCCAGGCCCCACCGTGCTCAGGGCCACATCGTGACCAGCGTGGGCCTGGGCACTTTGGTCTTCATGGCCCCTCACTCTATAAAAATTTATTAAAAATTACGCTTTCTGACTGTATTGGTATAAAGATTAATGTATTCAAAGTAGATTATTTAGTTATTTATTATGATTTTACTAGAAATGAGCACATTTTCTTGGGCCCCTAGAGGTCCAGTGGGCCCTGGACGTTGTCCTGTGGTGCCTAGTGCATGTCAGCCCAGGTCCCGTGTTGTCTCTAACACACACTGTGAAACTTCACAGCAGCTATTGAAGAGCAGCCTTCTCTTGCTGTGTGTCTTTGGGGAAACCCTTTGGGACCAGCGTCTCCCACAGCGGATTGGGGCCTGGAGGCTGGGAGTCCCTGGGAGGGTGGATAGGGCTGGATTAGGTCGGGCGAGGCAGGGGCCTGCTGATTTTCAGCCCAGTCGGATCCAGGAAGCTGGGCAGTCTGAGGTCCGGAGAACTGAGCGTCTGACTCGGGCGTGTGCGGAGATGGCCCAGGCCCCGGGGCCCTGCACGTGCTGGGCTGACGCCAGCTCTCATTTGCTGACAACCTTCCGTGGGCTAGGTCTATGCCACACTAAGTGCCTCATGTGTGTGATCTCATTTAGTGAGGGCAGGATTGATATCCCAGTTTCCAGATGGGGAAACTGCAGCTCAGAAAGAACTCACCCTCTCCTTCCTACTTTATCTCCCTGGCTTCTCCTTTAGTCCAACAGGTGCTGATACATCCTGGCAATCCCTCTTCTGGGCCTTTACACATGCCATTCCCTCTGCAAGGAATCCCCTCACTCATCTCTTCTATCCCCTGCTTCAAGGCCAAGGTCAAGTCCCACTTTCTCCAGAAGCCCTCCTGGTTGCTTTGGCTCCTTATGATTCTCTTCACCTTTGAACTCCCTGGATACGTGCCATCTGTACACTCATTTAACCAAAGAAACGTTTACCACACCTCCATGCTGGGCCGGGCCCCGTGTTGGGCTCAGGGGGCACGAAGGTGCCTCGGTCGCAGGCTGGACTGGAAGGGGGTCCTGTTCTGTCCTGTGGTGGGAGACGGGCATCCACAGATTGTGACAATGCAGAGATCCAGGATTCAGTGGTGGGGGGACCCTGATGCTGTGGAGGCTGAGAGGAGAGAGTCCCCACCTCTCAGGGGGCTGACGTTTGAGCTGGGTATGGGCTGGTTAGTAGGCCTGGAGGAAAGGAAGGATGAGGGGACAGCTGAGGCAGGGAGGAGGGGAGCGAGGGAGGAGGGAGGACGTGGGGAAGGACAGAGGGAGTAAATGGTGACTGAAGGTAGTGCATCAGCCAGGATCCAGAAGGAAACCTAAGGTAGAGTCAAGCCGGGTCATTTGAGGAGGTTTTCAAGGTACGGGCAGGGTGTAAGGAGATCAGCGTGGCGGAGTGCTGGGCAGTGACACCCCTAGGCTTAAGCGGAAGGGGACAGGGTGTGTGGAGAGGGCTGCCCGGGGGGACGCCCTGGAGGGAGGCAGCTGCGGAAGCGGGGCCCTGACCCCTGCGAGGCTCCTGTCCACGGGAGCCAGCTAGAGGCTGTGGTGCAAGGGAGCCACTGATGGAGTCCCCGCGGGTCAGCTCCCTGGGCCGGCTCAGGGAGTGGAGGGCGGAGGGTGGATCCCGAGCGGCAGAGGAAGAGGGGAGGGCAAGGAGGTGAGACAGTAGAGACCGCAGGCCCCTCCCGAGGCCTGGTCCCTGCTGCTCAGCTACAACCCAGATCAGGGCTACGCTAGGGTCAGAGACATGGCCCCCCGGCCATTGAGGCTCAGATCCTTGGGAGGAAATGGTTGTTACACCGGGTCCTATCTCGTTCCAGCCTTGTTAAGATGTCACTAAGTGTCATCTGAAAATAGAAACGCCGCCCGGGCCTGCCATGGAAACGCTTCTGCCTCCCCGCCCGCCTGCGGACGGAAGCTGCTTGTTCAGTGGCAAGAGAGAGCCGGCGCTTCCTGAAAGCGCCCGCATACCGAGCACAGGGTTAAGCTCATTACAGAGGTGATCACATCGTTTTATTCTTGCACCAGCTCTGGGGGACGGCCTCCTCTTCTTCCCACTTTATAGATGAGCAGCTGAGGGTCAGGATGGTCATAACTCGCTCAAGATCACAGGCTAGTAAGTGATGGGGCTGGTATTTGCATCTGAGGCCAGAAGCAGGTTTCTTGAGTTCTCAAAGGAGGGAATGACCAGAACACCAATGAACCGAAGAGGAGTTACTTTTCCCCCCCTTCATCCATCCATCCATTCAAACAATCAAGTATAAGAAGAGCCAACATTTCTTGAATGGCTTCTGTGTGCCCAGCTCTGTGCTGAGCCGTTTCACACATTCTCTCAGTTAATCTTAATAACATTGAAAAGTAGGTATGATTCTTACCTTCATTTCATCAGTCATAAAACTGAGGTTCAGAGAGGTTAAGCAATTTGCCCAAAGCCACACAGCGATGAGGAGATGGGACCAGGACCAAGGCCAGAGCTCCTCATGCTCACCAGCCAGGCCCTGTGCCAGGCTGTGTCAAACAGACTTGATCAACGTCCAGGCCCTGCCCTCAGGGCACTCCTGAGGAGAATTTGGTAGCCTTTTTCTTGGAAAGGTGTTTCAGAAAACTCAGGCCTGGTCACCCCTTTCTATAAACTTCCAAAGAGGCAGAGCCAGGTGGCGATGTCCACAGAGAGGTGGAGTGTCCTCATCCCACTGTGCCCCTGTGATGGGACGGCCCACGTGACCTCCCTGAGGGCCCCTCCTTCCATTTCAGTGGAGAGGGGTGCCTGGGGTGACACTGCTGCAGAGATGCCCAGCCTTGCTGAGGGTTCCTGGGGCAGCAGACGGAAGGGGCCAGCACGATTCCTTCCCTCCCACTTGTTATGGGCTGAACTTTGGGACACTTTGATGAGTGTCCCCTCAAAGTTCATACGCTGATGTCCTAACCCTTGGTACCTCAAAATGTGACCTTATTTGGAGATTGGGTCTTTGCAGAGGTAATCAAGTTAAGATGAGGTCATTAGGGTGGACTCTAATCCATTAGGATTGGTGTCCTTATCAAAAGGGGACATTTGGACACAGAGACTGATACGCATAGAGGGAAGACACACACACACGAGCGTGCGCACACACACACACGAAGGGAGAACACCAGGTGAAGAAGGAGGCAGAGACCAGGGTGATGCCCCTACAGCCCAGGCGCACCAAAGGTGTAACCATCAGAAGCTGGGGGGCAGCCTTGGGACAGATGCTCCCTCATGGCCTCAGGAGGAACTAACCCTGCCTCACCTTGATCTCCGCCATGCAGCCTCAGAGCTGTGAGATAGTACGTCTCCGTCGTTGAAACCACTCAGCCTGTGGAACTTTGTTCCACAGCCCTCGCAAGCTCTTACACCAGCCTTCTCTGCCAGGGACAGGCCATGTTCACCCCCGTCTGGGTTTTCCCATCCTATTTCTGAGCACTCCCTGGCAGGGCATGTGAGGGGGAGGTCCCGGAGAGAGCAAAGCTTCAAGGGCAGACGGAGGCAGCCGTGGTCCCCGGCACCAGGCAGACAAACCTTTGATGAGTGACATCCTCATTCGCTCCTCCCGCCAACCTCTGGGGGTACTTTGGTGACGGCCCTCGTTGAATAGGGAGGAGGCAGGAGAAGGGACCATCTGCTAGTGTGTGGCAGGCCTGGGCTTCAGACCTGATTCTCTCCCCTCCAGGGTTATAACTGCCACACTCCTCTGCTTTCCAGGAGGAATGAGGTGGCAATTGGGGCAGAGCTGCCCAGGCTGGCCGCTGGAGCATCAAGCCCTGCAGAGCCCTCGACCAGCTGCCATTAGCATGCAGGAACCTTTGGGATCAGGGGGAGGAGGGCAAACGAGACAGTGCATGTAAAGCGCTTAGCACAGTACCTAGTATATAACTGGTGCTCAGTAAGTAGAGGCCATCATCATCATCATTATTATTATTATTAATGATTATTACCTACCCAGCTGGTGAAGACAGACGGATAAGGACTAGGTCACAAACCTGAGTTTGAATCCCAGCTGTCTCTCCCCCAGCTGTGTGACTTTGGACAAGTCACCCCACCTCTCTGAGCCTCAGTGTCCTCACCTGTACAGTGGGGATAAAAATCCTCACCTCAAAGGGCTGTTGGAAGAATTGGATGAGGAAACACGAATGAAGCTGCCTGGTAGCTGGTTGGAACGAAAACAAAGAGTGTCTCCAGCTGCTGAGCTGCTCCCCGCTCCTGCGGAACACATCAAAGGAGGCGAAGGGCCGGCGCATGGTGGGGCTCAGCAAGTGTTTGGGCCTGAATGGACAAGCCACGTGTTTGTCTCAGACGCGTGTTTGTGTTGCACGTGTGTGCGTGTATCCATGTGACGCCATCCTTGGGCCGGCGCATCAAGGTTCACCCACCCGTGTGGCGTATGCTATTGTTCAGGTGACAGATTAGGAAAGGGATCCAGCTTATCTCTCGGGGTGACGTGGGCCCTCCCAGGCCCTGTCTTGCAGGGGCAGGACCCCCTGCCAGCAGCAGCCCCAAAACAACCCCTGGGCGCTGTTCTGGCCGCGTACACAAAGCTCGCAGTGTTCTCTGAGCTTGTTTGTTTGGTTTGTCACCTCCTGGGACGCTTGTCTGCTGCTTCTGCCTCCCCTCCCTGTGTGCGATGGCAGGGGAGGGGGGACATTTGTCATCAACCTGTCTCTGTCCCTGGCCCACTGGAATCTCCCCCAGGAGGTGGCTGGCCCCCAGCTGAGGGGATCTGGGAGTGGGAGGTCTCCTCGGTTTAGTAGATGGGGACACTGAGGCCCACAAAAGAGCCATAGCTCATGAGAAGCCGAAGGCACACAGACCCAGGCCTTCGGAGTCCAGTCGGGCCCTCTGTCTACTAACGTCCTCCCTCGACAGAGAGGGGACCAACCTGAGAGCTGAGCTAGGGGCTACGCAGCGCCGCACTGCCTTCCTCTAGTTACTCCTGGCAGCAATCCACTGCCCTCAGTGGGGGAAACTTCACAATTAGCGTCTCCCTGGAACCTGAGTCCCCACAATCAGTGCTGAACACCATGGGGGTGGGGTTGTAGCAGACAGAGTTGCTTGCCAGATGCTCTCTGGGAATCAAATGGCAGCAAATGGGCTTTAATCGGGAGAGACTCAGAGGCCGGCTACCTCTCGCCCCCAACGGCCAGCAGCCTGGTCTGAGCCACCATCCCCTCTCGCCTGGACGGCTCCTCCCTACCCCTGCAGTCCTCCACCCAGCAGCCAGTAGACCCTCTGGGAACATTAGGTAGAGCACCTTCCTACGCTGCTCAAAACCCTGTAGTGGCCCCATGGATGCAGAGTAAGAGTCCAAGGCCCCTCTGACCTCACCACCCATCCTCCCTTCCCCCACTCTGCCCTGGCCCCACTGGCGCCTCCCTGCTCCTTCATCCACCAGGCACGCTCCTGCCTCGGGCCTCTGCCGTGACCGTGCCCTGAGCCTGGACCTCTCTCTTCCCAGATGAGGGCCTGGCTCCTCCCTCCCCCTTCAAGTCAGCCAGGAGGTCCCCCACCTCTGTATTTAGTTCAGCACTTGCCCCACCCCTAGCCCCTCAAAGGCCTGATCCCCCTGTGTCTGCCTCCTCTTTCTTCTTTTTCGGCCATCGCCCTTATCACCCAACACACAAGATAACTTGTTTATCATCTTTGCTGTTTGTTGTCTGTCTCTGCCATCCTGCCTCCGCTGGAATGTCACCAGGAGGGCAGGGCTCTTTGTTCTGTTCACGCCTGCGTCCCCAGCACCCAGAAGGGCTCCTGGCTCCTCAAAAGGAACTCAATAAATATTTGCTGAAGCAATCAATGAATCACCACAGAGAGAATGTGGGTGGATGGAAAGGAGGACTTGCCGACTGGGAGAGACTCAGGCAAGGTTGGACAGCGTCCTCTAGGGTGTCACCCCAGGATGCCTCTGTGGCTGGAGGCTCAGACCTAGGGTCTCTCAGCTCAGGCCCCTCAAAGCTGTCCCTCAGCTGCAACAAGACCACTTTCCCCCTCGAGGGAGAGTCCCTGGAGAGGTTGGTCTGAGGGACAGCAGGTGGAGTGGGAAGGACAGACCCTGAAATCGGGCAGACCCGGGCTGGAATCAGCTTCCCGCCTGACCTGCCGTAACCCGTGCCTCACCGATCCCCATCTGTGGAATGGGGACGATGGCTCCAGCTCAGGGAGGAGTCAGGGTGGGCACGCGCATTATTGCCGTCATCGTCCCAGCCCAGCACGCGCGTTATCTCACGCAGCAGCTCATGGGATGTGGGGGATTCCCAGCGACCTCATTTTACGGCTGAGGAAACCGAGGATCAGAGGAGTGGAGGCACCTGCCCAAGGCCGCACAGCGATGGATCACACAGTGTTGGAGCCGGGATTGGAGCCCAGGTCTGTTAGATTACAGGGTCCATGATGCCCCAGATGGGGCCCCCGAGTGGTAATGAACTTGTGGTGTAATGAAACCCTGAATGCGATGTACTTGTTTAGCAAATGTAACTTGGCTCGTGCCCCATGTACACAATATCCTCTAAAATCTGCCCCAACTACTCTGAGTGTTAAATAATATCATTATCCCATTTTACAGGTGACAAAACTAAGGCTGAGAGTTGGGGCAACTTGCCCAGCATCCCAGAACTGCTGGAAGGTGGGAGCAGAGTCTTGAAGGCAAGTCTTCCCTGAACAGCGACGACACAACACAGACTTCCCTGGGGTGTGCTGCTGGAGGGGACGCCTGTGCTGGCCCTGCTCTCCTTTCTGTTCCCAGAGGGTCAAGCGGGGGCGTGTATGGTTGGCTGTGGCACCCTGGTGTTGAACTCATACCCGGCTCACCTGGTCTATGCAGCCAGCCCCTTCCTAGTGGCATTCGCTACTGTTCCTGGAGCCCCTTGCTGGGTTTTTAGTCCATCCCTCTTCCTTCTGGTTCCTTGGACCAAACCATGACCTGAAGGCCACTTTACTTTTCCCACCAACGCTGGCAGAGGCTCACCACAGTCTTCTCAGTGTGAGGACTGCGCCCCCTTCCCCTCGCTCTTACTGCCTGTGACATAGATCCATTTTAACCAGGTTGTGGCGCACTGACTTCTCTATCCCAATGGTAGAAGAGGGTGAACATAACTGTCACAGTGCTTGGCACACAGTAGGCACCCTATAGATGCCTGGCGCAGCCAATCTCTATGCCTTCCTCTCCCACCTTTCTTTCCTGGGCTCCCTGGACTTTATCCTCACTTGCCTTCTCCCTGTTCCTGGGCAACACCAAGCTTGTTCCTACCCCAGGACCTTTGCACTGCATTTCCTCTGCCTGGTACACACATCCCTCAGATCTACAACCTCATTGTCTCCTTGTCATTTAGGACTCCACTCAAAAGTCACCTTCTCAAAGACACCTTCCCTGCCCTCCCAGTCTAAGGTCACAGCCCCCAGCCCTGGTGGCTCTCCATCATATCGCCCGGTTTTATTTTCTTCATGGCATTTGGCATTTTCTGAAATCACAATATTAATGTTGATAGTCTCTTTCCTCCCCCTAAATATGTAGCTCCAAGGGGGCAGAGACCTTGACTCTCACATCTGCCCCTTTGTCCCCAGCACCAGAAACCATGCCTGGTATGTAGGAGACAATCTCTAAGACGTAGTCGACACACAAGTGAATATATGCAGAGATTCTGAGGTACAAGGTTAAGTCTGAAGTAGCTGGCCTTGATAGCAAGATATTTCTTTGAAATCTTACCTCTTTTTTCTTAAAATTTTGATGGATTATATCTGTTTCTGTTTTAATTTTTTAAAATGGATTTTTGCCCCTCAAAAAGATGAGTAGAGTTAATGCTCTGGGAGGATGCATTCCGTTTCTCTTATAACCTGTGACCCTTTGCACTGTGTTGGAGAACAACAGCTCGAGCCCAAGGGCTGGCCCAGCACACAGACTCTGTGTGGGTGAGGCCGTGGGGAAACAGCCCCTCCCGCCCACTGTCCATGGGGCGCAGACTGGACCAACCAACCTCTCAGGAGGACAATTTGGCAGCATCCAATGGAATGGAGAATGTGCACACTCAAAAACTACGGGGCATCGATTGCAGAAAATGGCCCCAATTCTTCCCCTCCCTGTATCTATAACCTTTGCAATGTGACCTGTTGCTCTTCTATCAAGAGGTGGGTTTTATTTTCCCGTCCCTTGAATCTGAGTGGCCTCGTGACCTGGGCCAATAGAATGGAGCCGAAGTGAAGGCATGCCAGTTCTGAGCCCAGACTTCAAGAGGCCCTGTGTGCTTCCACTCGCTCTCTGGACGCCTGCCTCCACCCTGAGAAGGAGCCCAAGCTAATACGGTTGAGGAAGAGAGCCAGATCGAGCAGAGACGAATTGTGCCAGCTAAGGCCATCCAAGACCAGCCAGCCCCCAGCTGACCTGCCAGCCAACCTCAGACACGTAAGAAAACACAGCCACAATCAGCTGAGTGAGGACCAGATCAGCAGAACTGCCCAACCGCCCTGTTGACTGGTGAGAAAGAATAAATGATTGTTGTTTTAAGCCATTAAGTCTTGAGTTGCTTGTTATGCAGCATTATTGTGGCAAAGATAAGTGATACAACAACTTGATGGTTCCACTCCTTGGAATCTGCCTTGAGAGACACACACATGGCAACAAAGAAGGAGAGGACAAGGATGTTCACTGCACCATTGTCTGACACAGCAAAACACCACAAGCAAACCTACATGTCCAGCAGTAGGGAAATTGATTCATAAACTACGATTCATCCTTACAATGGAATTCTAAGCAACTGAAAAGAACAGGGCAGATCTACATATAGTGACGTAGTGACATGGCAAGGTCTCTAAGACACTCTGAGCACTGGAAAAGGCAAGCTGAAGAATGATTTGTATAGTGTTATATCTTTTACGTGAGAACACACCTAAAAATAAATACTGGATATTTTCTATGGGAACATGTCTGCAAATACCTCTGGGGAGAGGTGAGAGGATTAAGAAGGGAGCCCTCAGTGCAGTCAAGGGGGTCTCAAGTCTTACACAAAATGTTTTAATATTCTTATCATATGAATTTATTTACATATATCACTCACATAATGAACAATTGAAGTCTAAAAAGTTAGCTTAGTAAAGGTAGGGATTATGGCACATGGTCCTCTAATCCCCTCCCAAATTTCCACGGTTTCTTCATGAGAAGGTCAAGGGCCTGGTTCAGGGCTCCCCACATCCCATTTTCAAAATCTCATGAAAGATGTAAGCCTGTGAAAAGATGCTTCACATTATTAATCACCAGAGAAATGCAACTTTGAAACCACAGTAAGATTCCACTGCTTACTACCTGAATGGCTAAAATTTTAAAAATCGCCAATATCAAGTGTTGGTGAGGATATGGAGCAACTGGAACCATTAGATCTTGCTGATGGGAATGTAAAATGGTGCAATCACTTTGAGAAAAGGTCTAAAAGTTCCTTATGAAACTAAACGTACACTTACCAAATGACCCAGCAATTCTACTGCCCAGTACTGGCTTGAGAGAAATGAAAACACATGTCCAAAAGACTTGTATGAGAACATTCATAGCAGCTATATTCATAAGAGCCCAAAACTAGAAGCCATCTAAAATGTTTAACAATAGGGCCGGCCCCATGGCTTAGCAGTTGGGTGCGTGTGCTCCACTACTGGCGGCCTGGGTTCGGATCCCGGGCGCGCACCGACGCACCGCTTCTCCAGCCATGCTGAGGCCGCGTCCCACATACAGCAACTAGAAGGATGTGCAACTATGACATACAACTATCTACTGGGGCTTTGGGAAAAAAAAAAAAGGCGGAGGATTGGCAATAGATGTTAGCTCAGAGCCGGTCTTCCTCAGCAAAAAGAGGAGGATTAGCACGGATGTTAGCTCAGGGCTGATCTTCCTCACAAAAAATAAAAAGAAAAATAAAGTGTTTAACAATAAACCAATGGATAAACAAATTGTGTTATACTCACATAATGGAATATCACTCAGCAATAAGAGGGAATGGACCAGTGACACGCAACAAGGAAGACGAATCTCAGAAGCATCATGTTGTGTGAAAGGGGCCTGATGCAAAAGAATCCGTACTGCAGGATCTATTTACATGAAACTCGAGAAAAGATGAAACTAACACAGAGTGACAGAAGGGGGTTAGTGGTTATCCGGGGCAGAGGGGTGGGTATTGACAGGTGGGGGGCAAGATGCAGCTTTGTCCAGAGCTGGAAATGCTCTAAATCTTGTTGCGTTGGTGGTTTTATGGCCTTATGGGTTCATGGGGGTTTTATCCAAACTAAGTGAACTGTACCCTTGCATGCTTTTTATTGTATGTAGATTATTTCTCAATAAAGCTGAGTACGTAAACCACTTAATTCTTCCCTTGTCCTGCCCGCTGCTGCTGCTGCTGCTGCTGCTGCTGCCTCCTTAACCAGGTGCAAAACAGCAACCCATACTTTCCTCCCTTCTTTCTCAGGCTCCTGGGCCAGTCTCCCGAGACAATGAGTAATTAGCCGCGCAGGAGTCTTGGATGCAGAGCCAAAAACAACAGCAGCCTCACGTCAAGTGCCAAGACACCTCCGGCTGAGAGCTGAGCCCAGCCGCCCCCACCCCACACAGCCACAGCCGCCGCGGGAGGAAAACAGCCCCGCGGCGCGGAGCCCGCCGGGCTGCCTTCCCCGCCTGGGCCGCCCTTCGCGCGGGGTCTCGGGCCGCAGCGGGGGTCGCGGGGAGGCTGTGTGCCCGGCGGCGCTCACTGACAGTGGCCCTCCCTGGGCGCCAGGCACCGTGCTGGGGCCTCCCCACGCTTCGCTTCGTTCTCCCTCCCTGCGCCCCAGTTACAGGTGAGGAGGGCGCGGCTCCGAGAGCCGGCTGGCCGCCCGAGGGGGCAGGAAGCGTGAGCTGCCTGACTCCCCACACCCACTGCAGCCCCCTGGCGCTTAGAGTCCCCCGTGACAGAAAGGCCCCCGCCCGCCCCCCTCATCCCGGCAGTCTCTAAGCTCCCCCTCCCAAAACCTCCCTGTCCTCTGACCGCCCCTCTTCCTGGTGCGGAAGGGTGCCCGGGCTGGGCCAGGCCCCGGCCCTCCCGGCGTCCTCCTAAAGCAGCATTGTTCTTCTCTCACGCAAAATTCCTCCCGAGGGAGGCCCTTGAGGGCCAAGGGAAGGATGCAGGGGATTTCTGGCCGCAGGGAGGACGGTGTGGGGAGGAGGGTTTCTCAGGGCCCTGGCGTCACATCCTGCCCCTCTCAGAAGCCCTGGGTGTGGAGTCTGGATGTGAGCATGGCCTGGTGTGGGGCAGTGGTCTGGAAGAGTCAGGCTTCCTGCAAGGGGTGGGGGCTACTAGAGCCTTCTAGAGTCTTCCCCTGAACACCCTGTTTACAACTCAGGCACTCCATCTCAAGTCCCAGCTTCTTAGTAGAGCCTTCAGGCCCTGCATGGAGTGTAGCTATGACATGGATTATCTGGAGGCAGTAGACCTAATGTTAGCGACCAGATGTGGAAATCCAGAACAGCATCTCCTGTGTGCCCTTGGGCAATTTGCTCAGCCTCCCTGAGTTCTGAAAGTGGGCACAATAATAGGACCTAGGGTAGCTGAGAGTATTCAATAGGATCACATGTGCCTTTCTTGGCCCACACTGATCCTTCTGCCTGGAATAACATTCCGTGTGTTAAGTGCCTCTTCCCAACAAGGCTCAAGCAAGCATTTTCTTTCTGGAAAGCCACCATACATTGGACCCCAGGCCACAGGATCATACCCAGCTCTGGCCCTTGGCCCTTCTAGGGCTGTCTGGAGTCAGTGCACATGGTAGATAGGAAGACGCCCCCACCACGCTGGGCTGCTCTGAGGTTTAAACGTGTTAATGCTACTTGGGTACCTAGAACAGCTCCTAGGTACCCAGGATGTGTATGTCTCCTTGTCATGACTTTAATAGCTTTTGTCCTGGGTTATAGTTGTCAGCCCTCCCCCCTGGCCTGCAAGCTCTTCTAGGGCAGGAAGGGGCTTTATTCCCATCTTCATCCTGTGTGTTACCTGGCACACAGTAGGTGTCCTCACTTGGAGGAAGAGGGCCTTGCCTTTGGGACGGGATGACGACACTCAGCAGTCCTAGAAGGGTTCATGATTCAGCCTGTTTCAGTTTTGTGTGTCAACTTAACCCTGACTTGGCTTGGGCCTGTCAAACTCTGGGGGATAAGAAGAGCAAACCATGATCCTGAAAACACACTCCAACCCCAAATCACTCCTGCGTCCAGGACGCACATGGGACAGGCCGAGATAAATGCTGGTGGTTTATCACAGGAAGGTTCGTCTCAGCTGGGGGAGAGTGAGTGTGCATGTGTATGCAGCGAGCTGATTTATGGTGACCTGGCTGAGTCCTGAGCAGAGCCAGGCCGTTTATCTACTTGATTGGAGGAGAGGTCAAGAGAGAGAAGTCAGAGATTAAGCTAAACATGTGACTCGAGTGGAGACAGGAGCTCAGGGCCTTTGTTAGCTCCTGGGACGTCCTTGTTCCACGTGTCCTTGGGGGACACTCGTGTGAGCCCCTCGGTGAATAGAGCCCATGAGTCGGGGGGAGGGCTGGACTCCTTGGGGAGACAGGGCAGCAGCGGTGGCCAAGAACATTCTCAGCCACCTAGCATTGCTGAAGGGAAGCGTAGCCAGTAGGAGGGAGGCTGAGGGGCTGGGAAGAAGGGGCCACAATGGAAGAAGGCCTGCTGCCGACATGGAGCACCCAGCGCCTTCTCATCACTCCCGCCTTGGCCAGAGCTCATCTGAATGCGACTCTCCAAGGGGTCTCCCTGCCTCCACCCCCTCCTGCCAGGAATAAAATCCAGAGGGCAGTGAGCCACCATAGCACACCCCATGGTAACTCCACTGGTGATTGGGCCCTTCCTCGGCTCAGCCTCTGTTAACATTTCACTGACTTTCAGTAACCAAATCGAGTGTTTTTACTCCTGACTCTCTGGGATCCCACCTACAGCCTTACAGTGAGCTTTCACTGCAGGCCCCATCATCTCCTCCCCTTTACCTCTCAACCCTGTTCTCTCCCTCACTCCCTGTGCTCCAGCCGCATGGGCCTCCGTTGTTTTTTCTCTGACACTCCAAACAGACTTGCACCTCAGGGCTCCTGCATTTGCTGTTCCCTCTGCTGGGGATGCGCTTCCAGATAGATAGGCTTGCTTTCTCCTCTCCTTCGGGTCTCTGCTTAAGCATCGTATTTTCAGTGAGGCCTCCCCGGAGCATCCTAGTTAGACTAGCGCCCTCCCTCCCCTCACAACACCCCCACCACACTCTAATCCTTCCCCTGCTGTATTTTTCTCCATAGTACTTAATGCCACTGACGTAGCTATATATTTATTTATTCACTCATTGTTGGACCTGTTTGGGTTTAATTGCTGTATCCCTGGTGCACTTGTTGGTCTAGCCACTTTGTAGTGGTCTAGCCACTCAATAAATATCTAATGATAGCTAATATTTCATGACTGCTTAATATGTGCCTAGACAAGCATTGTATATCTAATTTTATTTAACACCTCAATAATATTATGATGTAGATACTGTCTTTTGGCTCAGAGAGGTGAAGTGACTTGCCCGTGGTCACACAGCTGGAGTCAGGATTCAAACCTACCTGGTGCCAGAGCAGAGCTCTCAGACACCATCTGGGAGAGGACATGGCCATGGTCTTGCTTAGAGAAGGACTCATCATGCCCAGCCCAGGTGTACTGGGGGAAAGGGAGCTTGATCTGAAAAGAAATACGGAAAGAAAAGTAGAGAAATAGGTTTTTCTTGCAGTGAAATGACTTGGGTGATTAAAGAGGAAATTAAATATCGAAAGCAAATTCCACCTAAAATGAAATCACTACCGTGTACTGAGAACCAGTGTGTACCGGGCATCGGCTAAGAGCTGCACAGACATGACCCTGTTTAATCTTCCCGACAACTCCGAGCAGCACGTACTGTTATTATTACTGTTTTACGGTCAAGGAAAGCATGGCTCAGAGAGGTTAAGTAATTTACCTAAGTCGCCAAATTATTGAGCAGCCTATCTGTCTCATTCCAAGGCCTGGGTCATCTCCTCTTTAACTGCCGCCTCTGATATCTCATTCTCTTAGACATAAAGTCGGAAGCTCCCAAATCTCACCGTGCACTTGGCAAGGGGTGAGTCAGGTCCAGGCTTATCTTTTTATTCTCAGCACAATGCCTGGCATAAGTGGTGCTCACTAAGGATCTGCTGGCCGGATCGAGGGATGAATGGATGAATGGGTGAATGAATGATTTGAGTGAAAGGGGGAGTGGTCTCCAGCCAGATAGCTTGATCCAAGTCCAGGCCAATGTCTCTGCTTCTTCAGAAGCCCGTGTGGGGTTCTTTTAATGTTCAGATTCCTGGATCCCTGAGTCAGAAGACCTGAGGCCCAGGAAACCACATTTTTAACACATTTGCCAGGAGATGCTGACATTCCCCAAAACCTCGAGAGCCACAGCTCTACAGTCAGCTCAAACCTCCCATCTGAGCTGAGGCCCCTCTCACACAGAGCCCCCGGACCCTCCCGACGGGCACCTGCCCACTGCATAAACAGAGGCCAGCTGGAGGCGGTCCAGGGCAAAGTGAGAGAGGTTACCAAGGGCAAGGAAGATGACTTATTAGGAAAGATGGAAGGACCAGAGTGAGCAGTGCTGTGTGATGGATGGCAGGGGCCGCCAATAAGTCCTGGGGCCGGCCGGCAACCTGGCCGGAGAGGCATCACATGCCCTGGTGTGCCGGCATTACCGGGCCTGATGGGGGCCAGGATCATACATGGGAAACTGAACTCTGTACCAGGGAGGCATTTGTAATGGGCAACTTAAACCACTAGCCCATTACGATTCTGCAACAAATTCATCAGCTCTGGGCCTGGAAGGCCCTAAGAGAACGTTTCATACATTAAGCTTTTAAAAAGTTTTTTTAAAGCCATGGATTCTTTTGTTCAAATGAAATCTCATACACAATCCCAGTATATAAGACAAATGAAAACAAAGATGCTTGGTCCACCCGTCCCAGGGGCATCTCCACAGAACCCCAGGGTTCTGAGGAACCCAGTGTGAAAACCACTGATCTGAGCTACAGTCCTCACTTTGCACAAGGAGAAACTGAGACTCGGAACAGAGAAGGGACTTGCCGAAGGGCAGACGGCAAGGTGGGTTCTGGCAGCTGGAGACACGGGGTAGAGCAGACAAGTGTCCTGTCCTAGAGGAACACCCAGGCCAATGGCAGAGGCAACAATAACAACAACACTAACAATAATGCACACATTGAGTATCTCTCTGCACAGGGCCCTGCTTTCGGTCCTTTCATCCTCACCACAGCCCTGTGGTGAGGAAACCACTATGCCTCACATTTATTGATGAGGAAACAAGGCACAGAGAGGCTGAACACTGTAGCCAAGATCACCCAGCTGATAAGAAGTGGAGAGGGGATTTGAAACAAGGCGGCGGGCCTCCCGATGTGCCCTTTCACATCTCCCCGGATGCCGCCCGCAGGAGCAGCGCAGGAGCTGAGACAGAGGTCTCAGCTTAGCCAGTGTTGCTTCCGTGCCTGGTGACTACGGTTCTTCCTTCCCATCCAGGCTGCGACCCCACGTCTTCTGAGAAGCCGTCCCTGCTCCCGGGGACCCTGTGTGTCTCCCTCACGGTGCTGGGCTCACTCGTAGTCATTTAATGGGATATTTAAATCAGTTGTCGTGTCTGTCTCCTGCCCAGCCTGTGTGCTCTCCATGAGAACAAGGCTAGGTCTGGTTTACGTGTGACCCCAGCACCCGTTGCCCAGTAGCTAAGACTGTTTGTTGACTGATTAAGTGATGAGCACAGGGCTGGGCACCTCGGGGGGCTCTATGCTCCAGTCAGGTAGTCTTCACACTTGAACATGCATCGGAATGACCCGAGGGCTCCTTAAAACACAGACTGCCCCGCCCCGGAGTATCTGACTCAGCAGGTGTTGTGGGCTGGATTGTGTCCCCTCAAACTCATATGTTGAAGCCCTGACTCCCAGTTCCTCAGAATGGAACTGTGTCTGGAGACACGGCCTTAAAGAGGTGATTCAGCTAAAGTGGGTTCATTAGGGTGGGCCCTAATCCAATCTGGCTAGTGTCCTTTTAGGAAGAGGAAGTTAGGTTACAAACAGTGAGACACCAAACACACACACAAGCAAAGAGAAGACCATGCTGAGGACACAGCGAGGGGCATCTGCAAGCTGAGGAAAACCCAACCCTGCTGACACTGTGATTGTGGACTTCCAGACTCCAGAACAGGAGAAAATAAATCTCTGTTCTTTAAACCACTCAGTCCCTGGCACTTTGTGATGGCAGCCGGAGCAGAGTGATGCAGTAGGTCTGGCGTGGGGGCTGCAGTTTGCATTTCACCAGCATCCTGGTGACATCGGTGCTGCTGCAGCAGGACCACACTCTGTGAACTGCGGCTCCCGACTGGGAGTGCTGGGGCAGGAGTGGCTGAAGAACCAGGAGGACTGGAGGAGCAGAGGGGGGATTGCCGGCCAAGAATGCTGGCCTGGCACTTCCCGGGCTCCGGGAAGAGAGCTCTCCCCCGCGGGTGTGAGCCCTGGAACAGGCCGATGTGTTCTGAGCTGTTACAAACTCTGCCTGCCCTTGGCAGAGGACGCTGGGAAGGAATGGCTGGGGGTGGGGGTGTCCCCAGACACATCAGATCTCCCAGCTGGGGATCCTGGCGCCCGGTCACAAGGAGGCATGCTCAGTCCAGCCTCTTCTCAGAGAGCCAGCAGCCCCTGGCAAGCAGAGGTCAGGGGGAGCCGGCAGGCTGAGGAGGCCCTGGCCGGCTGGAGATGCCCCTGGCTGCAGCCCGCCTCCCCCAGTCCTAGCAGCGGTCCTGGTGTGGGCAGCTGGGCCCTGCACACATCCGTCAGGGGAGGATCCAGAAAATGAGACCATTCCTGTGGGCCACGAACCTTCTCTGAGCCTCAGTTTCCTCATTAATAAAAAGGGCATGATAACATCTACCCCAAAGGATGGTGGTCAGGGTTAAATATTAAAAATAACAAGTAGTTGGCTTTTATCCTATGTTTATCAAGTGAGACTCAATTTCATTTCAGTCTTACAGTAACCAAGAGGCAAGTATAAGCTCCATTTGGTGGATGTGGAAACTGAGGCTCAGAGAGGTTAAATGTCACCCAAGCCTTCAGGGCTAGAGAGTGGGGCTGCAAGGGTTCAACCCCGACGACAGGGCCCACACTCAACCACTCATAACCTTCCCCTCAGATAATGGCTTAGGCTGGGCCCTGGCTCAGGGAGACACTTGCCAGTTCTTTGTTCCCTTGGCTCGGCTCAAATTCCTGCAACCCAAGTTAATTCCTCTGCCAATTCTGGAAGAAGGGTAAAGACGGAGACTTCCTATGCGCCAGGCCCTGCCCTATGCCGGGCACTGTCCACTCTCCGGGTCGGAGGCCCTCAAGGCTGCAGACCATGCATTGTTCTTTGCCGTGTCTCCAGTTCATTCAACAAAGGCCCAACCTTGCTCTATCCCCACAACAACCCCATGACCACTATCATATGCCTATTTCACAGATGTGGAAACAGAGGCTCAGGGAAGTTGAGTTGAGAGGTTGCCCAAGTTCTCCCATCTGTGAGAAACGGTGCTGCTGGAACCAGACCCCAGATCTGTCTGATTCCCAAGCCCTTGCTGACATGACATCACTCTCCTCTCTGGTCCTCTCCTTCAAATTCCCTCAGGTGCCTTCCTCGGGACAGAAAGCTCTGCCCAAGAAGGAAGATGTACCGTTTCCTCCCGGAGCTCTGAGTCAACTCGTGGGGTGTTACCTTGGTGGGTTAAACAGACAGGCAAGGAAAAGACCTTTGCCTAACTGTTCATGATGATCAGGTTCTGCCCCAATGAGAAAGAGAGAGAGAGATGGAAAGGGAGCGGGAGAGAGAGAGAAGGAGAAAAAGGGAAAGAGAGAGAGAGAAAAAACCAAACCAACACCATTTTGACTGGCTGAAGTCCCCGACCCTTTGAGGCATAGTTCAAATTCTCTCTCATCCGGGAAGCCCTTTCTCCAGTTCAGCCATTCCTGTCACGCCTTTCTCCTGGCTTGTCATTTCACAGGGCTCTTCTAGTGCCCCACACCGGATGATACAACCAAGATGGTGCTGGTCGCAAGTGACAGAAACCCAACTCAAGCTGGCTTCAGCCAAAGCAGGCATTTACTGGCTCCCATGACTGAAGAGCCCAGGGGTAGAGCTGGCCTCGGGGGCTCACCCGGAACCGGCCTCTCTGCATGTGGGGCTCTGCTCTCCTCTGTGTTGCTCCAGTCCCAGGGGGCCCTCCCCACAGGGGCAAGACGGCTGCCAGAACCCTGGGCCCAGCCTGCCAGCTCAGCCACCCCAGCACGAAGAGCTCCGCTTCCTCAGGACCCCTCCTGCCCTGCTTGCCTCCAGTACCCACTTCTGAACCAGCCGCCAGGGGCTGGGCTCTCTGAGTGGACAAGCCTGGGTCACGTGAGGAGGGGCATTGCCCTGAAGGAAAATGAAAGTCCAGTTGCCGGACTAAAGGAGCAGAGCTGGGTGGGCAGAAACAGAAAGACACTCTCTCTAGGGCCTTTATCGGCTTCCTCCCTCATCCTTGCTGTGTGTCCTTGGACAAATCAGGTCCCCTCCTGATCCTTGATTTCCTCATTTGCAAAATGGGGGTGATATCCTAACTCTGAGGAACGTTTGAGAGGATTCACTAAGTTAAGGCGCATAAGAAGCCTTGCGAAGTGCCCAGCGCACGGGAGGCGCCAAGCTTCTGCCTCCCCTGCCCCCTCTGGGCAGCCCATACCCTGGCAGGGATGCCCAGCGGTCAGAACAGTCATGCTCCTTAAACATTCAGCTACTGATTTAATTTAATGTTTCCGTCCTTGCAGGCATCTGCGTGTGTGTGAATTGTTCCATCCGTCTTTTCTCTTAGGACTCTCTCCCGGGTTACGAGCTCTAAGTGGAAGCCCCCAGAGTCGGGCAGCAGCTATAACTCTTCATTCAAAACGTTTACTGAGCCCTGTTAGGACATGTTCTAGGCACTGGGGGTACGGTGGAGAACAAGGCAGACCCGGGCCCTGCCCTCCTGGGGCTCACGCTCCCTCATGGATGTACCCCACGCTGTGCTAGCCTGAGGGTCATCTCCTTTCATCTTCTCCAGGATTCGGTTAAACGTCATCTCATTGCCTCTTTCAAACATTATCATACTCATTTCACAGATGAGGAAACTGAGGTTCAGGGGATCAAAATCCCCTCAGGTAAGTCAATCACTCAGCAAGCAAGTGGCAAAAACAAGAAATTGCTTTACTGTTCCTTCTTGGACGAAGCCTGAGTCAGGCCCTGTGCAGAACCCGGTGAAGGTTCATTACAATGACAGCACCTATAAAAATCAAATGGGCCATCTTCCAGGAAGCTAGAGGAGAGAGGGGAAAAAAAGACATCCGTGTGCAATCAGCCCGGGGTCTGGGATGAGCCGCGTAAAGTCCATACATGGAAATCCACGTCCACCAGGATGGGCCGCCCCAGAGGCAGGCGAGGAGCCCAAACGGGGCCCTGCGTGTCAGGAGGAACCGAGCAATCCAAACCATGACCCGTAGGCTGAGAGTAGCCAGGCGGTGTTGAAACAATCGGCAGAGCTGCCACCAGACCCAAACCTGCACTTCGGGAGAGGCCTGGGCTCCACGGAAAAAGCCTGCGCTCCCTTAACGCGGCTGGCCTGCAGGCACCAGCGCGGTCAACAAGGCCTGGGCAAGGCCGCATCGCTGCCCAGCTCCAATCCCTGTATGGGTTGGGAAGGCTGAAGAGCCAACCTGGCTGACGTCCCAGGCAGAGATCAGGAGTTAGCGGGGGCTTTGGAGCCCAGCAGAGCCAAGCTCCTGACTGCCTGACTTTGGGTGATTGACTTCACCCTGAGCCTGGTGTTCTCATCTGCAGAGTGGGGAGGGCTAATACCTGCTGTATAGAGTGAGGAATAAACGAGGGGACAATGCAGCCGCTCTGCACACACTGTACACACAATCCACGCAGTTAGGGATTCATGTTCTCAGAGCACGTGAAGAAACCAAGGCTCAGAAAAGGTGAGTCCCTTGCCCAAACTCACAGCCGGTCAGCGACTGATACAGGTTTGGAACCCTGGTCGGTCTGACTCCATAGCGGGGCTCTGCCCGCCTCCCCCAGCACACAGTAGGTCCTCATTACATGCCAGACTTGCTGTACACACTTCCATTCTAGCAGTTTCCAGTTTGATCCTGCATATGTCCTGCTGGATATTGGTTCTGAAGGTGTTGGCTGTGTTTGCTCCTGGTGCACCATGGAGACCCAGGAATTTGAATATACTTGTGAAACCCAAACAGATGTCTTTATTAATGGCCCAAATCAGGCAGAGCCTATTTGCTGAACAGACACAATAAAAGGCCTTCCTCCAGTGGAGGGGAAACAAGAGGCTCTTTCTTGCCACCAGAGGCTGGGTCGCAGCTCGGCTCTCTGGGGAGAAGACAGGTATTCTGGATGGACAGCCGCAGCTCATGCACCTGCTTGAGATACAGGATCCAGACTGAGAAGTTCTCCTTGCACCCCCGCAACCCCCCTCACGCCCTCTCTGTAGCCACAAACACACTCCTGCTGACTTTCCTCGCTCAGATGTGAGGGCTTCAGAGAGCCAGCCAGTGCAGCAGCCTCGCAGCTGGCCAAGCCTGGAGGGTGAAGGTACCAGAGGACAAAGAAGAGAGAAGCTGGGGCCCTGGCTGCCCTTCCCAAATTTGCAATCAGCATCAAAGTCCAGAGCCCCTCAACTACAGGGGTAAGGGATTGGGCACCAAGTGCTAGGAGGGAGGCCAAAGGGGAGTTGACCTGGGCCAAGCTTTCAAGGAGCATGGCGGGTGTGCTGCCTCAGCTCCCCCAGAGTGATCAGCCTTTGGGATGCCTAAGGCAGAAGGTTGGGAAACATCAGGCCCTGAGTAAGTTCCGGGTTTCCTGGTCACGTGACCTCTAACCCCCACCTGGTGGTTCCTGGCTCCATTTGGAAGGAGCATAACGCTGCCAGAATGGTTTGGAAATAATGGCACCACCTTCCTAGGCTGCAGGGGGAGGAATTGCACTGGCCAGTCTCCAGCTTAACCCTTGAAGTTTCCCTGGTGTCCCCGCAGACCTGGGTTCAGATTCCAGCTCTGCCTCTTCCTCCCTGATGACCTTGGGCAGCTCACTTCTCTCTGCTGAGTCTCTTTGTCCCCACCTGCAGAATGGGGATCATATAGTGGTGCCTCAAAGGCACAGGGGACACTAGACAGAATGTGTGTGAAGGACTGAGCATGGCCCTGGAGCAGGGCGGTCACCTGACGGACACAGCTCTTTAGGACAACTACCCAAAGCTCTCCTTTCTTGTCCCCGTAGACAGGAAGGACCCGTGTTGGAGACACCTACATTATATCTCTAGCCTGGACCTCTCCCCTGCAAGGGACTCATACATCCTTGAGTCTCCTGGACATTCCCACTTGGTTGTTTAACACGCAACTCACACTTGATACACCAAGGCTGAACTCTTGGTTTCATCCCCAGCCCCACCAAACCTGCTCCTCCCACACCCCTCCCATCTCAGTAAACGGCATCTCCACTCCCAGTTACTCAGGCCAACAATCTTGAGACCATCTTTGACTTTTCTCTCCTACCCCATTTCTAATTCACTTCAGCTCTTCCTTCGAAATGTATCCAGAATCTGGCCATTTTTCACCACTTCTTCCCATCCACCACCCTGGCCCAACATACCTTTGTCTTTCTGGGGGATTATTGCCTCCTGACTAGTCTTTCTGCTTCCTCCCAATGCCCCCTTTAGCTTATTGTTTGCAGAGGAACTGGAGGGATGTGTGTTAGTTGCCTGTTGCTGCTATAACAAATTCCCACAAACTTGACGGCTTAAAACAACACAGATTTTTTCTCTTACAGTTCTGGAAGTCAGAAGTTCAAAATTAGTTTCACTGAGCTAAAGTCAAGAAGTCAGCAGGCTGGTTCCTTCTGGAGGCTTCAGGGAGAATCTGTTCCTTGCCTTTTCTAGCTTCTGGAGGTGCCTGCACTCCTTGGCTCACATCACTCAATCTCTTGCCTTTTTTTTTTTTTGCTGAGGAAGATTGGCCCTGAGCTAACATCTGCGCCCATCTTCCTCTATTCTTTTGTATGTGGGACACCACCACAGCATGGCTTGATGAGTGGTGTGTAGGTTTGAACCTGCGAACCCTGGGCCGGCAAAGCAGAGCGTGCGAACTTAAAAACTATGCCACCAGGCCAGCCCCCTCAATCTCTTGCTTTTATTGTCATATCTCATCTCCTCTTCTGTAGCAGCATCTCCCCCTGCCTCCCTCTTATAAAGATCTTTGTGATTACATCAGTGGACCCACCTGGACAATCCAGGATCCTCTTCTTATCTTTATCACATCTGCAAAGTCCCTTTTGCCATGGAAGACACGTTCACAGGTCTGGGGATTAGGATGTGGACATCTTGGGGGGCCATTATTCAGCCTAGCACAGGATCCTTTTTTTATTTTTTTGGTGAGGAAGATTAGCCCTGAGCTAACATCTGTTGCCAATCCTCTTCTTTTTGCTGAGGAAGATTGGCCCTGGGCTAACATCCATGCCCGTCTTCCTCTACTTTATATGGGACGCCGCCACAGCATGGCTTGATGAGCAGTGCATAGGTCCGCACCCAGGATCTGAACCTGCGAATCCTGGGCCGCCAAAGCAGAGCACACAAACTTAACCACTATGCCACCAGGCTGACCCCGTACACAGGATTCTTTTTAAATGTAAGTTGGGTCACGTCTCTCCTCTGCTCACCCCTCTATTCCCAGAAGCTCCCAACTCAGTGTAAAAGCCATGCCCTTCCAATGGCCCAGAAGGCCCTCTGTGATCTGGAGCCTACACTTCTCTGATCTCAGATCCTCCCATTCTTCCCCTCACTTCCACTCTGCTCGAGCCACAGCACAGTCCCATCTCAGGGCCTTTGCACTGCTCGTTCCCTCTTCCCAGAACACTCTTCTCCCTGATAGCCTCATGGTTCACTCCGTCACATCACTCAGGCCTCTGCTCAAGTCACCAAGAAAGGCCTCCCTGTACCTCTCTGTATAAAATAAAACGCCCCGTCCTTCTCTTCCCCTTACTCTGCTTCATTTTTGTTCTTGACCCTCATCACCACCTGAGACAATTTTTCAGTTTATTGGTTTACAATCTGCTTCTCTACTAGGATGTGAGTTATTTGACAGCAGGAATTCTCTTCATTGCTGTATCCCCAGTGCTGAGATTGGTGCCTGGCACACAGTAGGTGCTCAATAAATGCTTATTAGATGGATGGATCCACTCTTTCTAAACTCACTAGACTCGGGCCATTGTATACTGTGTCAGTCCCCAAACTCCCTCAGTACTTTAGCTGGGGATGTCGCAATTCAAACATGAAAACACAGCAAACAGTAGGATTTAGGACATAGCCCCAGCGCCTCTGCCCCACTGGTGGCTCCTGGGCGGCTGGGACCCCCTGCTCACCGTGTGTGACGCTTGCCTCCCAGCGTTCTCCACCAGACGACGTGCAGAGTTAACAGTTATTGTGGGTCTACGTGCCCACACTCCGTACGTGTGTTAACTCATTTAATCCTCAGCACAGCTCCGCGAGGCAGGTGCCATTACAGTCACCCCCATTTTACAGACGAAAACACTGAAGCACAAGGAAGTCCCACTGTGTGCTAATGGTCTGTACTCCACGCTGTGTTTCCTCTAGGGCCGGGACCCAGGGTGAATTCAAGTTCACCCTGAATCTCTCTGAGGAGCCCAGGAATGGGCAAAGGCTGAGCGTTTAGAACTTCAGAAAGGCCAAGAGGAAAAGAATCTGAGGGCCCATCGAGGCCAACCACAGGCTGTTCTGTGATGGCTCCTGTTGCTGGGTTAGAGGCCCTAAGGGGAGGGGTGAGGGTGGGAGGCTGGAGTGGGCAGGGGCCGGAGGTGCTGATCTCCAAGGGCGCTGAGGCAAGCCTGGGGGTGTAAGAAGATGGGGACACTGGTGGGCAGACCTTCTCTCAGGCGGGGACGGTAGGGGTTGGAAGGGATCCTTCGACAAGCTTCTCTGGGTGGAGGTTAGACCCCACCCCAGTCCCAACCCTCAAGGCGCAAGCCTCTGAACCCACAGAGGTATCTTCCAGGGTGGGGGGATAGCGGGAGAACAATGGGGCTTTGGTGGCCGGAGCCCAGCTGCCAACCACAGTACAGGAGCGGCTGCCGCAATGCTCAGGGGAAATGCTCAGCTCAATGCACCGAACAAATATTGAAAGAGTTTGGATTTGAGAGAATGCCAAATCATCTCCCACCCAGTGAACCCGCATGCTGGCCCTGCCACACGCGTGGGTTCAGTCTCCCCATCAGGCAGGAGGCGGTCCGAGCCTCCGGATCCTGAGGACAGAGCTGTGGGCACTGAGTGGTCTCCATTGGCCTGCGTCTGCTGGGCAGCCAGCTGCACCAATAGACCCTCTCAGTCCCTGCCTGACCCCAGCCCTGTCCCCGAACAATCTGAGCCAATCAGCGCGACAAGGTGGACGTTGCAAGGTGAACAAGGTCCCAGCTGGTGGCTTTGGGAGGGTGGTGGATAAATTCAATGAAAATACGATGAACAAATAAATGAATGAATGAATGAAGGATGTGCACCAGAGAAGAGCATCAGATATCAGACCCAAACAGTGCCTGTTCTCCCTGATATACACCTCTCCATGGCTAAGACCTTCCAACATCTGACCACATGGATGAGATTATCTCCAATTCCAAGCCCCCGCCTCATTAGAGGTGATCTCCTTGTTCACGAGCAGTAATGATAACAACCGTCTCGTACTTCTCATGTCCCACATTCCAAACCCTGTACTACACACTCATTAATCAGCATTCTCAGTCATTTTAACAGCCGTCTGAGGTGGGTGTTATTATTCCCATTTCACAGATAAGGGGCCTGAGGTAAAGTCACTTGCTTGAGGACACACAGCTTGTAAGTGGCCAACTCTGGCTATGAGCCCAGGTCCTCCTGGCTCCAAAGCTTGTGTGGTTAACCTCTCTCCTTAGGCTCTGCAACCAGTGACCCGGCCACAGTCAGCCTGGCCCCACGTGCTTACTTACCCCTGATAACAGTCCGCACGTGCACGCACACCTGCACACACACGCCCCACAGAAACGTAAGCTCCACGGCAGCCAGGACTTCGTGAGTTGCGTTGCCGGCACATAGCAGGTGCTTGGTAGGGACTGCATGTTTGCGTCCCCGCCCCCCCCGCAGATTGGCATGTGGAAGCCCTAACACCTAATGTGACAGTATTTGGAGATGGGGCCTTTACAGAAGTAGTTAAGGTTAAATGAGGTCATAAGGGTGGAGCCCTGATCCTAAAGGATTGGTGTCCTTATAAGAAGAGACACCAGAGAGTTCACGCTCTCTCCACGTGTGCACAGAGAAGAGGCCGCGAGAAGGCCATCGTCTACAAGCCAGGAGGAGAGGCATCACCAGAAATCAACCTGCCAGACCTTGATCTGGGACTTCCAGCCTCCAGGACTGTGAGAAAGTGTATTTCTGTTATTTAAGCCAGCTGGCCGGTGGTATTTGTTACGGCAGCCCAAGCAGACTAACACAGTGCTCAGTACATTTCAGTTGTAGAATACAAATCTGGTTTGGGGCACCTGTTTTTGAAAGAGGATTTGCATGTCCCAGCACCCACTGGCCTCCTCCTCCTCAGCAGCCCTCCTTTTCCTGTTCAGCTCCAGGGGCCCCAGGTTTGAGGCTCTGCTCTGAGCGGGGCTGAGGCTTCAGCACCAGGCCAGGCCCGAGTCAGGGCTCCATCCTCGCATGCTGCTGGATAGTGGAAAGAAACAAGTGGTCCCTCTCACAGCCACAGAGGCCTCCCAATCCTCCCCAGCCAGGTGTGCTGGGGAGGGCTCGCTGGGCCCGGGAGGCCTCCCCTACCTTGCAGCCACTGGCAGCTCCCAGCCTTCAGCTCGCTCCTCAGGGACAGGGTCTGGAAACCTCCACGTGGCCGCTGGGGACAGGCTCTTTGGGGACCCGCTCTGTCCATGGTGGCCCTGGTCGGGGCCCCACAGCTCTGGCAGTGCCCCTGACCCGGGAGCAGCAGGGTGCGGGGAAGGCTCTGAGCGCTTCACCAGCCCCCAAATGCGCCCCCAGTGTGAAGCCCAGCGAGGGAGGAAATCCAAGAGGGTAACCAGAGTGGCTGCCAATGCCCAGGGGAGACACCGCCCCTCAGCCACCTGGCCCGCGGAGCCCAGCTGCCACGCTCACCATCCAGCCGCAAAGCACAGGCGGGCAGCGGCAGGCCTGCCCAGGCGCCAGCAGGACAGGGAGGTGGCCTCCCCAGCTGGGGTGGGGACGGTTAGGGGTGGAGAATGAAGTTCTGCCCCAGCGCGGTGACCGACCACACGGGAGCGGGAGGGGATCCCTGTGCCTGGACACCTCTTACTTTTCCCCTCTGTAAAGTGGGCAGGGCAGACCCTCAACACCTCACCTGCCTCCCCCTAGTCCTGGCCCCGGGGAGAGCGCCCCCACTCTGGATACAGTGCAAATGTGGAAGCCAGGGGAGGGACGGCGCAGGATGAGGGACAGCGGAGGGACAGATACTGACAGAGCGCTTGCTAGGCGTTGGGTCTCTCTCTATTCACGTCTTGTCGTCATAACTGGCCTTGACGGAGTCCTCGCCGAGGGCCAGGTCCTGCAGCAGGCACTTGCGATTTGTTGTCTCACCTGATCCTCACAAGATGTCTAAGGGCAGGTAGTATTACCTTTGTTTAATGAACGGGGAAAGGGAGACTCAGAGAACTCAGATGGCAGCCCCAAGGTCACACAGCTATTGAGACGCAGGGCTGGAATCCACCCCAGGTCTCCCAACACCTGTTCTATCTTGTCCAATGGATAATAATAATAAGAGTTCAAATTTAAGGAGTGCTTACTGCGTCAGGCAATCTTCTAAGCATTTGCGTATATTGTCCTATTTAATCCTCCCAATAGCCCTTAAAGTGGGTACTTCTATTATCTCTATTTTATAGATGAGGAAACTGAGGTGCAGAGAGGTGAAGTGACTCGCCCAAGTCACAGAGCAGCTAATAACAGTACCAGTAAAATTTGAACCCAGGCGCCTATCTCTGGAGCTCTAAAACCACAATGCAGCCCTTCCTCCATCTCACCTGGAATCTTCACAGGAGCCCCCAGTGGGAGGCCTTATTACCCCCATTTTGTAGAGTTAAGTTACCTTGTCCAAGGTCATCCAGAGGGTTAAGGACAAAGCTGGGATTTGAATCCAACTGTTTCTGTTATATTCTTATTACAACAATAATTATGATTATCATTCAGTGAGTGCTTACTGCCCGCCAGGTCCGGCACCCAGAGCACGCCTGCACCCTCACATTGAATCTTCACAGCCACCTTGGGAAGGAGACATTTGTATCAGTCAGGAGAGGCCAGATTATGCTGTGGTAACAAGTAGAATCCCACAATTTTAATGGCTGAAATCAAAAAGCATTTATTTTTGCTCACAAAGCGTATGTTATCCAGGGGACTCTGTTCTCTGCTGTCCTCACTCAGAGACCCAGATCGACGGAGGCCCCATCTCTGTGCATGTTGGCCAAGACACAAAAAGGGAAGACTAGGTTCCAGGAATTAAGTGCTCCAGCCTGAAAGTGACACATGACACTTCTGCTCACAGCTCATTGGCCACCACTAGTCACGTAACCCCACCCAATCACAGAGAGGTCAGCTCGTGCAATCCTGCTATGCCCACAGAATGCAGAGAGCCACACAACCAGACCACCCCAATATTACCCCCATTCTACAGAAGGAGAAACCAAGACCCCAGCTAGTAAGGAACAGAGCCTGGAGCCAAGCCAACCTGGAGCCCATTCTCTTTGACTACACAAGCCCTGGAGACACAAAGCAGACCCATTGATGCAGCGGCATTGAGCCTGATAGTTTACATTGAGTGGTCCCACACGTTATCTCATTTAACTCACTCAGCCCTTATGAAGGGGCCAGAAAAATCCTCCCTAGTTTGCAGCAGAGGAAACTGAAGTTCAGAGAAAGGTGGTCTTGGATAAGGCCATGCAGAGTCTGAGAGGTGCGGCAGGGATAAGAACTCGGTTCTCCTGGCCCTCTAGCCTCCTGCTTGACGTCAGCCCTCCTTCCGGCTCAGCTCAGGGACCAGGTGGAGAAACTTACACCCCCTTTTCCTTTCTCCTCTCCCGTGGTGGGAACAGAAGGGGCAGAGTTGGTGTTTTTAGACTTTCTAAGAGTAAGATGGACGTCAGGGAGCCTGACCGTGCTTCAAGGGCCTCCACTCACGGCCAGAAACTGCCAGGAATACAGCCCTCATCAAGCTCTTCATCAAGCCGTTGTGTTTGCAGCATCTTATACAGTCCTCACCACAGGCAGATGCCATAGATTAAACCATTTGGCCAATATTATAGATGAGGAAACTGAGGCTCAGAACCTACCAGAGAGCCCATCAAAAGTTTTGTGGGCCGGTGACCGACTGGATCAGAGGGGCTACGAGATTGGCCCAAGGGTCCCCAGCTTGTAAGGGCAGGAATCGGTCTAGAACCCTGGTCAGCTTGCCTAGACCTTAGGTTTACTGAGTGAGAGGCAGAGGTGACGACTTTGAGCTCCGGAGCCCCTCTGCCCCGGGCAAAAATCCCAGCTCTGCTACTGCCAGCTGTGCCCACGGGCACGTTACTTAACTTCTTGCCTCCAGTTTCTCACCTACAAAACAGAGAGAAGAGGAGGTCTCGCAGAGCTGTCCTGGGGACTAGCTAACACCTGTGAGGCACGGTGGCCGGCACACTGGCAGTGCTCCATGAAGGTCAGTTCTTATCACTTTTGTGGTTACCAAGTTTCTAGTGTGAAAGGAAAGACACTTCAAAAATCGAAAGAATAATATATATAAAGTAACAGTGTGGGCAATCCATCAGCCTGAAACAATAGACAGGAAATATAAAAGTTCAGCTGGATGACAACTTGGAACAAAGAGGGTAAGAATAACTATTGTAAGAGAGGCCGGTTCGCTGTTGGCTTTCTCCAAGCCTCTTAAAGTAATTTAAGATTGTGCTGAATTGTAAATGGACAGTGTTGCTGTGGGTGGGAAACAGCAGTATACCAGTTCTGGAAACATTTTGGCAGTATGTACCCAAAGCCTTAAAATTGTGACTGCCTCTTAACCTACATCTCCACTTCTGGGAACTAGCGATTGTCTAATGATAATCTTAGAGACAGTTGTTTTCTTCTATTTTACAAATGACAGAATGGCGGCTGGGAGGTATTAAATGACTTGCCCCTAGTCACACAGCTGGGAAGTGCAGGAGGCAGAATCCAGCCCAGGCTGGTCTGACGGCTGAGCCACACTCTCACAGCTGCACTTCATGTGTTCAGAAGGCTGAGTCTACAGGAATATCGTAGAGATTCGACTGTCCCTATTGGCAGAGATGCTATCTCCACGTGGAAAATCCCAAAGAATCTATGAAACAACAACTTGAACTAACAGGTGAATTTAGCAAGGTCACAGGATATGAAGTCAACACACAAAAATCAATTTGACTTTTATACTCTAGCAACAAACTATCGGAATTTGAAATTTTTTTTAAAGTGCAATTTACAGTAGCACCAAAAAACATGAAATACTTGGGGATGAATCTGACAAAATACATGCAAGATCAATATACTGAAAACCATCAAACTGTAGAGCATGGAGAGATGTCAAAGAAGATCCAATCAAGAAGGGGATATACTGTGTTCATGGACTGGAAGACTCAATACAGGTAAGACGTCAGATCTCTTTGAACTGATCTATAGATTCAATGCAATCTCGATTAAAATCCAAATAGACTTTTTTTTTCAATTGAGAGGCTGATTCTAAGATTTATACAGAAAGGAGAAGGAACTAGAATGGCCAAAACAATCATGAAAAAGAAGAACAAAGTTGGAGGACTCATATTACCTGATTTCAAGACTTTTTATAAAGCTACAGTAACCAAGACAATATGGTCCTGGTGAAAGGATAGACCCATAGATAAATAGAAAGAAGAGAGAGTCCAGAAGTCGAGGCTCCCACAGTTTAGCAGAAGTAGATCCACAGAGATGCGGCCAATTGATTTTCTACAAAGGTAATTCAATGGAGAAAGAATAGTATTTTCAACAAATGATGTTGGAACAACTGGATATACAAAAAAGTGAACCTCAACTCCTATCTCACACCAAACACACACAAAAAAACTTGAAATTGATCATAGACGTAAATGTACAAAGTTTAAAACTATAAAACTTCTAGAAGAAGACACAGGACAACAATCTTTGTGACTTTGGTTTAGGCAATGATTTCTTAGGACACAAAAAGTACAAACTATAAAAGAAAAAATAGATAAATTGGACTTTATCAAATTTTAAAATTCTGCTCTTCAAAAGAGAGTATTAAGAGAATGAAAATACAAGTTATAGAATGGAGAAAATATTTGCAAAACATATATTTGATAAAAGACTCTATTCCAAATATCTCAAGTACTCCCACAAGTTGATAATCAGAGAATAAACAACCCAATTTTTAAAATGGGCAAAAGATTTGGATACACACTCGATCTGTAGATGTAACTGGATGGCAGAGAAGAAAAGTGGATAAGGGTGTGAAGAATGCTCGACATCATTAGTCATTAGGTAAATGCAGGTTAAAACCACAATGAGATAACACTATACTCCTATGAGAACGGCTAAAAATTTCTTTAAATGCTGACGATACCAAGTGCTGGTGAGAATGTGGAGCAATTGGAATCCTCATTACATTGCTGACACAGCTGCTTTGGAAAACAGTTTGGCAGTTTCCTATAAAGTTAAATATACACTTACGCATGTGACCCAACTCACCCACTCCTAGGTATTTACCCAAGATAAACTAAACGTGTCCACACAAAGACCCACACGCAAATACTTATAGCAGCTGTATTTGTAACAGCCAAAAACAGAAAACAGCCCAAGTGTCCACACGTTGAAATACACTGACACAGTGAAATACTGCTTGCCATCCTAGGAATGAGTTACTAACACATGCAACAACACGGTGGATCGCAAAAGCATCACACAAGTTGAAAGAAGCCAGATACAAAAGGCTACATTCAGTATGATTCCATTTATACAACTTTCTGAAAAAGACAAAGCTAGGGTGACAGAAATCAGGTCAGTCATTGCCAGGCGCTGGGGCTGGGGAGCGGACCGACTGCAGGGGAACAAGAAGGAACTTTTGGCCGTGATGGAAATTCTCTACATGTTGATTGTAGTAGAGGTTACACAACTGTACACGTTTGTCAAAACTCATCAAGTGGTACAATTAAAAAGTGTGAATTTTATTTAAGGTAAATAATGCCTCAATAAACCTGACTTTAAAAAAAAAGATGTACACCAAACAAAACATTCATTTGACAACAAAAATGTATTGGGTATCTACCATGGGCCATCAGCAAGATGGACAGGGTCTGCTTCCCATAGAGCTCATGACCCTCTGTGATGTACGCGTGTGTGTGCCCGTGTGTGCGTCTGTCTCCGTATGTTTACAGTCTTCGTGGGTTGAGGTCTCTCTAGTTTCTGTCTGCTTTTGTTCGCTCTCTGGTGTCTTTAAATAGTTGTTTTAAAGTTTTGTCCGGAGCTTATCATTGCTGTCTGTGGAAGGATTAGTCTGATATAAGCTACTCCCACAGGACCACAGCTTTGTCTGGAGTGAGACTAGAGTGTAGATGATGAAAAAACTGTGATGACTTAGAGACCTATGGCAAATAAATCCACAAGAGGCATATACGATCCCAGAGTAAGTGTATTATTCAGATATTTGCGTATTTCACAACACGCCGGCAATCCTGATTACATACAGTCTGGTCAGGAAATAGAAAATAATGAGTGTGTTCCACTTTTTAATAAAAATAGTTATTTAGTTAGTTTTTCATTCAACAAACATGAGCTAGGGCAGAGTCAGTGCAAAAAGAAAATTCAGAGCTCCTTGTTCAATGAGCAGGAAACAAGTGCTCTTAAAGAAAGGGACATGGAAGTTTCTTCTTTCTTCCACCATCTCTCTCTTGACTTCTTATGGTGCTTTTCATTTGCTATTTGGTGTCGTTCTAAGTAAAGAAAAATACAAATTTTAAATTATTAGCATGAATTTATTGTTCATCTGTATATTGTGCAATTCCAGTTTTAGATGTAAATATCAGCACATTTAATTCATAAACAAAATCAGTGAAATTACCAAATTTGTATTAAGGGGCTCATTTCGGGAGGGTGCCTGGAGTTGGCCACAAGAGATAAACAAGACACACACAGGAAGGTTGAAGGGAAGAAGAGAGGATTCTGAGACTCCAGCCTCTGGAGCGGGAGCACTCCGGGGTCCAGGACACTAGCAGGGAGAGGGCAGAAGCTCACAGGCACCCCACGGGCCACCCCTGCAACGTGACACCTGCCTTCTTATTTGGGTCTGGTGAGTGCTGGGTTCCCCCTCCTGCCAGTCACTGGCCCGACACCACATGCCCCAGCCAGGGCAGGGTCTGGAGAAGTCAAGCCAGGCATCTCCCCCTCGCACAGTATGCTACCCCCACCCACGGCAGACGGCGATCCTTGATCTTTAAACCTTCGTGCTAACATGGGCTCGGAATCTGGATCAGGCTTGACATTGTTGAGACACAGCCTCTGGCTGGCCACCCACCAAACCACTGTTGTGCTTAACTGGGGATGGGGACTGTGCTCGCTGCAAGATGCCACCGACTGTGCATGCCTGACCCAACCCTCCAAGTGCCTGCGCTCAGGCCTCTGCTAGGGCAGAGGGCAGCAGGGGTCATGGGGCAGGGGCGGGAGGGGGAGGCCAGGCGGTGTCCTGGGTGCCAGGAGAGGAGGAGTAAGTGTTAGAGAACACATCCTGGGAAGGTGATGGGAGGCGAGGCTGTATATGAGCTGACGCTCCAAGACCCCAGAGCATGCTCCATTGTCCCCTCACACTCCACTTACAAAACACAAATTCAAGGATACAATCATTAAGAATTTCAAAATGGTATTCACCGGGCATTACCCCAAGTGCAGGGCCCTTCTTTGCACGGGGTCCTGTGTGACTGCCATGGTCACAAGCCCACAAAGCTGGCCCTGGTGAAGCCAGTCCGGGGATGAATCAGACAGTCCCAGCCCCCAACCTGTACTTGGGCAACAAGCACGTGTCAGGCACTGAGGCAGACACTGCAGACAGGAGAGACCTCGAGAGAAGGTGTCCCTGCCCTTGGGAAGCTCACAGCCTGGCTACAAGGCAGGGTGACCTCTGCTTGGTAGATGGGGCCCACAGGAGCCCAGGGAGAGGGGCTTCAAGCCCACCTTCGCAGCCCAGGGAGGCCTCTGAGGGAAGTGGCACTTATGCTGAGACCTGGACGGTGAGATGACCAGGTGGAGACAGAGGAAAAGCATGTCAGGCTAAGGGAACTGGGTGTGCGAAAGCCCGAGGCTGGAGGGAGCCTGGCATGCTGGAGCTGCGGAAGGAATGCATCATTGTTCAGAGTGACAGGCACCGCGCCATCCCAAGGTGAAGTCCAAACCGCCTTTTTATCGTAATCTCAGTCCCCTATTTATGACTGTGACATGAAATACAGTTGCCTTCTGACCCATAGTGTGTCCGCAAGCAAGGTGGGCGGTTGTTAGTGAAAGTACGAGTCCTGCCTGATTCTGCTAGTTTCATTTGTAGCACGGGCTCTCAGCTTCAATGCAACCCGTGGGCTCCCCCACACATGGGCTCTGTCTGCCAGGCTCAGCCAGGGGCACTGCGGGCCCCAGACGCCCAGTTAGGGCCGGGGATTTCTCCCCCTCCCAGCTCTTCACATCAGTTGGGCACACTGGTTCTCCCACCCCCACATCTGCAGCTCCGGCCCCTGCAGCTCCAGACCACTGCCACAGTCCCACCCTCATCTCCTCCACAACCACAGCTTCACGCCAGCCCCCTCCCTGCTCAAGGCCGGCAGGACTAGACCCTCTTTCCAGAAGCGCTTCTTCAAAGCCCAGAACTCACTCTGATTGGACCAGCTTGGGTCACGTGCCCGCTCTGAGCCAATCGCTGTAGCCAGGGAGAGTCAGTCTCTCAGCCAGCAGGTAGGGAGCAGGGGGTGGGCCCATTACTGTTAATTTCCAGCCGTAGGGCTGGTGTCGCAGAAAGAACACACTGTGGGGGTGACACTGACCTGGGCTCTAGTTCTAGGTTCTCTCCTTTACTGTCTGTGGGCTTCTGGGCCACCTCTCCTTGAGGCTCAGGTCCTTCCTTTATAAAAATGTGGATAAGAACATATAGCATGCCATGAGGATTAAATACATGCAGAGTACCTGGAATGTGGTAAGTGCTCAATAAATGCTAATTAGCAGCTATACAAATAATGTCTTGCACCTACACAAATATACGGCCTGTGAAAACGCTGATTTCATTTTCCTGGAATGCACTTATCTCTTTTATCGGCACATCCTCTCAAACTGGGTTTTCCACACTTCACCCCCAGTGCCGCCTCCTCTGTGCACCATCAGATAGCAGAGTGTTTTAAAACCTGGGCTTGGAGTCAGAAAGGACCAAATTGAAATCCACTTACCTTCCTTGAGCTCCAATTTCTTCACAATGGGCATAACAGTACCCCACCCACAGGGTTGTTATGAGAGTTAAGGGAGATCATTGAGGCACAGCGGCCAGCACAATGGAGCAACAGGTGCCGTGAAGATTCGTCTTTGTTAGTCTCTGCATCCCACCATTTTGTAATTCTCTTCTGTTTGCTAGCCTCTTACACCAGAATGTGAGCTTCTAGATGGCAGGTGTTCTGCTGGACTTGCCTTCATTTCACTTTCACACATGACCCTAGCCCCAACACCCAACCAGAGCCTGGTATCAAATCCGTGCCCTGGAAATGCTTTGGGCTTGCTTGGACGAGAGCCAGCGCTGGCTGCAGGAAAGCTGCCTGCCTTCGTGAAGAGAGTGAGGCAGGCCATTCTTTTTCCTTCCCACTCACCGCCTTTCTCACTTGCCAGCTGCCGTTACCAGCTGTTCTGGGATTGGATGGGCATGGCAGGGAGAACAGAGGGAAGGTCAAGGGGAGCTGGAAAGATCTCACTGGATGGGTACCGCCTTAAGCTATCCTCTACTCGCGTGTCTAGAGCTGGCTCTTTTGGGGTGCTTTTGTGAGTTCGTCAGAGTCTCCCCAATATAGTCCCTCAATGTGGGTGACATCTTCTCTTGAAGCTCATTGCTCCCTCCATCCATATCCTTTCAGAATCATCTGTCCCCTCCAGCTTCCAGCTGTTGGGGGCCCACTATCTTCCAGGTGGTCCTTGTGGACAGACCAAGGATGATCTCATCCCAGCCCTCTCACCCAAGTGGCCTGCCCCCATCTGGTCCCTGGGAAACACTCATACATGCCTTCCCCAAGAAACTCGGGGAGTTTGGCCAATCCCAGGGCAGCATCCACCTCTGTTTCACACTTGCCATTGGAGTAGTCACAAGATATTCTTAGGTGGCACCGTAGATTCTCCAGACACTGCCTGTATCCCTTAACTGCAGGGGACAGGGATCAAGTCCTCTGAGTGGTCTATTGAAGCTCCTGTCCCTTGACTTAAAGTCAAAGAGAAACTCCTCTTAGGGTTTGATGGGGCTCCCAGTCCCAACCCCTCTCCGGATCTTCATTCCCTACCCTTTTGTACCCTCAGTGAGAGTGAAGGGCTTAAGAGTCAGGTTACTGGAAGTTGGGTAGATCATTTTCCAAGTGCCCAGAGTGATCCATCCCGCTATGTACTTTGGATTCTGATATTTATTGCATCTTGGAGCTTCTTCTGAAATTTCCAGTTTAATTTCCTATTGCTTGAATTAATAATGGCTCAAAATTCATTTTGATGTTACAGTAGGCTGAATATTGCCCTTCCTTCAAAGATGTCCGTGTCTCACTGCCCAGAGGCTCAAGAACCCCGAGGGAGTTACTTCCTCCCCGGCCTCAGCTTACCCATCTCTCACATGAGTAAACAGGCTCTGGAACCCAACAGATCTGCAGTTGATTTCCGGCTTCTCCTCTTATTAGCTGTGACTTTAGACAACTTTTTTTTTACTATCCTGTGCCTCAGTTTCCTCATCTGTAAAGTAAGGATGATGATAATAGTGTGTGCTTGAAGTCTTGTTATGAGGAGTACCTGAGGAATCTGTGTAGAGTGTTAGAATGGTGCCAGAGAAGGGCTCAGTGAGGGCTCTTGCTGCCGTGGGGTGGTCCTGCCCAGAGCCTGCATGCACACAGCAGGCACCTGCAGTATAAGCCCCCTTTGCCTCTTCAGCAGTCTGCACGTACAGTGAAGGCAGATGTAGACTTAAAGGACTCATGAACGGGCAGTTCCCCCTCTCACCACCGGCCAGCTCCTGCCCTTTGACATTCACTCAATGTCTTTTCACTATCTTGTCCCAGTAAAAATGGCAGCACCATCCCTAATGTTTTCTTTTTTCTTTTTCTTTTTTTTTTGTGAGGAAGATCAGCCCTGAGCTAACATCCCCGCCAATCTTCCTCTTTTTTGCTGAGGAAGACTGGCCCTGGGCTAACATCTGTGCCCATCTTTCTCCACTTTATATGGGACGCCGCCACAGCATGGCTTGACAAGCGGTGCATCGGTGCGCGCCTGGGATCCAAACCCCGGCTGCCAGCAGCGGAGCGTGCACACCTAACCGCTACGCCACGGGGCTGGCCCTGCTAATGTTTTCTTTAAGTCTCTGTCGATTGTGAAATGCTTCATTGAGTTGAACGTTTTTGTTTTTTGAGACTTCCCAGCTCCTGGCCCTCCACCCCAGTTTGGGAAACCTCCCACTGCGTGTACTTCTGGAAGATTGGGGGCCCTCATTCCTCCCCAGAAGCTAAAAAGACTCTATTCTCCTCACCACTCTCTGTTGACCAGGGCATGTCAGGTCCTCCCACATGGGGCTTGGCATCTCAGGTGCCAAGTGCCAGAGGGACATCCAGGTCAGGCAAACATGTCCAGGCTGCACTATTCCTGATACGGACAAAAGCAGGTAGTGTCCACCACCTCTCACCTCCACACTCTCCCATCTTATCTGCTCCGTATCTTCAGGGTTGGGAATCCTGAAACTACATCTCAGTTTCCCTTGAGATGGCTTCCTCTTAGGGTCAACCAATGGGAAGAACTCACAGGAGATTGGAGGTGGAGGAAGGGAGAGGCGTTTCCTTCAGGCTTCTGGCAGTGGTTTTTTGCAGCTTAGCACAGCAGTGGGCAACTGAACATTGCTGCTGCTGGCCTTCTGGCAGCATTGGCGGTGGTTCTGGCAGCACCCGCGGGAGCACAGCCCAGGCTTCCTACTCAGCTCCCTCAGCAGTGAGGCTCTAGCCGCAGGAGCAGCAGCACCTCCAGCAGCACCGTGGGGCATGTGGGCTCTTAGACTTGGGCCCACTGGGTGGTAGCAGCCTCCTGTCCTGCAGACAACAGTCTTATTTCCCTTTTTCTCCTTCTCTCTTTTGCTCTTCAGCTCTTCCAACATCTTTGTAACCAAGTCCCTGTATTAAATACCTACTGTTAGAAATAACTAGAGTGGTTTCTTATTCCAATGGTTATTGTGCCTCCTGATTCTTGGTCCTCCAGATCTATTTCATGTTCTACTCATCAAGCCTGAGTCTCCAGTCTCCAGTCTCCCATCTCTGTAAAAAGAGTCCCATTTCTCCATAAAAGTCCATTTCTGTGGCTTCCAGTCAAGAACACTGACTCTACAACCATTAATTTGATTTCAGCTTTGGGGGTTACAAATAAAAACAATAGCTAGTATTTACTGAGACTTTTCTGTGTGTCTGGCACTACTCCCAACCATATCTGTTTTCTTATTTATTCCTCACAACAGCTAGATGAGATAGATATTATGACTAGCACAATTTTGCACAGAGGAAATGGAGGTGCAGCAAGGTTAAGTAGTTTGATCATACCAGTAGGAATTGGTGGAACCAAGATTTGAGCTGAAGTCATCCAACAACAGATCTCTCTTTTAACTAATACACTCTACTACCTGGTAATGCGAAATACGCACTTCAATTGCAAGATGCTTCCTGATTTCAGAAACATGAAATCCCACACCATTCTAAAACAGTATATACGTGCTAGAGCCTTTCACTCTGGGGATTTGCTGGTGAGGCACCTCTGGCAATAAAGGCTTTTGCCCACCCTCTCCCCTCGCTCCTTCTGCCTCCTGACAACCGTGGTGCTTCCCTGCACAGCCCTGCACGGTGGGCACTGCCTCCTGTTTCTGGGGATCTGTGAGGATAACAACTTCTCCCTTCGTGACAGTCGTTTCCACATCTGCGTGTCTTACCATACCTGGTTAAAACAAATCCTGGGTACATTTTAAAACAGAAGGCTTGGGTTCAAATCCCAGCCTTACCATCCAGCTGCAGGGGGACCTGGGCCAATCATTTTCTCTCTCTGAGCCTCAGTTGCTGCACTGAGAAAAATATGGTTGAGAATAGTAATAACTTCGTTATGGGGTTGTTTGGAGGAATAATGTAACCTCAAACAAAAGAAAACCCACACACTCGAAACTCTAAACCATTCTGCCCACATGAGCTATTACAGTGTCACTCCTCACCAGGAATAGGGAATGGCCTCAATTAGAGCATAAACAGCAGGTGGCCTCAGGTCAAAGCCATGAATAGAGACCGCCCTGGTGGGAACACACTCCTGAGTCCTTAAAAATCAGGGAACAGAGCAGCCATAGAGAAAGGGAGACCAAGGAGCGTTCCCAGCCAAATGGAGAGACCCACGAGTGGAGGAACGGCAGCCCCAAATGGGGACCCCCAGTCTGTTGACCAAGTTCCCCTCACCCACCCTGGGCTGGCTGAGGACTCTACAAGCAGAGGGGGCATCAGGGAGAGGAGATAGAAAATGAGGCTCCAGAAGGCTTACATCAAATCCCAGAACTCAACTGCCAAGGAGAGACCTACACACTCAGCTTTGAGCATTCCTGCCTGGTCTCTGTTAGCACTTAAAAAAATCCTGTTGCAGATTAAGACAATTGATAATATCCAGTGTGGGAAAAAGGACAGAGAGATGGGCACTCTGCGCCCTGTTACAGGTTGTGTAAATTAATGTATCTTTTCAAGTGGCAATTCAGCATTGAGTATCGAAAGTCCTAAAACGGTATGTTATTCTTTGGCCAGTAATTCCACTCTTAGAATTTATCTTAAGGATTTACTCAGACAAGTGCGCTAAGATGTATATACAATGATATTCATCACAGTAATGTTTATAACAGCAAAATACTGGAAGTAATCTAAATATCCATCAATAAGGGATTGTCTAAATAAAGTGTTACATCCCTACTATGGAATGCCCTGCAGACTTCTAAAAAGGATGTTGCAAATCTACATTTGTCAACAGTGGAAAGATGCCCATGGTATGTTGTTGAGTGAAAAAAAAATGGGTTGCAGAACAGCATGTATAGCATGAGCATGTTTCTGTCAAATTATACACACCTATAAATCTACATGTAAACATGCAGAGAGAAATTTGCAGGGAAGGTCACCAAAATGTAGACAGTGTTGTCTCTTGGTAGTGAGATTTGGGGAGATTTTTGCTTTCTTCCTTATACTTTGGTACGGCGATAAGATATAGACCATTTTATTCAGCAGAATTCCTAGAATGGGATTTCTCAACCTCAGCACTGGAAAATTCTTTTTTGGGCTGGAAAGTTCTTCGTTGTACAGGACTGTCCTGGGCATCATAAGATGTTTAGCAGCATCCCCGACCTCTGCCCGCTAGATGCCAGTAACACTCCTTCATCCCCCAAGTTGTGACAGCCAACAATGAGTCCAGACATTGCCAAACAACCGCTGGGGGACAGGATCATCCCTGGTTGAGAACAACCGTCCTAGAGGAAGGGGAAGGCGGGCTAGATGGTAGGGCTGCTCCCAAGAGAAGATTGGGAGACCCTGCCCTGCAGGTGATGAGGGGAGAGCTCTGGGATTGCTGAGAAGGGGCCTGAGCAAGATGGCAGAGGGCCAGATGTAACCCCAACCTTCCGTGGGGTTCACAATCCTGAGCGAGGCTGGATGTACTGTGGAAAGTCATGATGAGGACAAACCAAGATGGCAGGCTCAGCTGCAGGAACAGGGACTTGGGGGTCAGTAGGACCTTGCTAGGGAGCTGGCAACATCGAGGGAGAGCTCTGAGCTCATACAGGCTGGGGACGTTAGGTTCTGGGCCTGGGAAGTTGGGGGGCTGCTGATGTAGAGTCTGAACAGCTCACTTGGGACTTTAATAACTCTGTGCCACACAGTTCCTTAACTGTCACACGCGAATGGTGTCTCCCTCCGAAATAGGCTGTCTGGAGTTGTCGGGGCTTTGTGCCTACAGTGGACCTCTGACTGATAAAAATTACTAACACTTACTGAGATTATAACTACGTGCCAGGCACTGCTCAGAGACCTTTATGTGTTACTCACTTAATTCTCACAGCACCTCTGTGAGGTAAGTTGTGACCATTCCCATGTTACAGGTGGGGAAACTGAGGCACAGGGCAGTAAAGTCAGTCACCCAAGCCACCCTAACTAGTACGTGTCAGAACTGGGTTTCAGGCTCAGTCACTCTGGCTCCAGACACTGTGGTTTTAACCACCCTCCTATCTGCCTCTGAAGAGGTGTGGGTGTGGCTACTGGAACCCCAAAGCAGGAGTGACAACACTCTCGACCACTCTGCTGAACTGGCTCTCCAGTAAGAACACCTGCCTTTAGTCCAGGGCCCTACGTGTGCCAGTACAGGAGAAAGCGATTTACATGCACTACTTTTATTCCTCAAACAGCCGTATGAGACAAGCTCTCTTATTACCATTTTCGCTTTACAGATGGGGAAACTGAGGCTGGATTGATTGTCCCCTCCTTTGTGCTAACACTGTGGCCTTTGATCCCTCTGTTGCAACTGTTCATGCATCTGTGTCATACCTAACGGCAGGGGCTGGACCTGACTCTCCCCTCACCCTCGGAGTCCAGCACTGGATGGGCGACCGTGCAGTACGTGCTCGTCGCTCTTTGTGCTGCCCAGCATCAGCACCGCTCTCCTGGGTTTGGAGAAATGGTCAGCATGTGAGTCCTGATGCGCCCCACCTCTCTCTACAGACGCCAAAAGACCCAGACGTGTGCTTTCCCAACCCCTGCACTTCTGCCAGCCTGTCAGATGACCCCATCTTGGACACAGTCTGGATGAGGGACAGAGAGAAGCAGAAGTCCTTCAGATTTCATTTCAGCAGCAGGGTGGGGGCATTTGGGGTCTTGAGTGCTGCGTGGCAGTGGCGTGCAATGGAGAGTCCAGTGGTCCGGCAGCCAGGGGCAGCCAAGGCGGCAGCCTTGTTCTAACCGGGCCACGCCCTCAGGGTGACTTACCTGTGCTCTCGGCCCATCAGCGTCCCCTTCAATCCATCCTGCACGCTGCCTCCCCAGTATCCTTGCAGTAAACCCCTTTCCGATTAAGTAAGCCAAGATGTATTCTCTCAATAGCAACTAAGAATCATAGCGTGGACCAAGGGTAGACAAGACAAAGAAGAGAGGAGCTAGGGAAGGAGGGAGATAGGGAGGGAAGCCATGCGCCACCTTCACCCTGCAAGAATCACTAGGTCAAGTAAAACGTCCCCAGCCGGTTTCCACTCTTGCCAGTTGAAGTGTCAGGAAGCGGCCTGGCGATGGTCTGAGTGGCAGCCCTCACTTGTACAAATTCCCTAACCAGCTGCAGTTCTGGCCCAACCAGATGCAGGAGGAGTGGATAAGGCCAGCTACGGGGAATTGAGCCGAAGCCACTGTTGGAAAATCCAGTTCCTACCAAAACCCCACTCCAAGTTGACCTAAGTGTTGAAATAGCCTGAAATCACTTCATCCTAACTGCTCCGGCAGCTCAGGCATTAATGGCGCCCCCTGCGTTCTATGCGCTTGAGGGGAAATTGCCCTGAACATCTTCACTTCCGTGGCCTGTGGATTCCATGGCCCCACGCTTGCAGTGGGTCAGCCTTCTGGGAGTAAGGTCATGTGATACCAAATATGGCCACCCCAGCCCAAAGGACACCAAAGAGGGGACCAGACAGTACAGGCCAGGGAGACGCAAGGTGCCTCTTCTCTCCTCCCTTGCTCTGTCCTCATCACCTCTGTCCCTTGAGACCTGCCCACCCTTGGCAAGGAGTGGTCAAGGAAGCCTCCAATTGTGGGTGGTTGCCCAGGCTCACCCTGGCCTCCGAAGTTCCCCGCTTGTCCTGGTCCCTCATTACCATGGGCAGAGCTTTGACAACTCACACAGAACCCGCCGAAAGCCTCCTTGTATTTCTGGGGGAAGAACCCTCTCAAGGAGGACAGGCTTGGGGCCTCTCGGTGAAGAACAGTCATTTCCCTGTTTTTTCCATAGTGTAGACGCCTAGGTCTGCCTCCCTAAATAAGATGGTTTAGTTTTGCCTGTTTTTGAGTATTTTTATAAGTGGAATCATACTGTATGTATTCTTTTGTATCTTACTCCCTTTGCCCAACGCTGTATTTTTAAGAGCCACCCAAGGCTTGTGGGCATTTGTAGTCCGTGCATTTGCATTGCATGGATATACCACAATTCATCCATTCTACTCTCGGTGGCTATCTGGGTGGTTTCAGATTGGAGTGCTGCAAACGATGATGCGGCAAACACCTGTGCATCCTTCAAGTCTAGTCTATAGGAATTTGACATAGCTACATCAGTTTTCTCTTGGTCAGTACTTTAGATGGTATTTCTTTTTCCATATTTTTATTTTCTACCATTCTGTATTCTTTTGTTTTAAATGTGAACCTTATAAATAGCTTATAGTTAGATTTTGTATTTTCCCCCCAATCTGACAGTTTCAATCTTCTAAGAGAATTATTATTCCATTTGCATCGAATATAATTACTGATAATTTTTTATCTGACTAGGCTATTTTTCTCTTATGTATTAACTTCTTTAGGGTCTTTTTTTTTTTTCCTTTCTAATTTGGAAGTCATATACTTTTTTAGGGCTTAACATGCATCCTTGACTTACCAAAGTATAATTGATTAGTACCTTTGTCTTCCTCACAAATAGAAAAGACTTTAGAACACTTCAACTCCGTTTATCCCCCTCCTGACTTTTATATCATAGTTTTTGTGTATTTTAATTCTACATGTATTTTAAGGCTCCATGATACATTATCAGTATTGTTTGATCCTGTCAGTGTTCATTTAGATTTACACTCATATTTACCACTTTCTTTGCTTTTCTTTTCTTCTTTCATTTCTTTTTTATTTTGTCAGTGCTGAGGTCATGCTTATTTTTTTAAAAAGACAGCTTGAGTTATAATTTACATATCATACAATTCATCCATTTAAAATGTACAGTTCTGTGGATTTTAGTGTGCAACCAACATCGCAGCCAATTTTAGAATATTTTCATCACCTTAAAAGGAAATCCTATACACTTTAGCTATTCCCCACTGTACCCCCATCATCCTCCCTCCTCAGCCCTAAGCAACCACTAATATGCCTTCTGTCTCTATAGGTTTCCCTACTCTGGACTGTCATATTAATGGAGTCATATAATATGTGGACTTTTGTGACTGGCTTCTTTCACTTAACATATGATTTCAAAGTTCATCCATGTTGTAGCATGTATCAATATTTCATTCTTTGTTTTAATTAATAAACCTTCCTTTTTAGAGCAGTTTTAGATTCACAGCAAAATTGAGTGAAAAAGACAGACAATTCCCATATAGTACATCTTGTCCCCACGCATGCACAACCTCTCCCCCTATGGTCATCCTGCACCAGGGTGGAACGTTCCTTACAATCAATGAACTTTCACTGACACATCATTATCACCCAAAATCCATAGTTTACATTAGGGTCACTCTTGTTGTTGCACATTCTGTGGACTTGGACAAATGATAATGACAATTGTAGTATCATACAGAATAGTTTCACTGCCATAAAAACCCTCTGTGGGGGGCTGGCCCCATGGCGTAGCGGTTAAGGGTGCACACTCTGCTGCTGGTGGCCCCGGTTCGGATCCCGGGCGCGCACCGATGCACTGCTTGTCAGGCCATGCTGTGGCGGAGTCCCATATAAAGTAGAGGAATGGGCATGGTTGTTAGCCCAGGGCCAATCTTCCTCAGCGAAAGGAGGAGGATCGGCATGGATGTTAGCTCAGGGCTGATCTAACAAAACAAAACAAAACAAAAACCCGCCGTGCTCTGCATATTCATCCCCCTGTGTCCACTAACCCCTGGCAACCATTTATCTTTTTACTGTCTCTACAGTTTTGCCTTTTCCAGAATGTCATATAGTTGGAATCTTACAGTATGTAGCCTTTTCAGGTTGGAATCTTTCACTTATCAATATGCATTTAAGTTTCCTCCATATCTTTTCATGGCTTGAGAGCTCATTTCTTTTTAGTGCTAAATAATATTCCATTATTTTGATGTACCATAGTTTACTTATCCATTCTCCTACTGAAGGACATCTTGTTTGCTTCAAGGTTTTGGCAATTATGAATAAAGCTGCTATAAACATCCAGATGCAGGTTTTTGAGTAGATATAAGTTTTCAATTCATTTGGGTAAATCCCGAGAAGCACAATTGCTAGGTCATATGGTAAGAGTATGATTAGTTTTGTAAGAAATCACCAAATTATCTTCAAAAGTGGCTGTCCCATTTTGCCTTCCCACCAGCAATGAGTGAGAGTTCCCGTTGCTCCACATCCGTGGCATTTGGTGGTGTCAGTGTTTTGGATTTTGGCCATTCTAATAGATGTGTAGTGGTATCGCATTGTTGTTTTAATTTGCAATTCCCTAATGACATATGATGTTGAACATCTTTTCATATGCTTATTGTCGTCCGTATATCTTCTTTGCTGAGGTGTCTGTTAAGGTCTTTGGCCCATTTTTTTAATCAGGTTGTTTGTTTTATTATTATTGATGTTTAAGAGTTCTTTGTATATTTTGGGTAACAGTCCTTATCAGATGTCTTTTGCAAATATTTTCTCCCAGTCTGTGGCTTCTCTTCTCATTCTCTTGACATTGTCTTTCACAGAGCAGAAGGTCTTAATTTTAATGAAGTCTAGCTTATTAATTCTTTCTTTCATGGATGGTCACTTTGGTGTTGTATCTAAAAGGTCATTGCTATATCCAGGGTCATCTAGGCTTTCTCCCATGTTGTCTTCTAGAAGTTTTATAGTTTGGGGTATGACATTTAGGTCTGTGATCCATTTTGAGTTAATTTTTGTGAAAGGTATAGGGTCTGTGTCTGGATTCATTTCTTTGCCTGTGGATGTCCAGTTGTTCCAGCACCATTTGTTGAAAAGACTGTCTTTGCTCCATTTTATTGTCTTTGCTCCTTTGTCAAAGATGAGTTGACTATATTTATCGGGGTCTATTTCTGGGCTATCTCTTCTGTTCCATTGATCTTTTTGTCCATTCTTTCACCAATACCACGCTGCCTTGATTACTGTAGCTCTATAGTAAGTCTTGAAGTCAGGTAGTGTCAGTCCTCCAACTTTGTTCTCCTTCAATATTGAATTGGCTATTCTGGGTCTTTTGCCTCTTCATATAAACTTTAGAATCAGTTTGTCAGTATCAACCAAATAACTTGATGGAATTTTGATTGGGATTGAATTGAATTGATAGATCAAACTGGGAAGAAATTACATCTTGACAATATTGAGTCTTCCTATCCATAAACATGGAATACAAACTCTCAGTAACTATTTATTTATTTAGTTTATCTATTTAGTTCTCCTTCAATATCCTTCACCAGTTGTTATGATTTTCCTCATATATGTCTTGTACATATTTTGTAAGATTTACAGTTCAGTATTTCATTTTTTGAGTGCTAATGTAAATGATGTTGTGTTTTTAATTTCAAATTCCACTTGTTCATTCTTGAAGTATAGGAAAGCAACTAACTTTTATATTAATGGATATAACTTGTATCCTGAAATCTTGCTATAATTGCTTATTAGTTCCAGGAGTTTTTTTGTTGATTCTTTTGGATTTTCTACATAGACAATCATGTTGCCTGTGAACAAAGACAGTTTTATATCTTTCTTCCCAGTCTATATACTTTTTATTTCCTTTTCTTGTCTTAGTGCATTAAGGACTTCCAATGTGATGTTGAAAAGGAATGGTGAGACAGACTTTCTTGCCTTGTTCTTGATCTTAGCAAGAAAGCTTCTAGTTTCTCACCATTAAGTATGATGTTGGCTGCACGTTTTTTTTGTAGATATGCTTTATCAAGTTGAGGAAGTGCTCCTCTATTCCTAGTTTACTGAGAGTTTGTATCATGAATATGTGTTGGATTTTGTCAAATACTTTTTGTGCATCCATTGATATGATCATGTGATTTTTTTTTCTTTAGCCTGCTGAGTTGATGGATTACATTAATTGATTTTCAAATGTTGAACCAGCTTTGCATTCCTGGGGTAAACCCCACTTGGTAGTGTATAATTCTTTTTATACATTGCTGGATTCAATTTGCTAATATTTTGTTGACAATTTTTGCATCTATGCTCATGAAAGATATTGGTGTATAGTTTTTTTTCTTATACTGTCTGTGTCTTGTTTTGGTATTAGGGTAATACTGGCATCACAGAATGAGTTAGGAAGTAGTTGCTCTGCTTCTATCTTCTGGAAGAGATGGTAGAGAACTGGTATAATTTCTTCCCTATATGTTCAGTAGAATTCACCATTGAACCCATAGGAGCCTGGTGCTTTCTGTTTTGCAAGGTTATTACTTATTGATTCAATTTATTTAATATATATGGGTCTATTCAGATTGTCTATTTCTTCTTGTGTGAGTTTTGGCAGATTGGTCCATTTCATCTAGGCTATCACAATTGTGGGCATAGAGTTATTCATAATATTCCTTTATTATCCTTTTAATATCCATGGGATCTGTAGTGATATCCTCTTTCTCATTTCTAATATTAGTAATTTATGTCTTCTCTCTTTTTTTCTTAGTTATCCAAGTTAGAGGGTATTGATTTTATTGATTTTTTCCAAAGAACAAGCTTTTGGTTTTGCTGATTTTCTCTATTAATTTCCTGTTTTCAATCTCATTGATTTCTGCTCTACTTCCTATTATTTCTTTTCTTCTGCTTACTTTGAATTTAATTTGCTCTTCTTTTTCTAGCTTCCTAAGGTGGAAGCTTAAATTATTGATTTTAGATCTTTCTTTTCTAACATATGCATTCAGTGCTATAAATTTCCCTCTAAGCATTGCTTTCACTGCATCCCACAAATTTTGTTAAGTTGTATTTTCATTTTCATTTAGTTCAAAATATTTTTTTAATTTCTCTTGAGATTTCTTCTTTGACCCATGTGTTATTTATAAATGTGCTGCTTAATCTCTGAGTATTTGGGGATTTTCCAGCTATCTTTCTGTTATTGATTTCTCATTTAATTCCATTGTGGTGTGAGAGCAGGCATTGTATGATTCAAATTCTTTTAAATTTGTTATGGTGTGTTTTATGGCCTAGGATGTGGTCTATGTTGGTGACTATTCCATGTGAGCTTGAGAAGAATGTATAATCTGCTGTTGTTGGATGAAGTAGTCTAAAGATGTCAAGTATATCCAGTGGATTGGTGGTGGTATTGAGTTCAACTCTGTCCTTACTGATTTTCTGCTTACTGGATCTATTTATTTCTGATAGAGTGGTGTTCAAGTCTCCAACTATAATAGGGGATTCATCTATTTCTCCTTGAAATTCTATCAGTTTTTGCCTCACGTAATGTGACACTCTGTTGTTAGGCACATACACACTAAGTATTGCTGTGTCTTCTTAGGTGAGATAGGATGGCCACAGTGGGCTGAAGTTGGGTATTTCTCTTCCCCTACATGGAAGGCTAGAGCTGACTGGAGTCAGGTATTTACCTTCATCTAGGTCAGTGAGGCTCTGATAAAACCCCAGCAGGTTAGGATCTGGTAAAATAGTTTCTCCTGAAGGCAAGCCTTATTAAGAAGGACAGAATGTTCTGGCATATTTCAAAATGGTCCCTTTTCTCCTCCCCCTGCTGGAAGCATGAGGAGATTTTTCTCCAGTATTCACTGTGAGGACCTGGTAGAGCTCCTAGAGGTAAGACTCACAAAAGTGTGGGTAGAAGTCCCCTATGACTGGGTCCCCCTGGAGTTTTTAACTCTCAGATTTGTCCTTTGAGCATCCAGCAATTCATCAACTACAGTTTAGGTTTTCCTATCTGGCACTGGTTCCCGCAGAGGTTTCTGCTCATGAGTTTCTGCTCTGGTGAATCGTGATTCTCTGTATTTGCCTGTCTCTCCAATTTGGGAGGCAGTGATTTGCCCTGTAACTTCACTTCTCTGATGGATCTAAAAGAGTTGATTTTTCAGTTTTTTCAGCTTTTAACTTGTTGTTAGGACAAAATGGAAACTTCTAAGTCTCTTACATAATAGACCGGGAAACTGAAGTCCCCTTCATTCCTTTTCATGGCCAAATAATATTCCATTGTGTAGATATACCACACTTTGTTTATCCATTCATCTGTTGCTGGACATTTGGGTTGCTTCCATCTTTTTACTATTATGAATAAATAATAAATTATTATGAATAAATAATACTATTATGAATAAAGCTACTATAAACATTCATATACAAGTTTCTGTGTGGATGTATGTTTTCATTTCCTGGGTATATACCTAGGAATGGAATTATCGGGTCATATGGTAACACTGTGTTTACTCATTTGAGGAACTACCAGAATGTTATCCAAAGTGACTGCACCATTTTACATTCCCACCAGCAGTGTATGAGGGTTCCAATTTCTCCACATTCTTATCAACACTTGTTATTATCCGACTTTATTCTAGCCATTGTAGTGGGTGTGAAGTGGTATCTAAGTGGTTTTGACTTGTATTTCCCTAATGACTAATGACGAGCATCTTTTCATGTGCTTATTGGCCATTTGTATATCATCCTTGGAGAAAAGACTGTTTAGATCCTTTGCCCATTTTATAATTGTGTCATTTGTCTTTTTATTACTAAGTTGTAACAGTTTTTTATATATAGTCTAGACACAAATTCCTTATAAGATATATGATTTGCAAATATTTTCTCCCATTCTGTGGGTTGTATTTTCACTTTCTTGATGATGTTTTTTAAAGCACGAAAGGTTTTAATTTTTATGCAGTCTAATTCATCTATTTTTTCATTTGTTGCTTGTCTTCTTTCATTTCTGACCTTCTGTCTGAGATAATTTGCTTCTGAAGAATACCCTTGGTGAACGTCTAGTGGTGACCTTTTGTTTGTCAAAATTGTATTTATTTCACATCCATTCTTAAAGGATATATCTCTGGGTATAGAATACTATGTTGGGATTATTTTCTTTCAGTTCATTAAAGATATCATTTCATTGTCTTATGGCTTCCATTGTTGCTATTGAGAAGTCAGCTGTCCTTCTGTCACTCCGTTGAAGATACCATCCCTTTTCTCTGACTTCTTTTAAGATTTTTTCCCTTGTCTGTAGTTTTCTTAAGATTCACTATGATGTATCTAGATATGGATTTTTTTTCTTTGTACCCTACTCAGACTTCTTGAATTTATCAATATTGGAATTGGTGTCTTTCAACAGACCTGGAAAGTTCTCAGCCATTATCTCTCTCTTTCCTTCTAGAACTCCACTCCAATTACACATGTTAGACATTCTCACTGTATTCTCTCATCCTTTCTTCAATATTTTTAGTCTTTTTGTCTCTCCTGTTGCATACTGGGCACTTCCTTCTAATCTGTCTTCCAGTTCATTAATTTTCTCTTCAGGTTTATCTAATCTACCATTAAACTGACTTTGAGTTCTTAATTTTGTTATTTTTCAGTTCTCAAAGTTTATTTTGCTCTTTTTCATACCTGCAGTGTTGCTTTTTATAGTTTCTTGTATTTGTTTAAACATGGTAAACATTGTTGTCTTATAGTCTGTGTCTGATAATTCTAATAATTGAAGTTTTTATGTATATTTCTGTTGTCTGTGGTTTCTGCTAGTTCTCGCTCAGGTTTATTATTTTCTTGAGTCCTTTTTTTTCCCTGTGTGCTGGACATTTTATTTGAAAAATGGTTTGCAAGAATGATTTGACACCAAAGATGGTGGTATTTTCTCCAGAGAGGATTTTTTGTTTGCTTCTGCCAGGAGTCTGGGAATCCACCAGGCTGGAACCACCTTAATCCAGGTTCAAGGCTTGAGGTCCCTGGATCACCCAGATGACAAAACTAGAAAGTCCATGAGAGAGTTGGTTCACTTATGACTTATCATAATTTTTTGTGTAGCCATTCAAGATCCCATCTTAAAATGAGGAAGGAGAAGCATTTATCAAAGTCCCAAATTTTGGTAGACTCTGGGCTTTAAATTTTTTCCTGAGGCCACCAAAACCACAACTGCTTCTTCTGGATTAGTGAATGCCCTGAGGGAAAGTGCAGCTTTGGGTACTAGGCTTACTTCTCCGGGTTCTCATTTTTTGTACATTGTGGTCACCTAATTCTTCCTCCTCTTGTTGGCTCTTTGGTGCTTTTAAGATATTTTTTATATTCCACATACCTTTTTCAGTTGTCCTCTGTGGAAGATTTGGTCCTAATTTACTGTCCCCCTATACAGTGCCTCATGCAAGCTTCACACCAGTTCTATTGGGTATATAGGCTTATTTACATTTTGTTAATATAGAAAGTGAGACACAGAGTGGAGAAGTGATTTGCCCCAGATCATGCAGAGGATGTGGCAGAGCACTGATTGGACATCAAGAAGCCAAAAGCTTCTTTGTACCACATCCTTCACAAAACAGGTGCCAGCTATATCTGTAAAACAGGTACCATGCACTTCAGCACTACTTATCTGGGTGGACCAACTGAGATAACAGTTATAAAAGGGTTTTCCAATGTGGAAATTTCCTGCCCACTGCAGAGATGTTGACAATGAAATGCTACTCACCAGTGACAGGACCTTTCACAGAAGTGGCTTTGAGACTCCCTGAGATCTGCATCATTGGTTCTAGAAGCTGAAGTCAGGTTTAGAATCACCTCCTCATTTACTGTATTTATTCCTCTGGCATTTAATTAGCACCTACTCCGGGCAAGTCTGCACTCAGAGATCTCCCGTCTAAGGGAGAAGAATTGGACAAGGTCTGTATGACATGGTATTATCAAAGCCTGGGGAGTGCTGGGAGCAGTGGGGGATAGCAATGATAATAAATAAAGCAACTTCCATTTATTGGGCAATTACCATGTGCCCAGCACTGACTGCTCTGAGCTACACACACACACACACACATACACACACACGCACACACACATCTATATCTATATAAACACTCACAGGTTCTAGGGATTAGGACCTGGATGTCTTCAGAGGCCATTATTTAGCCTCCTACTATATATATACTTCCTAAGTTTGTTGATATGAAGGACTCAATAAAGGCTATTTATTGATTTATTGAAAGGAGCTATTGTACACTAGCCCTGTTGTCAGATGAGGACACTGAGGGTTGAATCTGCATGTCCACATCCCATGGATGATAAGCAGACGTCACTGAGCACCTGCTGTTTGCCAGCCACTGCACTGGGGGCTGAGGACGGAGCCATATCCAGGGCAGACAGCCCCCTCTCTCAGACAGCCTAAATGACTCCATATCCAACTCAAAAAGCTCTGACTTTACCTCCAGCGTGGGCAGCTCAGAATGGAGAAGTGGTAGAAAGCTGCCCGAGGGGGAGGGGATCCCTCCCACTGGCTTACAAAGCACAGACAGGTGGTCCAGATGGACAGGCTGATGGGGGTGTTCGAGGCAGGGGGAGCAATGTGTGGAACACATCAGGGCACGGACCTTTCTCATTCTTCCTCCATCTGGGGAGGAACGCATACGTCGCCTGCATGTTCCACCCAGTTGCTGCAGTAGCATCTTGTTACAAGGATGTAGGTCACATTTCCAGTCCCCAAAAAGGAAACTGCTGCCTCTATTGTGACAGGGTGTGAAACAGCCACCTCACTGCCTCTCCCACGTGCCTTCCTGGGGCCCGCTCTCTCCACGTCTGCTATTCCCAGAGCAGCTTTCTCCTTCTGCCCGGTGTGTGAGCCACACAGAATTTATTAGTGGCCCCTGGGCTGGCCCTGACAGGGGTGAGGGTGCAGTGGAGAGAGCGAGAGAGCCTGCTGCTGGCGTGGGCGCCCCTGCCCGCCCTCCGGCCCAGCTGACTCGTAGCAGCTGGGAGGTGACTTTTCCCACAAGAAAGCTCAGGCCAGGAACTTTGCAAGGAATTGTTATCGCCAGCTCCACCTTGGCTGGGATCCACTCGCACGCACAGAGCTGTGACCTTCCTTTGGGGTCTGCAGAGACTCCGGGGATGTCTCTGGATGACAGTAAGCCTAGGCCTTGGTGTCCAGTCACACTGAGGACCTTGGTCGTGGGCTCCGTGCTGCCTGCACCTGCTTCCTGGAGCTGAGGTGGGAATTACTGAGCCGAGGCAAGAGCCGGACCGCCAAAGCTTAGATTCAGACTAAGGATGCCCAGTTCTCCAGGGAAGCGTGTGATGCAGTGGAAATGGTGTGGATTTGGAGACAGACTGGTGGGGTGGGCAGAGCTGTCTGAAAAGAGTCCCAGAATCTTGTTCTATGTGGTCTGAGCAATGAGCTATCAAGGGGCAGCCTGCTCCCACAGGCCAACGGCACCCTGTCCCCACCACCACCAAGGGGAACTGTAATATTCCATTGGCCCCCAAAGGCCCCAAGGTCCCTGAGTGCTGGCAGTCAGCATCCCAGACGACGCCTGCAAACAGCCAGCACCCCGACTCCACTCTGCCTGGCTCCAAGCATCCTACCATCCCCCACTGACTGGGCCACTCTCCCACGTTTGCCCTTTAAAGGGGGACCCAGGGAGGTCCCTCCACTCTACTAAGGGAGGGGACATGGGGAGGCCCCTGGCTCAGGATGCTTCGGCCTGGGCCACTTCCCACTCTGGGCTCTCAGGGCCGCACCCACCCCATCGGAGACTCGTGCTTGCCCTCTCTTCCTACCTACGGTGAAGAGGGAATGAAAGCCCAGGTACGGAAAGTCCCGTCCAGAAAGGGCTCCATGTGGGCCAGGAACTCCCGTCTGTTGTTTGCTGAAGTTCGTTCCCGTACCAGTTTCCTGGAGCTGTTGTAACAAACTTGGCGGCTTACAACAACAGAAATTTATTCTCTCACAGTTCTGGAGGTCAGAAGTCCAAAATCAAGATGGTGGCAGGTCCAGGCCCTGGGGAGAATCCGTCCCATGCCTCTGCCAGCTTCCGGTGGCTGCCAGCAATCCTTGGCATTTCTTGAATTGTAGCCACAGCATTCCAATCTCTGCCCCATCTTCACATCATCTTCTCTGTGTGTCTGTCTTCTCCTCTGTGTGTCTCTTATAAATATAACATCTGTCACTGAATGTAGAGCTCACTGGATAATCCAGGATGATCTCATCTCAAGATACTTAATTATATCAGCAAAGGCACTTTTTCCAAATAAGGTCACATTCCCAGGTTCTGGGGATTAGAAAATGGACATATCTTTTGGGGGCCACCACTCAACCCACTACAACCTTCTTCCAACTTCTGCAGAAGCTGTAACGGGTCTCATTATTCACCATCAGAGAGAGGTAGGAAATAAGAACCTGTGATGTGCCAGGTACTTCCACAATCATTGTCTCAACTCTCCATCCAACATCTTACCAAGCTGAGTATTCTTATTTCCTCCTTCCAGATGAGGAAATAGAGGCTCAGAGATGCTAAGTAACTTGCCCAAAACCACACAGCTAGGAAGTAGCACAGGGGGATTGGACCCCAGGTCTGTCTGTGTCACGTAAAAGGATCCCTCCTGGGTCTCACGTTGTCATGCACCAGGACTTGGGACAAATCCTAAAACATCATATGGGATGGGTTAAGGAAGATGCTTTATTGGAGAAAGGCGACAGTCATATGGGCCAAGGATCAGCAAGAAGCGAAAAGACAGGGAGCCCCCCAAACCTCCCATCAGCCCCCAGAGAGGAGGGCCTGGGCCAGGGCGCTGCTCTGGTGCTGGGTATATGGTGGCAGACAAAACAAGCCAGATTCCTGCCCTTCCGGGGGTTACACTCTAGTGGGAGGAGACGCGATGGTGACCTAACGGCAAGTAGTACCATGTTGTACAGTAGGATCAGCGGGCAGAGAGTAACGTGGCAGGGTTGGGGAGGTGCGGCTGGAATGAGGAGAGGTGACTGAGGGTGGAGACCAGAGTGGAGAGAGTCGGGGGAGGGCCACAGGAGAGTCAGGCCACGGCTGGCAGGCATGGAGGCCAGGTGGGGCATCTGCCTTTTCTCTGGCTGCAATGGACGCCACCGTGGGGGGAGCGCCAAGGAGTGAGGAGATCGCCTTCACTTTTTAAAACTCGCTGTGGGGGGCCGGCCCCATGGCGTAGCGGTTAAGAGCACGCACTCTGCTGCTGGCAGCCCGGGGTTCGGATCCCGGGCGCGCACCGATGCACTGCTTGTCAGGCCATGTTGTGGCCGCGTCCCATATAAAGTAGAGGAAGATGGGCACAGATGTTAGCTCAGGGCTGGTCTTTCTCAGCAAAAACAGGAGGATTGGCATGGATGTTAGCTCAGGGCTGATCTTCCTCACAAAAAAAAAAAAAAGAAAACTCGCTGTGGGAGGAAGTATCAGACAAGCCCAAACTGAGGGACATGCTACAAAATAACTGGGCTGTACTTCTCAAGTTGCTAAGGTCGTGACAGACGAAGACTGAGGACCTCTTCCAACTGAAGGGAGACTAAAGGGATACGACAACAGAATGCAGTGCATGCTCCAGACTTTACTTTTGGGACAATAGGCAGAATGCAAATAAAGTCTGTAGATTAGCTAATAGTGCTGTATCAAGGCGCTGTTTTTAGTCATGGTACTACAGTGATGTACGAGAATGCCCTCGTTAATAGGGAATGCCCACGGGAATATTCAGGGGGAGGGGAGCACCATGTCTGCAACTTACTCTCAGATGTTTTAGAAAAAACGCGCGCGCCTGTGTGTGTGACAAAGAATGATATGGTAAGTGAAAGGAATTGAGTGAAGAGTGTACAGAAAGTCTTTGTACTATTCTTAGAATTTTTCTGTAAGTCTAGGATTTATGTCAAAATAAACAGTTAAAAGAAAAAAGTGAGGCTGCTGTGTGGAGAGCTGGCTGCAGGAGAGGCAAGTGGGGAGCAGGGAGAGATGGGCAGAGCAGAGAGGATGGTGGCGTGGACGACGGTGGACGTGGGGGCTGATGGAGAGAGAATAATCAAGATCCATCAAGAGAACAGAGGCTCTTTGCCAGGATGGAGGTGGGGGTCCCGCTTAGGGGGAAATATCAAGAATCCATGACCAACAAGAGCATGAGCACCGCAGCCTACCATGCCGTCTGCAGAGCCGACGGCGCGGACACGGGGTTTACCGCTGCCGAAGTGGGCAAGCTCACGCGGGGAGTCAATGCAGGGAAAGAGAAGAGGCGCCAGGCAACTCCAAGATTTAGAAATTGCTTGAGAGAAGAAAGCGAGGTTCATTTTAAGCCCTAGGGGTGAGTGATTTACAATGTCCTTTTATTGAGTGCTTCCTGTGTACCAGGCGCTGTGCAAGGCATTTTAGACACGTTATTTTTTCTTCTTCTCACAAGAGTCTTGTGAGATGAGCATCAGTTTCCCTAATGACACAGCTAAGGCTCAGAGAGGTGAAGTGACTTCCCCAAAGTCACACAGCCAGGAAGCAGGACTGGCTTTTAAGTCCAGAACATCCCCCCAGAGAACCTGCCTGAGAGTTCCTGTTTTCTATCACATCTTGCCCTGCTCCCCCCACGGGACTGAGGTCTCACCTCTTTGAAGGGAAGCCACGCAGCTGTTTTTTCCTGACAGCTGTTAGGCTATCTCCAAGGGAGGAAGCATTTTGTTGCCGAGCCAGCCCCTTCCAGGAAAGAGCCCCTGAATGGCAGGATTCCGCCCACCCTTACTCCTCTGACATGCAAAATCAGACCTGGCCACTCCCAGAGAAAGCCCTTTGGCTCCCAGCATTCTCCATTTTCCCTTCTCTGAAAACAGCTCCCAAGAGGGTGGGGCTCAGCATCCTCCACCCTGATCCACTTTCTGGTTGGGCGCCCGCCCACGCTCCGTACTTATCGCTGTTGTTGACAGAAATCGACAGCAATCGCTGTGAGTCCTCAAGAGCCACTGGGTGCCAGTCTCTCTCTGTACATCATGACCAGGGCCCAGTGAGGATGGTATTTCCATCCTCATCTTCAATAGCAGAGTCTGAGGCTCAGAGGGGTAAAGGAATCTGCCCAAGGTCACGGAGCTAGGGAGTGGCTAGGCCAGGATCCAGCCCACCGCTGCATCCCAAGCCCCGGGCACAGGGCTGCCCCACAAGTGCTCAATAACAATGACTTTTTGAACCGACTGAAGCCCACCTAAGGGTCTGACCACAAAGCTTCGTCCTGCCTCTGTGCTTCAGTGTCATGAACACAGGCCAAGCTGAAAGGCACAAAAGGTTATGCTCCCCTGGCCGCAGCCCCTGCTGCTAAGCTCTGGGTTTCCAACATCCATCCCCTCTGCCTGTCTCTCTGTTCCAGCTTCACCCCGCCACACCCGGTCCAGCCCAAGCTGGCACATGGCCCAAAAAACCCTCTCTTCCTGATCCCACCTTAGGTCTGCTTCTCCTCTAGGCAGCCCAGGGCCTGGAAGGAGGAAGAAGTAGGAGGTAGGGGTGGGTAGGGTGGGTGGGTGCGGCTGGGTGCAGCTGGGCCAGAAGAACAAAGAGAACTCCTTCTCCAAGAGCTAGAAGGCTTGGCATTCATTTTGCTTTAGGCCCAGACACATTCCTCTGCGCACTGCACAGCCTAGAAAAACAGGTCAGTTATATTCAGTTCAACAGCTGGGCACCGAGTGTCCACTGCGTTAGTCAGGGCTCGCTAACTGCTGTGACAAACGGCCCCTCGTCGCAGCAGCTCAGCCCAATAAAGGGAGTTTGGATTTTTGTTTTGTTTCTTATTTTGTCTTTTTGCATGATGTCTGGGAATTACTTTAGAATACTCCAGCAAACGATTTAAAAAGTAGGGTGTGGGTGGTGAATGGAAGAAGACTGGAGAATGCTGATAATATCTGAAGCTGAATGATGGATGGTGGGGTATTACACTACGCTCTCTTCTTCTTCTGTATATTTGAAACATTTATGGATGTTTACCTCTCACTCACACAAAGCCCGATGCTCGTGTTCCTGGCCCGTGGCTCTCCTGGGTGGCTTCCCTTCATTGGATGCTCCAGGACACAGGCCGCTTTCCTCTTGTGGCTCCTCTGCCATCTTGCAGTGTCCTGGAGTCATCCAAACAGCAGACCAGGAGAAGAAAGAGAAGATGGCATACCCACTACTTAGCGCCTCATTCTGAAAGTGCCTTAAAACCCTTCTGCTCACATTGCATTGGTGAGAACTAGTCACATGACCAGCAAGGGATGCTGGGAACCACCACCATATAATGTAAGGAGAACTTGAACGTTGGTTGGTCAGCTGATCGTCTCGGCTATACCAACTGTGTGTTGGGTGTGGCCATGTGTAGGGTGATGCCCACGGGGGTGGCCTGGTCTCCTGTAAGGAGATAGGAAAGGGATCTGTAAGGGGCTTATAAGGATGAACTTGTGAGTAGCTATTGCGAGGCTTGCCAAACTTGTTCCCTGACGTACTATGAAATGATCTTGGCTCACGGAGGGAGGGAAGGTGATGGGAAGAAGGCATCCAGTCACCAGAGCTCTCTGGGCACTTTCCTTTAACACACTGGTGCCCCCATCACAATATCTACCCTCCATATCAAAAGTGGCAAAGGAATCATTTTGCAAAATGTTACCATTGGAGGAAGATGGGCACAATGTACAGGAATCTCTCAAATTATTTCTCATAACTGCATGTGAATCTACTATTATCTCCATAAAATTTTCAATTAAAAAGAGGAGAGTGGCAAAGGAGAGACCCTAAGTCACTAGAAGATATCCCAGGATGGACCCAGGGCTCCTGTCTCCACTCTCTGCCCCACTCCCAGGCCCCCAGAGTGGTTGTTCCAAAGTCCAGAGCTGCCTGGCTACTCTGCTGCCCCGCTTAACTCTCTGTGGCCTATAGGATGGTGCCTAGTGTCTGTCACAATGCATCACGGTCTGACCTCTTCCCAAACCATCTCTCCATCCCTGTCCTTCTCCCTCCCCACCTGTCCCAACACACACACCTCAATCACTCTGAGCCACTAGCTGTTCTCCAAACTCACTGTGCCTTCTTCCCCCTTGGTCCTCACCACATGCTGTCCTTTTGAGCCCCACCCCACACATGGCAAACTCTTACACATGTTCCAAGACCTCTGCCCTGCAGTGTCACCTTCTCTGGGCTCTGGGCTCTCAGCACTTTATGTTCATCCTCAAACTCACCATCCAGTTGTCTGTCTTCATTTGTGGGTCTTTCTCTCTCATTGAACTGTGAGCTCCTTGGATGCAGACACCATGACTCATTCGTTTTAATGTCTCTAGTTCCCAACACAAGGCCTGGCAAGGACTAGTTTTCACTAAAATGTTAATAACTGGCTAAATGGAGAAATGAAAGAATAAGTGAGGGGATGGGTGAAGATAATACCACGACCTCCGCCTGTCTAGTAGGGTCGTTGTCAAGTTTAAAGGGTCTTTGAAATGGGTCTGGGGTCACTCTCAGGCTGCTACTACTCCTCTCCCTGACCCACCCCCATCCCACCACCTACCCCTGCTTCACTTAGTCAGCCCAATGGGGCCTTCTAGGCCCTGGCCAGGCATCGTAGTGTAGCAGAAGACAAGGGCCTTTGCAATGGAGAAACGTGAGGTCAGAGCCTGACTCTGCCAATTTCTGGCTGTGTGTTCTTGGCCAGATTAGTTCAACACTCTGAGCCTCAGTTTCCTCTTCCATAAAATGGAAGCAATCACCATTCCTCCCAGGGTTGGTGCGAGGATTACAGGAGGGTGTATGTAAGAACGCCCGGGACAGCTCAATGAATGTTTGTTCTCATCCCATCAAGCCCTCTCCTCTCACGCAACAGTGACTCGTCTTTCCCTTTGAATCTTTTTTTTTAAGACAATTTTTTTAGAGCAGTTTTAGGTTTACCACAAAATTGAAAGGGACGTACAAAGATTTCCCATATACCCCCTGCCCCCACACATGCACAGCTTTCCCCACTATCAACACCCCCACCAGAGTGGGACATTTGTTACAGTTGATGAACCTGCACGGACACATCATCACCACCCAACGTCCATACTTTACATTAACTATTCAGTCTTCACGTTGTGCATTCTATGGGTTTGGACAAATGTATAATGACAAATATCTGTCATTATAATGTCCTACAGAGTATTCTTGCTGCCCTAAAATATGCTCTGTGCTCTGCCTATTCATCTCTCCCCTCCCACCTCTGGCAACCGTGGATCTTTTTACTGTCTCTATAGTTTTGCCTTTTCCAGAATGTCGTATAGTTGGAATCTTACAGTATGTAGCCTTCTCAGGTTGGCTTCTTCCACTTAGTAATATGCATTTAAAGTTCCTCCATGTTTCTTTATGACTTGATAGCTCATTTTCTTTTAGCACTGAATAATATTCCATTGTCTGGATGTACCACAGTTTATTAATCCATCCACCTATTGAAGGACATCTTGAATGCTTCCAAGTTTTGGCAATTATGAATAAAGCTTCTATAACCATCTACGTTCAGATTTTTGTGCAGACGTAAGTTTTTAATTCATTTAGGTAAATACCAAGGATTGCGATTGCTGGATCGGATGATAAGAGTACGTTTAGTTTTGTAAGAAACCGCCAAACTGCCTTCCAAAGTGGCTGTACCGTTTTGCCTTCCCACCAGCAATGAAGGAGAGTTGCCCTGTGACTCTTCAGTGAATGAACGGTGGGTCCTACACTGTCTGTGTATGTTAGCCCAGGTCCCTCAGGTGGATTATTAAATCCTGGAAAGCAAGGGCCTCTGGGGAATATTTCCTCTGTAGCCCAAAGGTCCTCATTCAGCAGGAAGCACACAGTGGGTGCTTCAATGGGAAGTGGAGCTCTTACTATGATCACCTCCCCCTTTCCTGGGGAATACCCCAAAGGTCACAGTAAAAAGACAACGAGCTACCATTTTTGAGCATCTACTGTGTGCTTTGCGTTTTACATATATATTCTTTTTTTTCTTTTTTTTTTTTGCTGAGGAAGATTCTCCCTGAGCTAACATCTGTTGCCAATCTTCCTCTTTTGCTTAAGGAAGATTCGCCCTGGGCTAACATCTATGCCAGTCTTCCTCTATTTTGTATGTGGGTCGCTGCCACAGAATGGCTGACAAGTGGTGTAGGTCTACACCCGGGATCCGAACCCATGAACCCGGGCCACCAAAGTAGAGTGCGCCAAATTTAACCACTAGGCCACGGGACCAGCCCATGCATTTTACATATATTTTCTAATTTAAATCTAACTACAACTTTTTAAAGAAAATACATTATCTCCATTTAAAATTATTATTATTAATTTTTTAAATAAGTGAGAAGTCTCATTCCATCCCTGCCCCTATCCACTCCTTCTCTCAAGGAATCATTTGTAATAGTTTCTGGTGTATTTCTCCAGAGCTTATTGACATAAATACAAGAACATGTTCTTAAACTCCCCTTTTCTCACACAAAAGAGAACATGTATGTCACACTGTCCTACACTTGATTCTTTTCACCGTACAGTTTATCTGGAAGATTTTCCCATCTCAACACACAGAGAAGTCTCCTGATGTCGTCCCACTGTCTGGAGGTAACATAATGTATCTAACCAGGCCCCTACTGAAGGAATTTTAGGTTGTGGAAATGGGAGCCCAGAGAGGGGAAGGTACTTGCCCAAGGTCACACAGCCAGGAAGTGGAAGGAAGGGCTGGTTCCTAGGTCCTCCCCTTCTCTTGTCTTCTCTCATGCCTAGCAAAGCTTCACTATATCTCTCTGGAAAGCACAGTGGAGAGAAGAGTTGTAAACTCTCTTGGCTCTACAGGAAGGGGCTTATTCACTGATCAATTCCCCGGCTCAGGAAGCTGGCTCCAGCCACCCAGAAGTGCCTGAAGGAGGATGAGACCCTGCATCCCAGCATCAGCGGGGTGGTCAGGAAGGTTGGTCCTGGAGAGGTGGCCTGGGTCCCAGTCCTGGCCCTGCCACAGAGCAGGCGTGTAACCTTGACCACAAGGCTCAACCTGAGCGTTGGCTTCCCCATCTGTAAAATGGGCATGGCAGTTGTATTAGTCAGAGTTCTCCAGAAGAACCGAACCAACAGGAGAGAGAGAAAGAGAGAGAAATTTATTTTATGGAATTGGCCACGTGATTGTGAGAGCTGGTAAGTCCACAGTCTGTAAGACAGGCCCTCAGGCTGGAAACTCAGGCAGGATTTCTATACCACAGTCTTAAGGCAGAATTCCTACTTCTTCAGGAAACCTCAGTCTTTTCTCTTAAGGCCTTCAACTGATTGGATGAGGCCCACCCACATTAGGGAGGGTGATCTCCTTTACTCAGTCAACTGATTGTAGTTGTTAACCACCTCTACAAAATACCTTCATGGCAGCATCTGGTGAGTGTTTGCCCAGCGGCTGGGCACCGCAACCTAGCCAGGTGGACACACAAAAGTAACCATCCTAACAATCATAGCCATGTGAGAGAAAGCTGTGAGAAGAAGGCTTGGCATCGCATGTGAAACTTGATGTAGGAAATGCTGACTAAGTGTCAGCTGTGGGTGTGTCAGCTGGGCCCCTGTGGAGATCTCAGTGTCAGAAGATGTGTGAGAGTAGTTGGTGCGGGGCCGCCTGAACCGGGCCCTGGGGACAGAGATGATGAGGCCGCCACGCACCCTCAAGGAGCTCACCGACCAGGGGCTGTGGAGACAGAAACGCTGATGATGACAAGACCTCAAAAATGCCTCTAACAGACGGGACACAGAAGGCTGTGGAAGCCCAGGGGTGAGCAAGGGATGGCTTCTTGGAGAAGGTGACAGAAGTAATTTGTTTTAAAGGTTAAAGCAGAATTAGCCAAGTGAAGAAACAAGGGCTGGCAAAAGGGCAGAGAACGTTCCAGGCAAAGGACCAGCCAGTGCAGTCACAGAGGTGTGAGAGAGGCAAGAACCACATGGGTGGGGGCCCCCAGCGCCGGGCTGGAAAGGGAGGTAGACCCATCACGAGGGGTGAGGGGGGCCAAGCCCAGGGGTCGGCCTTCCTCCCCACAATGAGGAGGACTTAGACGAGCACTCACTAGTGCTAGGCACTGTGCACGAATTACTGATGTGTACCCCACAGCTGTCACAGGAGGTCGGTGCTGTTACCTTCCCAGGTCACATAATCTGCAAAGTCACACAGCTGCAAGGGGTGGGCTGAGACTCGAGTTCAGACAGCCGGCTGCAGAGCCTATGGGGGTGAAAGCCACAGGCAGGCTGCGGAGGGCTGCTGGGACGGCGGGGGGAGGGGGCAGGTTGGGTTTGTTGCATCTGAGGCAATGGGGACAGCCAAGTGGAGGTGGGGGGAGCTCCGAGAGAGGAATGCTGGAGACAGGAATTTAGACCCATCACCGGGGGTGATCTGCCACGCTCTCGGCATGTTCTCACATGCAGCATGTGCCAGGCTCAGTGCTCTGCCTGTGGCATCCTTTTACATCCTCCCCGAAGCCCTCCAGAGAGGCTGTGATCATCTTCATTTCGGAATGTACGGACTGGGACTATCGGCTAGGTCACTAAGGGAGGCCGGGAATGCAGAGCCCCCTGGGCTGAGTGCATTGCCACCCTGAGGAGAACCAGGGTCTTGTTAGCCAGAATGACTTGGAAAATGGCCATCATGTTGGAAATTGACAGTGTCTGCCTCATGGAGGTTCAGAGAGGCCAAGATATTTGCCCCAAGTCACACAGCTGATAAATGACAACTGGGATTTGAATTCAGCTCCGTCCAATGTCATAGAGCACACTGGCCCCAGACTCAGTTGCCTTCCAGAAATCTATCCCCACGCCTCAGCATTGCACTAAAGCCACCCGTTCACCAGGCATCTCACTCGTTCTGTCACCCCCAGCGTCTGCCTCTGATCCCCGTGTGCGCTCCCCGTCTCCTGCTGCAGCTGCCCTAAGGCTTCCTTGGCCACAGTCCACGTGCCCAAAACTCTGATGCCTGTTTTTGTCTGTCATTCTTTCCAGATTCTCAGCCCTCCAGCCCTTCCTTCCCCAGGCCGCTTTCCCCAGAGGCTTCCTAAGCTCCACAGGCCTAAGAGGGCGAATGACATCATCTGGGCCCAATTATCAGGCTATAAGTGGAAACACCCCACATTTTCCCACAGGAAAGCACCCTCCCCCACTCCCGCCCCTGCATGCTTCTGGCGATCTTGGCAGAGTCCACGGGCTCCTGCCTAAAGAAAACAGAGCCTCCTCCCCGTGGACAGGCCATTCAGGTGTCTTTTTTATCCACTGGAGACCCTCTCAGCTTCTTCCAACGTGGGCACAAGGGGGCTTTCGACAGAAGGGAGGCAACACAGTGGGATCATGACAATCAGCAGTTCGGGAACCTGATCGACCGAAATTCACGTCTACCCGTCCTCTTTCCACCTGTGTGAACCTGGACAGGTAGCCTCACGGCTCTGGGACTCTACTGTCTCACTTTTAAGTCAGGAATAATAACAGACATCATCTCATTAAATCCTTTCAACAGTCCTCTGAGGTATAAGCATTGTCCCCATTTTACAGACGAGTAACCACGCACAGAGAAAGTTGGACGTTTGCCCAAGGCCAAAGGTTAGGAAATGGTGGAGCTGGGGCCTGGATCAGAACTCTGTCACCAGAAGAGCTCTGAACCGCCAAGGAGCGACCCAGAGAGGTGGGGAGGCTTCCCGCAGCCCAGACGTGCGGAGCCCGGGATCTCGGGTGGAGGACATAGGGTGTCAGGGGATACCCAGGTTTCAGATCCGGGCAAGTTCATTTCTCGGGACTCAGCTTCCCCAGCTGTGAAATGGGGATGGCGGTCCCCACTCCAGAGCGATTGTGTGCACCTCCACCATTTCTGCCTCTAGGGGCTGGTGTTAACACACCCGCATCTCCCCTGCATTCCTCACTCACGGTTTTTTTCTTTAAATGGATCGTGATTTATTATTCAAATGTATTTATTGGAAATTTACTGAAACTAATTTCCCAACACTATCTTAGAAAGAAAATCAGGCGCATTTGCCATAAATAGAAGGTAGTTATACAGTGAAGCCAAAGCGAGGCTCTGCACCTGCAAATGAGTGTTCAAGTGGCAAAAGTCAAGACCCGCCTTCACCAGTCTGCCAGCCTCAGGCACTTCCACTCCTTCCCAACTCGAGGCTGGGCTGTCTAAGGCCCGGTCAGGAGACCCTCAGGGCATCTTGTCGCCTCCTCTCAAGCATACGAGGATGTCCCGGGTTGGTGCACAGCAGGTGCTCAGAAGCCGGAGCTCCTCTCTCCGCAGGAACAGACATCTCACAGGAGAAACTGGCCATCCTCCTCCACGGGACAAAGCGGCCATGGCAGCAACCTCCCGTTAAACTCCCTTCCTCACCACCACCACGTACCGCCTTGAAAGAGGGCTGAGGTTTTCTGCTGACCACAGCTAAAGGTGGCACGTGGTGTGGCATGGCGTGTTGTCCCCAACAGCTGTCCAGCTTCTGACCCAGGAGCTAGATGGCTGCCATGAGGACCAAGAACCTGCTGTACTCTAAGACCTCTATGGCTCCCTATTGTCCAGAGGAATGTGTCTGCCTCAGCTCAGCAACAGCAGGAGCCGAAGAAGTGGGTACCATTATTAGAATATTCACACCCACCAGCCGGCGGGGGTAGCTAGCGCACGCTTCCCTCCATCCCTTGCTCCTGCTGGTGCCCCTCCAGTGCGTGTCCTTCTCTCTCCTCTCTTCTGAGACAGTCATGCTGCATACAGTCCAGGGAGGCTGTCAATCAAGGCGCCTCACCTTCCCGGCACCCAGACTGGCCTGCACGCCCTCGCCCCGGCAGGGGAGCCTCACACAGACGACAGCTGCCGCTGCCTCACCCCTGGGAGAGCCCCACTCACTCCTGCCGCCCGGGTCCTAGAGCTCCCTGCCCTGCCTGAAGCCTCCGGCTTCTCTGTGGACTCTGGAGCCACACCGTATTCTTCCAGCACATTCCTTCGTGCTGAAGCTGGAGTCTGTTTCTGTTGCTTGCATCCCCAAGAGCTGACTGCTTCTCCCAAGCCAACGATAAGACCCTTGGGGCTAGAACCTGGTCTCACACTCCTGCTGCACTCTCCTTGTGCCTGGCCCAGAGCAAGACACCGGTACAAGTTTGAGAAATTGGGCAACACTGGAGCCCTGGACGGTGTGACCCGTAGCCATTCTTAGTGTCAGCTTTACATTTTTTGTCAATTTCCATATTTTCTACAATAAACTTGCGTTGCTTGATTTTTTCTAAAAACATAAGCTAAGGAGGGGCTGGTCTGGTGGTGGAGCGGTTAAGTGCACACGCTCCGCTTTGGTGGCCCAGGATTCGCAGGTTCAGATCCCGGCGCCCACCAACGCACCGCTTGTCAGGCCATGCTGTGGCGGCGTCCCATATAAAGTGGAGGAAGATGTGCACGGATGTTAGCCCAGGGCCAGTCTTCCTCAGCAAAAAGAGGAGAGTTGGCATGGATGTTAGCTCACGCTAATCTTCCTCACCAAAAAAAAAAAAAAAAAGTAAGCTAAGGAGCCCTCAGAAACTCATGAAGTGACCCTTGGTGCCCAAATCCTCTGCTCTAGTGGAATATTCGGGGGCGGGGGGGGTTCACAGGCAATTCTCCCACTTTGGGTCACTGGCTGCCCACTCTCCAGAAAGCCCAGAAACTAGTGGGGGTCCCCAGTTTAGGAAGCTGAGACTGGCTTAAGCCAAGGAGACTCTCTCTCACTCCCCTCCCCAAGTTACAATACACCCGCTGGCAAATGGAAAGACAACGTTCCAACTTTAGATTTTAAAAAGGTGTTTTTCCTATGCACAGAAGTAAGACAATTTGTTTTCTCATCTATATTTTACTGTCACTTCTTAATTATATTACCCTCTTTTAACTGAATACATGTATTACCTGCGTGGTTAAACAAAGTTAGTTTTGTTTTGTTTTTTTAAAGAAAGCATTCTGATGAGGGAGGAAGGCTCTTTGCCTTTTTTTTTTTTTTTTTTTTTTGGTGAGGAAGATCAGCCCTGAGCTAACATCGGTGCCAATCCTCCTCTTTTTGCTGAGGAAGGCCGGCCCTGAGCTAACATCTATTGCCAATCGTCCTCCTTTTTTTTCCCCTTTTTCTCCCCAAAGCCCCAGTAGATAGTTGTATGTCATAGCTGCACATCTTTCTAGTTGCTGTATGTGGGACGCGGCCTCAGCATGGCCGGACAAGCGGTGCGTCGCTGCGCGCCCGGGATCCGAACCAGGGCCGCCAGTAGCGGAGTGCGCGCACTTAACCGCTAAGCCATGGGGCCGGCCCCGACAAAGTTAGTTTTTAATGCAACCTGAAAAAACTTCATTTTTAGTCATAATAGAAATTTCAAGCAATGTGGAAAAAGACAAAGAAGAGAATTAAAATTAAAATCACCTGTTTTCCCACCATGCCGATAATATTAGAATTAGAATGTATTTCCTTCCAGTCTTTTTTCTTGCAGACAGCTGTGTTTTCAGGGTGTCTTGTTTTTTTCTCTCATGGTTTCTCTTCTACTCTTAGCGCCACCATCGTAAATCATTTTAAAAGCGTGTATGTTACAGTCTTTCTCTGACTGTCCTGCTCTCTTGTACTATTGAGGTACACACCCTCCTAACTTGTGCTGTGCTGACTCTGCCCGATGGTGGATACTTCTCCTTGTGTTGTTTGTAGATTTTCATTGTAACCTCGTCGTCGCCCGGGGCTGAGATTTCTGTGGGCGTCTCGTGCGCCCCAGGTTGGAGAAATGTCTGTGAAAACCAGTTTTACATTTGCTCTCTCTGGTGCCCCCGAGTTTTCTCTAGTCAAGACCAATTTTTCCGACATGTCCTTCGTTTGGGCTTACTGGACTAGTAGGATGGTGTAAATTCAGTCTCCACTCACGTGGTACAGGCCTGCGATTTCAAACTCTCCAAGGATACCTTTTCATTTTCACCCGGAGCCTGATGTGGAGACCACATTTGGGGTGAGGTTTCTCCAGCCTCTTCCCTGGAGGGCTGTGGCAGGCAGGACAGCGAGGTTACGCTCTGGTAATAAGCCCAATCTCTCAATGGCTTAACACGACGACAAAGGTCTATTTCTTACCTATACTCCATGTCCATCAGGGATCAGTTGAGAATTCTGTTCCGTGTGTCCTCATTCAGGGACCCAGGCTGATGGAGCAGCCACTCTCTCGAACATTCCCAGCCAGGACCACCCGCCTAGGCATTTGAATGCTCTGGAACATCTTTTCATGTGTCTGTTGGCCATCTGTATATCTTCTTTGGAGAAATGTCTGTTCAGGTCTTTTGCCCATTTTTTAATTGGGTTGGTAGTTTTTTTGTTGTTGAGATGCATGAGTTCTTTATATATTTTGGAGATTAAGCCCTCATCAGATGTATGGTTTGCAAATATCTTCTCCCAATTGTTAGGTTGTCTTTTCGTTTTGTTGATGGTTTCCTTTGCTGTGCAGAAGCTTTTTAGTTTGATGTAGTCCCATTTGTTTATTTTTTCTATCGTTTCTCTTGTCCGGTCAGATGTGGTGTTTGAAAAGATGTTGCTAAGACCGATGTCGAAGAGCGTACTGCCTATGTTTTCTTCTAGAAGTTTCATAGTTTCAGGTCTTACATTCAAGTCTTTAATCCATTTGGAGTTAATTTTTGTGCATGGTGTAAGGTGAGGGTCTACTTTCATTTTTTTGCATGTGGCTATCCAGTTTTCCCAACACCATTTGTTGAAGAGACTTTCTTTTCCCCATTGTATGTTCTTGGCTCCTTTGTCAAAGATTAGCTGTCCATAGATGTGTGGGTTTATTTCTGGGCTTTCGATTCTATTCCATTGATCTGTGTGTCTGTTTTTGTGCCAGTACCATGCTGTTTTGGTTACTATATCTTTGTAGTATATTTTAAAATCAGGGAATGTGATACCTCCAGCTTTGTTTTTTTTTCTCAGGATTCCTTTAGCTATTCGGGGTTTTTTGTTGTTCCATATAAATTTTAGGATTCTTTGTTCTATTTCTGTGAAAAATGTTGTTGGAACTTTGATAGGGATTGCATTGAATCTATAGATGGCTTGAGGAAGTATGGACATCTTAACTATGTTAATTCTTCCAATCCAAGAGCATGGAATATCTTTCCATTTCTTTGTGTCTTCTTCAATTTCTTTCAGAAATGTTTTATAGTTTTCGGTGTACAGATCTTTCACCTCTTTGGTTAAGTTTATTCCTAGGTATTTTATTCTTTTTGTTGCAATTGTAAATGGGATGGTATTCTTAATTTCTCTTTCTGCTACTTCGTTGTTAGTGTACAGAAATGCAACTGATTTTTGTACGTTGATTTTGTATCCTGCAACTTTACCATATTCGTTTATTACTTCTAAAAGTTTTCTGGTGGATTCTTTAGGGTTTTCTATATATAAAATCATGTCATCTGCAAATAATGACAGTTTCACTTCTTCCTTTCCAATTTGGATCCCTTTTATTTCTTTCTCTTCTCTGATTGCTCTGGCTAGGACTTCCAGTACTATGTTAAATAGGAGTGGTGACAGTGGGCATCCTTGTCTGTTTCCTGTTCTTAGAGGGATGGCTTTCAGTTTTTCACCATTGAGGATGATATTAGCTGTGGGTTTCTCATATATGGTCTTTATTATGTTGAGGTACTTTCCTTCTATACCCATTTTATTCAGAGTTTTTATCATAAATGGATGCTGTATCTTGTCAAATGCTTTCTCTGCGTCTATTGAGATGATCATGTGATTTTTATTCTTCATTTTATTAATGTGGTGTATTACGTTGATTGATTTGCGAATGTTAAACCATCCCTGCCTACCTGGAATAAATCCCACTTGATCATGGTGTATAATCTTTTTAACATATTGTTGTATGCGATTTGCTAGTATTTTGTTGAGGATTTTTGCATCGATGTTCGTCAGTGATATTGGCCTGTAATTTTCTTTTTTTGTGTTGTCCTTGTCTGGTTTTGGTATCAGGGTAATGTCAGCTTCGTAGAATGAGTTAGGGAGCTTCCCCTCCTCCTCAATTTTTTGGAAGAGTTTGAGAAGGATAGGTATTAAGTCTTCTTTGAATGTTTGGTAGAATTCCCCAGGGAAGCCATTTGGTCCTCGACTTTTATTTTTGGGGAGGTTTGTGATTACTGTTTTGATCTCCTTACTGGTGATTGTTCTATTCAAATTCTCTACTTCTTCTTGATCCAGTTTTGGAAGGTTGTATGATTCTAAGAATTTATCCATTTCTTCCAGATTGTCGAATTGGTTGGCATATAGCTTTTCATAGTATTCTCTTATAATCTTTTGTATTTCTGAGGTGTCTGTTGTAACCTCTCCTCTTTCATTTCTGATTTTACTTATTTGTGCCTTCTCTCTTTTTTTCTTGCTGAGTCTAGCTAAAGGTTTGTCAATTTTGTTGATCTTTTCAAAGAACCAGCTCTTGGTTTTATTAATTTTTTCTATTGTTTTTTTTGGTCTCTATTTCATTTATTTCTGCTCTAATTTTTATTATTTCCCTTTTTCTACTGATTTTTGGCTTTGTTTGTTCTTCTTTTTCCACTTCCTTTAGGTGCATTGTTAGATTGTTTATTTGAGATTTTTCTTGTTTGTTGAGATAGGCCTGTATTGCTATAAACTTCCCTCTTAGAACCGTTTTTGTTGTATCCCATAAATTCTGGCATGTCGTATTTTCATTTTCATTTGTCTCCAGGTATTTTTTGATTTCTTCTTTGATTTCTTCGTTAACCCAGTCGTTGTTCAGTAGCATTTTGTTTAATCTCCACGTATTTGTGGCTTTTCTGATTTTCTTCCTATAGTTGATTTCTAGTTTCATACCGTTGTGGTCAGAAAAGATGCTTGGTATTATTTCAATCTTCTTAAATTTATGGAGACTTGTTTTGTGGCCTAATATGTGATCAATCCTGGAGAATGTTCCATGTGCATTTGAAAAGAACGTGTATTCTTCGGTTTTTGGATGGAATGCTCTGTATATATCTACTAGATCCATCTGTTCTGGTGTGTCGTTTAAGGCCAATGTTTCCTTATTGATCTTCTGTTTGGATGAGCAGTCACATGAAAAGATGTTCAAAATTACTAACTATCAGGGAAATGCAAATCAAAACTACAATGAGATATCACCTCACGCTCGTCAGAATGGCTATAGTTAACAAGACAGGAAACAACATGTGTTGGAGAGGATGTGGAGAGAAGGGAATTCTCATACACTGCTGGTGGGAGTGCAAACTGGTGCAGCCACTATGGAAAACAGTATGGAGACTCCTCAAAAAATCAAGGATAGAACTACCATATGATCCAGCTATTCCACTGTTGGGTATTTATCCAAAGAACTTGAAAACACCAATTTGTAAAGGTACATGCACCCCTGTGTTCATTGCAGCGTTATTCACAATAGCCAAGACTTGGAAGCAACCTAAGTGCCATCAAAGGACGAATGGATAAAGAAGATGTGGTATATATACACAATGGAATACTACTCAGCCATAAGAAACGATGAAATCCAGCCATTTGTGACAACGTGGATGGACATTGAGGGTATTATGCCAAGTGAAATAAGTCAGAGGGAGAAGGTCAAATACCGTATGATTTCCTTCATTAAGTAGTAGACAACAACAACAATAAACAAACACATAGAGACAGAGATTGGATTGGTGGTTACCAGAGGGGAGGGGGGCAGGGAGGAGGGTGAGAGGGATAATTCGGCACATGTGTGTGGTGATGGGTTGTAGTTAGTATTTGGGTGGTGAACATGATGTAATCTATGCAGAAACAGAAGTATAATGATGTACACCTGAAATTTATACAATGTTATAAACCCATGTTACTGCAATAAACAAAAAATTACAAAAAAACAAATGCTCTGGAAATACTTGGGGAACAATATAAGCAGCTGCTGCAAAGGAAGCGCCTTGCTGAGGGCCTGCTTCGTGAAGGCACTTCCACTGCCACCACGTGCGTGTCAAGGCCACGTCTCCTGTCCCAGAGGGGATTTCCCCTTATTTATCTGAAGTTCAGCTAAGTGTCTCGAATACTTTTGTTTTATTTTACCCGGTACTTTGAGATGTTTCCTTTGGTTGTGGTGAGGAAGGAGAAATATCAGCTCCATTTGCCGGGTTGCCAGAAGCAGAAAAAGTTATATTGTGTCTTCCAGGCCGGGAGTGTGCTGTTTTGTAACCCTTTTTCATTTAACAACGGTTTATAATTATTTTCCTACAACCTTATGTATTTTTCAAGAGCATAACTTTTAATTGCTGTGCAGTAGTCTATGAATGAATGTACCATTCATTTATTTAACCAATCCCCTCTTGTTGCACACTTCGGTTGTTTCCAGTTTCTCCCCTATTGATGTTAGGGTTGCAATGAACATCCTTCTACACAGGGGTGACTTTCAATATACATAACATCTGGGATGATCTGGGCGTGGGCACCAACCAGTTGGAATGGGCAGTGGTTACACACAGCTGGCTTGGCTGCACCGTGTGTCCCCACTGCATGTGCATTTATCTCTGCACACACTCCATGATTTCCCCTGGATAAGTTCCAAGAAGTGGAATTTCTGGATAGCCCAAAGGATAAGCAAACATTTTCAGACTTTTGACACCTACTTCTAAATGGTTCCAGCCTTGTACTCACTCGAAAGGAATCCCTGTTGTCCATTCTCACAGCGGCTCATCTAGTGATGGGTCAAGAAGGTGCTGGGATGGAATTTCTCACCAGAAACTCCCTGGGCAGCAGGGCTCGTAGTTCACTCTCAGAGGCTGATAAAGCTAACGACTAATGAGGGGCTGAGGTCCCTGGGGAAGTCTGAGCGAAGGAAGTTGGACATGTGAGCGTCTGGTGAGGAAGTGTCCCTCTGTCTGGGCAGGGAGGGGGTTGTGGGGCTCGGGGTCTGGAGGAGGTCCCAGCAGCAGGCATGTCAGGGTCCTCAAAGACTTTCCCTGGGTCACGAGCATCATCTCTCATGTCTAGACTCAAATCGGCTCCACTTCCAGCCATGTGACCTTGGGTAAGTCCGTCCTCGCTGAGGCTCAGTTTTCCCATCTGTAACGTGGGGACGCCTCCTCCTGGGTTGCTGTGAAGCATACATTAAACGAGATGATGTGCACATCTCGCAGGCCTGGCTCTGGGCAGCTGTGCCAAGGACATTGTGGGGATGAGGCAGAGGATGGTGGCAGCAGCTCTTCTGGTGTGTGAACACAGACTTGTGAACCCCTAATTCTTTTGTTCTGCAAGCTGAGTGAGCCGGGTTCCTTCATGGTGTTTCAGGAGGGAAAGACCTCAGGAAACCTGGACCAACCTGACCCAGAATGGAGGAGACAATGATGTGCACAGTATTAATCTGCCCACTCGGGGCCACAGCACCTCATATTCCTCCATCAGGATCTGTCCTCACGGTGGCCTCCAAGGTCCCCCACGGTCTGGCCTCTACTGCCCCTCTGACCCCGTCTCCTCCCACCCTTCCCTCCCTACTCCACCCCAGCCTTCTAGCAGTGCTTTGAACACATCAAGGACGCCCCAGCCTCAGGGCCTTTGCACTTTCTGTTCTCCCCGCCTGGAATGATTTTCTGGATCTTTACAGGGTTCCGTCCCTTCCTTTATTCAAGCCTCAGCTCAAATGTCACCTCCTCGAAACGGCTTCCCTGGTCGCTCCATGAAAATGGCAGCCTGTCCCTCCCGCCATCCTGTCTCTCCTTCTCTCTATTCCCTCATCCCATTTGTTTTCTTCATAGATTATTTCACACATTTTTTATTGCTTGTTTATTGACTGTCACCTTGCAATTAAAATACAAGCCCCACGGGGACAGAAACTTGGCCGTGCTCACTGCCCCGCCCCGCACCCAGAGCCGCGCCTGGTGCGCAGTAGATGCTCAATGAGTATTGCTCCCCTTTGGGACCAGTGCTTCTCTTTCCTTCATTCCCAGGAGGCCCCTTCATAGCAGTGTGACCTCGGGCAAGTCTCTCCTCCTCTCTGCCCCTCAGTTTTCTCATCCATTCAGTAGAGGAACCTTCCCTTCCACCTCTCGCAGGGAGACCGAGACGACACGATGGCTGTGGAAAGGCCTGGTGCTGAGTAGACCAGCTACTGCGCACCCCTCCCGATGCAAATCCTCCAGGAACAGTGACACAGGTCACCCCCGAATGCTTTAGCTCAGCTCACCCCAGGCTGGAGAGGGATCCGGCTCAGAGGGGCTGCCATGGGGGGAGGCATCTCCCACTTCTACCCCAGCACTCCACTTGGCTCTCCAGCCGGGCTTTTTGCTCGGGTTCCTTCAGGCCCCATGAATAACTGAGGATGTGTGGGTCCCTCTCAGAGTTTCTCATAATCCCTGGGAAAAAAGAAGTCTTTCTCTATCTTGTTTTCCTCCCCTGCCTTGGCCTTCCTCTCTGTGATGAGTCACCCAGTCTTAATCCTGCAGCTCATCTCGGCGGGTAGCCCGGAGGCCTCATCTCAGAGCCCCAGTGGCAGGGCTGGGGACAAGAGCCTCCTGAGAGCGTGGGTGGCCAGTGGGCAGCCTGGGCCCAGGAGCGGTGCACCCAGGCTGGCCTGGATCATTCTAGAAGCAATTCCAGCTCACCTGTAGATGCCAGACAGAACCCCCATTCCTCCTCTGGAGGAAGCCTGGAGACTAAGCCTGAGGGCAGACATGTGCCCAGGGAAGGACCATCTGTCACCCCACTGGGATCCATGCACACTTATTGGCACTGGCTATGGAGAGGCATCGTGCTGGACACTTCACACCTTATCTCATTCCTTCCTCATGACGCCTGGGAGAGGTAGGGGTGTTGGTCTCATTATACAGCTGAGGAGGCAACAGAGAGGCGAAGTAACCTGCCCAAGGTCACACAGCCAGCACGTGGCAGGTCTGTGTGGCTCTGCGTTCTTCCTATGACACAAAAGAGACAACACCAAGAACTCAGGGTGAGCTTCTGGGACTGCCCACCCGAGGAGTAACGGGAAGTCTATGAGGCCAGGGCCTGGGGCCATGTCAGACTGGAGGGAGCCCCGCCTGCTCCCAGCACCCACCCTCCTCCAGCCCACTGAGATAATGAGAACACATCCTGGGGTGGTCCCCCATGGCACACGCCCCACTCAACTCCACTGAGGAGCGTTTACTCACCACCCCACCCCATGGTGTGACCTGCAGGGCATTGATCCCACCCCTAAACTGAGCACTCACCTGGGAGTCAGCAATCCTAAATTCTGCAATCAGCTCTGCCACAGAGCTTGTGTGATCAGGCAAGTCGTGACTCTCCCGTTTCCTCCTTCACAAAATAATAGGTCTTGTTGTTCTCTGTTGGGAAATCCAGGTTCTAGAAGCTGTGATGCTCACAGGGTGATTTTTAAAGCACTGCAATAGTCACACCTCCTCTCCCAGGACAGGTAGCCAGGCTCCCACGTGTGGACGCAGGCGCCCCAGGCCTCACCCGGGTCCCACTGAAGCTCACTCCATCTTCCAACCCCGGGGCGCAGAGCAAAGGCTTGACGTTCCTGCGGCCTCGAAGGCACAGGGAACTTGTTCCCCAGCGTCCTTCCCAACCCGCAGTGCACACGGCAGTCAGGGAAGTCTGCTGACCCCACGCCAGGGCGGACCTGTGACCAGCCTGGCCGCTTACAGTGCCCGTGGACCAGCTGACCTGACCCGTTTAGGGGAGGCCTGGGACCCAGGACAACCCATCGGGAGGAATCTCAAGGTTTGCTGGACATGCTGGAATCAGTGCTCGTCCTTCCCCACTTGGTGTGAATGAAGAATGAGGTGGCTCTGGACGCTGCTGGGAGGCGTCTTGGGACGACAGATGGAAGGTCCGCCTGAGAACAAAGGCCTCACAGAAGAAGCCAACCCACAAAATGGAAGGAGAGAAACCAAGAAATCCGGGATTGAGCTGCCCTTGGCTGTTCAGTTACAGGAGCTTTTTTTCTGTCACTTGCAACCAGAAGAATCCCGGTGGATACCGGCACACAGCAGAGGATCAATAAACATTTGTCAAATTGAAGTTTATTTCAGAGCGCAGCACCACGATCTTACACACAGTAGGGCCCTTGGTTTAAGCAAACACATCCTGAAGCTGGTTGAGAACCCACTGTGCCAGGGACAGAGCCTGGTCAGCCAGGAGGGAAGGAGAAGCCCCAAGAACAGACCTGCCCTGGAATGCAGAGTTGGGAGGTGGCCCTCGGGGACGTAGGCCCCAGGTGATCTGATACGAATTCCACAGAGGTGAGGTAAGCGGGTTGTCCTATTTTCTTCGGTCAAGAGGCCTACTTCCTACCTAACGGGGTCTCTTTTTCCCTCCTGGAAGCTGCCTCCAGACTGGCCGGTAAATCTACTTTGTCGACATAGTCCAGACACCTGATGGCCTCCTGCTCCAGGAGGACACCGGCAGCCGCCCTGTGACCACGACCCGAGCCCCCAGCACAGGCCTCCCCACAGAGGCCCCTCGGGGGCCTGCCTGTGCCCCTCATGAAGAGGTGCCACTCCTCCCCAAGGCCGCGCGGAGGAGCCCTGCTCTCTCCCACCTGCTTTCCCCAGAGCCTGCTCCACTGTTCCCTTCTCTCCCGGAGGCTGCTCAGGTCTCCTGGGCTGTCCCTCCCACCAGAGGGGCTCTGACAGGCCACTGCCCACTCCAGACACCCACCAGCTCCCTTCTGAGGCACCATTAGGAACGGAGGCCAAGCTGGGGCATCTGATGGGGCACCCAAGCGGCCGGGCACGAGGCGGCACCTGAGACTGAAGTGAGGGCCTCGCAGACCCTGCTGTGCGCCAGGCCCAGAGAGGAGGCCCCGGGCAGGCGGGGCCTCACGGGGCGCACGGCCCAGCCACGCCAAACAGTAGTTTCCCAATGCGCACAGCCAGCTCTGGTCATGCTTCATAACCCTGCGCACACGCACGTGCACACACACACACACACACGCACACACACACGTGGTATACAGTCTCATGAGCACAAATAACCAGACAGAACCGCCGAGGAGAAGCTGTGTAAGGATCCACTTCCTGCTGGCGGTGGTTACCCCTGCGGATGGGGGTGTTCACAGGGACTTGAGCCTCGTCTACAGTGTGCATCCCCCGGGGAGAAGGCACTCTTGTTTGATTTGTGCTCCTAAAAATTAATTTTGAAAAAAATATCAAATGCATGAGCGTAGCTAAGTCAGGACAACTGCATTCTGCTGGGCAGAGCACCCAGGGTGCTGCCTGCTTGTCTCAAGGCAAAGAGGAAAGAAACGTGAGGGGGAGGGGGCAGAGCCCAGGGCCCACCCCTCCCACCTCTAGTCCCCTTGGGGGTGGCGCACCCCCATCAGCCTTGCCCCCAGGACCCGGGAATTTCCTGGAAGCCTGAGGCATCATGAGAAAAAGCATCTTCTCCTCTTCTCACGGCCTTTGGGCAAAGGGAGTTGGGTGAGTGTCTTTTAATTAGCATTTTCATCATTTTTCTGTATTTTACAAAATCCGGCACATGATGGGGGGTGGGAGGATAAAGCTTCAGAGAGGAGAGGTCAGGGTTTTATTAGGTCTGATACCCACAAGAGAAATGTTTTCTGGATAAATTCAACCCCAGAGCCAAACAAGCCTTTGACAATTTTTTTAAAAATATTTTGTATTCTGTGTTTTAATTACACAAGTAATATATGAAAAGATTCTCTTAAAAATTCAAACAATCCCAATGAAATTGAGGTTCCCTCTGCCTCACACTCCTGGTCCAGTTTGCTCTGGAAAGTGGCCATCCTACCTGAGTTGATGAACATCCTTCCAGAACTTTCTTGAGGCCTTTATATATATACATGGAAGTATTGAAATATGTCCTCCTGGCTTGGCTTTGTTTTTTAATAAGTAGCAACATGCTGTATATATTCTTCTGCACCTTTTTTTTTCTCTTAACAAGCCTTAGAGATCTAAGTGGTTCCTGTAGATCTTTTTTCTTCCTTTTGAATACCACAAAGGACCATAACATTGAGGTGCTATACATTATTTAACTATTTAATATGGTGGTTAGTATCTAAAACAAAATAAAAAACTTGTACCAATTTACAAAGAAAAGAAACCCGTGCCCCTCCCCGCCACATCTCCATGCCTCAGTTTCCTCCCCTGTACGGTGGTGGCATCGGCATAGGCGACCTCTATGGGCATTTGCACATCCCGTAATTTTAGACATTCCCCCCCACCCTCTGTGGGGGGCCCCCCTGCTGCGTCTGGTCTCCTCTTTGACCTTGGCTTTCCTGAGTCTGTTCGTGATCTGAGGGGACCGCCCCTGTCCTCGCCCAGCCCCTCCACGTGCCCTGGCTGCCTGACCTCTTAGGTCTGCTCCAGCTCCTCGACAAGCCTGTGACAGGAACACACACGCGTCCTCGGAGCTCCCACAGCCTTAAAATAGCAGCTGCGTCTCACTCCCGTGCTCTCCTGAAGCAGCCACGCTTGGTTTTGTCTGGAACTGTCTGGAAATGGAGACAATGGGCCCCACACACCGTCTCTGACTCTCGGGAGCTGGGGGCCTCACGTCAAGGACAAACCTTTGCACCCAATGTCCTTTCTGATCAATGCGGGGTGGGGGGGCCGGATTCAGGGAGAAGAGGGAGGCTCAGAGGGGCCTAACTGCGTGCTCCTTCCTCCAGGAGGGGGATGGGCAACCCTCCCTGGTCCTGGCTGCCCCCCAAGATGGCTGCCCTCCTGAGGCACCCAGTTTGGGTTTACCTCTGAGCAGCTCTGCTCCCCACAAGATAACACCTGATGTAGTCTAAGTACTTTACACCCAAAAGCTCATTTAGTTACACAAAAACCCTCTGAGGTAGGTTCTGCTATTGTCCCCATTTGGCAGAGGAGGCGACTGAGGCAAGTAGCCCAGGTGAACACAGCTACTCAGCGGCAGAGCCAGGCCCAGGCAGCCCGCTCTCTAAACCACAACATATACAGTCCCCATGACTCACGCTTTTGGAGAGGATGGGAAGAACTTTTCATACTGAGAGTGGTGCTAACAAGAGGACCCACCCCAGAGGACCAGGGGGTATAATGGAAGAGCCATTTACAGAGCCAAGGAGGCACAGCGTCCAATCACAAGCTTTTTCTCACCCCAGGACCTTTGCACATGCTGTTTCCTGTGCCTGGAATATTCTTCCCATCCTACCCACCCTTCCACCTACCCTCCCTTTGCCTAACTCTTCCCATAGCTGACCTCCTTTATCTTTTATGTGAGGGGTCAGCGAGAGTCACTCACTTATTTTATTCATTCATTCATTTACAAAATAAGTATCACATGCCTACTATGTGCCAAGCATTATGTTATCAACAAGGCAGACACAGCATCTGCCTTTGTGGGGCTTATAGACCAGAGTTGGGCAGAAATTGTTTGGCCACGAGACTGGCACATAGTAGGTCTTCAGTAAACAAAAGGCAGAATTGGAAGAGTCATAGTGAGGCACAGCTGAGGACGTGGAAGTGGGAGGGCTCTGTACACGGGGCGCACTGAGCTGGCGAGGGCACTTGTCTGCCCCCCTCCCCGCCTCCATGCTTCTGGTGCCCTCTTTCCCAGATGGGGAGAGCAGAAACTGCCTGCCACCTCCCCAAGACGTTTCACAGAACAATGACTGCCAAGCCTCCCAGCTCCTCAGTAGGCCCAGGCTGCTCTGAGTTCTCCAGGCTCAGAGCTCAGTGGTTGCCATGGCAGCAAGTGGGTGCTCCTGCCCCAGCATCCTGTTAACTTCATTAATTCCCTCCGTATCCTCCGAGGCCGTTCTGTGCCAAGGCCCGTGCCAGACCCGGGACATCGAGAGGAGAGAAGACACTCCTGGTCCGGGGGAGCCCTGTCAGAAGGAGGCATGAAAGAGAAGACCACACACACACACGCACACAGGCGTGCACACACACACTCCAGACCCCCGAGCACAAGCAAATGAAAACTCCAGGCATTCACAAGCTCGTGGGGAGAAGACACCCACAGATTAGGAAACGGTGCTCTGCCTGTGGTTCACAGGGTACAGGGGGAGGACCACTCGGGTAGGGCGCCAGGGTAGCCACTGTTGTGTCCAGCAGTATTAGCTATCCACTGCCACACAACAAATTACTCCCAACACGACAAACGGTGATTAGCACACACAGTTTCAGGGTCAGGAGCCCGCAGCAGCCTGGCTGGGTGGTACTGGCTCGAGGTCTCGCAGGGGGTTGCAGTCAAGCGGTCAGCAGGGCCAGCAGGGCCGCAGTCTCCAAAGGGACTAGAGTGTCTGCCTCCACGAACATCCCGTGGCTGTCGGCCGGAGGCTTCGGCTCTCGGTCACGTGGGCCTCTCCACGGGGCTGCTCGAGACGTGGCTTCCCCCAGAGCGAGCGATGCAAGAGAGCGAGCGCACGCCGATCAGCAGAGAAAGACGGAAACCAGCGTCCTGGACCCTCTTCTCAGCAGCGACACGCCGTCACTGCTGCCTTGTGCTACTGGTCACACGGACGAGCCGGCACAATGTAAGGGGCTACATGGGGTGTGAGGGCCAGCAGGTGGGATCGCTGGGTTCATCTTGCATGCCGACCACACTAGGTAACAACCTTGCCTCCTCCCTTGCAATAAAACCCCAATTTCAATCAGATGATCCCTCCCTAGCTCCAAGGAGAGAGTCTGATAGATTTGCATCCATCCGGTAATCCCATTTTCCTTATCTAGAATTGGCTCAGAACGTGCAGATGACCCAATCCTGGCCAAGGGAACCTGAGGGGCTCTTGGAAAATTTTTCCTCCCTACTACAAAAGAAATTATCACACTCTCTCTCGATGTCATGTGCAGATTTGTCTGGAGCTGTGGCAGCCATTTTGCAACCCTGAGGAAAGTCATCACCAATAACTGAAACAGTGAAGAGGAAAGACCTGGTTGTGCCTGAATTAACCAAGTCTGGAACTGTCCTACCTCCAGACTGCTTGTTAAATGAAACGATAAATTTCTAATTGCTTCAGCTTCTTTGAGTTGAGTATTCTGTTACATTCTACCAAGAGTACACCAACAGAAACAGGCACTTCACCAACCACTGGGAAATCAGGGCAGGCTTCCGAGAGGAAGTGCCTTTAAGTTGGGCCTCGATGAATGATCAGGAGTTCACCAGGTCAGTCAGAGGGAGAAAGCACTTTAGATAGTGGGAAGAGCATGACAAAGGCCCAGAGGTCTGAAAGAACAGGTCCTGGGGCGTGAGGCACGTGAGAGCAAGTGGCAGAGGCAAGAGGCGATGCTGGAGGGTGAGCAGGATCTGGGCCGTGGGGGCCCCGCCAGTCAGGTGAAGGTGGCTGGACTTTATCAGAGGGTGATGGGAGCCACAGGGAGGGATGTGGTTCAGCTTTTCAGAAAGACTCCTCTGGAGGCAGAGTGGAGGGGGCAGAGGGGGCAGGGGGGCAGGACGAAAGCAGGAGAGCCGGCTCTGCCATGTGTTTGGACCAGAAGTGTGGCTCACTGCATAGGGGGAGTGCCAGAGCGGCACCAAGGCCCCTGGCTGGATGCAGTAGCCTCCAGAGCTGAGAGGAGGGACTTAGCTCTAGAAAGGGGCAAGGTCAGATCACATTATGCCACTCCCTGCTCTAAAATCATCCAGCAGTTTCTCATCAGACGGAAGGGGTGCTCCAAGTTCCTCCCCCTGGCCTCACAGGCCACAGGTGACGCAGCCCAGCTGACTGCCACCTCCAGCCTCACCGTGCACCACCACCTCCTTGCCCAGCACGCTCTAGTCACGCTGGCCCACTAGTGTCCACAAAGGTGCCAACATTGTTCCTACCTCAGGGCCTTTGCACGTGCAGTTCCCTCTGCCTGGAATGAGCCTTTGTGGCTTTTTAGTCGGCTGGGTACGGCTCAGCCTTCAGGTCATGGCTAAGATGTCACCTTCTCAGAGCTGTCCTCCCCACCACCCCACGTCACCTGTTGATCTTTTACGTCGCCCTGCTTACCTCCTTCTAGCGCTTATCACCACCTGGAAATAGCGCGTGTATTTTTTCATTTGCTCTCTGTTGTCTGTCTGTCTATATTACTGTCTATCTGCCCCCTTGTCATGTTTCCTACCACCTCCCCAGGTCCTAGTACCGTTCAGGGCACAAAGTGGGCACCGATCAATATTTGTGCAGCTCATCCCCACATCTTGGCCTCCGTGTGGAATATGAGGCCTCCCAGGCAGATAAGAAATCACCCCGATAGGCAGGAAGGTACCCAACTCCTTGTCCCATCTTGTTGCCATCACGTCTGGGTTGACCCCGGCAGACTGCGTAAGTAGCTTTGAGGGCAGAGTCTGTGCCTTTCATCTCTCCAGAGTCCGAGCCGAGTCTCTACAAAGATATTCAACAAGCGCTTGTTGTCGTGCAGACCAACAACGGTGATGATGGTGACGAGCTCTGTGCTTGCACACCGACTGGCAGAGATTACTCTGGACTTTCCATTAGTCAGTTAGTCAATCATCAAATAGCTGGGGACTGTGGAAACAGAAGTCTAAGCTGAGGCCCTTACCTGAAAGAATTTATCATCTAAACAGAAGCCAATCAGACTCCAAAGTTAACAGCGCAGGACAGAGGAAAGGGCATGGGCTCTGGAGTCAGACCGGCTTTACTATGCTCCAGGCAACCTCCACCTCCGTCCCTTACTGCTGCGTGACCTGGGCAAGTCCTTAACCTCTCTGTGCCTCTTTTTCCTTGCCTCCAGATGAAGTTAGTCATTCCTATCTCAACAGATTGTGGAACCACAGTTGAGTACATACCGCTCCCTCCACGAACAACCATCAGGACAGAACCGTCGCCAGCACACAGTGCAGAAGTCTCACAGTCCAGTCCTGCGTGTGCTCACACGCAACCCAGCAGCCATCGATAGGTACGGGTATTTGGACTGTTGATTCTAATTGTTCTTGGGAAGCTCCAGCGGCAGGACGCGGGCGCTGGCATCACAGCCAGTGAATTCAACGAACAGTCCTGGCAGCCGAGAGCAGCCTCCACGCGACCTCTCCAAAGCCGTGATTTAAAAGAAAGCACTTGTCTTTTAGAGAGACGTGCTGCAATATTTACAAATAAAACGGCACAATGACAGGCATTTGCTTCAAAATAACCGTGGGAAGGGGAGAGGCGGTGAAAGAACTGGTAAAACGAGAGCGGCCAGAACCTAAAGACTGTTGTAGCCGCAAGACAAGCACATGGGGCTCCAAGCTGTATCAGTCTCCCTGTTTGCAGTTGTGTTTGGAATGTTTCATAATGAAAAGTATATTTTAAAAGCTCTCCAGAGAACCTTGTGAGAAAGATACACTAATTTCCCTGTTTCACAGATGAAGAAGACGAAACACAGAGAGGTTAAGTCACTTGTCCAAGGTCACACAGCTTATTTGGCAACAGAGTCAGAATTCAAATCCAGATTCATGTGACTCCAGACTCAGACCCTGGCCACCCCAGTCACTAGGAAAAAATGACAAGACAGACAAAAATCCATGCAAATGTTCACAGAAAGATATATTTAGTCAAACAACTGAAGAAGAACAGTTTTAAGAGGCCCAAACTGAAATATAAGTTGAAAGAAAACTTATTTTCTTTCAATAATCAATTTGGTGGAGGGGGAGAAACCTTGCCCTTCTTCCTCCATCCTGGTTCTCTTTCTCTTAGGATCAGGGTGGCAATCAATAATAACAGCAATAAATGTGCCCTATCTTGGGGCCGGCCCAGTGGTGTAGCGGTTAAGTTCACGCGCTCTGCCTCAGCAGCCCGGGGTTCGCAGGTTCGGATCCCGGACGCGCACTGACGCACCACTTGTTGAGCCATGCTGTGGCAGCGTCCCATATAAAGTGAAGGAAGATGGGCATGGATGTTAGCCCAGGGCCAGTCTTCCTCAGCAAAAAGAGGAGGATTGGCAGATGTTAGCTCAGGGCTCATCTTCCTCACCAAAAAAAAAAAATGTGTCCTATCTTGCCAACAAGGCTGGCACTCTCCCTGTGCCTCTCAGAGGCCCCCCAGCAGGCCTGGGCACAGAGCCGACCCTCCACAAAGGCTGCCAATTTGGGGCTGGGTGGAGGTGAGGCTGCATCACGGTTCCTGGGAGCCCAGCAGCAGGCTGCAAGTCCAGTTTGCCCCTTCCTGGCTGTGTGACCTTGGGCAAGTCACTCTCTCCCTCTGAGCCTGGTCGGGCCCTTAGCGTTGTGCTGGGCGGGTAGGGCTCACTGAGAAAGCACCCCACACCCCATCCCTGCCTCCTCCATCTTGCAGAAGTAAGCCTTGCAGAGTAATATCATCCCCCTGTGTGAAACCGTCATAAACTGTGAATGAGTGAAAGCCGACTCACTGAGACTGGAGCTCACTCACCCCCTGCACCTCGCGCATCGGCGGGGCCCACGGAGCAGCAGGCAGATGAACGGGCTGAGGACACCTCTCTGACTGTGCAGCCCTAACATCTTCAAACACAGCGTGCCACCAGACAACTCGCTTCCACATGGAGCATACAGCGGGGGCTCACCTGTGCGCTGGGGGCACGTTCCCTCTAGAAGATCGGATCCCCAGCAGGACGCCTAGAATGGGGGTGGCGGTCCCAGCCATGGGGAGCTTAGAGTGATGGGCTGTCTGACCCCTCATTGCAGATGAGGAAGCAATCGGTTGAGAAACAAATTGGAATCTGATGGGTTTGCCTTTCATCCAGGACTGTCTGTCTGTCTGACCACCCAAGGATGCTTTTAAGAGAAGTGAGGAAGCCCTCTGGTGGCGAGTCAGCCGGCTGCTGGAGGAGGTCCTCCCTGAGTGCATGTGGAATAAGGAAGCAGTGCCTGCCCCCATCTGGCAGGAGTCGGGAACGCAGGACTCCTGATCAAAGAGCCAAGAGCACCAACGGCCCAAGCGCCACAATGGCTGGTGAAAGCTGCCTTTTAATGAGCACATACGATGTGCCAGGAGCCATCTCATCTAATCCTCACAATCACTCTGCGAGGGCCCATTCTACAGGAGGGAACACTGAGGCTCCAAGAGGTTTGCTGCTGTGGCCAAGGTCACTCAGATATTCAGTAGCAGGACCAGGGTCAAACCCAGGCCCAAGAGTCCCAAAGCCCAGGATTTATTGGCCAGATGAGGAAGGAGAGAGGAAAAGAATGAAAATAACATGTATTGAGCATCGTCTGTGACCCAGGCAGTGTGCTCCCTTATGACAAGAGCTGCCAGCGCTTACCGAGTGCTCTCTAAGTGCCATGCGTGTACTGTTCTGGGGCATTCCCCACACCAACTCACATAACCCTCATAACAACCCTGGAAAGTAAGTACTATGCGTATTCTCAGTTTATAGATGAGGCATGGGGAGGATGGGTAACCCACCCAGGGCCACGCAGAGGTGAGCTGGGCTCTGAACCCAGGCAGTCCGGAGCTGGGGCCTGCATGTGTAACCTCCCCACTCTGCAGCCTCTCAGACGAGCGCTCAACGCGTCTGTCGACAACCCTAGAGCGACTGCTCCCTGCGCCCACCCCACAGACGAACCAGCAGGCACCAGGGGCTTGCAAGTCGTTCCTGACTCCTCCTGCTCCCTCATCCCCACGTGAAACACTTACCCAGCCCTGCTAAGTCCGTTTGAATTCAATTCATTTCAGAAGGCGTCAGTAGACTTCCCACTCGTGTGCAGATGAGACGAGGAGCAAGTCCTGTGGCTTCAATTTCCTCCCTTCCCTCCATCCCCACAGGCCATATCTTAAACTAGGTTCCATCAGCCTTGGCCTGAAGAATTGCCAAGTCCTCTTCACCAGTCTCCCTGCCTCCGCCTTGCCGCCCTCTGATCCACTTCCCATCCCACACCTAAGAAACGCAAATCTAACTATGCCTCCCTGCACAGAGCCCTCCACGGTCCCTCTGCCTTCAGGATGCAGTCCCAGCCCTTCCGAGACCTTGCACAGCGCTGCCCTTGCTTCATCTCCAGCCTCGTAGCTCAGCAGCCCAGCGCTCTCACAGCCTGTGCTGCAGCCGCGCTAGACACCGCTCACTGTTAGCAAGCAGGCTGTCCGTTGAGCCAGGAGAGCGTGATGGTTAAGAATGCAGGTTCTAAGCCAGACCACCTGGGTTTGAATCCCAGCTCTGCCACGTACAAGCTGTGTGACCCTCACCCACTTATTGAACCTTTCTGGGCCTCGTTTTCCTCATCTTTAAAATAGGGACAATGGCAGTACATTTGTCATAAGGTTGCTGTGCGTTGATATACGCAAAGCACTTAGTAGAGGGCCTGGCTCGTAGGAAGTGCTTGGTAAATGTCCCTTATTGCTACTTTTCATTAAATTTCACCTCCACCGTTACTCGTCGGTGAGGATAGTATTACTCATCAAACACTCCATTTGCTCCCCTATAGTCCCCAGCCCCCTTGCAGTGAGGCAGGGCCACATGACCAGTTTGGCAGCGACACGAGAGTGGAAGTGTCAGAGGTAACCTCCGGGCTGAAGCAGTGAGAAGCCCGTAGGCAATTCTCTAATTGCCCCCTTCCCTGCCGTGGCCACCAAGGAAGCCTCGTGTTGGGATAAAAAAAGCCATAGATCCAGTTTGCCAGGATCACTGAGTCACCACACAGAGAAGGATAGCCTGGGAGAGTCACTGAGACCCACAGCCGACTTGACATGAACACGAAAGGAACACTTGTCCCTGAGATCTAGGAGTTAGTTGCTACCACAGCATAACTTAGCCTGTTCCAACAGACACACCGGCTGTACAACGCTGGGCAAGTTGAATCACCTTTGTAAGTATCTGTTTCCTCATCTGCAATAGAGGACTTGTGTTAGCTTCCTGTGGCTGCTCTAACAAACTTGCCGGCTTAGAACAGCAGAAATTTGGCATTTCACAGTTCTGGAGACCAGAAGTCCGAAATCAGTATCACTGGGCTGAAATCAAGGCATCAGCAGGACCACGCTCCCCGTGGAGGCTCTGGGGAGAACCCGTTCCTTGCCTCTTCCAGCTTCTGGTGGCCGCCAGCACTCCTTGGCTTGTGGCTGCATCACTCCAGTCTCTGCCTCTGCGGTCACATCACCTTCCCCTGTGTGTGTGTCAAATCTCCCTCTGCCTCCCTCCTGTAAGGATACACGTGATAACATTTAGGGCCACCCGAATAATCATCTCCCCACCTGGGGATCCTTAATTTAATCACGTCTGCAAATACCTTTTTTCCTCATAAGTGAACGTTGAGAGGCTCCAGGGATCAGGACCTGACAGTTTGGGTGGGCCGTTTTCAGCTTATCACAGGAATGACGGCAGGACCTGCCTCATAAGGGTTAAGTGAGATCGGGCATGGAAAGTGCTACACGTACTGACGTAGAAAGTGAAAAGAGAAGGGCATCAAACAGCTGGAAGAGATTGCCTTTTTTTTCCAGCTTTATTGAGATATAATTGACATATAATATGGTGTAAGTTTAAGACGTGCAATGCATTGATTTGATATATGTATATACTGCAAAATGACTACCACAATAAGGTTAGTGAACACATCCATCACCTCACTGTTACCACTTGTGTGTGTGTTGAGAACATTTAAGATCTACTCTCTTAGCAACTTTCAAGTATACAATACAGTATTGTCAACTATCGTCACCATGCTGTACATTACATCTCCAGAACTTACTCATCTTACATCTGAAAGTTTGTACCCTTTGAGCACCTTCACCCCTTTCCCCCACACCCTCGCCCCTAGTAACCACCAATCTACTCTCTGTTTCAATAAGGGGTTTTTTTAGATTCCACATATAGGTGAGATTATACAGTATTTGTCTTTCTCTATCTGACACTTCGCTTAGCATAATGCCCTCGAGGTCTAACCATGTTGTCATAAATGGCAGGATTTCCTTCTTTCTCGTGGCTGCATAATATTCCATTGTATATATATACCATATTTTCTTTATCCATTCATCCATTGACGGACACTTAAGGAGTTTCCATGTCTTGGCTACTGTGAATAAAGCTGCAATGAGCATGGGGATGCAGATAGCTCTTCAAGATAGTGAGTTCATTTCCTTTGGATGTATACCCAGAAGTGGGACTGCTGCCTCAGACAGTACTTCTTTTGACTTCTTGAGGAAGAGCCACACTGTTTTCCATAGTGGCTGCACCAATTCACAACCCCACCAATAGTGAGCAAGGGTTCCCTTTTCTCCAAATTCTCTCTAGCACTTCTTATTTCCTATCTTTTTGATAATGGGCATTCTAACAGGTGTGAGGTGATATCTCGTTGTGGTTTTGATATGCATTTCCCTCATGATCAGTGGTGTTGAGCACCTTATCATGTACCTGCTGGCCATTTGTCTGTCTTCTTTGGAAAAATGTCTATTCTATTCCTCCGCCCATTTTTTAACTGGATTATTTGTTTTTTTGCTATTGAGTCTTATGAGTTCCTTCTATATTTTGGATATTAACCCCTTATCAAATATATAGTTTGCAAATATTTTCTCCCATTCCCTGGGTTGCCTTTTCATTTTGTTGATGGTTTCCTTTGCTGTGCAGAAGCTTTTAGTTTGATGTAGTTTCACTTGACTGTTTTTGCTTTTGTTGCTTGTGCTTTTGGTGTTAAATCCAAAAACTCATTGCCAAGACCAATGTCAAGAAGCTTTTTCCCAATGTTTTCTTCAGGGATTTTTACAGTTTCAGATCTCACATTTAAGTTTTTTTAATCTATTTTTAGTTAATTTTTATGAGTGGTGTAAGAGAGAGGTCCAGTTTCATTCTTTTGCATGTGAATATCTAGTTTTCCTAACACCATTCGTTGAAGGGACTATCATTTCCCCCACTGAATATTCTTGGCTCCCTTGTCAAATATAGTTGGCCATATATGTGTGGGTTTATTTCTGGGCTCTCAAGTCTGTTCCATTGATCTGTATGCTAGTTTTTATGCCAGGATCATCCTGTTTTGATTACTATAGCTTTGCAATATAGTTTGAAGTCAAGAAGTGTGATGCCTCCAGCTTTGTTCTTTTTTCTCAAGATTACTCTGGGTATTTGGATTTTTTTGTGGTTCAATACAAATTTTAGGATTGTTTTTTCTGTTTCCATAAAAAATGCCATTGGAATCTTGATAGGAACTGCATTGAATCTGTAGATTGCTTTGGGTAATATGGAGATTTTAACAATATTAATTCTTCCAATTCATAAACATGGGATATCTTTCCATTTACTTGTGTCTTTTTCAGTTTCTTTCATCGTCTTCTAGTTCTCAGTGTACAGAGTTTTCACCTCCTTGATTATATTTATTCCTAAGAATCTTATTGGTTTGATGGTGTTGTAAATGGGATTGTTTTCTTTCTTTTTTTCAGATAGTTTGTTGTTAGATGGTTGTATAGAAATGCAACTGATTTGTGTATGTTGATTTTGTATCTTGCAATTTTACTGAATTTGTTTTTTACTTCTAACAGTTTTTTTGGTGGAGTCTTTAGGGTTTTCTATATATCAGATCGTGTCATCTGCAAACAGAGACAATTTTACTTCTTCCTTTCTGATTTGGACGCCTTTTATTTCTTTTTCTTGCCTGACTGCTCTGGCTAGGACTTCCAGTACTGTGTTGAATAAGACCGATGAGAGTGGGCACCCTTGTCTCACTCCTGATCTTAGAGGAAAAGATTTCAAATTTTCACCATTGAGTATGATGTTAGTTGTGGACTTGTCATGTATGACCTTTATTATGTTGAGGTGCATTCCTTCTATACCCAATTTGTTGAAAGTTTTTATCATGAAAAGATGTTGAATTTTGTCAAATGTTTTTTTCTGCATCTATGGAGATGCTCATATGATTTTATCTTTCATTCTATTAACATGATGTATCACATTTTTTGATTTGTGTATGATGAACCATCCTTGTGTCCCAGGATGAACCCCACTTGTGGGGTATGATCCTTTTAATGTGCTGTTAAATTCAGTTTGCAATGATTTTGTTGAGAATTTTTACAACTGTACTTATGAGGGGTACTGGCCTGTAGTTTTCTTTGCTTGTAGTGTCTTTATCTGGGTTTCACATCAGGGTAGTGCTGGCCTCATAAAATGAGTTTGAGAGTGCTCCCTCCTCTTCAATTTTTGGAAGAGTGTGAGAAGCATAGGTATTAATTCTTTAAATCTTTGGTAGAATTCACCAGTGAAACCCTCTGCTCCTGAGCTTCTCTCGTTGAGAGGTTTTGATTACTGCTTCAATCCCTGTAGTCATTATTGGTCTGTTCATATTTCTACCTCTCCATGATTCAGTCTTTGTAGGTTGTATGTTTTTAGGAATTAATCCATTTCTTCTAGGTTGTCCAATTTGTTGGTATATAATCATTCATAGTAGTCCTTTTTTTTTGTGAGGAAGATCAGCCCTGAGCTAACATCCATGCCAATCCTCCTCCTTTTCTTTCCCCCTTTTTCTCCCCAAAACCCCAGTAGATAGTTGTATGTCATAGTTGCACAACCTTCTGGTTGCTGTATGTGGGACGCCGCCTCAGCATAGCCGGACAAGTGGTGCGCACCCAGGATCCGAACCCGGGCCAGTAGTGGAGCGCGCACACTTAACCGCTAAGCCATGGGGCCGGCCCCCCATAGCAGTCTTTTATGATACTTTGTATTTCTGTGGTATAAGTTGTAACACCTCCTCTTTCACTTATAATTTTATTGATTTGTGTCCTCTCTGTTTTTTCTTGGCTAGTCTAGCTAAAAGTTTGTCAATTTTGTTTATCTTTTCAAAGAACCAACTCTTAGTTTTATTAATCTTTTCCATTGTTTTCCTATTCTCTATTTCACTCATATCTGCTCTATCTTTATTATTTCCTTCCTTCTGTTAACTTTGGGCTCAGTTTGTTCTTTCTTTTCTAGTTCCTTGAGGTGTAATGTTAGGTTTCTTTACTTAATGTGTGTGTTTATAGCTATAAACTTTCCTCTTATAACTACTTTTGCTGCATCCCACAAGTTTTGGTATGTTGTGTTTGTATTTTCATTTGTCTCAAGATATTTTTTTGATTTCCCTTTTGTTTCTTTTTTGATCCATTGGTTGCTCAGGGATGTGTTGTTTAATTTCCACATATTTGTGAATTCTCCACCTTTCATCCTGTTATTGATTATTGGTTTCATATCATCATGGTCATAAAAGATATTTCTTATAATTTCTATCTTCTTGAATTTGTTGAGACTTGTTTTGTGGCCTAACGTATGATCTATCTTAGAAAATGTTCTGTGTGCACTTGAGAAAAATGTGTAGTCTGATGCTGTTGGAAGGAATGTTCTGTATGTATCTGCTATGTCCATTTGGTGTACAGTGTTCAAAGCTTCTGTTTCCTTATTGATTGTCTGTCTGGATGATCTATCCATTGTTGAGAGTGGAGTATTAAAGTCTCCAACTATTATTATATTGCTCTTTATTTCTCCTTTTAGTTCTGTTAGTATTTGCTTTATATATTTAGGTGCTCAAGAAATTGCCTTTCTTGTGCAAAAAGAAGCTATATATTATTTAATACATAGTTCATATATGGTATGTGTGTATATATGTGTGTATATAATCTATATATTTCTATATACAAGTAGTCTATATACTTTTATAGGTATATATATATACCTATAAAAGCATATAGACATTATATATAGTAGTCTAATATATATATATACTATTTATATATAGAAATATGTGTCACTTAACAGGGATACATTCTGAGAAATGTGTCATTAGGCAATTTCATCGTTGTGCAAACATCACAGAGTGTACTTAAACAACCCTAGATGGTACAGCCTACTGCACACCTAGGCTATATGGCACCCATTTTATGGGACCACCAGCCTATACGCGGTCCATCATTGACTGAAACATCGTTATACAGTGCATGACTGTATATATACACATATATACACACATATACACATATATATGTATATAAATACAAATATATATGTATATATAGTATATGTAGTATATGTATAGTACACATATATACATGTAATACTATTTCTAGAAGGAAACATATGAAACTGGTAACTATTGTTGCCTGCAGACAGAAGAACTGAGTACTGGGGGACAGGGGAGGGAGACTTGGGCCCTTCCCAAGCTGATGTCCAGAATGTCCTCAGGCATATTTATACTGCCCTCTATAAGCAATTGGAGGTCAGAAATAGCCCTGGTTTCATGTCATTTCATTCTTACAACCAAAGCAATTAGTTAAATGTCTAACAAAATGTGATCCCATTGATGCAACTTTGAAATCTTTCCTATAATAAATTTTTTTTTAAGTAGATATCCTTGGATGCAGCCATTTGGGAGAGTAATCTGGCAATTCTTTACCTAACTTAAATACACTCATACCCTGCACCCAAGCAATCCACTCCTGGGTGCATACCCCAAAGACATTCTCATGGGCCATGGGAATATTGATTATAGCATGGCTCGTGGCAGTGTGGAGTCAGAGGTAATCCCCAGGTCCCTCACAGCAGAAGTGGCAGATGTGCTAACAGAGATAGACACAAAACAGCCTGGACGGACCTCAAAAACAGTGCTGGATGAAAAGAGTAAGAAACAGACAGTCCAGTGCCATTAATCAAAACAGAACTACGCATTTTAAAGGAGCCCTATGAACAGAATCAGCCTCGTCAAACCCATTAGAATTATTTCCCATTGTAGAAATAAATGACCAACCAAATGAGAAAAGCAAAGGCTAGTTATGCAAAGCTCGCTATAGCTAGGGAGTCAGCCACCATCGCTTACATTTTGGAAGATATTTAAAGGCAAGAAAAGGAGTGGGAACACTTTATAGTGGAAAAAAGGGAAAGTTTTGGGTGTGCTCTGATTAGAGGCTGTCGGCATGGGGAAGCTGTAGGCTAACTAGAAGTGGGATACAATCCTATGTGATTGGTTAGGGGAGCATATTTGGCTTTCTCTGGTCTGTCCTAAGTTGGAAGCAGGGACAAAAATTACAGAATTTGTCAGTTATTAATCAAGTCTTGGTCATTTGGGGCTGATTGTTACAGGGGTTACTGTTTGGCTTCCTGGATTGCTACTAGAGACAGCAGTCTGACTTCCTGCAAGTCTGGCTTAGAGCAGGCTGGCTTCCTGGGCTGCTTATTGATAAGGGGCTGGTTTCCTGCAGGTTGTGGGTTGGAGTTCTATTTTTATATATGATCCGGCCATTGTCCATTTGTATATTCAGTATCTCACCATAGGGGAGGGGAATGGAGATGGATGGAAAGAAAGAAAGGAGAAAGAGAGAGAGGGAGGGAGAGGAGACTTGCACGGACCAAGGATAAGGACTGAGGAGGGTGATCTACTCAACCCTCTCTTCCTGAGGTTGAAAAGAACCAACTTGCAGATTCTAATTATTAGCTCCCCATAGGACAGGCTTTAGAGCAGTGGTTCTCCATCTTTACTACACATTAGAATCATCTGAGCAGTTTTTTAAATCCTAATGCTGAGGCCCTACCCAGACCAATTCATCAGAATCTCAGGCATGGGGTCTAGGCAGCTGGAGTTTTTAGAACTCTCCAAGTGATTCCAAGGTGCAGCCAGGGCTGAAAATCAGGATTTAGATGCAACATCTCATCTGAAACTCGCAGTTGCTAGAGAAACCACTAAAAAATGAAACAAAACAAATAGACTTAAAAAATTGAGTGGAAAACTCATTAAGGAAATTAAAACACTGCATTAAAAACTATTCACTTAATATAAAAGAAAGGAACAGAGGAGGAGAAGAAGAACAGAAAAGACATGAGACATATAGGAAACAAAATAAAATGGCAGACGTAAACCCAGCTGTATTAAATGTAACCTCACATATGATTGGATTAAACAACCCAATCAAAAGGCACTGTCAGACTGAATTGAAAAAAAGACATGATCCAACTACGTGCTTTCTATGGAAGATACACTTTAGATTCAAAGACAAGTAGATTGAAAGTAAAGAGATGGAAGAAGGTATTTCATGCAAACTGCCACCACAAGAAAGCTGAGGGGGCTGTACTAATATCAGACTTTAAAACAACAAATGTTACTAGAAACATTTTATTATTATAATGGAGTCAATCCCCAACAAGAAGATATTACAATTATAAGTATATATGCACCTAATGAGAGGAATCAAAATACATGAAGCAAAAACTGACAGAAATGAAGAGAGAAATAAACAATTCAACAATAATAATTGGAGACATCAATACTCCACTTTCCATAATAGAACAAGTAGATAGAAGAACAACAAGGAAATAAATACTTGAACAACACTATAAGCCAACTAGATCTAATAGACATCTATAGAACTTTCTACTCAACAACAACAAGATACATATTCTTCTCAAGCGCACATGGAACATTCTCCAGGATGGACCATATGCTGGGCCATAAAATAAGCCTCAACACATTTAAAAGGATAGAAATAATACAAAGTATGTCCTCCAATCACATGGAATGAAATTAGAAACCAACAACAGAAAATTTGGGGAAACGAACATATACTTGGAAATGAAACAACACACACCTAAATAACCAATGGGTCAAAGAATACATCAAAAGGGAAATCACAAAATACTTTGAAACAAATGAAAATGAAGGTACAACATACCAACACTTCTGAGATGCAGCAAAAGCAGTGCTTAAAGGGAAATTGATAGCTGTAAATACCTATATTAAAAAAGAAGAAAGATCTCAAATTAATAAGCTAACCTTTCACCTTAAGACACTAGAAAAAGAAAAAACTAAGCCTGAGGCAACAGAAGGAAGAAACTAACAATACAATTGGCCTCTGCTGCTGGCCACTGGTTCCTTGATCTTACAGGATTGTCTGAGAAGCTGTTAAGAACTGCATGTCAGGACTGACCTTCCAGGCAGAGAAAGGCAGAAGTAGTCATCTGTTGGCTCTATCCTCCATCGCTCAAGGGTTCTCCCTTCACTTCTGAAGTCTCAGTCCATAGCATCAGTACGGAAGCCCCAGGACAGAGGTGAGAGGCCCATGGCACTGTCACGTTGTCTTTGAATGGAGCTGCTCAGAAACCTCATGGAAACAGAGAGCCCAGAGTGTCTGGAGGAAAATATAGGTGAGGCTGAGAGATCTGAAGACATGTATGAGGTGCCTAACATGTGCATTGCACCTAGTTGTCATATCTATTTAGTCTTCAATAATCTGGAATAGCCCCACCACCACCACCATTATTTTTGGTTTTGTCTTTCATTGCATCGACGTTTTAAGAGTTCGGATCAGTGGTCTAATGGACTGTCCCACAGTCTGGATGTGTCTGATTGTTTCCTCTGGATCAGATTCAGGTTAAACACATTTGGCAAAAATAACACACGGGCAATATGTCTTTGCCACTAGATCTCACAGGAGGCACATGATGTCAGTTTATCCCATTAATGGCGATGCTAAGTTTGATCGCCTGGTGTGGCAGTTTAGGTCCTCCAAGAAGCAGAGGCCAAGATGGGATTCGATGTGCAAGAGATTTATTGGTGGAAATGCCTGAGAAGGACAAAGGGAGAAGGGGCAGGAGTAGGCAGGGGAGCCTTCAGAGCACTATGCAGGTCTAACACCTGTGAAAGGAGAGAGTGGGGAAGGAGCAGGTAGGAAGAGCCTCAGACTGCAGCACAGCTCTGGAGAAATTCTTGGCCAGGCCTGTGGGGGATCCACAAGCCAAAGGTGCCCAGTAGAGGAATCCCGCATAGGGCAGGAAAGGCCTGGTTCTCGGACCCCCACTGTGCTCAGTCCTGGCTGACAGCGGTAGGTGTGGCCTGAGTGGATCTGTCGTGGATCCAAAGGGGCGGCAGCTGAGGCTGTCAGTCAAATACACTCCCCAGAGCGGGTCCTCTTGAAGGGAGATCTGAACAGAGCCGGCTCGGTGGCCGTCGTACTCGGCGAAGACGGTATCCACCAGATTACTCCACTGCACCCTATTCCTCTTGTAATTGACAAGTAAGGCATGCAGCACGTCTTCAAGACCATGTGAAGATTCTGTTCCACAACCTTTCCCCTGTCGATTTTAGCATTCACTCGTAATCTTTGCCTGAATCAATATTGGTTGCAAAATGATGATTTTCTACTTCTTTCGTCCCTTCTAAATGTATTAATTGGCACTCTACTGTAAAAGAGAACTCCCTTCCTCTTCTTCAGTATCATAAACTCATGAATTTTCAAAAATTCAGTATATTATAATCCAGTCCCATCACTCCTCTTTTTGATGTTTAAATCATCCCCGAAGTGACCAGTGGGAGCCCCTCCAACAGACTCCTGTGTCCTTTTCTTCCTTTTGTCCTGTCCCCACGGGTCTTCCAGCACACCCTTGTGCTCCAGATTCCCCCTGCTTTTCCTGTCCCAACCCTGGCGTCGGCCATTTCAAGGAGCTCCTTTTGGTGAGGAATGGTATTTAGAAACCAAGATCTGAGGAACAGACATGCTCACTGCCGCTTTAGTTTAGTTTTAGCTATCAGTTTGTGACGATGGTTCCAACTGAAGTTCAACACCACAGGTTTCTTCCTCACTTTCCCCCACTCCACATTTGCATCTCGCTTCTTCCACAGTGAGAACTCATCCATATATTAACTTTATTCCACACTACACACAAATCATGTCACCAATGCCACTAGCAACGACAACCACAAAAACCCTACCAAGTGAAGGTCATGACTTATTTGAATTTCTTTTCATCCTTAAAATATATCCGCCTAAGAGTGTACAGCCACAGCCCTGGAATTACTTCCACTGTGTGGTGTTACCATTTTGATGGACGGGTTCATTTGTTTCTATTTGCATTCGATTTGAGGGTTGCTTTTCCCACCATTTTCATTTAATTTTATTTTTTTGATTAGGTAAACTATTTACATGGCTCAAAAGTCAAAAACTATGAAAAGATAGTGACTCTTCCTTCCATCCCTACCTTTCCGGCCCCATTCACACCCATGCCCATCCTTCATTATTTCTGCTTTATTCTTCCCATCTTCCCTTTTTACCAAAAAAAAAGGCAAATAAAGGCAAATACATATACATAGATAAACATAGACATTCTTATTTCTCCTTCTTACAAAAAGATCACATACTATAAGTACTTTTTTGCACTTTCCTTTTTTTCTCTTAAAAATACATCTTGGGAACTACTCCATATCAGTTCCAAGAGATCCTCCTCAATCTATTTGAAAAACGAATTTTTAATTACACAAGCAATACCTGGCTGTCTTCTTGTTTCTCAAAAGCCGAACCTTGCACGTAAGGCTGAAGGCTCTCTCAACACCCCTCCGCTCTCCCGCCTCTCGTGCAGTGCTCCCAAGTTGGGTGTTCATCCTCCAGGCCCTTTCCCATGCGTGTGTGTACCTATATGCACACGGGGAGAAGGGTTCTTTATGTAGACAGTATCGCATTATAAACATCACTCTGCAGACAAGCTTTCTTGACTCAACAACACATGGGGACTCAGCCATGTCGCTAAGTAGCATCCGCCTTCCCTACCTGGCGAAATCCTTCAGCTCCTGAAGACCTAGCTCAAATGTCACCCCCTGTTAAAGCCAGCCACAGCATTGCAAGGCTGAAGTCATCCTTCCTACCCCTGGGCTCCTGCTGCCTGTGGCTTACGCTTCACTATGGCCTTTATCCTGATACAAATATTATATCAGGGAATGATAAAAGATGTGTGCAGTGTCTGTGGCACTCTTCAAGCCCTCAGCATGATGTCAGGACAGGCACATGCTGAGTATGAGTGCTCCTAAGTGCAGGGCCCATGTCTTCACTCAACATTCTTTTGACAAACATTAACTGTGGACCTACTACGTGCCAGGCCCTAGGCTGGGGACCGGGCATAGAGCAGAGAAAAAGGCAGATGTGGCCCACTGGTCAGTTTGGAACTTACTGTGGGGTAGTGGTTAACAGCATGAATTCTTCAGCCAACTGCCTGGGTTCAGACCCTGGCTCTGCTACTTACAAGCTATGTGACCTTGCTGATCCTGTCTTTATTTAAAATTCTGGTACTTTGTTCATCATGTTTCATCTGCATTAATTTTGGTTTTTTTAAATATTACATTAACACATTATTTATCTTGATTCCTGAAGTTTTTTTTGGCACTTCCTTTAAATTTTGCATCTGAGGCGAGTGCCTCACTCAGCTCACCCTGGTCCTGGCCCCTCCTTGTGCAATTACTTAATTCCTTTGTGCCTCAGTTTCCTCATCTGTAAAATGGGGAGAACAACAGCACCTCCCTCCCAGTGTTGCTGTGAGGGTAAATGAGCTCACATTGGTACAGGGCTTACACCAGAACTTAGCGGGGGTCAGGGCATTATGACCATAGTGTCGGGCACGTGGGGAGCACACGGTTAACGTTGGCTGATAAGGGAATACTTCAGTAGCCGCTGCATGCTCGAGATTTAATTCGGCACCTTTTACAATCTTCACATCAAGCAGGGTTTTTCCATAGTTCTCCGGAATACGCAATGTGCTCGGTGGTTCTCTTTGTCCTGCAATGATTTGTTTCAAATGTAATCTCACGGTTCTTTTATGAAGGATGAAAAGCCCTTCTCTCCAACTACTCAGTGTTCTGACAAAACTCCATTCACCTTTGTCTGTGATCACATCTTTTCCCTCTGCGAGCTCTTCGCCGCTCCGGGATCCCTCCCTGGACCTGAGTTACAAATGCGTCTCAGTCACCTGTGACGTTGCTTTCATTTCCTTGCCCCCCTTCACACTCAGGCTACTAATTCCCGAAGGACATTTACAAAAATGTTCCCCCGCTGTACATCTTCTGTCAGAGCAGAACCTAAGGAGTGCCGAGCAGTCCTGCCTCTCTCATTACTTACGATCTTTCAGCTCGTCGCCATCCATCTTTCAGCTCTTCAGTCCATTTATTCCAGCCCCTTCCTGTGCTAGCTGGCTTTTAAATACAGCTCAATTATTAATCTTTCACTAATTGAATTGTGCCTTTTTACTTTCTTACTTCGTAATACACTAATTCTTTTCCCCTCATTTTCCATATTATTTCTACTTACTTTCCATTCAGAATCTTGATGTTCTAGGCCCAATTCTACTCTCTGTCTTCCTGGCCTGTTCAATTCAAAGCAACAAATATTGATCTCCATTTCCGTTTAATACTTCCCTGTTGTCCCCAGTTCCACTTAATGCATCAATTTGTGAAGCCGCTATCTTCCTGAGCCCATTTTCCTTATGATTAACTTCCCAAGAGGGGCCCGTTGCCACAGTCAGAGCCATCGTGGTCCTGGCTCCACGCCTGGGCGTCTCTCCAACCCTGGCCTTGTCCCCCGGTCCCCTGGCACCTCTCAGTGCCTACAGCAACCTTCACCACCTGTGCCTGACGCTGCTGAGAAAAGAAGATGGCCCTGGGGGCGGCCAGACACAGGGAAACTGAGGTACTCCTGGCCCCTGGAACACGAGGCAGAAATGCCAAATGCTTCTCAATCACAATAAGAGCACATTTATTGATTTCCTCCTGGATCCAAGATCTATTCAGGAGAATGGCTTTTGTTTTGGTTTGTTTCCATTTCTAAGTAGTTTCGGTTTTCTCTTTTAGTTTAAACTTGTGTTACTCATGTCTCAATTTTACTGCCCTGTGGTCAAAGGATAAACAATACACTTCCTGCCTTTTGTGTTAATGGCTTCAGGTAGGATCATTTTTTTTTTTTTTTTTTGGTGAGAAAGATTTGCTCTGAGCTAACATCCATTGCCAATCTTCCTCTTTTTTTGCTTGAGGAAGATCAGCCCTGAGATAACATCTGTGCCAATCTTCCTCTATTTTGTATGTGGGACGCCTCTGCAGCATAGCTGACGAGTGGTGCAGGTCAGCACCCAGGATCCAAACCCGCGAACTTGGGCTGCTGAAGCGGAGTGTACGGACCTTTAACCACTGGGCCACGGGGCCAGCCCCTAGGATCCATTTTTGCACTTGGTCCATGGGCATCGTGAAAAAGGTATATTCTTTACTTGCAAAGTACGCAGTCCAGTGTGTCCATGAACTCCACCTCAGAGTTCTCAGGGTAACAGTAGTAAGAGCCACCACTGAGGGCTCGCTGTGTGTCAGGCTCTGTGCTGAGCCCCTTCCACCAATTTTCTCATTTAATTGCTCAGGACCCTGCAAGAAATGTCTCTTGTGATCTTCATCCTACTGATGAGGGAACTAAGGCTGAGAGGTTCAATAACTTCTCCAAGGTCACACAACCAGGGGCGTGGAGCTGGGATTCAAATTTAAGTCTGATTTCTAAGCTCTGGTGTGTTTATAATTAAAGTCTTCCATATCAGGGATTCATGGAGCTCCTGGCGGACAGAAGGAGCCTGCCAGTTATGCGCAGAATACTAACGTACCTGCAGATGTCCATTTTTCTGGGGCAAAGGCTCATTGAGCTCATTAGATTCTCCAGAATTGTCAAGAACCACTGCTCCGTGTCCATATGTATTTTTTGTCTACATGATCTGTCAAAGAATGAGACAGGTGTTTGTTTGTTTCTTTCTTGTTTTGTGTGTGTGTGTGTGTGTGTGTGTGTGTGTGTGTGAGGAAGATCAGCCCTGATAACATCCATGCCAGTCCTCCTCTTTTTGCTGAGGAAGACTGGCCCTGAGCTAACATCCGTGCCCATCTTCCTCCACTTTATGTGTGACGCCGCCACAGCATGGCCTGACAAGCGGTGCGTCGGTGCACGCCCAGGATCTGAACCCAGGCCGCCAACAGCAGAGCACGTGCACTTAACCTCTACGCCGCGGGGAGTAGCGTTTTAACATGCCCCTCCCCTCTTGGGCCTCCTTCTATTTCTTTCTGTTCTGCTTTATCTATTTTGCTGCAATGTGTTCAGCACATCAAGGCCTATGACTCATATCATGGACACATATTGTACTCTTCCTCAACAGAAAATGACGCTCCACAGCTAAATAACTATCTCCAGAATCCAGGTTTCCTTCTTGCTGGCTATGTGACCTTAGACCACACATTCCCCTTCTCTGAACTTTGCTTCTATAAAGTGGGGACCCCATTCTTGTTCTTGGGACCCTGGTTAGACTCAGCAGAAACCCTCGTAAGCCCATGAGGCCAGAAACACGTGTCTACGAATGAATTCCTGTGTCCCCCCTCAGACATCCTCCCTGTCCCCATTCAAGCAGGCAGCCAGCCCCAGGCTCCCCTGCCTCCCAGGAGATTTGAAGCTGGGCTTGTCCTTCCCAAACCTGAGCCCAAGGAGGACTGGGTCTAAAGAATGCAGTGAAGAAGAAGCAGCGGCCCTGATGGCCGACAGCTGACAGCTGCCTCTTGCTCCCGGCCGGGCTGTGCTGGTCCATCCTGAGCGTGCACCATTTCCTAGAATATTAACGTCAGATGAGGACGCTGTCAGATGTGATGGTGATGGAACAGAACAAAAAAAGACCACTCCTAATCATACCCGAGCAGAGAGAAAAACAGAGGCCCCAAGCAGTCCCCCAAATGAGCAAACATCCCTGGCCACCTGACCGGAGTGACTGCTGCCCCCTCCTCCATCTCCTGGTGAAAAGTATCGCCTAATCACTGAATTACCCCGCTTCCTGAAAGCACCCAATCCGAACAAACCCCGCTTCCTCGAGCCCTCCCTCAAGTCCCCTAACCCAGGCCCAACCCGCCAACGAGCCGCTCCTAACCTTCTCGTACCCAGATACCCCAGCCCCCCCCCGCCCCGGTGTGTGTCCCTCTCGAAGCAGCACATAACATACCCAACTTTGTGTGACCACAGGTGTGTGCCTGGGGTCTTTGGCTGGTGGGTGTCAACAAGGGATTTCCCCCAAGACAAAAAGAATCCCCTCCCCAGGCTTGGGAGGAGTGAGCGGGTCTGCAGACCCCTGGGAGAGAAGGGACCTGTGCCCGCCCCTGAGCTGCCCCGTGTGGAGGGGCGGGGGCTCTGCGGAGACCTGGCGATCACCAGAGACCCGGATCCTGGCCTGGGCCGCCCTCAAGCCTCCCCAGGGATCCCGTGCCTCTAGCAGGGTGAGGACATGCTGGGCAGGGGACATGAAGGGACCATGTGGGCCAGAGCCATGAGCCACTCAGCAAGAACAGCTGGACATGACAAACAGAAAGAGCAGCTGCTGGGACCTCGTTCAGTGTGAGAGCCCGGTGGAGCCTGGGGCGGGGTCCCCTCAGAGCGGCTGAGATTAACCTACCCAACAGGCCAGCACGTTGGGGGCAGAGTCAAAAATTAAGTTGATTTAAGAAAATTAGGAAATTAGGTCTCTCTTGGACACTGACATCTGCGGCCTGAGTTTCATACCTACTACACTGGATTGAGTAAAAGGGGAGATTACAGGGACACTGGAGTGTCTTAAGTAATCACAGGGCAGCGCTGCGGTCGGGCTTCCAGAAGGATCTGAATCTGGCCTGAAAAGAAGCCAGAACTTGGTCACTTCCCATTCTTGCTTTTCTCCGCAGGTCTCTTCGATCCCTCTCTCTGCCCTTTCACATGATCCTCCATTCAGTCCCTGTGACAGGAGATGCCACCTCACAGCCCCCGAATGGACCACCCTGTCCCAGCCTGGGGTCCTGGGAAAGCAGAGCCCCAGGCCAAGGGAAGCACTTTGCAGGAGACTGGGATTCAGGGAGCAGGTGGGGGGGGGGGGGGCAGGAGGGAGCAGTGAAGGAGGGAGAGCCATACAAAGATGTGTCACCAAGTGGCCAGGGCTTCAGGTGACCGGTTCCTTGATCCCACAGGCCCACCTGGGGAGCCATCCTTCTTGGGGAAGGGAGGAGAAGGCATCTGTCCATTGACTGCCATCCCTCACTGCCCGTGCCCATATCAGGTCCCCATGTATGAGCTCCTGGAATTCTCCAGGCATCCTTCCCACCCCTGGGAGGGAAGCCCTGGGCAGGAAAGGAGGGCAGATGGATAGCCTGAGCCATGTGCTGTCAGGTTGCCCCTGCATGAAGCTGGTCAGAGCCCATGCAGAACTCACCTGCATAAGGAGTTTCAGGAAGAAACAAGTGAGCCCAGATGCTCTGAGAGGGTGCACAAGTCCAGTGCTACCTCCTTCTGTCAAGCAGCCTATCCAAGTCCAGATGGAATATCTCAGTCACTCTTCTAAATCTCCAGGAATGAGGATCCATTGGCCTGGGTTTGGGCCAGGTTTCATTTCTCCACCCAACAGTGGCCATGTAAACAGAGTCACATAACAGAGCCAAACACGGCTGCAAGGGGCTCACTTCTCTGGGTTAGTGTATTAGTTAGCTATTGCTGCATAACAAATTACCCCAAAGTTCAACAGCTTAAAATAACAAGCATTTACTATCTCACAATTTTTGTGGGTCTGGAACCTGGGCGTGGCATAGCTAGGTTCTTTGACTCAGAGTCTCTCACACTCAAGACATCAGCCTGGACTGCAGTCTCATCTGAAGGCTTCACTGGGAGATGGTTCATGTCCAAGCTCAATCATGGGGCTGTTAACAGGATTCAGTTCCTCGCGGTCATTGGGCTGACAGTCTCAAGGCGTTGCTCGCTTTGGGTTGCCATGTGGACCTCTGCAAAAGACAGCAAACAATGTGGCAGCTGGCTTCTTCACAGCAGGCAAGTGAGAGGGCAAGAGAGGGTAAGCAAGACAGAAGCCAGAATCTTTTTGCAACCTAATCCTATCACTTCTGCTGTATTCTGTTACAACAAGATGCTAGGTCTCGCCACGCTCAAGGGAAAAGGATTACACCAGGATGTGGGATCAGCTGGAGTCAACTTAGAAGCTGCCCACAGGGGCCGGCCCTGTGGCTTAGCGGTTAAGTGCGCGGGCTCTGCTACTGGCGGCCCGGGTTCAGATCCCAGGCGTGCACCGATGCACCGCTTCTCCGGCCCTGCTGAGGCCACGTCCCACATACAGCAACTAGAAGGATGTGCAACTGTGACATACAACTATCTACAGGGGCTTTGGGGGAAAGAAGAAGGAGGATTGGCAATAGATGTTAGCTCAGAGCCAGTCTTCCTCAGCAAAAAGAGGAGGATTAGCATGGATGTTAGCTCAGGGCTGATCTTCCTCACAAAAAAAAAAACGAAGCTGCCCACCACGGCGAGGGAGACAACGGAGGGGGTCACTGGTTCTGGACAGACACCCCAAATGCTGTCCACCACACCTACCCTTCAGGATATCAAGGATTAGGGATACAACCAAGGATCTGGCAACACTCTTGTCACACAGAAGACACTTATCAAAACTGGCTGCCATTTACACGAGGAGGTGGGAGCAGGGCAAGAAATCAGACGGAAAGCTCAAGTAAGTTTATTTCAGGGAAAAAATATTTTTCTTCAATCATTCGAGACCTCAGACCTAATATTGTCTAGCAGTAGCCTGAATGAAGAGGGTTTTTACTTATAGTGCTTCTAAAATAACAAGAAGAAGAAGAAGAATTGCAACATTTTCCTGTCTTAAGGCAACCTCTGGCTACTCTTTCTCCTCCTGACCCTCACTTGGGCTCCTAGGGTTGCTATCCATTTTATATAACTCATCTCTAGTCCTCCCAAGCACCCAGCAGAGGAAGTAAGCATTGAAGGGTTTGAATAGATACAGAACTGAAAAGAACCTTGGTCTAGGACTGCCACTTCCAAGAAGACAGAGGAGACGTATTTTCCCCTATTCCTCTAAGTGCAATTAAAATGCTGGATATCATATATAAGAAAACTCCAAAGCGTGGAGAGAAGAAGGCACAGCTGGGGGCCTCAGGACCCAAGGGATGACACAGTGGGGCCTTCCCTGGGTTGTTTTGTTTCGCTTTTGTTTTGGTTTTGTCCCATCTATCCCAGACTGGATACTGGAGAAGCCAGCAACCCAGAAATGCCAAAGAGTGGACTAAAAATGCCCCACGAACAGCATGCTCTCTCTAGCCAGAAGAGGAGGAAAGGGGCAGCTTGGTAAGACAGAAAACTTTTGCACAATAACTGCTCTGCCCCATCCACACACCACAGAAAACACTGTGTCCCCACCCCTCCCCACACCAGCCACAGCCAAGAGAAGAGTGTAGACTTCCACTCTGGCCAGGCTGTGACAAGTCGCCCTCACATACACCAGAGTGGGGTCAGAGAGGCTGAGCAGGAAGCTGGGACCGTCATCCCTGCTGGTGGTAATGAGGTCCCCCTCTGCGGTGCCAGTGGACACTCTGTGGAAGCCTGGACCCCACCCCAACCCCGAGGTAACAAGGTGCCCCCCACCTCCCCACTAGGGTGATGTCAGAGGAGGTCGTGGTGGAGAGTCAGGAGTTTACCACCACTGGGTGATAACAAGGCCACACACATACACACACACACACAGTGTCAGTGGAGGCCACATGGGGAATAAGAATTCCCAGTGCTGCCCAGCTGTAACCAGAAGACTCACCCCTTAGGTACAAACAAAATCTGAGTGGAAAACCCAGACTTCCATCCTCACTTGGCAGTAACGAGGCACAGCTCCCCTCACCCCCACAACAGTGTCAGAAGATACCTGCTAAAACCTAAGATTTAAACAAGATCCAGAGTCTTATAATATCCAAAATGTCCAAGTTTCAATCAAAAATCACTCATTGGGGTGGAGGAAATGAGGAGATATCGGTCAAAGGGTAGAAACTTTCAGTTACAAAATTAACCTCTTCTGAGGATCTAATGTACAGCATAGTGATTATAGCTAATAATACTGTATCATACTTGAAAGCTGCCAAGAGAGTAGATCTTAAATGTTCTCACCACAAAAAAGAAATGGTAACTATGTGATGGGATGGAGGTGTTAGCTAACATGCCGTGGTGGTAATCATTTTGCAATATATAAATGTATAAAATCAACACATTATACACCTTAAACTTACACAATGTTATATGTCCATTATATCTCAATAAAGTTGAAAAACAATTTAAAAGAAAAACAGTTTTTTTAATCACTCATTCAAGAACCAGGAAGATCTAAACAAAATGAGAAAAGACAATCAACAGACACCAACACCGAGACGACACAGGTGTTAGAATTATCTGACAGGGATTTTAAAGCAGCGATCATAAAAATGCTTCAAACAATTGAGAACAAGCTTGAAACAAATGAAAAAATGGAAAGTCTCAGCAAAGCAATAGATGATATAAAGAAGAACCAAATGGAAATGTTAAAACTAAAAAGTACAATAACCAAAATATAAAACTCAGTGGATGGGCTCGACAGTGGAATGGACAGGATAAAAGAAAGAATCAGCAAACTCGAAGATGCAACAAGAGAAATTATTCTGTCTGAATAACAGAGAGAAAACAGATGGGAAAAAAGGAACAGAGCCTCAGGTACATGTGGGAGTGTAACAAAAGATCTAATATTCATGTCACTGGAGTCCTGGAAGGAGAGGAGAGAGAGAGTGGTGCTGAAAATGATTTGAAGAAATACTGGCTGAAAATTTTCCAAATTTGGCAAAAAATAATAATAATAATAAAAGTCTACAGATTCAAGAAGATGAGCAAATCCCAAACAGGATACACCCAAAGAAATCCACAAGACACATCACAGTCATTCTCCAAAAACTAAAGACAGAGTCTTGAAAGCATCCAGAGAGAAACACCACATTACCAATAGGGGGAAACAATCCAGATGACGGCAGAGTTCTCACCAGAAACCGTGGACGCAGAAGGCAGTGGCACAGCATTTTTCAGGTGCTGAGAGAGAACTGTCAACTCAGAATTGTATATCCAACACAAAATACCCTTCAGGAATGAAGGGGAAATCAAGACATTCTCAGATGAAGGAACACTAAGAGAAGATTTCACCAGCAGACCTATCCTAAAAGAATGGCTAAAGGAAGTTCTCTAAACATAGGAAATGTTAAACGAAGGAATCTTGGAAGATGAGGAAGAAAGGAAGGCACAGAAACAGCAAAAATGTGGGTAAAGACAGTAGATTTTCCTTCTCCTTTGAGTTTTCTAATTATTTATATGATTAGAACAATTTATATAATTGTTTGATGGTTGAAGCAAAAACTCTAACACTGTCTAGTATGATTCTCAGTGCATACAGAAGGAATATTTAAGACAATTATATTATAAATGGGGAAGGATAAAGGACATAAAAGGAGTTAAGCTTTCTATACTTCATTTGAACTCGTAAAATGTTGACACAGTAGACTTTGACAACTTTTGTATATAATGTAATACCTACAGTAACCACTAACAAAAGCCATACAAAGAAATAACACTCAGAAACACTGTAGATCATCTTTTCAGTAAATGGTGCTAGGACAACTGGATAGACACACTTCAAGGGTGTGGGGGCCTGGTTCCTCATCCGGTTGTTTTGCTAGTAGCTGTGTCACACAGCTGGCAAGATGTTTATTTGAGATGGATATCTTTTGAAATGGATGCTTCAGCAATCAAAAGCTTAATGTCATGCATTTTTACTATAATCAAAAAGCTTAATGCCAGAAACTTACATTACAACATGCCTCCAATAAAAATATATATATAGTCAAGAAGACCATGAAAAGATGCTCATCATTCATCACTAGGGAAGTGCAAATCAAATCAAAACCGCAGTGAGATACCACTTCACATTCTCCACATGGTCATAATAAGAAAATGGAAATGAACAAATGTTGGTGAGGATGTGGAGAAACTGGACATTTCATACATTGCTGATGGAAATGTAAAATGTTGCATCCCTTGTGGAAAACAGTTTGGCGGTTCCTCAGTAACTTGAACGTAGAATTACCACACGACCTAGCAATTCCACTCCTGGGTACATATCCAACAGAATTGAAAACAGGTGTTCAAACAAAAACTTATACTCAGATGTTCACAGCAGCACTATTCACAATAGCCAAAAGGTGGAAACAACCCAAACGTCCATCAACTGATGAATGACTAAACATTCATTGTGGGATATCCATACAGTGGTGTATTGGTAACAGCTAAAATTAAAAATAGTGGCACTAACAGATGCTGGAGAGGATGCAGAGAAACTGGCTCTCTCACACATTGCTGGTGAAAATGGAAAATGGTATAGCCGCCACTCTGGAAAAATAGTTTCTTAAATAGGTACAAAACTTATCAGACTCTGAAGGTATTTCAACATCCTTGAACTGAAAGTTTCTCATGGAAAATGAGATTGCAGAGGTAGTTTGAAATCTGAGAGTGCTGAGCAGAAGTTTCCCAAAGACCTGCCCTCCCCAAGCGAAGTGAAGAGGAATGCAACAGGGTGAGCTCTGGAAATTTTCTCCAAGGAGAGAGGGGGACGCCAGCCCCACCGGTCTAGCGGTTAGGATTCAGAGCTCTCACTGCCGTGGTCTGGGTTTGTTTCCTGTTCGGGGAACCACACCACCCGTCTCTCGGCTGTCATACTGGGGTGGCTGTGTGTTGCTGAAAGCTCTGCCACCAGTATGTCAAACACCAGAAAAGCCTCCCATGGTGGACAGGTTTCAGCGGAGCTGCCAGACTAAGACAGACTAGGAAGAAGGACCTGGCCGCCCACTTCAGAAAAAATTGGCCATGAAAACCCTAGGAAGAACAGCGGAGCATTGTCTGATATCACGCAGGGTTCACTCTGCTGTCCACAGGCTTGCTGGGAGTGGGAACCAACTCCACGGCACTAACAACAAAGCAAGAGGGAAGAAGCTTTCTTGCTCTGACTTGAACTGGCTGCCCATACCTGGAATATTGAGGGAGCTGAACTCATTAGGGCACAAGCAGGGAGCAACCTGATTTTACTCCCACCACAGTCTTCAAAACCACTGCCAGGCCTCCCTCCCCCTCTCCCGGCCATGTCTCCCGAAGACCTGTAGCTCTTGCCCTCAGGGTGAGCTTTGTAGGGTCTTCCCAGGCCCCCGCCGCCCCCTCCACTACTGAGGCCCTTTTCTGTCCAGTTCCTGGCAGTGGTGTTTCTATGGCTCCCCTCAGAGACTGCTGCCCTCAGGGTACACCCCTTGGCCTCTTTCCAATGGGAGTGACCAGGCACAGACCCTCAGAGGCCCCTTGTCCTTGCGCAGGGGGCTTTAGGTGGCTGTAGGCCTGCTCCCTGCCCAGAGTGTGTCCTGCCGGGTTCTGGAAGTGGAGTCCATTGCCTCCTGAGCTCTCTCTCTCAGTTCTGCCCTCATGATCTGCAAAACCAGCTGTAACCCTTGGCATTTTCTAGCACAGAGTCAGGTATAGGGGCTCTGGGCCCCAACTATTCCACGAGGCCCAGGCCACGTTCTCCAGAGGACTCCCACCCCACCCCACTGGGGCCCTCCAGGGTCTGCAGTGCAGCAAACATGGGGTTGTTGGTGAGCAGGGAAGGAGATGTCAGCGTCCCTCCTGGCTGACGCCCCCACTCTCTACGAACAGCTGTCTTGAAGATGACCCCTTTCTAGGTCTAAGGAGCTGATGGGGAGAGAACTGAGAAAAGAGAAGGGAAACAGAGCCCCAAACAACTCTCTTTAAAGAAATCCTCACTACCCCCTCCCAATGACTCTTTGGTGTGACCTGGGGTGGCGATGCACTAAGAGACACAACTCCCTCTTATCCCAGGTATTTATTTCTTCCCTGAGCCCCATACACACACAGCTGCTCCACCCCTCCAAAGCACCGGTATACTGACAAGCATGTCTCTCTCCTCCTTAAACATCCTCCAAAGGCTTCTCTGGTACACTTGGATAAAATCCAAAACGCTTCATATGGCCCATCCGTCAACCTGCCATATTTCATGTCACTCTCCTCTTCAACGGCCTTCTCACCATTCCTTGAATGTACCACCTCTGGACCTTTGCACATCCTGTTCCTTGGCCTGCCACCCAATCCAGCGATTAGATAAGTCCCACTTATCCATCAGCTCTCCACTTAAACATGACCTGCTCAGGGCAGCCAGCAGACTGACTGCTTCCCATCATACTCCTTCACGCACCAGTCACGGCCATGGCCATAAGTTCGTGTGCAGCCATAGACATAACAGCATCAACTCTGCAGGAAGACTGCTTCAGTTCAAATTCCGGATCCGCCCCTCACCAGCCGTGAGACCTTGAACAAGTCATTGAATCTCTCCGTGCTTCAGTTTCCTAGTCTGCAAAATAGAAACAAAAATACTACGTACCCCACAGGCCTGTTGTGAGGACTGACTTGTTATACCTAGAGTGCTTAGAAGTGCCTGGCCCAGGCACTATAATGTTTGTATAAATAAGCAAGTAAGTAAAAACATATATGTGATATTAATGGTAGGTTATATAGTAAGATTAAAAAAAAACAAGGCTAGAAACATTTTAAAATCTCCCAAAAAGCATCAAAGATCTAACAATATATGTGTTCCCAGCTCAGGTGACCAAAGAACTCAGGGCCATTTTACCTGGAGGTATTTCCCAGTCTGACCAGTTGAGAGGCTGAATGTCCTTTTGTCAGCCTCAAAGTGCTAGGTGGACACAGTATAGAAGCAGGGCCTGCCAAGGGCAGGGATCTCAGTAAACCCCCTGCACACTTTGGGCTGGGACTCTGACAGGTTGCCTTCTAGGGATAAGGGTGAATGTGAAGGGAGTGAGCCATGGAATAGATTGCAGCCTGGCTTTGCAGCATCAAGCCTGGAACTTAGGCTAAGGGACCCCAAAATCCTTTATAAAGAAAGATAATGTCATGTTAGGCCTCATACTATTTCTACAAATACTTTATCAAATAAAATGTCCAGGAAAACAAATCAAAGATATGAGGAGACCAGATAAAATGAACTAGAAACAGCAGAAACAACAGACCATAGAAATAGACCCATAGAATTCCAGATGTTGGAATTCTCAGACACAGACTGTGAAAGACTGTATTTTATAACACCAAAATGCCACTAATTGTAAGAGACAGCATTATTTTATGTTCTACTAAAAAAAAATTAGGCTGCCAATAGGTCACATTAGCCTCTCATTGCTTTGAAATTTATGTCACCCATGTCGAGAGATTAGGCAATTTTTCCTGCCTTCAGCTGCATTGCTTGGTGAACGATGGGCAATCCTTCACATGGTTTCAGTATCAAAATGCAATGCAGGGCTTCCAGCCAAGAGGGAATAACAGAGACCAGATTTACCCTCCCACCTGCGACAACTGAAAAACGGGACAGAATGCATGAAACAATGGCATTCAAGACATTGGACATCAGACAACAAAGGACAGTGGCTCCTGAGGGACAAGAAACAAAGGAGGGGAGCCCCATGATGCCTTGATCACAGCTCAGGGAGGAGAAACCCTGGCTGCTTCCCTGAGCTGCAGAGAAGGAGCCGGGAGAACAGTAGAAGCCAAGGCAGCTAGAGTTTGCAGAGCAAAGTACTGGAGAGGAAGATTCGCACAGAGAACTCCAGAGATCTGCAAAGGGTCCCCTTCGGGTATCCAGTTGAGTGCTTGTCAGCACATGCATGTGAGGAAACTATGCACGGCCAGGGAAGAACCACCCTTAAAGACCAGAGGGAAATGTGCACAGAGCTCACACAGGGCCCAGAAGAGTACTTATTCCCAACAGCAAGAGTGGAAACCTCACAACTCACAGGGCATCACTTAGGTCTCTAAGAAGGATCTTGCCTTGTAGTGGAAAAAATTAACCCTCGATTAAATGCAGCCTGGTTATGCCTAAAAAACAGAAAGGCAAGAGCCAAAAGGATCGAACTATTTCCAAATAACTTAACTGCATCCCAGAACAAAGCCCAAGGACGTTTATACGAATATAAAAATACCCAGCACCCAGCAAAGTAAAATCCACCATATGCAGAATCCAGCCACATCCTCAGCATCTCTACTGCTAATCCCCCCGTCTGGGCCCCCATCCTCTCTCAGCTGGATGGTTACAGTCACCCCCTAGTAGCTCTTCCCCTTCTCCCCTGGCTCCTGCAGTCAGGATAGGCTGGGTTATGCTGCAGTAAAATAACGCCGAAAAGCCCAGGCACTTAGCCAGCGAGGGTATTGCTCCACACGCACATTCAACACAGGTCTGGAGAGGGGCGCTGCTCATCTGTCTTAGTCCATTCAAGCTGCTGTAAGAAAATGCTACAGACTGGGAGGTTTATAAACAGAAATTTACTCCTCACAGGCTGGAGGCTGGGAAGTCTGAGATCAGGGTGCAGCGTGGTTGGGAGACTTCTCACTGTGTCCTCATCTGGTAGAAGGGGCAGGAGAGCACACTGGGGCCTCTTACAAGGGTACTAACCCATTCATTAGTACCCTAATTAGTACCCTAATTAGTACCATCCATTTGGGAGGAGCTAATCACCTCCCACAGGCCCACCTCCTAATACCATCACCTTGGGGGTTAGATTTCAACATATGAATTTGAGGGGAACACATTCAGACCACAGCCTTGTCGCAGTCTCTCCGGTACCCAGGCTGGCAGAGCAGCCACCTTCTGGAGCAGTGCCAGGCACGAGCGCAGGTGAAATTGCCCATTGGCCCTTCTGCCCGGAAGTGAAACACTTTGCCTCCGTTCACATTTCAGTGGCCAAGGAAGTCACACGCCCCACTCTGAATGCTAGGCGGTGGAAGACTACGATCCACACATGCGCCAAGAGAGCTGAATGTGTTCTCATCCCCGCAGACAGATCATGCTGCACCCCTCTCTCCATTTCCCTCAAGGTCATAGCCAGAGCCCCCAGGGTCCCCACAAGGCCTGGTAGAGCCTCGTGCCCCGCTGCCTCTCTGACCCCACCTGTCCTGCTGCCCTTCCCTGCCCGCTCCCCTCCGGCACACTGACCTCCTCTCTGTTCTCAGACACGCCAGCCACGCTCCCACCGTTGCACCTTCTGGAGGGTTCCAGCATGGAGACTCCCCTCCTTCAAGTCTTTACTCAAAGCCACCTTCCCAGTGAAGCCCACCTGTCCCCCAGCCCCAGCCTCCCAGTCCCCATTAGCCGGCACTGCTTACTTGATCATAACGCTCTTTACCGTCTAACAGGCTGGCCAGTTCCCCTATTGCTTGTTGTCTCTTCCCCGCTACAACGTGCGAGCCACAAGAAAAAGGACCTTTACCTGTTAGTTCCCTGATGTATCCCAAGCACCTCATACAGTGCCTGGCACATATTAAGTACTCAATAAATACTTGTTTACCCAAGTGGCAAATACTTGTATAGATAAATACCAGTGAATACATAACCGGGCTCCCTGAGCTACCTGCACTTTGCAATCATGCTCTGATACACTTTATCTGGGTAAGCAAGGCTGAACCATAACCTTCATAAGCAATGGAACAAATTTATGGGGTAACCAAGCAGTTAGATTCTCCTCGGAATGTGGAGTATGGGGTGTAGGAAGAGTTGCGCACGATTAAACAGTATTGGGGTCGGGCGGCGCTTTGGCGGCCATGACAGGTTGCCACCTTGTGGCTGAATGAGGAAATGCACCCAGTCTGACTTGGGGAAGCCCTTACGGGTGGCGACCTCCACCACTGACCACACTTCCTCTTTCTGCGAGTTTCTCCAGGCTGTGTGAACAAGGTGGGAGTCCAGCTCGGCCCCCCCAGAGTCCTGCGGAGTATGTGTCCATTGCCCTGAAATGTAACCCAAAGTTTTTTGTGATCAATATGATCTTTCACGCACTCAGGCATCCATTGATTCATCCATTCATTGCTTCCACCAACATTAGCTGAGCCAGGCACCAGGAGTCGGACGCTGTGGGGAAGCAGAGGCCCTGCCCTTCTTGTGGAAAGGACGGCCACTCATTTATTCAACAACTGTTGACCGAGAACCTGCTGGCCTGTGCTGGCCTTGGCCAGTGAGAGCTAATGAGCCACACAGACTGAACGCCAGGTGACAGAGCTGGCGTTCCGGGTGGCAGATAAATAAAAGGATGACAACAGTGACACGTGCCGTGGAGGAAATGCACATGGAGAGAGATGGGGCTACTTTAGGGAAGGCCTCGGAAGAGACGACATTTAAACTAAGGCCTTAAGACAGGAATGAGCCAGTTAAAGGAAAAGCATTCCTGGATGAGGGAACAGCATGTGCAAAGTGGCGAGTGTTCTAGGAATGGAGAGAAGGGCAGAGTGGCTGGAGGGGAGTGTACTAGGGGAGAGGGACGAGATGAGCTCAAAAGGTCAACAGAGGCCAGATCCTGCCGGGCTTTCAGGGCTGTGGTGAGGACTTGGCCTTTATCGATATTATCTAACTTGCCTTTTCTAAAGACCCATCTGGCTGGGGATAGAGAACGGCTTTAGAGGGTGTCTTAGTCCATTCAGGCTGCTATAACAGAATATTATAGACTGGCCGGCTTATAAACAGGAAATTTACTCTTCACGGTTCTGGAGGCTGGGAATTCCAAGATCAAGGTGCCAATTTTGAGTCTGGTGAGAGCCCACTTCCTAGTTCATAAACAGCCATCTTCTCGCTGTGTCCTCATGCGGCAGAGGGGCGAGGGAGCTCTCTGGGGTCTCTTCTATCAGGGCACTAATCCCACTCGTATGGGCTCCACCCTCATGACCTAGTCACCCCCCAGAGACCTTACCTCCAAACTCCTCACATTGGGGGTTCGATGTCAACATGAATTTTGGGGTGACACAAACACTCAGTCTACAGCAGAAGGGCATCCACTTCATGGGGGGAGTGGATACAAACATTAAGAGGACACCAGTCCTGTCCTCAAGGGGGCTCTGCCTTCAGTGGAAAGAACATGGGTCAGGCAGCCCAGGAGATGTGAGTTCAGATCCCAGCTCCCCGACTTCCTGTGCTGTGACCCCGGGCAACTTCCCTAAGCCTTGGTTTTCTCACTTGAAAACAGGGAAACTAATACTCACGATACTGGCTCAAGACAAGGTTGACATAAGCGAAGGCATGTTGTAGAAGAGAAACCCTACTGTAACTTTGAATGACCTCTGACTAAATAACCCAGCTGGATCTGCACCCTCCAGGAGCTCTAACTGCTCTGTAGATTTGACGACCCCTGCTTGTGCATGTACCTCCCGGCTGCGATAAGAAGATAACGTTGTTCTTTTGAGTTCCTTAGGAATGTGATGACCCCCAAACAGGGAGTCTATGCCGATAGCCATCATCAATGAAAACTGAAAGATCTGGTGTGGCACTCCCAGTCTGTAACGCCAGAAGGTCAACACTCCTAACCCCCTCCCCTATAACCCACCGGCCTACATAACTGCCCCCTTAAGATGGTTTTTTTCACACATTAGTCGGCCATCTTCCCTCTTGCTAGCAAGCTGTAATAAACAGTCCTTTTTATCCCACCATGTTGCCTCTTGACTACTGGCACGTCTTGCGGCGAGCAGAAGGCCCCACGTTGGGCAGTAACACTCACGCTGCAGATTTGTTGGGCGAATAAGATAGAGAAATGGATATGGAAGGTCTGGTGCTACGCACAGCAGCTGGTAGGTGCTCAACAAAATTCCCATCACCACACACACACAACATCCCTTCACAAAGAAGGGAAGAGACGGGTATACATACAACCTGTAAGCACACAGGAGGCAGAGGTGAAAGCAGTGCTAAAGGGACAGGTCAAGGAGGCCTTGAATGCCGACCTAAGGCACATGAACATCTGTGAGCAGTGGGAGCCAGTGAGGGTTTCTAGGCAGGGGAGGACCATGAACACAGTTTCCTTTTAGGAGGAAGGTAATTTTGGCAGCCAGGAAGAGAGAGAGAGAATGTGAAAGGAAGGAAGTTATGGTCTCCTACCTCTGGCCCCTGAGATGTAACTTGTAACTCCTCCCCACCCCCGGGGCTCTGCTCCCAGCCTGGGTGCCTGGAACTTTGCTTTAAGCCTCAGGATCTATTCCACAGGACCGTGTGTGCCCAGCATCTAAGCATTCGCAGCTTTGGCCGTGTTCATTATGAGCATCTTGCCACACCAGCCGATCAGACAGCAGTCTCAGAGGGAAAGTCTCTCTTTCCAAGGTCCCTGCCTTCGCCCTGGAAACAAGCCTGATTCCCTCTCAGAGGCAGCCAATGGAGAGAGACAGAAAAGGCGCAGCCCCAGCTTCCTGGGCCTGGCTGTCCGTCCTGGAACTGGAACTGGGGAGAAGTGCAGCCTGCCACCCCGGCAGACACCAAAAATCATGAGAAGACCACAACCTAATTCAGATTGATGGACTCCATGCAGCTCGAATGTGTACCCTCCTCCCAAATAAACCTGCCATACGGAGCTCTGCGGTCCGTTGGCTCCAGCATTGATTTTCTATGGTCTGCAGCTCTCAAGCTTGCAAAACACCCTTCTGGGACAGGAATTTAGAAGAAGGAAGTCAGCTAAGGCAGCAGATTTACCTTCTTCTCTGCCCTGTCCTCTCCACACCCCAATAAGGGAGAAAGCCAGTGTTCCCAGAAGCAGTGTGGACGGGGAAGCTCGGCGTGAAGACGCCTCTAGGGGACAGGTGGGGACAGAAGCAAGCCCAGCCCTGGAGGTTCCATTACAGCCAGTGAGGACTCAGGTTAGAGTTAAGGAGACGGAGATGGCTTCATTCATCCCACAAGAATGTCCTCGGGGCCTCTCGGTGCTGGTCTGTGCCAGATGCTGGGGGATTTGAGACAAATAAGATCCCTTCCAGCTCCGTGGGAGCTCAGAGTTGGCAAAGGAGTCAGATCTATGAGAAGGCCATTCCAGCCCAGAACGACGGCTGCGGCAAAGCACAGTGACAGCCAGGCGAGGAGTAATCACATATCCGGGAGGCGGGGCTGCCGGGAGGAAGCGACATCCAAGCTGGGTTTTGACGGCCAAATAAGAGGTCACTGGCAGACAAGGCGGGAAAGTGAATAGCTTATGCCAAGGCATGTAGGTAGGAGAAAGCAGAATATATTTTCTTCTGAAGATGACAAGTCATTTCTATTTTGGGGATGTGGGGAAAACGGAGGCAGCTGGTGGGAGATGAGGCTGGACACTCAATCGGGGGCTAAAAAGAGGGTCAGGACTAGGAAGGAGTGGATGCAGCTCATGGCAGAGTGGGGATTAAAATTAGGTTCAAAATTTGACACGGGTTAAAGGGAGATATTTGGCTATATCAGATTGGCTGGTAAAAACAATAACAAAAATACACATGCTTTACATTTAGACCTCAGAACATGCCTGGGAGGTCAGGGGCTATTCTTTTCCCATCCTACAGATGGGGAGATGGAGGTACAGAGAGGTCAATGACTTGCCCAAGGTCACGCACGTGGTAAGTGGTGGTTGCCAGGGGCTGGGGGTGGGGGAATGGGGAGTTAATGTTTAATGGGTACAGAGTTTCAGTTTGGGAAGATCAAAAAAGTCCTGGAGATGGATGGTGGTGATGTTTGCACAACAATGTGAATGTACTTAATGCCACTGAACTGTATACTTACAAATGGTTAAAATGGTAAATTTAACGTCACGTATATTTTACCACAATAAAAAAAAAAAAAGACAAAACAAGGGCGTGGAGAGATGCAGTACTGCATCTGCTGCTACGGGCAGGTGGGGAGGAAAGTCTGTCTTCCCGGGCCAGACCTGCCGCTGCAGAAGAGCGAACACGTCCAGGGGGGCTGAGGACCCGGCTTTGCTGCTAAGTGTGTGACGGGGCAGGTCTCGTGGCCTTTCTGGGAGAACCGAGGAAGCTGGCTGATTCACAGATTTCCTCCAGCGGCTGCCTCCTGCGGCAAGGCCTTATTAGGAAGGCCGGGCTCACGCAGAGGATGAGGTAAAAAGCACAGAAAAGCCAGGCCTCCACAGACTGCACATTTCCAAGTCCGCTGACTTGCGATCCTGCTTCGGAAGAACGTGCCTCCCAGGAATTATATCATGAGGGTCCAGCTTCAAACAGATGGCACCCTCCAGCTGGGTCAACAGGGAAGTTTACTAAGTCCGTTTACAAACGTGTGGCCAGAGCTTAAGGAACCAAAAGGGGATAGGCCGTTACCACTCTTAGCCGGCAAAGTGGCTCCAGGAACCCCAAGAGGGCTGACATGGGGAAGGTCCCTTTGGCAAGGACAACCCTGCAGGAAGGGAGCCCAGGAAATGAATGCCCAGACCTCTCCCTCCTCCTGCCCTCAGCCTCCTGCCAGGGCCTCCCACTGGCCAAGCCCAAGAAGCCAGAAGACAGGCAGCCCATCAGTGAAGTCCGCACAGGCCAGCCTGCAGGGCCAGAGCAGGGTGGCAAGGACCTCGGAGGGGCAAATGGAGGGGCGGATTGAAAGTGAATCCAAACTATCCCGCAGCCTGGCCACGGCTGCTGAGAAGCGTCCTCCCCTGATGACCCCACCCTCCTTCAATGGCTGACTTCGGACCCAGGGAGGGAAGGAGCCCAGGGCTCTTTCAGGCCTGGAGGGGTCCTAGTGGTTTGTTGGAAAGAGCCCATGTTTACCAGTGTGAGAGCACTGGCCAGGGCCTACACCTCCTATCCACGCACTGATGCGTCCATTCACTCAGACATTTGTTCAGCCAACACCTCCTGATAATGACCGGGTGCCAAGCCAGGGCTGGAGGCACCAGATGAAGAAACGTGGGGCAGCCCCAGCCACCCTTAGCTTCAGCTTGTGAAATACGCCTCCAGCCACAGAGCGATGGGTTCTCTCCTCCAGTTCTGTGCGCTGGAGGCTGCTCTCAGTCACCTCCTCTGTAATATGAGTCAACCTCCTCGTCCACCCAGAGTTGTGCTGAGGATTCAAAGAACATTTCCCAGCAGCAGTAGGCCCTGCACCTGGCCTGGAGTAAGAGCTCCACATTTGGGAATCAATGGCCTTGTTAACAAGCACCCATCCACCCCTCACTCATTTTCACCACCCTATTACCCTGTTTTGCTGCTATTGTTGCAATTATATTGTACTATACTTGCATTTGCTGCCGTTTTTCTCTCTCACTCTCCCCAGCTCTCAGTGTAAGCCCAGGAGAAGAAGACACCGGCCTCGTGCTCCTCCCTGAATCTCCAGGGCTTGGGGCCGACATTTATACTGTGGCCAGACATTGCTCGTGGCTCCACATGCGCTTAATCGTGAGGACAGCCCTGGTCGGGAGGCAGTAGTACCAGGCCCATTTTATAGATGAAGAAACTGAGCCCAGAGAGGTTAAGCAGCTCGCCCAAGGTCACAGAGTCAGAAGCGGCAGAGCCGGAATTTGACCGGAGAGCCCGGCCCTCAAATCTGGCGCCGGACGGCGTCTCACGGGGCGAGCGAGCGCTGGAACGAACCGACCAGTCAATCAGTGAACGCGCGGCGGATACGCGCCCGTCCCCTCCCCCGGCCGCGGTGGCTCGGCGCCGGGACAAAGACGCGGCGGAGGCCGGACGTGGGCCAGCCGGGTCCGCGCGGGGGCCGGGGGTGGGGCCGGCCCTTTAAGGGGGCGGGCCGGCGGCGCGGGGGGCGGCGCGGGGGGCGGGCCGGGGGCGGCGGGCCGGGCCGGAGGGCGCGCGGAGCGAAGGGCGGCGGCGGCGGCGGCTCGTGCTCGGCCCGGGCTCCGATCGCGCTCGGCCCCGCTCCCGGCCCGCGGCGCCCCGCACCCGCGCCGGCCCGCCCGGCCCCGCGAGGAGCGGCCATGCCGCCGCGGCGCAGCATCGTGGAGGTGAAGGTGCTGGACGTGCAGAAGCGGCGGGTGCCCAACAAGCATTATGTGAGTGCGCCCCACGCCCCCTCGAGCGCGCCCCGCCGGGCGACCGGGAGCCCCCGCTCTGCACATCTGCCTCCTGCGCTCGCCGCGCGGCCCTGCGCTCGCGGCGCGGCCCGCGCTCCCGCTCCCCCGCTCCTCCCCCTCCCCCTCCTCTCTTTTGCCCCTTCTCCTCCCTCGCGTCCTCCCGCCGCGCCCCCGCTCGCCTCTCTGCCGCTCCTCTTCGCCTTTCCGCCTGCCCCTTGTCACCCGCACTCCCGTCCTGCCCGCCCGTGGAGGAGTCTGGCCCCCGCGGGTGTCGGGCGCAGAGCGACGGGAAGAGGGAGGGAAGGAGCGCCTGTTCTCGGGCCGCCGGCCCTGCCCGTCCTGTCTGAGACGCGCTCGCACCCGCAGTGCCCAGCCACAGGTAGCCCTCCAAGTTTGGCTCTGTCCTTCCGGAGGAGCCAACCTGAGCGATGGAGCCCTCGGAGAACGGATCCTCCGAGTGCCTGCACCTTGAAACGGTTAATCAAACAGTCCCTGCCTCTTGTCTCCCATCCTTCTGTTTTAAAATGTATGAAAGTTTTCTCCTGGTATCTCCCTCTTAAATGGGGCTCTTGTTTCGAGCTGGGGAGGACTGGAGAAAATGGGCCACTAGCGTCATTTTGCGGCTGGGAAGGTTGAGGCTCGAAGGGGCTGCAGGTTCTAGACCTGGGAGTTGCGTTCAGGTCTTCCCTGCCTCTGGGAGGTGGGCCTGGGGCAGATGGTGACCCGCGAGTGGGAAGTGGCTTCCACCTAGCAGCCTAGGAGCTGAATGTGGGGGTTCACGGGGCCCTGGGACCACTTCAGAGGTTCCGGGTGAAGGATGACGAGGATGTGGGTTGTTGGGCCCAGGGGAGGCCTTGGGGTGGCCTCTCTGAGGAGGGAAGGGGGCTGTGGCGTCTCTGGTGGTGAGAAGGGGGCAGTGGCAGCGCCTTGCTGCAGAGAAGTTAACCAGGAAGGAAAAAAGAGCAAGAGGGAGGGAAAAACCCTAACAAAGAAGTGTAGACAATGAATAGCAGAGGGCGTTGGCTGGCTGAATTCAGCTGCTTGGCCTCCCTGCGGTCCTCTTTGGATCTCTTTTCTTAAGGGGCTCGTTCTTATACAGCAGATCTGCATGCCCTCCATGAGTGGCCTGTAAAATTCCGAAAGGAGATCCCGGGAACCCACTCTGCACTCCACCAGAAAGGGTGTGCTGTGTGAATCTGTATTGTTATTGGCTGGGCAGCCAGTTACTCAGCCCATAGCCAGGCAGTGGGAAGCTATTTCCTGGACCTGTGGCATCTTTAAATAGAGTGAAGTTTCCCTCTATTCCAGGGCTGAGCTAAATTGTCTTTTTGTCTTTTTTTTTTTTTTTTAATTCATTAACTGTTTCAAATGCTGCCAAATCTTGGTTTCTTGTTTGAGCCTGTTGGGTGTGTAACTGAGTTGCCTCTTTGGTATGAGGACCGTTTTCACCAGCATGGCAACAGGAGAAAGCTTGCCATTCTCCATGCTGCATCGCGCCAGATCTGTGAGCTGGCAAAGCCAGAATAGACACCGCCACCAAGACCTGGGTGTCATCGTCCACTTGTCCTCTCCCGCCTCTCCCATCGTGCGTGACTCAGGCAGAGGTTCTTAAGCCCATTTGACGGATGAGGAAACTAAGGCTCAGAAAGGTCGGGTCCTGGGACCGACCTGGTGGTGCAAACGGTTAAGTGCGCGCGCTCCGCCGTGTTGGCCCGGGGTTCGCTGGTTCGGATCCTGGGCGTGCACTGACGCACCACTTGTCAAGCCATGCTGTGGCGGCATCCCATATAAAGTGGAGGAAGATGGGCACGGAGGTTAGCCCAGGGCCAGTCTTCCTCCGCAAAAAAAAAAAAAAAGAGAGAGAGAGGAGGATTGGCAGGTGTTAGCTCAGGGCTGATCTTCCTCACAAAAAAAAAAAAATGGTCAGGCTCTTCGCCTGAGGTTATAGTCAGGCGCAGAGTAGGGATGTAAATCCAAGTCTGTTGGCCCCAAAAAGTAGCATTCCCCCAGACCACACCACTTTCCAGATCCCACACCCCACAGTTTCCCTGACAAAGTCCACTTAGAACCCGGGAGATCTGCCATCATTTGTGATCACCCCAAGGCTTTTCGTTCTCTGCTTAGTCAGATCCCTCCCTGCCAGTTTTTTGAAAGTTCTGCAGCTTTGAGGGGCATCTTTCTAAGCTTTCAACCGATTTTTAGGGGCCCCTGGAGACAGGTCTCTAAATGTTAAAATATGGATTTGGGTTCAGATCTTGGCCTCACAGCTTGCTAGCTGTGTGGCCTCTCCGAGCCTCGGTTTCCTAAGATGTAGGATGGAAGTTATGGTGCCCGCTTCCTGGGGGAGGGCCCATGTGACTGGCAAGGTTGGCATTCCATAACCGTTAGATGCCTGCGTCCCCGCCCCGTGGTGTCCATGTCACTCTGGTTGGGAACGTGGTGAAGTCATGTGGGGAGGGATTTCACCAAGAACTTGTGCTTCTGCATGTAGGTTTCCCTACCCCGTGGTGTCCGTGTCACTTTCTTTTTTTTTTTTTTTTGTGAGGAAGATCAGCCCTGAGCTAACATCCGTGCTAATCCTCCTCTTTTTGCTGAGGAAGACCGGCTCTGAGCTAACATCTATTGCCAATCCTCCTCCATTTTTTTTTTTTCTCCAAAGCCCCAGTAGATAGTTGTACGTCATGTTGCACATCCTTCTAGTTGCTGTATGTGGGACGCGGCCTCAGCGTGGCCGGAGAAGCCATGCGTCAGTGCGCGCCCGGGATCCGAACCCGGGCCGCCAGTAGCGGAGCACGCGCACTTAACCACTAAGCCACGGGGCCGGCCCTCCATGTCACTTTCATTGGGAACATGCCAAAGTCACATGGGGAGGGATTTCACCAAGAACTTGTTTTTCTGCATGTGGGTTTAGTCACTTTTGTGATTCAAGGGGGTCCCCTCCCCTCTATCCGGCCTTTTGGGTTCATCAAATGAAGAGGGGCAGTGGGTTGAACTGAAGCGTGAGTCATCCACAGGAACAGAGAAAATTTAGTGCCATGAAGGCAGGGAATCTGAAACCCACCAGAAACTGCTAGTGACCTCTGCTCCCATTCTCAAGCCATACCTGCCCTGCCACTCTAGAAGGGATGGGCATGGCGGCAGCTATTGGCGTGGCCCTGGACTTTCATCCCATTGGGTATCCCCCTTTCTGAACCTGGCCCAGCCACCCTAGAGAGAGAGCATGAGCAGAGGAGTTGGACAGTCCTGGGCTCTGCCACTTCCTGCTGTGTGACCTTGGGCTGGTCGATTTACCTCTCTGAGCTTCAGCTTCTATAATCTGCAGATTGTAAACACTGCTACTTCCCTCTAGGGCAGAATTTCTCAACTCTGACACTGTTGACATTTGGGGCCGGACCTTTCTTTGTTGTGGGGGGCTGCCCTGCGCATTGTAGAATGTTCAGCAGCATCTCTAGTTTCTACCCACTAGATGCCAGTAGCATCCTCCTCCCCAACTGTGACAACCAAAAATGTCTCTAAACATTTTGAGGGGGGCAAAATCACATACACCCCTACCGCCAGCGCCCTGCCCCAACCACTGCATTAGAATATACACGTCAGTTATGGAGAGTTCTGGTCACCATGCCCCCTAATTCCCCCCCCCGCCCGATTTGCAGCTACTTCGGCCACCACCTGCTCGTCCGTCAGTTGCCTTGGAGGGGACAAGTCACAGGTGCCACAGATGTCATTGGAGAACTGCACATGGAGCTCAGGGCTGCCTGTCAGAGGTGGGCCGCCTGTCCACCTGGAATGGTGTCTTCTCCATGATCAGGGAGGCATCCTCTCCATGCCCGGCCCCAGCTTCCTTCACCTGTGGGCAGAGACATCATCAGCGGGCCCAGGGGCAGAGCCACAGGCCAGAGCTGGAGAACGCAGGGGCAGAAGCTCCCAGGGCCTCTGAGATCCCAGCGGTGGGGTGGGGGTTATTGTTGACAGCACTATCAGTGATATTGTTTGGAGAGGGTGCCCTTGCAGCCGTCCCCTCTGTCAGAGGCAGAGAGGGGAAGACTTGGGGGGCTGCTGCCTTTCTCTGCCAGCACCTTTCCTGCCCCAGAGCCCGGGGCCTTCTGGAAAGGGGGCTTTCAAGTGTGACACCCTGGGAGACCCTTCCTGGCCAGGTTCTCTTCCGGCCTGAAGGGAGGAGGAAGGACTCCCTGTGAGTTTTAGGGGTTATATTTCGACCATCCCGTTTCCTGCACTAGAGAGGGATGTGCAGAAGCCTGGGGCTTGGAACAGAGTCTCTGGCACCAGGGCCAGGAGATGCTGCTTGCTCTGTCCTGAGCTCTTGAGATGTGAAGAGGAACAAGATGGCGCTAGTAGTTAGAGCAGCAAGAATCGTAATAATAGCTGAAGTTTGATCCGTCCTCGTGGGCCGGGCACTGGATTAAGCTCTGTGTGTGTATTTAGTCATCACAACAGCCCTTTCATTATATTCACATGATGTTTCAGGTATACGGATACATAGGATAAAATAAACGCTGTCTGTCCACCATCCAGCTCTATCAGATCTTTATATTTTGCCATATTTGTTTCAAATCATTTTCATTTTTATTTTTTAAGAAATAAAATATCGCAGATGTAAAGCCCCCTGTGTGCCCTCCCCAACACCCACCCTCCAAAAATCAGTGTTCTGCATTTGGTATTATCATCCCCATGTGCATTTTAAAAATAGACTAATGTGATTTTTTTCCCTTATTGGCTTTATTGAGGTATATTTTACATACCATAAAATTCACCTATTGTATGTGTACAGTTTGCTGATTTTTAAAATAAATTTATAGAGCTGCGTAACCATCATCACAATCCAGTTTTATAACATTTCCATCACCCCCCAAAAAGATCCCTTGCACCCATTTGCAGTCAGTCCCCTTCCCACCCCAACCCGGTGCACCTTTTAATGTTTTTACCTTTTTAACCCTCCCCCAAATCTTGTATTGAATATTTTAGAACTATATAAAGACATTACACATTTGAGATCTATGTTGATCCATGTCGCTGCTGTTCATTTCCACTGCTGTGTAATGTTGCTTTTATGAGTATTCCCCTATTTACTCCAGCTCCTACTGGGAACTTTTAGCGTGTTCCCAGCAGTTCACTTCCGAGTAGCTGCTTCCTTGAGCACGCACCTGCGGTGGGATTGCTGGGTCTCGGCCTTCATGCATCTTCATCCCCAGGAGCAGTGTCTGCGGGTCCCTTTGCTCTGTGTCCTTGCTGACACTCCAAATTGTGAGACTTTTTCGTTCTTGCCAATCTGGTGGATGCTGGTGCCTGTTTGCATGTCCCTGCTTGCTGCTGAGGTTGAGCGTCTTTCACGCCTCTGTTGGCCATTTGAGTTTTCACCCCTATAAATTACCTGTTTTATCTTTTGCCCCTTTTTCAGTATATTGGGTTATCTTCTATTAATTTGTACAATTTATTTGTACTTCTAATCCTTCAGTAGTTACATTAGTGTTCCCATTTTCCCCTTGAGACTGGAGGCTCAGAGAGGTGGAGGCATGTGCCTGAGGTCACACAGCAAGGGGTGGTAGCGTGAGGATTGAGCCAGATGCCTATGTGTCTGGGAGAGGTGGCGGCTCTGTGATCCCACCCCTGAGTCAAGGGACCTGGGGGGTTCACTTCAGCTTCTGGGGCCCAGTTTCCCCACCCTGGCCCTTCCCTCATCTCACTGTTCCCTCAGCCTGGATGATGAAGCGCAAAGCCACCACCAGCCCTCAGTCGTTCTTGCTCGAGGAAGGCCCTGGGTAGATGGTGCCCCTGGAGTGATAGGTTGGCAGACCCTATGCTGCCGTGCGTGAAACCCCTCTCTTCCGTTTGCCAGGCTGTAAGAGCCCAGGGGTCACTGTTCTGAGCAGCTGACTTTGCAGGGTGAACCACACCCTTATCGGGCACTACCAGCATTCTCGTCTCAGCCTATGGGAGGCCTCAGGCTGGCGATCTCAGGGGTCTAGTTCAAACCATGAATCTGCTGCCCAAATTAGCTGCCTTCTGTTTGCCAGCCACCAGTTGCCTCCGCCCAGCCACCCCTGGCACCCCCTTTTGCAGAAACATGCAGAGTAGGGCAGCAGACTTGAGTGGAAAGAACTGGGGTGTTTGAGTCAAAGCTGTCTGGGTTCAAGTTCTGCGTGGCCCTGGGCGACTCCCTCAACCCCTAGCCTTAGAAATTCTGCATCCGTAAAATGAGTGCAGTGTCTTCGCTCTAAGACCGTTGTGTGCTTTTTTGATAATGTTTGCACTCGATCTATACTCCACTCCTGCTGGGGGATCGGTGCCTGCTACGAACACATTTCTCACGGACCCACCATGCCCTTCGTGATGAAAGGATCTGGCATTGAGTCCTCTTCAAGCACTCCTGAGCTGGGCAGCCTTGCAGACGAGCTACCTGAGGGCCTATAAAAAGGGGGGAGTAATAATACCTACAAGTATAGGGTAATTGTGAAGATTAACTCCTGTTACCCAATACTGAGCCTGAGGCCTCGTGTGTAAAATGCACTCCATCAATGGTAGTGGTCATGAAAAATAATATTAATGATAATAATAGCCATGATCCAAATCTCTGCCTCTTTCCTGCCCGCTGCCCTGGGGGCATGCGACGTGCTGTCCACGCTCTTTCGTTCTTGAGGCACTTATGGGGGGCCAGCCCCAGCTGACCCCCGGCTGCCCCTGGGATAGGCCCATGAGCAAGGCTGAGCCTTCCTACCTGCTCCACAGGGGGTTCTTATCCTGCACCCTGTCTCTGTCACACAGAGGTAGTGCCCTCAGGAGGCATTAAGGCTCCTCGGGTAGGTTTTTTAAAAATGGCTGTTGCCTCCTTCTGCTTGAAAAACAGTGGCCTCACCAGCCACCTGGCGCCATCCTGATCCCCGGCCCGTGAGTGCAGGAGCCAGGCCCCTCGCCTCAGCTGGCAGGTCGTCCTCAGTGGGAGATGTCCCAGCCTGCTTCTCTTACACCCTGGGCTCCTGCCGTTGTCTCAGGATCAGAGGGGCGGTGGGACTGTCATATCTTCAGATTACTTAAATGTCACTTTAGTTCAGACTTTGAATCTGTGCCATTCCATGCTTCTGGTAGGCAGAGAAAGCCTGGCTTCAAATCCTCGCTCTGCCGCATACCAACAGTGTGACCTCAGACAAATTACCTACCCTCTCTGCACCTCAGTTTCCTCATCTGTAAAATGGGAATAGGAATAGTTCCAATTTCATAGGGCTGATGTGAGGATTAAATGGGCCTAGCATATGTGTGGGCTCTATAACTATAAGCTATATTAGCAGTGTACAAACGTGGTATCATTTATGATGGTAAAAAGTTGGTATCCACTGAAATGCCCATCACTAGAGAACAAGATAAATAAAATGTACTATATCCACAGGCTGGAATACTGTCAAAATGGTAAGAACGCGCTCTGTCTTGTGTCATGGGAATATTAAACAGTAAAAGCTGATTGCAAAACAGCATGCTCAGGCTGATTCCCACCTGATGACAAACGAGGGGTGAAAATGTGTGTCTGTGTAAGCACAGAAACATAGCTGATAAAATGTGTCACTTCTTTTTTGCTCATCTGTGCCTTTCTCTATTTTCCAAATGTTCTGCAGTGAACACATATTCCTGTTTTTAGTAAAAATTTAAAAATAGCAAATGCTCATTTTAAAAAAGAAGCAGTGCCGGGCTGTGGCGGCTCCAGCTGGGTTCCCACATCCTGCCGCCCCGTCCTGTCCTGAGGCCGTGGGGTCCTCCAGCTCCTCAGCGAGCCTGTCCTCCCCAGGAAGGCGCCAGCTCAGGGACCCTTCCCTACTGCTGCCGCGGAGGGAGGTCTCTGGACACGGCCTTCCAGTCTGAGAGTCCAGACGCAGGAAGAGATGAGTTTAAAATAGCACGAGGGAAGCCCCGAGCAGGTGCTTTTCTAGTTAAAATGCTCCTGGCCCTGGGTCCAGGCCCTCCTCCTCTAGCACTTGCAGCCAAGTAGGGTTGGGAAGAATTGCAGGCCAAGTTCTACACTCTGTACCCCAGGGTCACAGGGGCACCAGAAAGGTTGTCCAGGTCAGAGGTGTGCCCCGCCCCACTCCCCTGGGCATTTCATGCATCCCTGTCACCCACCAGGAGGGGCACGGGAGTCAGCAAGCAGCACAGTTATCAACTGCCGAAAAAGGACCAGGGGACCGCGCCGTTCGTGTACTTCCCCTCGGGGACACTCATATCCTGGTTGCAAGTCGTGCGTGCTTTTGTCCTTGGCAAAGGAGCTGTGGTAGAGGGAACGCTCTTGCTTTGCGTGACTCAGTTTTCTCCTTCCCCTTGGAGATGAAGGCCAGCTGTGGGTCACTGCAGCTGCAGGAAAGAGGGCCGCCGGCCGAGCGTCCTGTCAGCCTGGTGGGTGCAAGCGGTGAGTCGTGAACACCCGCCCTTGGCCGAAGGAGAGAAGATGAGGCTCATTAAGAAGGCCATGTGGCTGGAGGGCTGCGAGTGCGGCTTCTGCGCTCAGAGGCTGCGTTCTCGGCTGGTTCTATCATTCACTCACTGTTGGCCCTGAGCCTTCTCATCTGGGAAGTGGGTGGCTTTGGTGGGGAAATTAAATGAGCTTTGTGCAAAGTGCCTGAGGAGGGATGCTGCTTGGACAGTTATCCTTGGAGCTTCCTGGCTTGGGGTGATGCCCAGAAGCGGGGGCCCCTGGTCCCTTTCTCAGAGCCTTTGTTGCTGGGGTCAGCTGGACCCTGGGTGAGCTGGCATCCCTGCCCCCTGCCGTGACATGGCAACCGGCTGGTGTGATAGACTCAGGAGGCTCCATGGGTCCTGCACTGGGCCAGCAGGCAGGGGCTGCTGCAGCTCACTGCTCCGGGCCTCTGCCAGGAGCCCGCCGGCCCCAGCTTTGCCCCAGCCATCCTTCCTCCACCCCGTTCTCCAAACTACAGGGCGCTCTCTCCTCGTGCTTGCTGGCCCAGATGCAGGCCTGCAGGCCGGCGGGGAGCCCACCCCCGGGCCTTATTTGAGCGCTGAAGGGAGACGGGACTCGAGGTGCCTCTGTCGTGTGCATGTGGCGGAGCTCCACCGCCTGCGTCTGCGGGCCCGTCTCAGGCCACTCCGGGCTCAGTGTGGCCAGATTTACCAAATGAAAAGACAGGATGCCCAGTGAAATTTGAATTTCAAATAAACATTCGATATTTAGGACATATTTATACTAAAAAATTATTCGTTTATTTGAAATTCAGATTTTACTGAGCATCCTGTATGTTATCTGGCAATGCTGCCAGAACTACCACTTTCAAAACACAACAACCAAGGAAACTTCGTCCTTTGTAATATCGACAGTGTTTCTTGAGGATTCACTGAACAAATGTAAGTCCCTCCAGGGGTCAGGCACGTCTAAGCCTGGGATGATATACAGATCCTCGAACCCGGGATTCAGACCTCAGGGTGGTCAGTGTCCTGAGAGAGGCAGGTAGACGGGGCGTTTCTGGGCTGGTCTGGAACTGGGGGATGAGCAGAGGCCTGTGCCCTTGGGTTCTGGGGAAGTTGGGCTTGGAGAAGGCAGCACAGTGGAGGTGGCCCAAGGCTGATTACGGGAGGGATGTTGCCAAGTGGAGAAGGGCAGGGGAATTTCAGGAGGGCACAGAAGTGGAAACTCTGGCATGTGGCGTGTCTGTGAAAAGCAGGAGAGATTTGAGTGATGGAGATGAAGTGTGACAGGTACCTAGGGGCCAGAAGGATCTGGGGGTTCCTGACTGGCATGGACCCTACCGTCAGGAAGGCCATGGCCCCAGTACACACAGGCTGGGGGCTGGGCTCAGGACCAGAGGTGTCCGAGATGGAAGTCACTAGAGGAGTTGGGAGGAGCTGGTACTCAGGGGCACTCCCCCCAGCTTGATGGGTGGGTAGGAAGGCCTTTCACAGGAGAAGGGGGCAGAGCACCTGTCCGGATGGAGGACCATGTACAGACTGTGAAGATGAAGCTAAAGAGGGAGGGAGGATGGGAAATATTAGAGGGGACTATGAAAGCCGGTAGGAATTCTGAAATTTGGGAGGGATTAAATAACTCTAGACTTGTTCTCAGGGCTTAATAATGATTTATTATTATTATTATTATTATAGAATTTAATATGCTATCATTTATTTGAGTGCTTCTTATGTGCTCAAGGCTTTTCATGCTTTGTGTCACTGAATCCGCTCAGCAGCTCTGTGAGGTGAGGGGTATTAGTCAGGATTCTTGGGTTACAAGTGACAGAAATGAACCTGGCTGACTTAAGCTATAGGGAATGTGTTGGAAAGACGACTCTGGTAGAATCAAGGGGATAGCTCTGCACCCAGTCGTGGAAAGGACCTGTGCATCCAGGGAATGGGCATTACCAGTGGGCATCAGACCGTCACCAGTGACAGGCAGCTGCTCCATCCCTCTGTCCTCGTGGCCACTCAGGAGTCCAGTCCAGGAAGTGAGTATCTGATTGGCCCAGCCGGATCACCAGATCATCCTTTGGCCAGGCAAGGGCCGGATATTGTGATAGACAGTCCCACTGAAATTGCAGGTGGCTGGAGGGGTAGGGGATAGGCAGTAGGATAGACAGTCCCACTGAAATTGCAGGTGGCTGGAGTCTCCCCTGGTAGGGGAGACTCAGGGCACTGTTGCTGGAAGAAGGGGGCGTGGAGCCTGGGCAGGTGGAAACAATAGATATCTGCTACGTGAGTAATGTCAATAGCCCATTTCACAAATGTGGAAACTGAGGCTTAGAAAGTGAAGTCTTTTGCCCAGGATCACACTCGGCTCTACTGTGTATCGTTACTGTAAATAGGGTACAGTCAACTCACCCCCTAGACTTAAGGGGAAATGTTGCCTAAACCATGTAGGATAATATTTTCTATTCTGCTTAATTAAGCAGAATTGCATGGACCCCCTGCCTACGGCATTGGCAAAGAAAGCCAGAAACCCACACAGCGTCACCATTTCCTCCTCCCCAGCCAAGGTGTGAATCAGCAGCCTGTGGCTTTGGGCCATCCTTGGCTGCCAGTCGCACAGATGTGGGTTTATCGTCTGCCCTGAGCCAGGCCTGGCCTGAGGCCGGAGAGAGGCTGAGATGACCGGGCAGCCTTTGTCCTCATGGAGGTCACCATCTGTTTGGAACACGTCACCACAGCATAGGGGCTATGACAGACACTGGCATGGGGCTGAGGGGACAGGGCAGGGGTCTGAGGCCTGGGCTGCCCATTCCCTGCTGGGACAGAGAGGTGCACTCTGAGCTGGGATTGAAAGGAGTTGGGTGCCGTGGGGCGGGGAAAGCCGACTAGCAGAGGCATTCTAAATATGGGTAGATTGCAGAGAGTCCTTGAACTTGGAAGGGGGAAAAGTACATCTTTATTCTCACTGACCTCCAACAGTCAGATAGCATTGCCTTCCATTGTGAATGAAGGCAACACCTGTTCTCAGTGATGTTAGTAACACCTGTGACTGTGTCACCAGTAGAAATGCAGCAGTATTTTCATACCACTCTACAGTTGTTGGTGGGTCCCAATAGATCATTTATACTCATCACTGCCTCAGATTTGGGGATATTTGACCCACCGCTAGATTTTTTATTTATCACATTAATGAAGGTGTGCATATATTCATAATTTTATTTTTTAAAACATTTTATTACAATTCAGTATAATTAGTGTCATTTGGAATCCTTGTGCTTTATTTTATTATTTTAAATCATTCTGAGAAGGAGTCTGTAGGTTTCATGAGATTGCTGAAGGTGTCCATGGCAGAGAGAACAGATGAAAGACTTCTGGGTAGAAGTTTCAGAGTTGGGGCTTGGAAGCCAGGTGGCATGGGTCTGACCTGGCTCTACCAGTGACTGGGAGAGTGTGTGACCTTAAGTGAGTGACTTATCTTTCTGTGCCTCAGTTTCTTCATCAGTAAAATGAAGGTAAGAGAAGTAGCTACTGTGGGCTATTTCACATAAAGGGTGTAGAGCAGTGCCTGGCACATAGAAGTGCTGAGTAAATAGTTACTTATTAGTATCATCTTTACCATCATGATCATCGCCATTAGCTGCCCGGTGATGTGCATTTGTGTGTGTGTGTGTGTGAGGAAGATCAGCCCTGAGCTAACATCCATGCTAATCCTCCTCTTTTTGCTGAGGAAGACGGGCTCTGAGCTAACATCTATTGCCAATCCTCCTCCTTTTTTCCTTTTTTTCCCCCACAGCCCCAATAGATAGCTGTATGTCATAGTTGCACATCCCTCTAGTTGCTGTATGTGAGATGCGGCCTCAGCATGGCCGGACAAGCGGTGCATTGGTGCACGCCCGGGATCCGAACCCGGGCCGCCAGTAGCAGAGCGCGCGCACTTAACCGCTAAGCCACGGGGCCGGCCCCTGATGTGCATTTTTAATAAGCTGCCCCAAGTGGCATGACACAGGTGGTCTGGAATGACCACACACTCTAAATGGGCTAGCCCAGGATGCACCCCCTAAGGTTTAAAGCAGTTTTCCCCACAGATTTATATATTTGGATATTCAGCACTGTGGTGATTAAAACAGTGTTGAAAAGAGCCTACATGTTATTGGAGGCATGATTACATAAATGATATATAGCCTTACAATAGACTATTAAGGATCCTTTAAAAATAGTTTGTTCAAAGAATTTTTAATAAAATGGGAAAATGCTCACCATATAACACAAGTGAAAAAGACAAATCGTGTATACGACGTGATCTTAATTTTGAAAAATACTTCAATGTGTAGAAAAAAGGACTGGGAAGAAATAGCCCAAAGCCTCGTCTCCAGTGGTGGCAACGTGGACAATTGTTAGGACCTGGGACTCTGCCGTCAGAATGCTTGTTACCAGCTGGATGGGGCAAGTTACTTGCCCTCCCTGGGCTTCACTTTCCTCCCCTGCAGAGTGGACACAGTGATGCAGCGCAGCCTCATACGAGGCACATCTAGACTACTGGTTGTTGCGAGCAATTGCATTCTGTTTTCTGTTGTATTGTATGGTTATGTACTATCCCAGGTTTCTCTAGAGGGGAGAAGACAGTGTAGGATGGCAGAGTCAGGAGAGCTTCCAGGAGGAAGGGAGAGGAGGGGACCCGGCTCCCCTTGCTCCCTTGTCTCCTGTCCCGTAGACTTGTGTGTGAAGCACAAGAAGCGGGCAGAAAGGTCCATACAGGGGCTCGAGTTGAGACTGGGAGGAACAGTCTGCCAGACGAAGAGCCAGCAGGGCGTGGGTGCAGGGGTGGTCAGGGGTACCCACTGAACCTGACCATCAGGAACTATGTACGACTTCCTGCAGGAAAAGGGGCTCCTTGGTGGTACAAGGTTTGGAACCGACTTATGCACTTCCGCCTACATCTGGTGCAGGAATCCCTGCTCCCCTATGACACCCCTAAGAGGTGGCTGTCCCCAGGGCCTGAGAGTTCAGTCCCTCTACATTCTCACCCTGCTCTTTTCTCCTCCTCCTTCGTGTCCCCAAGCCTGTGGGACAGGAAGATGAGGCTGGACTTAGGGGAGGGGGCGGTTGTTTAGGGAGCATCCTAGACCATCTTAGTTGGCCTCTTTCTGCCTGTCGCCCAACCACGGCACCAGCTTTGATGCTGAGGCGCCCAGTGGACCACCCCATCGTGGCTTCCCTATGCTGGGTCTAATCATCTGTTAATTTGTCTCCTTCTCTCCCACCAGGCCCCAAGTCCCTCCTAGTCCAGGGCCTGACACAGAACAGGTGCCAAGTGTGTTCCTTGAATGAAGCCATATCTGCCTGGGCCCTCTCAGTCCCGAGGTTCCATGATTCTAGAGTGATGGCCACTGACACCCTTCAGCTGAGTTGGATTCCTCGTCGTGATCTCCTGCTGGCACCAGACCAAGCAGCGTGTCCTAGTGGTTAAGGCACAGGCTTTGGAGGCAGGCAGACCTGGCTTTGTCACTTTCTAGTTGTGCTATTTTGGGTGGGTTACTTAACCTCTCAGAACCTCAGTATCTTCTTCATCTATAAATGAAGGAGTCATCCCTGTACATGACCCATAGTAAACACTCAAGAGAAAAGTAACTGTAATTGTTAGCCTAGTCCAGTGGACACAGATGGAATCCTCTGTGCTCCTGGGATGCTATTAGGTTGAACCATATGAAATTGTCAATTTTTGACACATACAAATTGCAGTTTCACTTGGCTCCACCTGGTCATCTGGCTTTGATTTGGGCCTAAGGAACCCACTGTATTTACATGGAAGGGGGTTAAGGGCCACCACTATACCAGGTGTCTTACAGAAATATCCAATTTACACTTTACAACACCCTAAGAGACAGGTCATACTATTGTTAGCATCCCCATTTGACAGGTGGGGAAACTGAGGCTTCTAAGTAGCGCTCAAGAAAGTGATGTAGCCAGAATTGGAACCCAGGTCTGTCCAACTCAGAGTCTGTGCTGTTTGCATTGTTGCTGTCTTGAGACTAGGCTGCCTCTTGCACGTGGCGTGGCCTCACTTCGTGGCGGGGAGAGCGCCCAGCGTTCTCTTGGGCCCCCAGCCTGAGACTCGCTGAGCCGCTGCCTATGGGACCCCATGTTCTCACCCTGATTTAGACAGTCTCAGCTCCTGCAGTTTTCTGCTGCAGTGGCTTTGGCTTTGGTTGGGGGACTGGAGGGTGATAGGAAAGTCTTGTGTCAATTCTCCTTCCAAACTTTGGGGGCGTTCTTCCTGAGCCCTCCTGTTCACTTGTTGAATTCAGGTCCTGGCATCCAGACTCTGGATCCAGGCACAGCATCCCCCTGTCCAGCCTTTGCCCACAGCCTCACCGAGGCAGAGCCTCGCTGGAGGTCATCACAGATGACCGCTGGAGGCAGGAGGCCAGACAGGGAACTGTTGCAGAAACTCAGGATGGTGATTGTGTTGGCCTGAACTAACAAGGCCACCAGCTTCTCCAGACTCAGTTACCCCATCTGTAAAGTGGGGATGACAGTAGGACCTGCCCTGTAAGAGTGTAAGGATTAATTGGCATGAGCCTGGTGGTAATAAGGAAGTGTTCATTAAAAGTGAATCCATATTGTTCCGCTGTTTTTTGTAAAAAGGGAGCCACTGAGACACTCTAAGGAGGGGGGGAATCAGGTCAGATGCTGTGTTTTAGAAATATCCCCGTCAAGGTGAGCAGAGGGGCAGGAGGACCTTCAGGAGGCTGCCACCAGCATCCAAAATGAGGTGGGCTGGGCCTGAGCCGAGGATAGAGGAAAGAGGTGGTGAGGAGGCAGCATGAGGGCTGGAGGAGATGGGAGCGAGGGGGAGGGGAGGCCCCAGGGTGAGAGCCGGCTGCCAGGACTCCTTGCTCTGTCCTCTCTCACACCTTTCCAGCCACCCTGGCCCCTGTCCCCTCCACTGAGCCCCCTCCAACTGGGAGGTCCCTCCCAAGCCTGTTGGACCTCCTTGTTTTAGAAGGTACCAGACTTTGGAAGTTCCCTGGCCCCTGGCTGGTAGGATCAGGAATAGCCAGGCCTCTGCACACATTTCATTGTCTTTGTACCCATTGACTCTGGGTAGGGGGGGGAAGTAGCAACAACCGCCCTTTACTGAGTGCCTACTGTACGCCTGGTGCTCTGCTTAGGGCTCTGCATGCGTTGAGTCAGCTGATCCTTACCGTCGCCTGTGAGGTAGACACCACTGTCACCCCACTTCACAGGTGGGGCAGCAGGCTGAGATGCGACTTGTGCAGGCCCATGTGGCTGGAAATCACAGGGTCAAGGTTTGAGCCCAGGCAGTGTGAGGGGCTGACTAGGTCAGACCCTGGTTTCTGATCAGCACCCCCAAGTGTGCTGAGCAGCCAGGTTTGAGAAGTGCTGTGGGTGAGCGTGGTTGGAGCTGTGCACTGGCTTAGGAGCTCCTTGAACCTGCACGTGTAAAGTGCCAACTGCTCCCCAGTGCTGTGTTTGGCTTCACGTGTGTGGCCTCATTTACTTTTCGAAACGGAGTTGTGGCCCGAAGTCACCTGGCTGGTAAGTGGCAGAGGCAGGACTCGAATTCAGCTCTGCTGTTGCTGGGAACCGGGGGAGATGAGCACAGCTGCTTACGGTCCCCACAACTCATGTGTCTCCTGGTCTTCTGGGTTAGGAATGGGCATTCTGAAGTCAAACAAATCTGGGTTCAAATTCTGGCATCCTCCTCAACCTCGCTGAACATCGGTTTTCTCTGCTGTGAAATGGGGTGGATAATAAGCTCCACTTCATAGGGTTTCCTGAGAGCAGAGTGCCAGGGATTTAGCAAGTGCTCATTAGGTGTTGGTCCTCAGCTGGAGAACTCCTACTCATCCCTCAAGACCCAGAGCAGTTGTTTTTTCGTCTGGAAAGCCTCTCCAAGCTCCACTAGCAGAATTAGCCTCCTCCCCTCTGTATTCCCACAGTGGCTATAAAGTGCTTCCTGGTGGGCCTGTGGCCTGTGAGAGAATTCTCCTATGTCTTCTCTGTTGAGTATCTGTTATGTGCCAGGCACTCATACCCAAAGGAGCCGAGACCCATCTGACCACGTAGCCTGGTCTTTTCCCACCATGTCACGCAGCCTAGGTTTAGATCTTGGCTCCATCACATGCTGGCTGTGTGACCTTGGGTGAGCCAGTGACCCTTTCTGAGTCTCCAGACCCCTTGACATTACATAAATGAAGTCCTTGGTGTAGTGCCTGAGCAGCCCAATAAATGCGGCCCGGTGTGATTCCTTTCCGTTACTTGAACAGCTTTACCCTGACTGCCTGTATGCCTTGCACACAGTGGGTGCTCTTGGTGGCTGCCCTGTGCTCTCTAGGCAGCCCTGTTCACACAGGAGAGGCCCCAACTTGAAATCTCTCAGCTCCGCTTCCGGCGTTGCCCGGGGCTCCCCTGAGGCCTGGCAGCCTTGGAGATATCTACAAGCCCTAAGTGCCTGCCCTGGAGGCTTTCCTAGAAAGTCAGCCTTCAGGTTGGTTTCGGCCGAGCCTGCACTCCAGCTGCCAGCACCTCTGCTTGCCATTGGAAAGTTCCCCGTGCCGCTCTGGGCCAGATGTGTGCGAGCATGTGTGTTGGCAGCCAGAGGCCCGGCTGTAGCTGCACGCCCGGACCAGCAAGTGTTTCCACCAGTGTATCAGTCTAGAAGAATGGAGGCGCTTGGCCCGGCCAGCCCTGGAAGCGGTTCCTGCTGCCCACCATCTGGATAAGACTCCGGCAGTGAGGGAAAGACGGGCTCCAAGGTGTGGGCAGCCCTGTGTGTGCAGGCGCAAGGGAGGGGGCGGTTGATCAGGTTTCACAACGTGACATTCCTGAGTTGTCCTTTTAACATAGCTTACCTCGAAAGAGTTGAGTTGGCCCAGGGGAGACGGACTCAGTCTGAGGCTGCGGTATGTCGTGTCTGTAATGGGGCTATCAGTGATGGTGCTGGGCGTTGCCTGTGGTCAGGCGGTGTGCCAGGCACCTGTTGTGCTCACTGAATCCCTAGCCAACCCTGTAGAGTAGGTACTGTTATTCTTTCCATTTTACAGATAGGAAAATGGAGGCTCGGAGCTGTGAAGTGACTTGCAAAGTCACACAGCAGCTTCAAGCTATAGAGCCAAGATTGATTCCCAGGGACTCTAAAGCCAGTGCCTCTCTTTTACATTCAGGAGTGATTGTTATTTTTAATTTTTAATTTACATGCATAGAGGAAAATTCCGTTTTTGGTATAGCGTTCTATGAGTGTTTATGCACGTGTAGGTTCTTGTAACCACCACCACAGACAGGATACAGAACGATTCCATCACCCCCAGAGAATTCCCACGGGCTGGCCTGACTCTTAAATGCAGTCGGATGATGATTCCACTTGGAGTTGAAATTCCTCTGTGGGGTTCTCTTTCTCTCCATTGCCTGTTCAGAGAAGCCTTGGGGTGGAACGTGGACTTCTCGTCCAGGGTCGGGCCCCATGCCTGCATTCTCCTCAGTAACAAAGCCGGTTCTGTTTCTAGTACCCTTGGCAGTTGAACTGTTCATTCAGCCATTTCAAGAGCATTGTTGCTCTCCAGACACAGAGAGCCTTGAGTGAGGTCACTTTGATTTATGACTGTGTGGCCCTGTCTTGGCTTTCTGTCTGTCTGCCTGTCTCTCTGTCTGCCTGTTTGTCTCCCACCAGACATTTCCTGAGAGCGCGCTGTCACCAGGCACTGGGAGGACCGTGGTGAACCAGACAGTCCTGGCCCCTGCCCCTTGAGGGCTCCCAGGGGAGTGGGGGCGACACTCACGTAAACAGACCAGCACACCCAGAGAAAGGTGCTGAGAAAGGGCAGCCCTAGGGGCAGTGGGAACCCAGAGGACAGGGGCCAGGCCCAGACTTGGAGTCTCCAGCATGGCTTCCAAAAGGAAGTGACCTCTGAGCTGTCACTTGAGAAATGAAGAGTTGCTAAGCAGGCGAAGGGAGAGAAGATGTTCCTGCCAGAGTGCAGGGGCCAGGAGGCAAGGGAGAGCCTGGCCAGGCTGGAGCAGGAGGAGGCCCCCAACCCCACGGCGTGCCTTTCTTGTCTTCCCCAGCAAGGCGGAAAGCCCCAGGAGCGCAGGGCTTCTGTCTTCCACGTTAACGGCCATATCCCCAGCCCCCAGCCCTCGGAAGGGAGCCTGGGGCACAGGAGGTGCGCTGTCTGTACTTCCTGAATGAACGAGTGAGCAGAGGAGAGAGACACGATTCAGTTTTCACTTTAGAGAGACCCCTCCTCTCTCCCACTCCCGCCAGGCCCGTCCTGCACACAGGTACAGTCAGAGGTCTCAGAGACCCTCAGCTCCGCCCGAGCATTCACCGCCTGCCCCGTGCACGAGGAGGGTCGGAACACAGCCCTCGACGGGAGCACCTCATCTGCCGCTAACACCAGGAGCACTTGTTTATGGGCCCCATTCCAAGCATTCACTTAATTGAAAAAAATGGAAAAAAAGAGAAATTGGCAGCCGGCCACCCCCGGTGTGTCACTTGCTGTGGCGCCTGAGCTTGGTGATTTCTGACGCTAACGTGGGGACGGTAAAGCTGTAGCCTGCGGCCGGGAGAGCCGAGGCCTGGCCTTGGGGAGCTGGGAGACTGGGACTTCAGGGGCCGAAGGGGCTGGGCTAGAATCCGGCGTCACCCTCAGGCGTGGCACGTCACTGCCCTCTGCCTGGGGTTCCTCCCCTCCGGCCTGAGGGCGGCCCCACCGTCCTGGCAGGCGTGCTTGAGGACTGCAGCTGTGTTCCTAAAGCACCCAGCACACGGCCAGCGTAGCGGCACCTCCCCCAGCACGGTCGCTGATTTCCTCATGGGCCCCCACTCACCTTGGCCCTGCCTCGCGCTCACATCCCACGATTGCCTCCTAGGTCTCAAAGGCATTGTGACACCTGGTGGCATTTCTCCAGGAACAAATTTAATGTACTTTCTCTAAAGAGATAAATACGCACTCTTCACCACTTCCGGTGACGATGCTGCTCTGGGGTGTTGGGAAATCAAACGAACTGCTGGGTATTGCAATCCCAGAAAGAGGCTGGGAGTGCTGACCTACATAGGCCAGATGTTGGGCAGACCGCTGGGGAGAGCCGACAGATCGGAACCAGAGGGATCGCGTGGTCTGCACGGGGGGCAGCAGAATCATGTTTCCCATTAGTTCAGCCCTCGGAGCCAGCCAACTGCCTCTGCTCTCTCCTGGCTCTCCCTCTCACCTCCACCCTCTCTCTCTTTTCCTCCCTGCCTCCTACCCTCCCCAGACTGTGTTCCTCCACTTTAGGCCGGGGCAGCATATTGCCAGAGCAGTGGATCTGGAGCCCAGCCAGTCATTACCAGGCTGTTCCCAGGATCCGCCAACCCGGAAGCTCAACCAGTGTGAGAGCTTTATTGAGGGGGCAAGGGGGGTCTCACCCACCTTTTTTTTTTTTTTTGTGAGCAAGGTCAGCCTGAGCTAACATCCATGCTAATCCTCCTCTTTTTTGCTTAGGAAGACCGGCTCTGAGCTAACATCTATTGCCAATCCTCCTCGTTTTTTTTCCCCAAAGCCCCAGTAGATAGTTGTATGTCATAGTTGCACATCCTTCTGGTTGCTGTGTGTGCAACGCGGCCTCAGCATGACTGGAGAAGCGGTGCGTCGATGCGCACCAGGGATCCGAACCCAGGCTGCCAGTGGCGGAACACGCGCACTTAACCGCTAAGCCACAGGGCTGGCCCTCACCCACCTTTTAAAGTTGGTGTCTTAAACTAGGGTCTGTAGCCTCCTGGGTGCCATCGGACGTATGTCCAGGAGCCTTCTCTGCAGGAAGTGGGTTCATCTGGATCTTGAAACTAACACTCCTGCTTGATTTCCGGGCAGCACGTGCTCTTGTGTGTAAGGTTGCTTTGGCTGCAGAGCAGGAGAGCCTTAGCTATCCTGGGCTGGGGACTTGCTGCAGAAACTGCGTTGGCCTGTGAGCGGAAGCCGTAGCCCCCCGGTATGCTGCGTGAGAGACAGTTTTTCCTCCCTCCATCTAAAAAGGACTCTTCTTTCTCGGATTGAGAGACTGCATTCTGCAGCGCAGCTCCCGCATCCTCAGCACCTCCCAAGAGGGGCCCTGGGTCTGGTTCCGGCTCTCCTCCCTGCTGTCTGCGTGGCCTGGCAAGTTCCCTCCCCTCTCTGACCTCATATCCCCAGCTACAAAATAAAGGATGGTGTAGAGCAGGGTTTTCAAATATTTTAAAGTCTTGGAACCCGCCACTGTTGGCCTGAAGCAGGGACGGGCTGTGGGCAGTGGAGGAACCCAGGTCCTGTCAGAAGGCCCGCTGATGGTTGCCTTGTGGCAGTGTGGATACACGTGGTCTGGCAGCAGGACCTACAGGCTGCTGGGGTACACCCTCTTCCATATATAGAAGAGCTAAAAGTGGCGCTGCCTAGTGGAAACCAGGGTAGAGAGCCCAGAGACCCACCCACCTCACCAGGAGCCTGGGGCTTCTTGCAGGCCAATTTGACCACTGGCCTAATCACTTCTAAGAACTTTGCAGATTTAAAGTTCTGTGGCCAAGTCATTGTGCGGGAGTCTCAGAGGGGCATGAGGATCTTGTAAGGAAATTTGGACACTGTCATGGAAGTGGAAAGAGTCCACAGCTGAGCATGTAACCCTTTGCAAGTTGCTACCCTTCTTGGCCCCTCCGTATCCCCATTTGTAAAATGGGGGGGTTGATCTAGGTCAGGGATACCGAGTATGCAGCACGCATCCTACCAGTCCCCAGTGCCCGTGGCAGACATTGCTAATGGATTGCAGAACTCTGTCTTGCTGATGCTCCTTTCTTACCACCCCTGTGGGAAAACAGGCCCAGCCCCCTCTGCCCCACTGGTGCCCTCTCTTTAGATGCTTTCTTCGGTCTCCCAGGTCATTGCAGGCCGCTGCCGGCATTGCAGAGCCAGGAGACGGCTTCCAACTTGAGAAATGTGGGCTCATTGGCCTGTAAACAACAGGACTCCAGATAGAATGAGAATGGCAAGGAATGCCACTAAAACAGCCCTGCCCTCGTTCTCGATCCTGCTGCTGGCACAGTCACAGTGTTTGACACAGCCACAAACCCCCTGTACGCTATATGCTTAATTCAGCATTGTTCTTCCAATTCACTCACTTTTGTACTTACATTATTTTTAAAGGGAAACTTCAGCCGTCTACCGTAAATGGAAACCCAGCAGGACGGGCTAGAAATAGAAGGAAACGAAATACAAAGGAAAAAGAAAATCGGTGTGTTCAAGTGCTTCCTGGCTGATGTTGCCTGTGCTGAGTCCTCTTTCTGTAAGGAAAGAGACCAGCAAGTCTCGGAGGGGGTGTTAAGAAGCCATCATTGCCACCGTTCTGAGCCAGTCAGGACGGCAAGAGAATGGCAGAGACTCACTCTCTCACCATGGGTTCCCTGCAGTTTAGTGCCAAGTCCCTGTATCGCCTAAAACCAGCTCGTGTACCCCCAGCTCCTGCATAGACCTTGAGACACAATGATCTAAGGAAAGACTACCACTTGGAAAAGCCCGCAGACTAGACTCTTCCCCACCCGCCAAGCCCTCCCCAAAATCAAACCTCTGGCTACTGCAACCCGGACCGAAATGTAATCACTTTGTCACATGACCAGTATGGCAGCCCCACGCCTTCTAATTAATACCAGCCGGGACTTCAGCTGGGTTCTTTGCCAACCCTAGAAACCCCACTAAAGAGGTCTGCAAAGCAAAGTGAGCTTGGAGGACATTCCCCTGTGCCTCAGAGATTTTATTCACTGGGCAAAAACACCTTCTCGTGTTTTCAAGTTCACGTGATGAAAGCACATGAGATCACAGTGCTCCGAGGCGGGGCAGCGGCCGTTTCATATCATCCTGCCCAGGGGACAGTGTGTCGCTGGAGTTCTGGGGCCTTCCCGAGAGCCGCGGCCGGGGTTGGGAGGGGTGGAGATCTGGCGGTGGGTCTGCGGGGATGGGGCATGTCAGGTAACTGGGTGCCAGTGGCTCGCAGAGGCGCTCGGCCCGTTTCTGGCCCCCCGCTTAGCCTTGCCCAGGCCCAGCTCTTGGTGTTTTTCACGGGCCTCTAAGCTTTGTTTTGGTTTAAATCTTTATTCCTGGACAAACTGACCTCTTGGTTGTTGTCACTTGGAAATGAGACCTAAATTCCTGTGTGCTTAATGGGGTCCTCCAGGCACTGGGAGCCCCTGCCCCGTTCGGCTGGGTTGGACCTGCCGAGGGCGGTGAGCGTGAAGGGTTAGGAAGCATTAACTGAATATTCTCCCTCAAGTCCCAGCCATGAGCCGAGATTCTAACCAATATAGATCCCACTTCTAGAGCTTTAAAAAAAATGTCATCTATCTTTACAACAGCCCATGAGGTAGGAAGGACAAGCATCCTTATCCCCATTTTTCAGACAACACAGAGGCTCAAAGAGGCAAAGAACTTATCCTAACTCACAGAGCGAGGTCAGGGCTAAGGCCCCATCTGCCTACTCCCAGCCTCCTCCCACCCCACACTCCTACTGGGCCATCAGCTGGGCCCGTACCCAATAGGTGCTCCGTGATCTGGAAGGATGTTCTGGAGGGGTGGCCCCAGAACTGAACTTTCCCCTATTTAGCATAGAATTCTTTTAGTTGCACAAAAAGTTTCTCGTGCCAAAAGGGGAATTAGCTGGAAGGCCCAGGCCCCTCTCATGCGTCATAGGAGCCATGGGTGCGCGGGCGGGCCCTGGAAGCAGGGACGGAGGGCTGGCAGGAGCCAAGCAGGCTCTCCCTCCCCTCTGTGCTCTCCCTCCTTGGTCCCTCTCTGCAGACCAAACATCTGTCACAGTGTGGAGGAGGCTCGGGCCGCAGCTGTCCTCCCGGATGGAGCCGACATGCTCATGTGTGATTCCAGGTTCCTGAGACAGAACCTCATGGGCCAGGCCTGGATCAGGAACTCTCCCTGGGCCAGTCAGCTGTGGCCGTGGGCCAGGCAGATCAGGCGGCACTTCTCAAGCGGGGGATCCACAGATGGACTCTCAGCATCTGCCAGAGGGCTTTTTTCCTTTCCTGTCTTCTAAAAGCAGTCTAAGTTGAAAAAAAGTGGCTTCTGGAGGCCCCAGGACAGGGTGGTCCTCGGAGGGCGGGGTCGCTGTGGCCCAGGCTAAGAGACACCTAACACCATCTACAAGCAGATGGGGTTCTTCGTCCTCTCTGTGGCAGCTCCTGGCAAGGTTGGACTGGCCTGGGACTCCCTGGGACGGTCCTCAACCCTAAATCAGGGAGGAGAGGCCAGGGCAGCCGAAGCCCTGGCTCCAAGCAGGTTCATGAGTGTATGTGGACCCAGCAGTTGGGCCAGACATGTGGATCCCCTCCCCTCAGACTGAGGCCTAGGAGCAGGAGTAGGGAGTGGCAGGGCCTTCCCCATAGACACCCATGGGACAGGGACAGGGCCCTGACTCACCCGCAGCTAAGAAACCTGTGCCCCAAGCTCAGGTGAGCTGGGCATGTGTCCCCAGCACCGTGGAGGGGCAGTCCCTCTGCACCCATGGGGTCCAAGGAGGACAGTGGAAGAGGCAGGGCCCTGGGGAGGCAGTGTGTGGGGACAAGGTCTCGCCCAGCTTATGTCCCTGTGTTTAGTGTGTAGTGATGATGATGATGGCTTCTCTTTATGGAACCTTTGCGGTGTGCCAGACACCACGCTGAGCACTCCACACGCATGTTCCCATTTCACCCTCACTGCAGCTCTGAGGTTGATACTAGTATGATCCGGCACCGTCTCTGTTTTTCAGAGGAGCATGCTGAGTCGCAGAGAGGTTAAGCCACTTTCCCAAGACCACACAGCTGGTTGCGATGGAAGCAGAGGGTAAATCCAGGCCATCTTAACCCCTAAACTCCTCAGCCTTCTGGCCGACTCTCGGGAACAGGCATCTCGCCGCTGGCCCACAGTCCAGCTGTGGCCCAGCTTCTGGGGCAGGGGCATGAGTCCCTGGGGCAGTGCGGCCATCAGGTTAGAGGTGACCTGGGCCAGGGTAGCTCATGACCTGAGGCAAGTCAGTGCACATCTGAACCTCCATCCCTCTCTGGGAAACGTGGGAAGTATTGGCCTGGCCTGCAGGCTGGTGGAAACTGGGGGAGACCAGGCCCAGCCGTCTGCCCTACTCTGCCTCAAACACCTTGGCCGAGGTTAACCCCATCCCAGAGCCCTCCCCTCCACTGTTTCGTCTCTTCACTGACTTAGAGGAAGTGAAGACACCCAGCGCTCTGGCCCTGGTGGGAAATCTGGGCTTGGGGAGTCTGGACTTTGTGAATCATGCAGGCCCTGCGCTGAGGTTGTGTAAGAAGGGATTTCGATGGTGGCTAATTCCAGTTTAAGTGTGGTCTCTGTGCTTCCTCATTCCCAGAGCGGGGAGTCCCAGCTGCTCCCTAAAACTCACAGCTCTGGGCCGAGTGCAGGTCGGGGCCGGGGGTGGTTATGGTAAAACAGGACGGGGCAGAGAGGATGGGAAAGTGGACCTAAGAGATCAACCAGGCTCCCTTCCCAGCTCCTATCTGTGAGGGCTTGACCTCCTGGCGGCTCAGTTTCTTCCTCATTTTCTCACAAAGCATAGATTTTCCACTGTGCTCAGTGCTGGGCATACAGTGACCGAGACAGGCATGCTCTCTGCTCTCACGAAACTCAGAACCCGGTGGGAAAGCAGACGCTTAGCATTGCAGTAAAGTGTAACTGACTTTGTGATGGGAAGTAGCTGCCAAGCAGCAGGGAGACTCAACCTCATGTTGGTGGGGAGGGAGCACTGGGGGCAGGCTTACTGAAGGAGGCAGCATTTGAGCTCTGCCCTGTTAGTAGACTTACAGAACATCCCACCTTCGGGATTTGTCTGGTTGTTTCCTTATGGTGTCATTTAGCTTGTTCCTCTGCCTGCTGTATTTCCTATGAATTGGGACTTCGGTCAAGAGGCTTGAGATTTAGGTTAAACATTTTGGGAACAATGCTTGACAGAAGAGTTTATTTACTTCATATTGCATCACCTCAGGGGCCACGCAGGGTCTGATTGCCCCTCTATTGGTGATGTTGGGTTTGATCCCCTGCTTACGGTTGTGACCACCAGATCTCCCCATTGAAAAGGTACCTTTTTCCCTTTGCTGAGAAGGTAATCCGTGTGGTGATGCTTTCATACCGTGTCTGGTTCCGCATCCATCCAGGATCTTTCCAGAGTGGCTGTGCCGTCTTGCTTTCCCACCAGCAATGTGTGAGAGCTCCAGTGGCCCCACGTTTTCGTCAGCACTTGTTTTTGTCAACAGCTTTTGATTTTAGCCGTTGTCATAGATGCGTGGTGATGTCTCATTCTGGTTCAGTTTGCCTTTCTCCATGGCTAACAGTGTGGGACATCTCATGTACTTGATGGCGTCCGTATATCCTCTTTGATGAAGTGTCTGTTCAAATCTTTTGTCCCTCTTGTAATCAGACTGGTTTCCTTACTGTTGAGTTGTGGGAGTTTTTTATTAATATATTCTGGATTTAAGTTTTTTCTTGAATAGGCAGCATGTGTTTTGAGGGCTATACCATGGAGAAAGTTTTAGTATTATTCCCAGGGAACATGACATGGGCTATGTAAATCTCTGCAGAAAATCTGTTTTCTTCTTTAAATTATTTTTTTAATTGTGTTAAAATATATGTAACAAATTTTACCATTTCAACCATTTTTAAATGTAAAGTTCAGGGGCATTAAGTATATTCACATTGTTGTACAACCATCACCACCATCCATCTCCAGAATTTTTTTCATCTTCCCAAACTGAACTCCATACTCATTAAACATTAACTACTCTAGGTACCTCATATAAGTGGAATCATACAGTATGTGTCCTTTTGTGACTGGTTTATTTCACTTAGCATAATGTCCTCAAGGTTCACCCATGTTGTATCATGTGTCACAATGTCCTTCGTTTTTAAGGCTGAATAACATTGCGTTATGTGGATGTGCTGCATTTTGTTTATCCATTCATCCATCGGTGGTCGCTTGGGTTGTTTCCACCTTTTGGCTGGTGTAAAGAATGCTGCCATGAAGAAATCTGCTTTTAATTCCTTAACACCAGGCCACTGAGTGTTACCTGGGTTTGGGATATCATCTAAAAGCCAAGGTCTGATGTGTTAGAATTGCTTTGGTTGCAAGTAACAGAAACTAAAACTGGCTTCAACAAGAAAGGGAAGGTTTTGGCTTGTGTCTGTGCAATGTTCAGGATGCTGGATCCGGGGGTTCAAATGTTGCCACAGGACTCAGCCCCTCTCTCCCCCTCGGCTCTGCTGGCTTCTGTGTGACAGGTACTTTCCACGTGGTAACTCATGGGGTGGAGTTCTCCCAGCTAGCCATTGCCGTGGGGAAAAGGCTCTCTTCCCTGACAGAGCCATCAGAAGCCCCAGAATTGAGTCTCATCGGCCCGGCTTGGGTCACGTGCCTGTCCCTGAACCATTGTTGTGGCCAGGGATAGGCAGGGGAGGAAGACTGTCACAGAGACTAGAGGAGGGGGTGGGTGGTCCTCCAGGGAATCAGGTGCTACTACTGACAGGACAAAGTGGGGGCCAGAGGAGCAGGGGTGAGGGACAACCGCTATGAAGGAAAAGTGACCTTGGCGCACCTCAGGGGTGCCAGGCGTTGGGCGAGGCCTGTGTGTGTAGTTATTGTAGTGAATCCTCGAGGGAGGCTACTGTCCCCGTGTCAGAGAGAAGGACACTGCGGCCAGAGAGGTTGGGACCTGTGAGTCTCACCCAGCAGCAGGGCTGCATTAGAACCCAGTGCATGTGCTCCTTCACCAGCCTCTAAGCCCTGGGCACGGCCCAAGTCCCGCACTGGGACAATTCTCATCAAAAAGTGAGCTCCGGGCCTAAAAATGCAGGCATTGAATTGTGTTCAGAGGTTGCTTCCAATAAACCAAGTAGGCTGCTGCAGAGTCCTTGTACTGTACGTACAGAACTTTACAAATTGTAAACAAGAGAGCAAGAATGAATTGTGTAAGCAGAATTTTTTTTTCCATTTATGGGTGTATGCTTTTTGTTGGTTTTAAGAAAAAATAAAATCTTTGAGGATCTTTCTTTTTTTTTTCCTTGTTTTTTAATCCACATCGGCATTGTTCTTGACAGATAGTCATCCAAACTTTGCTTAAACATCCCCCAGTGCCAGGACCTTTGGTATGGTATTTTCTGGGTCTCAGTTTACCCATCTGGAAGGTGGGGCCATTGGATTGGCTGAGTTCTGTGGTCACTTTCAGTGGTAGAAAAGCCTCCTTACCTGGTCGGGTGTTCTAGAAAGGGAGCCTGTCTGAGGCAGCAACCTTTGAACCGAGACCTGAAGGACGAGGAGCTGGCTGGGAGAAGAGCTCAGGACAGGGTACTGCAGCAGAAAGGAAAGTGTGGATCAAGATGCGGAGGCTGGGAATGCTCCTCTTCAAACCATTTTCCACACAGCAGCCAGAGGGATACATATGGATATTTTTTAAAACAGAAATTAAATCACGTTACACACCTACCCTTACCCCTTAAAACTCTTTGATAGAATGAAATCCCAGCTGCTCACTGTGGTCTGCCAGCACCTCGCAATACCTGCCCCCCGGCCGCATCCGCCTGCCTCCCCAGCTCTGTCCCACCATGATGGTCTCCTGTGCCTCAGACATGCTGAGCATTCCCAGCCTCCGCATCTTGAGCCACACTTTCCTTTCTGCTGCAGTACCCTTTCCTGAGCTCTTCTCCCAGCCAGCTCCTCGTCCTTCAGGTCTCGGTTCAAAAGTTGCTGCCTCAGATAGGCTCCCTTTCCAGAACACCCAACCACCGCCACCTTCCCCCCTCGTGCACGATCATGGCAGGCTCTGGGCTCCTTCCTGAGTACTTTCTGTAACTTATGATTATATCCATATTTGCTTGTCTCTTGTTTTATTGCCCATCTTCCACTCTCCAGGGGCAGGGTCTGGGTCTGTCTTGCTCCTCGTGGTATCCCAGCACAGAAGGGTGCTTAATAAATGTTGTAGAGGGAAGGAAAGAAGAAAGGAATGAATGGGAGCCATCCACAATCTCCAAGCTGGAGTCTTGAAGCAGAATTGAAGTCTCCATTTTAATAAAACTAATGACTATTCCGGGGGCTTTGGAGACACAGCTCTTTTTGTTGGCGAATCACCTTTCCAAGGTGCTCTGCCTCGTACAGGATGCCTTGGCCTGTTCTTTGGCTCCGTGAGGTACCCAGGACACGAGTACAAACAAGGGAGGAGGTGGGCCGGGATGCCCAGATCCCTGGAGTTGAAATAGCCTGTTTTTATGCAGGCTACTAGGATTTCCTGAACTTCTCCTCTGTGCCGGGCAAGGGACTCAGAGCTTTGCCTTTGGTCATCATCACATCTCTGTATGAGATGGGCTCAATGACCCCATTTTACAGGTAAGGAAACTGAGGCTCCAGGGGTTAGGAAACTGTGTGAGTGTAGAGCTTCTTGACTCCAGAGCCCAGGTTCCTTCCCTTCTGCCGTGCTCAATGGAAATAAAACCCCTGTTGGATTTGGAGAGGTCATTCCTGGTAAGATCCTTGGCTCGGCATTCAAGGGCACCTCCCAACTTGTCCTGATTTGTCTTTCCATTTTTCGTCTCTTCTAACCTGGAGAACTGGCTCCAGACTCCGTCGCCGCGTTTTTCTGTATTGAATGAGGGTATCCTAGTAAGAACTCATTTGAACGGAGACTCTGGCTAAAATCCCTTTGGAAACCACTGCCAGGCGTAATCTCCCATCACCCCGAGCTGGTCTTTGCTCCGCCCTCTTCTCCCATCACCTGCGATCTCTTCCTTCCCCTCCTGCTGTCTAAATCTCTGTGTCCTTCAGGATACACCAGGATGACTCCAAGCTCCTGCCCCTTCCTGCATCAGTAAGGACTAAATTACATGTGTCAGAAACCCAACTTAAACTGGCTTCAAAAATAATTCGAGTGTGCATGTTTCCCAAGATTTCTGGTGCAGGAAACTGGACAGACCAGGAGTGGACTGAGCTTCAAGCAGAGCTGGACCTCAGGGTCAGGCTTTGTCATCAGGAATCTGCTGGTGTTGACCTCGTTCTCAGGCAGGCTCCTCCTGAGAGATGATGAGATAGATGGTGCCCACAGCTCCAGGTCCCCATCCTAACAGCCTGGCAACCTCAAAGAAAGAGAGCTTGTCTTTCTCAAGGGTGGGAGCAAAAGTCCCAGGGCTGATTCCTGCTGGCTCTGATTGGCCCAGTGCAAGTCATGTGCTCACTCCTCACCCAATCAGCATGGATAGATACACGTCTGTATCTAAGGGGCTGTGCTGAGGTGGGGAAGGAGGTCCCAGGAGAAAAGTCAAGGTGCTCTGGTTGAAAGAAAGGGTAATCAATACAGGGCAAAAAATAACAGATGTCCACTGGCCACGTGGTATTTATCTTCATTTATGTATGTGTTATCTCTCCAGCTAACCCTCGGCTCTTGGAGGGCAGGGGCCTGGCCTGTGTACCCCCATGGCCTCCAGCAACACTGAGCCCCTCGTGTTTATGCAGCATTTCTCTGTTTCCAAAGAGCTTTCGTGTAGATATTTTTTACTTGTCAAACTACACTATGACAACAGATAATTTGTGCAAGCCAGGAATGGTTACAGTGTGCTGGTCGCTTAGCCTTTGAGTGTCTGGGTGGTGTCCAGGGCCACCGGAGTCCCTAGCCAGATGCCTCTGACCTCCTGCTGCCACCTCAGTTTGCCCAGATTTGTCATCAATGTATTATTTTCTGTGTGTGCCGTGACTAATGACGAAGGTAGGAAACATGGCCCTGTGGTTGATAAAGTATTTCCCCATCCTCTTTCTCGTCAGATCCTCATACTGTCCTAGGAGGCAGAGGGAACAGATGCTGTTGCCCAGTTTACAGAGGGAGAAACTGGCGCTCAGGGGAGACAATGACTTGGCCTGGGCCCTAACTGCAGGAAATGATGTCACGGCTTAGCTTATGAAAATACCAGAGGGCCAAGAGCTGCAGGTCCCCGTGACTTCTGACAGAAGTCAAAGTTTTAAGAATGACTCTGGCAAAATAGCCAGCCCCATGCCTCTCTGAACTGAGTGGGGAGCAAGAAATCCTTACACTGCTGAAAATAACAGCATCTTCTGAGATGAGCGGGGTGCTGACACTTTGCCATGCTTGATTTCATTTAATGCTTTGCAGGATTCTCCGAGGTGCGGGTTATTACACACATTTTATTCAGCAGGCAGCAGAGGCTCAGAGAGAGCAAATAATCCATCCACAGTCACACAGCTGGTTGGCGGCAGAGCTGAGATTCAAACCTAGGTCTTTCTGCCTCTGTACCTTGTGCTTTGCTCCCGAGTCCTGGAGATGGAAAGGCCCCCCTTGGTGTTGACGCCTGTCTCCTCTGTCCCCCTCCGCAGGTCTACATCATACGGGTCACGTGGTCCAGCGGCTCCACCGAGGCCATTTACCGGCGCTACAGCAAGTTCTTTGACCTCCAGGTAAGGATTTGGGGTCTCCAGGGAGCTGCAGGGTGGGAAAGAGTTTAATTGGACTTACTTGCCATTTTAACTTCAGAGCTCAGACCCTCACCACAGCGGACACACGGTGTTCTTGTTTATTTCCTAGACTTGAAAATGACGTCCATGTGCTCGCTTCAGCAGCACATAAACTAACAGTGTAACGATAGGGAGAAGATGAGCATGGCGCATGGCGCCTGCGCAAAGATGACATGCAAATTTGTGGAGTGTTCCCTATTTTTTTTTAAGAAAAGATGTCCATCACTTTTGGGACATAGGTAACGTGCTTTGTTGCTTTCTGCTTTGATATTCAGTATTTCCCAAATAAAAGAAAGGCTGCTTGCTGACTGCTGCAGAATGGAGGGTAATCTGGAAATGGTTTCTCTGTGGCTTTGGCGTGTTTGTGTTGTGAACAGTAGTTGTGTTTGCTGTCAGCTCAGTTTGTTGAGTGCGTTCAGAACTCTTGGGGCCGTTCAGCTCTGCAGACAGACCTACGTCTCTTGCTCACCTGGGCCACCTCTTCCCGTCAGACTCCAGGCTCAGCTCCTAAAGTGCCTGCTGTGCTCTGAGGGCCCCACAGTCCCCCTCTCCCCCGAGGACTTTGCATTTCCCCTTCCTCACCTGGAACACACACCTCCGCCCTCCTAACCCACTCGCCGGCTCAGGTAACTCCTGCTGCCCTTCAGGACTCGCATCCTCTGGGAAGCCTGGTCTGACTTTGTTCCCCAGCCGGCGAGGGCTGCCTCTTCTGCACCCCCACAGCTCTGTGCGTCCCTCTGTCCTGACTCTGTATTAAAGTTGTCTGCTAGTCTGTCTCCCCCTCTAGACTATGGCTGTCGTGGGAAGGAACCACATCTCCATCATCCTCTCTCTCCTTAATGTTTTATTCAAGGACACAGGGTGTGTCCAGTCAGTGTTTGGTGACTGAATGAATGAACGAATGGACAACCACCATGAACACTGCCAGTCTCATGGGAGCCGAGCCAAATGTGGACAGCCCAGTGTAGCCCATCCCCACTAGAGTGAAAGAAGTCTAATCTGTGGGGCAGGAGCTTATCTTGAACTCACCAAAGGCCAGCAACTCGAAGCAAGTGTGTCTGTGAGAAGCCCCAGTGCCCGATAGGTCTCACCAAAGTTCTTTAGAAAACACGGGCCTCAGGAGGAGATGAGAACTCGCCCAGCTCCCTGAACCCGTGCGTCCTTCCTGCCACATGGTGAGGGGCTCTCGTCACCTCACAGGCCAACACAAGGCCTCATCCTGGGATGAATGTCTTCCTTTCCTCTGTGTACCAGTTAGGATGCTTCAGTTGATAGAGACCCAACTCTAACTGGCTTAAGTAAACAGGGGGATTTTTTTGGCTGGTATAACTGAATATCCCAAGAGAAGAAACCTGTGGGCTTCAGGCACAGCTTGATCTAGGGTTTTCCACCATGTCCCCTCACCCAACTCCTTCCTCTGCTTCTGCATTCCTACTTCCATGGTGTTGGCTTTATCCTCAGATCCCACGTGGTTGCAAAATACTCTGGGCTCAGACTCAGCAGGAACGAGTGAAAGGTCACTTCCCAGAAGTCCCAACAAACAGGGTATTGTGTTTCATAGGCTTATCTCTAAGCCAGTCAATATGGTTGAGGAATGTGTTAGCCAGTGCGCTTATCTGGGTCCCTATTCCACTCCTGGAGTCAGGGGGGTGGAGAGAACAGCTGTGATGGGATGAGAGTGGCTCTGCTGAGCGTGAGAAGACAGCCCCCGTCCCCCCCTCACCAACTGTCCCTTCACCTCACGTCTTCTCCCTGAAGGTCGGGTGATATTCACCACAGGCATCCTCGGTTGTACAGACTTAATCCGTTCCTGAAAATGTCAAACAGAGAATTGTCGGAGCCTGTGTTCCATTATTTTAAAGGGGGAGGGGAGATGGTAGGGTGCTCCTAACCGATTTCCCTAGATCACTCATACAGTCACTAAAACAATCTCAGACTCCTACATAACAGCCTGCCAGAGTCACTGCATCATGTAAAGCAGTTGAGACACCAATTACCTAATTATTTAAAATGTAATGAACTCATTAGTGATGTTTTGTGTTCTCTGTGCAACAAAATCAAACAGCATCATATACAAATTATATTTGTCTTCTGGTCTGCAGCAAACATGTACTGAATGTAAATATACAAGAGGCTATATGTGAAAGCTGCTGAGATACCATCTAAAATGGGCTTGGCAGGAGCAGCACAGGGGCCAGCAAAGGGCTGACGCCTGGGGGAAGGGAAGGGGAGATGACAGGGGTAATGCCCAGCACCTTTAGTCGCCATGAGCAGGAGGCTCAGCCCTGTGTGAGGATGACCAAGGTCCACACCCCTTAGCCAGTGTGATCTGTGCAGATCAATCACAGCAGGTCTTCAGGTCAGAGAGGGAATGTTGGGTACACATTTGGCAAGTTGCCAGCCTGACTTTTCATCACTGAAGATCTGTGTAGGGAGGGCTACTTGTATTTAGCTTTCAGAGGCCTCTCGCCTACCTGACCCCTCCAGGGACGAGAAGGCAGGGCAGAGAACAGTGACAGGCGTGATTGCTCTCTATGGGTTACTGACACCCATGGAGCAGACGCCCACTCCGGAGCGTGGGCAGGAAGAGGGGAGTGGGGGTGGATCCATGGAGGCGGCAGCTGTGCCCCATGGAACCCAGAGCAGGAAATGGAGCCAGCCTGCAGGGGCCCAGGACCGACAACAGAGTGACCTTCCAGACGCCTGGCAGCTTGCAGGCCGTGTGTCATTGTGGCCACAGCATCTCCCATCACACCTGCTTCCTTTTCCCACCAGCCTCTCTGCACCAGCTTCCGCCTCTTGCCCATGGGCCCCCGTCCTCCATGGGATCCCCAACAGCACCTTCAGTCCCTGAGTTAAAGCGTCCTTCCCTGTCGTCACCACACTGGAGTTTCTGAGTGCCGATTCCGGTCTCCAGGAGAGAGAATCTGATTGTCAGGGTCCTGGGTCAGAATCCGCCCCGAGCCTGTTAGCTGTGGCCAGAAAGGTGGGGGTCGTCGGCACAGCATCTGAAGGAGAAGGGAGGCGGGAGGATGCCCTGGAAGCACGTGTGTGTTAATTTCTGCCGTCTTGCAGCACACGGCCCAGGCAGCGAGTGAGGAATCTGACCCTGTTATCGAGTTCTCTGTTCCAGCCTAGCCCAGGGCGTCAGACCTTGACTTCTGGGGTCAGACAGACCTGGGTCCAAATCTCAGCTTGGCCTTTCCAGGTCTCACCTCGGTGTCACCTCTTGTGTGTTTCTGAGCCTCAGTTTCCCCATCTGCATACAAAGATTGAAAGCACTTTCCTCCTGCGTCTGTTGTAACAGTGAAATGAGTGGTGCCTCGCTCAGTAAGCACACCAGCTGTCATCTGCTGTCCCTCTGCTCAGGTGGGACTTGCCCGAGGGGACATCGTTTGGGAATGCTTGAGCCAGGGTCAGATCACGGGGCTCCCTGTCCCAAAGCCTAATTTCCCTCCACTCTCCTGTTCTGACTCAACTTTCTTATTTCTACCAAACTTAAAAGTGAGGTTTTCTTCCCCACTCAGCGTAATTGGTAATAATTGGGGGTTTGCTATAACAGAAATAGCTCCTCCGACTCCCCTCCTGTAACCAGGTCATCTAAAGACAGAGGTTCAGCAGCTTTAACGAGTCCCAGATGGGCGGCTGGAGTGGGAGAGTCCTGGAATTCCGGAGGGTCCTGCTGTCCTGGGAATGGCCGGCCCCACACCCCGGTGGGGGAGGCTGGGAGATGTTAGGACGGCACTCTGCCTACCAGAATCCGCTGTTCCAAGGCCAGCCAAGGAGGCCGGCCCACAGAGGGCTGCGACACCCTAGAGTTAGATGATTTCATGATCCCGCCCTTCTGTCTGGCAAGTAGCCTTGGTGTTTTCACAAGTACCTTGGCTCAGAGTATGGGGAGGGCTGAGCCTTCCTGGAGGGATAGCTGGGCCCATGTGGTGTAATGGAAAAAGCCGAAGACTCCGTCAGGAGACTTGGGGCCCTGCCACCTGTGCTGGGTGGCCTCGGGCATGCCCCTTAACCCCTCTGTGCTGACTGTCCTCAGCAGTAACATGGGGGTGATGATAATAGAAACAGCTGGCGTTCCTAGAACACTGGCTGCTGATTATCTAGATGTAATGACTTATTTAATCCTCATTTCAAGTTTATCAAATTATACAGATGAAGAAACCCAGGCTCAGAGAGATTAAATCATTTGCCCAAGGTCACGCAGCTAGTGAGTGTCAGAACTTGGATTTGAAACTGGGCAGGCGACGCTAGAGTCCACAGTCTTAGCCGCTCTTCTGTCCAGTGCTCCTCTCTCTAGTGGCTACTTCACAAGGTTCCTATGGAGTTAAAAGTGATGATGTATCTAGAAGAGGCAAGTCCCTGAAGACAGAAAGCAGATTAGCGGTTGCCAGGAGCTGGGGGAGGGGGAAAGGGAGAGAGACTGCCAATGGGTACTGGGTATCTTTTTGGGGTGATGAAAGTATTCTGGAATTAGATAGTGGTCACGGTTGCACACACTTGTGAATATACTAAAAACCACTGAATTATATACTTTAAAAGAGTGAATTTTATGGTATGCAAAATATATCTCAATTTCTTTTTTTTAAAAGTGATGATGTGTGTGAGAGCAGTTCTGGGCTGTCAAGCCCTGAGCAAATATCAGCTGTTGGGATTATTGATGGCGTGGGATGCTGCTAGGAATTGGCATAAAGATTAGAGCAGGAACTGATGCCAGTTTAATAGAATGGTTAAGATCCTGGGCTTTGATCCAAATCCTGCCACTTACTGGCTGTGAGATCTTGTTTTAGAACTGTTTTAGTTGCAGGTGACAGAAACCCAGTCAAGATGGATTATTCAAAAAGAACATTGATTAGCTAAATGCAACTGAGAAGACTCAGGGTACTTGGTTTCAGGTGTGGCTGGATCTAGGGGTCTCAGTGTCAATAAGGACCTGCCTTTCTCCACTTCTTGGCTTTTGTTGACATTAATAAAAGAAACCTTAACTAAATTGAAGTTGGGAAGGCCTGTAAGGGGAGCTCTCATGCCCTATCACACGTGGTCAGTTACACCAGACAGGAAGAGCTGGAGGCTTGCGTCTCCAACAAGAAGTAAAACCACTTTACTACTGAAGGAAGACTTCTCTCCCAACCCGGCAACAGCCCAGCCAATGAGAAACACCGCAGCTCAGCCCGTGAGAAGCCGTTGCGCCCTGAACTGCTACTTTCCCCCTCCCTACTCTCCCTTTCTCTCTATAACGGCAGCTCCCCTCCCCGTTTTCTAGATTTGCCTGTGGTTTGCCATAGCACGCACATCCGAATTGCCATCCTTTGGGCTATTCCCGAATAAATTCATTTTGAGGGTAAAATAACAGGCAAGTTTGTGTTTAAGTTGACATTTTCTTCGCGTCCAGGTGGGGTGTTGCCTGATTGGTGGCAGCCACGGCTCCAAGCTGTCCGCCAGGTCAGCTCAGTGACTTCAGGGAAGAAGAGAACACCTGAACAGCTTAAGCAAAGTGTCGTTGGTTCATCTTGGGTCAATGGGCCAATCAGAGCCAGCCTCGGGGCTGGAGTAGAATCAGCACCGCTGATGCATGTAGGCTAACAGAGGAGTAGAAGGTTCCCCAGACGACATCACAGCACTGCTGCCAAAGAGCGGGAAGTAGCCTGTAGGTGACAGAAAACAGTGAGTGTCCCCTCTGGGAGGGGCAGGACATTCAGGCAGAGGGGACAGTCTGCAGAGAGGCCGCCTGGGGGAGAAGGAAGGAGCATGACTCAGGCTCACTTGCGGGAAAGACTCACAGTCACCAGCAAGAAGGTCCCCTTTATGACAGTTCACCTTCCGATGTGATTTCCTACCTCTCTTGTCTTAGAAAAGCTGGACCGTGATAGTCATGCCCGCTGCTGCTGGTGGACATCTGGCCACATGTCTCACTCACGTGAGAGTTCGGGCCATAGAGCCCCGGGCTTGGAACAGGAAGACCTGGTGTCAGGTCCCAGCCCTCTGTCTTCCCAGCTGTGTGGCCTCGGGCAGGCCACTCAGCCTCTCTGAGCCTCCCTTTCTACCCTAGCCTGGGCCCACGCTGAAGAGTCCATGAATGTCGCAGAGGGAGCTGGCATCCGAGCGGGGCTCTAGGGATGCCCAGAATGCCCTAGAGCTGAGGGCAGCGCCTAGGGGAAATGTGGTTTGGTTGAGGGACATAGTAACGATATTGGTGCCCATTTACTGAAATGCCCCTGGTGCCCGTTTTATTATGCCATCTCACTTAGTCCTCACTCATAAGCATGAAGTCAGCACTGTGTCCCTGTCACAGATGGGGAACTGAAGCCCAGAGAGGCAGAGTCGCGTACCAGAAGGCAGCATGGCTGGGATTCAAGCCCAGGTGTGGCCGAGTGTGAAACCCGTGCTCCTAAGGCTGTATCCCCACCTCCTTGCGGTCCAGTATGGCCTTCAAATCTGTGTCTACAAAGATAGATTTGTCTCACAGAGTTCTGCCTCCAGCTGCCCTGTGAAGGCCTGTTTGGTGCCTCCCTGTAAGATGTGGGCAGAGTCTATCCTGGAGCGGGCTGCTCTGAGCAGAACACGAGCCCTTCACTAACAGGCCTCTGTGCCTTGCAACCTTTGCCCTCTGAGTCTTCCCACTGGGTCGTTGTATTCCCTAGGCCGAGGGTCCTGGCCATCACTGGAGCCAGGGCTTCCCTCACAGAAGGCACAGTTAAACATTTGCCGAGCCAGATCCCAGGTGTTCAGAGAGGGACCTCTGTCCCAGCCAGCGAGCTCAGGCAGAGCTTGCTTCCTGGAGGAGGTGACATCTGAGCAAGGTCTTGACAATGAGTCAGGAGTTGACCCGCCGACAGGATGGGGAAGGGCATTCCACACAGAGGAAACCGTGTATGCAGAGGTGCAGAGGCGTGAGGGAGCAGAACTTGCAGTGGCGGGGGACACGGAGCCAGCTGAGTCACTCTGCCTGGCAGGGAGCTCTCGGGAGAAGGGCCAGCCACATGTGTCCTATAAGCAGAACACTCCGTGCTGTGGGGACCCCAAGAGGGCTGCTGCTAGGCACAGAGGCTTTCAGGGGCAAGCTCTTTGCTAGACGCAGCCCATCTCAGAGGACTGGCTGGAGGCAGCATCTTGATGTGCACCTTCGTTTCTCCCAGGGAAGGACTGAGATCCAGACACCGGACAGGCTGTCCCAAGTCGCACAGCAAAAATCGTGTTTCCAGTTTCAATTGAGAGAGGACTGACCTGTCCCTTCTCTGCGAGTTTGACAGCCCAGGTGCACTTATGAGCTTTGGGGACTGTCTGCCTAGAAGCCCCCACGCTCCACTACAGATGCCAAAGGGGAGCGTCTTCTCCCATCTTTTCGGGGGGCAGGTATAGGAGTGGCAGAACTGAAGAGTTCTCACACCCCAGGCAGGCTTTGCCCAGCTGAAGAGGCTTCCCAGCGAGATCCTAGCCAACACCTGGCCTGGGATTCCACCAGCCATGTATCCAGATACTGCCTCCGAGGGACCCTCAGACACACTCTTTCCCCCATACGTTATCTTCTGAAACTGGCGTGTGCCTCCCGCATGTTGTACACGCTTAATGGAATATTGTTTCCCTTCTGTCTGATAAGCTGTGGCCATATCGATGGTGTATAGCTGAGAAAATACAGTAATTGCCTTTTTCCACACAGTTAGCAGTTCTTTATTTGTAAAGTAGAAAGAGGCAAGATTGCATTGGTCAACTGCATCTCCACCCCAGTCCAGGCCCTGTTGTCACCACCTGGAGCATGATTTTTCCCCTCCTGGAGAGTGGCCGACCAACCAGTTAACCACTTTTTTCATTTATTTGTTCATCCATAGATTCATTCATTCTTTGCACAAATTTGTACGAAGTACCTACCGCGTACCACTGAAGAGGTGGTAGGGCAGGCAGACCAATAAGGGAGTTGGGCTAAAAAATAATGCTGACCTGGACTGGGGCGGGGCAGTGAGAGTGAAAGAAGGGGACACACTGGAGGGGTGGCAGACTCCCATGGCATGTCCACCAGGACACCAGGGCATGCCAACATTTAGACAAACCGGCTCATCAAGGGGACGATCCCCAAAGACAACCAACCATGGATGTCGATCAGGCCCAGGTGTGTTGTGTCCTGCTCAGAGGACCATGTGGCTTCACCAGTCTGCAGCTGCACTTGACGATCACCCTGGCCCTTCTGCACTGCCTGCTCTGGCTCTTCTGGGACCTGGGCTTCTGTGAGGCTGAGGGAGTAAACCCCTCCAAGGCCCGTCTGCCGCTAACAGGAACCACGTGTGGACCTCAACGCCAGCTTCCACGGTATTTTCCTTGGACAGCTATCTCCTTTCCCTCTACCACAAGCTGATGTCTGGAGAACTGCTGATGGAGTGTTCTCTTATTCCCCTTTGAGGCTTGTGATGTGGCCACTTGACGTGGCTCCCTCTCCCTTCCTGCCCTCCAGACTGACTCACTGTCCTCCTCGCCCTGAGCCCCACTTCCTTGATTATCTGGGGGGAGGGGCGTGGACTCGCTCGTTTCCCAGGATAACATCTGCCATTGGACTTTGCCCGGCTTGCCTCTGGTCCTGCTGCTGCAGACAGCCTGCAGTCTGGGGTCCCCATGGGGGGTCTGGAATGTTGCCTGTGTCTGCTTCAAAGCCTCTGGGTGCCAAGTGTGACAGTTCTCTGAATAGAAGCATCTTGTGGCCTGTGGATCTGGACCCACTAAGACCAAAAGCAAAATAGCCCACAGGCCTCTGATCTCCTGTCCTTGCAAATAGCAATCTTACCGATTGCAGTTACCGTTGATAGGATTATTAGAAAATGAAATAAACTGGGTATGGCTAAAAGAGGAGGATGGGTATTAAGTCCAGCCCTGCACTGTCCCACATGGTGGCCACTAGTCATGTGAGGCTACTTAAATGTAAATTTAAATTAATTAAAATTAAATAAAATAAAAATTTCAGTTCGTCAGTCTCAGGAGCCACATTTCAAGTGCTCAGTAGCCACCTAGGGGCTGGTGGCTGGCGTTAAGGAAAGCACAGATAGAGAACATCTCCATCGTTGCAGGAAGTTCTATTGGATAGCCCAGCTCCGAACCCTGTGCTCGAGCCACTGGGGGGACTTGGATAGGCTGAGGAGTTTTGCCAAGCTTAAAACACAGCCTCACAATGGAATATTATTCAGCTTTAAAAAGGAAAGACGTTCTGATACATGCTACAACATGGATGAACCTCGAGGACATTCTGCTAAGTGAAAAAAAAGAAAAGCCAGTCACAAAAGGACAAATATGATTCCACTTACATGTGGTACCTAAAATAGTCAGATTTATAAGATAGGAAGTGGAATGGTGGTTGCCAGGGGCTGGAGGAAGGAATGGGGAGTTCGTGTTTAATGGGGATAGGGTTTCAGCTTGGGACGATGAAGAGATTCTGGAGATGGATGGTGGTGATGGTTGCACAACAGTGTGAATGTACTTAATACCTCTTAATTGTACACTTAAAATGGTAAACTTTATACTGTGTATATTTACCACAATTTTAAAAACCGTGCAGCCTCACAAACTACTAAAAATGATTCCCAAAGAACTTTGAGAATAACGTGTTCCTTATGGGCAGAGGGCAAGGAGGGGGGTTTCTGGTTGAGCACCTGTGCGCCCCCCAGAGTTTGCCTTCAGCGTTCATTCCCACAGGCGCCCTGCCTGGCAGGCTGTGCTCCTTGGTCTCTCTGCAGGTGGTCTCCCTGCGGGTGGTCTCTCTGCGGGTGGTGAATCGGGCCCCAGGGCCAGGGTCTGGCGAAGGACACACAGCTGGCATGAGGAAGCGTCAGGATTTAACCCCAGGGGTATATCTGTGGCTCTTTGGGCCACACTTATCTGGGTAAAGTAAGTCGGGACAAAGGGTGAGAGAGTGACTTCCTAAGTCAGCAGTGAAGACCCCAGGGGGGACTGAAACACGGTGCTGGTGGGGCCTCTTCAGCCAGTGTGTACACTCAAGAAGGGCTTGGAGGGCCCAGGGGAAGGGAAGAGGGGTGGTAGAGTGGAGGGAGTACTTGTTTAAAAAAACTTCCTTTAGGGGCCGGCCCGGTGGTGTAGTGGTTGAGTTTGCGCCCTCTGCTTCAGTGGCCCGGGGTTGGCGGGTTCGGCTCCCGGGCACAGACCAACGCACCGCTTGTCAGGCCATGCTGTGGCGGTGTCCCATATCAAGTAGAGGAAGATGGCTAGAGCTAATCTTCCTCAGCAAAAAAAAAAAGTTCCCTTTAATGGTGTTTCAGCATTGTCTTAAATAAAGTTGAGAAGGAGAAAAGAAGATAGTGTTAGGCAAAACCTATAAATCTCTGCAAGACTCTGCAGCTGAGGCTGGTTAATCACTCTGCTTAAAAAGAAAGGCTGGTCACCTGTGTGTGGAGTCGTCCACTTACCTCATCCCAGGCTGATGTCTCCTGCTCGCATGACACAGCAAACCCGCCTCAGAGAGGGATCCTAGGCAGAGAGAATGGGATTTAGATGAAGATCCTTGAAGTGGCTGGACCACCACCTAGCTGTGCGACCTCAGGCAGTTCACTATCCCTCTCTGCTCCCCAGTTTCCCCATCTGTGATGTGGGGATCGTACATCTATTTCACAGGGTTATTATAAAGGTCAGATAAAACCATGTGTGTGAGAAGGCTTGTTAACTGTAAACCCAAACAAATGTTAGTAGTGGTTACTAATTATTGTTTAATATTAGTAATATGAATATTATTAATCAGGGAACTTAACAAAACCTGAAGCTGCCTCCCAGTGTTCACTCAGTTGCATTCATTGCTTTAGTCAGTTCTTATTGAGTGCCTACTGTGTGCTGGCAAGCTTCTGGATTCAAAGAAGGAAGCCTGCCTTTTGCAGCGAGGCACGCTGGGGCCTCAGCTGTTGCTGAATGACGGTGGAGAAGCATTTCCCCCTCAACACGCAGCACAAAGTAGGGGCTCATGGGAAACCGCAGATAAAACCACGGCCTCTGTGCGCAGCCCTTCTCAGTACCGGCCACACTGAGGCTGACCCATCTACCCAGGGGCCGTCACGTAAAACAGCACTGAGGAGGCAGGGAGCTCCAGCCTGGATAAATGGCCCTGTTTCCCAAGTGCTGAGGAGCAATCCTTTTTAATTGTCTTCGCAGCATCTCGGAGGTGGGGCAATGTGATGGCAGAGAAGCCTTGGGCCTCAGTCTGTGGCCCCGCCGCTTGCTGGCTGCAGGCCCACGGCAGATTTCTTCACTCCTCTGGGCTCCAGTTCCCACCTTGCCCACCTTGAAGGAGTATTCTGAAGATTTAGTGAGAATGTGTCTAAAGAATCTAGTCCCTTCTTGGCATATACATGTTTCTCTTCTCTTCCACTTCAGGTCTCTCCTCCCTCCCCCTGTGCTTATTTCTCCTGGGCTATTCTAAGCTTCTTTCATTCTATCCCAGGGACACGTCTTGAGTGCCAGGGTGACTTTCTCCTTGAGGTAAAATGATGGGCAGGCTTTTCACATTCCAGCCATCGCTTGAGGAGGCTCAGTACTCTCCTTCCCTCTGCTTGAGTCCTGAGCCCATGTGCTAATCAGGGTGGGTTAGGAGATGCTGCTATGACATATAGCCTCACTGTACAATAAGGGTTTATTTCTCACTCAGGCTACATGACCATGAGAGGTTGTGGGGGGCTCTGGACCCTCACTGCAGGACCCTTGCTGGCAGAGAAGCCACTCTTTGGAGTGTGGCCAGTCACCATGGCAGATGGAAATGGAGAGTGGTGAATCATATGCCGCTCATAATTCTTCCACCCCAAAGTGACACATATCTCTTCCGTTCACATTTAATTGACCACATCCCACTTCAAGGGGGTGGGGAAGTCCAAATTTGCTGTACGCTCAGAAGAACCAGAAATCTGGTGACAGCATTATGACAGTCACAGTAACTGCACAGCCCAGCTTTAATCAATAAAGTAACACTGCAAGTTGGTATCATTATGCCAGCTTAAAGATGAGGCCCAAGGTATGTCACTTCCCCGAGACCACACGTAGCAGATCCTTGTGATTTTGTATATCAAATCAAATATTTCACATTAATTCCTCAAGATGTCAGAGAGGCATTTATTGCACTATTAAGAGTTTTCATTTTGGGTCCTCAGCCCCCGTTCTTCCTCTACCCCCACAGCAGCCTACACCTACCTCTCAAGGTGCTTCCTACATCACCCTGTAATGATCAGTTTACTTTTCATTCTCTCTCTAGACCGTGAGTCTTTTCATCGCTGTACCCCATGCGCCTAGCTGTCTGTTGAGCCAACCTAGGGAATTCTGAGTGGGGCAGGGGACTGTAATGATCTCATGGGCATGGACCTAACCAGATTAATTGTCTCAGTGGTTTGTTCCTTAATGCAACCTGGCAATTCTTAGGAAACAGGATGACCTGCTGTCCATGGAATTCTGGTGGCTCTGGGGGTGTTGTTCAGATTTCAAGTCCTGTGGCCGGAGCCCCCAGGGAAAACAGAATGGTCTCTCCCAGCTCTGAGCCTTCACTCCTCGAGCAGCTGTGGACATAGAGAATTGTTTTCATGGAGATCGTAGGTCCAGTTGACATTGCCTTCCCTGTTAGTTTGGGTTTCTGAAAAGCTGAACAAAATGAGCTTTTGTATATCAAATTACATATTTCACATAATTCCTTTAAAATGTCAGAGGTGCATTTATCCTATTAAAGGCTTTCATTTTTGCTATTCTCCCCCTGTTTAGATGCAGATGTTGGACAAATTTCCCATGGAAGGAGGACAGAAGGACCCCAAACAGCGGATCATTCCCTTTCTGCCAGGTGGGTGAGACTCATGCTCTCAGATGGGGACACTGGGGGGTCCAGTACAGCTCCCAGGTCTCTCAGCACATCCTCACTGGGGCATTGTCCCAATGACCAGAGTCTCAGCCATTTGTAGAAATTAGTGCCTAAGAATACGGGCTTTGCGGTTAGATGCTACACCATTTACTCGCTGTATGACCTTAGGCAAGACACGTCACCCCAGGGAGCCTCAGTTTCTCCTGTCTCTAAAATGGGAATAATTAGAGCTCATAAAGTTTTCATAGTGAGTGGCATCTATTATTATAGCTACAGTATTAGTTTTCTATTGCTATGTTAACAAATTACCACCAGTTTAGCAGCTGAAAACAACACCCATTTATTATCTCACAGTTCTGTTGGTCGGAAGTCCAGACAGGGTCGGCTAGGTTCTCTGTGTAGGGTCTCACAAGGCCGAAGTCAAGGTCTTGGCCATGCTGGGCTCTTATCTGGAAGATTTGGGGGAGAATCCACTTCCAGCCTCATTCAGGTTGTTGGCAGAACTCAGTTCCTTGCAGCTATAGAATCGAGATACCTCTTTCCTTCTGGCTGTCAGCTGGGGCCCCCTGGGCTTCCAGAGGCTGCCTGCGTTCCTCATCCATCTTCAGGCTGTAGGGGGACATGGCATCTTTCTTGTGCTTTGAATCTCGCCGACTTGCCTTTCTGCCACCAGTTGGGGAACACTGTCTGCTTTTAAGGGCTCATGCAATTATGTTGTACCCACCTGGCGAATCCAGAATCATCTCTCTCTCTTGCAGTTAACTATGGCATATGATGTAACATGATCCCAGGAGTGAGATCTCATCATATTCACAGGCTCTGGGGCCCTGGGGATTAGGGTGGGACATCTTGGGGCAGCTGTTTTAGAAATTCTGCCTGCCTGCCTACCACAGCTACCAAGCCCTTCTGAGTGCGGGCACCACTCCAGGTGCTGTGGGGCAGTTAATGCAATAACAGCTCGTCCCTGCTCTCAAGACATTCAGTGTCCCTTTTTCCCCAAAAAAATTCCTTAACAAAGGAATAGCATCAGGGCTTCAGCTGAAAAAAATGGATTACCCAAACCGGTGTTATTGCTTCAAGTAATCATAGCTACCGTTTATGGGATGTCTACTGTGGGCTGGTTGCTGGGCTAAGTGCCTTACCTTCATTACCTCATTTAGTCCTCAGAACCACCCTGCAGGGTAGACATTACTGTACGCATTTCACAGATGAAGAAATTGAGGCGCAGAGAAATGATAATCACTTACACAAATGGCAGGTCTGAGATTCAAACGCAGGTATGGCTGGCTCCAGCATTCATACCTAAAGTAGACGGCCCCAGTTCAGATCCCAGTGCCCCCACTCATCCACTCTGGTCCCTTGGGTGAATTACTTAAGCATACCACGTTTCGTTTCTTCATTTCAAGTTGGAGATGATAATGGTGCTTAAATGATGGAGTTGTTATGAGGATTAGGTAAGTGCCTGGCACGTAACTAGCAGCAATCAAGTACTTACTATTATTTTTATGTACAGATAATCAGCAAATTGATGATCACCCTAAATCACAAATATTTAGAGCTGGAAGGGCTCTTCATATCTTTTTCATTTTGCGGACGAGGGAGCAGGCCCAGAGGTGGGGAGACTGCCCCGGTCACACAGGAGCCCACTGTCCCCTCCCCCCTCTAGGGTTCTTCGATCGGCACATCAGTGTGTGCTTCCAGATGTTGTCATCACTGAGCGCGTTTAGAGACAGGGTGGATGTATGTGCCAGGCCCCCATCTACTGGGAGAATCATTTGCCTAAAAAAGCTAATGTTTTTAGTTCTTCCACGGGGAAAGTGTAGTCACACTGGAATTTTTTGCTATTGGAGGAGACCCAGCATGCCAGCTGTGACAGCCAAATATCAGTGCCCAGAGCATGAGCTTTGGGGTCAGACATCCCCAGCCCTGTGACCTCATGTAAACGACATCCCCCACCCCGAGCCTCAGTTTCCACATCTGCAAAATGGGACAATGACCCATGTGTCGCTAGCTTCTCTCCCTAGCACTGAGTAGGTTCTCAGTAAAGGCAGACGCAGGGTCCCAGGACATTCCTTTGGAATTTCTTGATATTTCATATCTTGGAGTCCTACTTAAATGATCGATCTGGAGATTCAAGTTGAACTGGGCTCTAAATATAGGTTTTTCTTCAAGGAAGGAAAGGAAAGCAGTGAGTTATAACTCTTTACTGGATGAAAAGCAAAACCAGCTCTGGAAAAACTTCCCAGGACAGGGAAGAACTTGAGCCGACCCTCTCCTAAGGCCCTGAAAGCTTTCGTGGTTATGTAATCCTTTTCCACCCACAAATTCATGAAAATGCTGTTCTCAGGGACTTGGCCCCATTTTCTCTGCTCAGAGTTCCCACTTGTAGCTCAGAGAGGTCCCCTTGGGTCCCAGCACCCTAGAACATCCTTTCCCAGCCCACCTTTTGGCTTTTCCTCGAGGCCAAGGCCAAGGGCAGGGACGCCAGGAGTAATGTCCCCTCTCCTCGGGGTCAGTTTTCTGCCAGGACTGCCGCGTCAGCAGAACAAAAGCGAGTCTCATGTTAGCACAAAGGCAGGGGGAGGGGAGAGCAGCCTGTGCAATTTTCCAACCCAGCAAAAGCTGGGAAAGCCAGCTTGGCAGAGGACGCGGCTTGAAAAATAGGAATTACAGTTTGGCCTTCCTCCACTGTGGAAAACAAAAGCCTGCCCGTTCCCACCGAAGGCTGTGCTCTCCTCGAGTACCCTTTCCACTCCAGGGAGGCTGGCCTGCCAGGAGGGCCGGGTGCAGTCTCGCCCTCCTTCCCCTCGACTCACACAGAAACATTCACAGCAGGCACAGACCAGGGGCCACGGCCCCATCAGCATTTCACCAGAGGTACCGGCCAAGCTGATACGGCCATCTGGTTCTGTCCCACAGCCCAGGGCCTGAGCGGTCACTCCAGCTCTGCTACGGGTAAATGATGAATTAACCCGTCGGAGGCAGGTCTCAAGAAACCAAGCTAGGGGCTGAGGAAGGAACATGTGCTCTTAATTTCAGAGTTTGAGACAGTATCATCTAACCTATTTTTTTAAAAAAAGTAATTACTCTTTTGTGAGCACCCAGGAAGGGCCAAGCCCTGTGCTGGGTGCATTGTGGAGATTACTACTAAGAGATGGGGGCTGCTTTCCCGTTTTACAGAAGAGGAGACTGAGGCTCTGAAAGGTCAATGCATTTCCCAAGACAGCACAGTCAGTAAGAGACCACCCTGGGGTTGGCCTGAGGCCTCACTGACTGCAGAGCCTGTGGCCTCCCCGGCGGTACCATTGCTGCCGCGGGGCTTCCTGTCCCCCATGCTGGCAGGGCACCTGACATGCGCCCAGAGCCTCCTGTCCCACTGAGGCCACACGGGGACAAGAGAGATGCTTTTGTTCTGTCTCACACCCAGGAGACATTGAAGGCACCTGAGTTCTCCGTCCTTCTCTCTCAGCCCCTGCGGCCCGGGCCTTGGATGAACTCCCTTCGGTGGCGGTGGCTCCGGGATGGGCCTGTGCTGTCCCCGGGGGCTGTGTGCTAGCACCAGGCCTGTTGTGAATATTTTGAGTTAGGTCACAACCTTCTCAGTAAGAGGCCCGTACACCCCACTCTCCACCCTTCCTCTGATTTACAGAGCGGAAATTATACCAAAATGGGACCAGAATGTTTTTGGTAGGAAGTCTTCTCTCATTTTGAGAAACAGATTAGAGGGCAGGACGCATTTGCTGTGCAGGATTTCTCTTCACAGGCACACGTTCCTTATTTTTCCTGAAGGCTCAGGACTCTCCGAGGGGTTCTAACTTGCAAGTGGCCCCACCCAGGAGGGCGGTAATTTGATAATCCTGATGACTGGTGTGGGGTGCTGGGAAGGCTCCCAGCGTTCTCTGGATTTGGCCCAGGGATGCGGAACATCCAGCAGGCTGGGGGACGCTCCCACCCAGGAAAGGACCACCCCACCCATGTCCGCAGGGTCCCTCCCTGTTGGGAAGTGCCGACCGGCAGTGCCAGGAGGGCAGTGCCTGGCACAAGGGCTCGGGGAAAGACTGCACCTATCGAGGGAATGAGGGAGTTCCGGGGAAGCCAGGTTATAAACCCTTTCCCACTTTGCTGCATAATTTGCTTTTTTTATTCTAAATGACATGAGAATGTTCTGATTCTAGAAGGAAATAAATGTTTATGGGAGGAACTTTGGGGAAAGTATAAAGAAGAAAACAAAAAGGCTCTGTCTTGCACCTCTTAAAGACAAGCACTTTGAACCCTGTGATGCATTTTCTTCTAGATTTTTCTTTTCTAACAAGCATGGTGTATCAGAAATTTGACTGACTCATAGGAGCATTAAAACCGTCACCATTATAAAGACAGGAGATTAAGGAATATGTATTTCATCTCATTTGTGGGTTTTTTTTAATGGGTGGAAATGAACCAAAAAAGGCTCACTATTAGGCTGACAGTGTCTGCCTGTTCCTAGTAGTGCTCTTTTGCCCAAGAGCAAGTTCTCCAGTTATTTAAAATGTTATGTTCACCATGTGGTCTTTTTGGGTGGAAATCTCCCTTACTAGCTTGCTTTGCAAATCTTTACATCAAAAGGCTGTTTCCCATCATCCCTTTCGATTCTGTCCTGTTATGAAAACTGTTTCAGACCTTTCCTGCCGTCCTGTTCCTGCTCACCCGAGCTTCATCTGTGGAGACGGCCGTCTCACCAGAGCCGTCTTAGAGCAGTGGTTAATCTCTCCTCGCCCTGCCAGCCTCGTGACCCAGATTCCTCTCCTTAGCCTACCTTCTCGGACCAGAAGTAGGTGAAGCTCTTAGTGGGTCTCTGTGCTCTGCTGTCGGGAGAGCTGTGGTCTCCTGTGCCTTCTTCTTTACTCTGGAGACCTCCTGGTGGCTCTACATAAGTGTAGCAGAGGGGCTTGTCTCCATCCCCCACCTCTTTGGCCATCCTTGATGTCTTATTTCTGACTGCCCACCCCCTGCCTTTGTGACAGATCCCAAGTGGTGAACCCAGGGTGTCTTAATCCTCAGTGCGTGCACTTTGCCACCATCTCCCCACGAGAGGATCTCCTGTTAGACTCTCAGGAACCACTGCTTTGCTTGAAACAAACTTCACCCATAACATTTCAGCATCTTGGCTATTTCCAGAGACCCTCGGTGGCATCATTTATATATTTGTCTTTGCCCGTGACCCGCATCCTCTGCCCATATGTTGGACTGGAGGCTCTGTTACCACACCCCGCTGCTCAGGATGATGCTCTCAGTTATTATGAGAGGGGAGGTAGGAAGGCTGGGAACCCTTCTGTTACAGACACCTAACTGGGGAAGGAATTGGAGGGATTTGTCATCTTGGCAGGTAGAATGCACCTTCGTACATTCATCAAATGTTAGTGCCATGTGGTGAGGGCACAAAATTGACTAAGGCCCGGCCAATCCCTGTTTGCGCAGAGCCCCGTGACTAGTAGGAAAGAAGAAGACGTGTAAATCGATAATGTGATATGTGCAGTCAGAAAGAGACAGGAACTCTTAACCGTTTAAAGTGGGTACAAGTTTCCCAACAGGGATGGTGGATGAGGTGCCCTCTGGGGAGGGCGTTCCAGACAGAGGAGAAGGCACAGATCATGCAAGAACATGGGCTGACTGTTTGGGGAACGTAAGACTAGAGCAGAAAGTATATGAGGGAGGAGGAGGAAAGGAGACTGAACTGTTCAGTTAGGGCGTATCTGAGTGTGGACTATACTGCTCACCCAGTCTGAGGATCCTAGAGTTGGGCGAGGGACCTTAGACCAGGAGGTCTAACCTTCCTTCTTCATTGGTAGGAGCCCCTTCCTTCTGTGGACTGGTTCCAACCTCTCTTATCTCACCAGAACTCATCCCCTGGGTCCCACTCCCTCAAGCTCTTGCACTAGAGCTGTGAACAGGGCTTTGGAGGGCCACACATGGGGTCCTCCAGGCCCTCTGGACATCCAGCAGAGGATGTTGATGGCAGCCAGGAATTTGGGTACTACTCAGACCTACCAAAGACATTCACATCCACATCCTCCCAGATTGCTGAGAACTCGTCACTGCTCCCTTACAACGCTGTGTGCGCTCTCCTCTTCTGCAGGCAAAATTCTCTTCCGACGAAGCCACATCCGGGACGTGGCCGTCAAACGCCTGATACCAATTGATGAATACTGTAAGGTAAGTCTGAGAGATGCTAACACTGCCCTGTGTCTCGTGTTTTCCCTCCAGGTGTTTTTTTTTTTTTTTCCCCCTTTCTGGCTACAAGATGCTTATTGCGAAAAATCAGTACAGTTGAAAGAAATGTAAAGAAATTAGAAAATACCATCACCCATGATCCCTCAACTCAGGCAACAATTACGAAGGCTTCTGCATGTTTCTTTTGTGTCTTTTCTCTCTGCATTCATCTCTTTATGAGGTTGAGTCCATCCCGTGTATATTATTTTTGTTGCTTTTTCTCTTTTCTTTGATATTATAATTGAAGAATTTCCCCATGCTATTAAAAAATCTTGGAGCCAGCTCTGATGGCCTAGTGGTTAAAGTTCAGTGCTCTCACCGCTTCAGTGGCCCAGGTTCACTTCCCGGTCATGGAACCACACCACCTGTCTGTCAGTTGCCATGCTGTGGCGGTGGCGCATGGAGAAGAACTAGAAGGACCTACAACTGCCCATCTTCCTCTACCTTATATGTGGGACACCTCCCACAGCATGGCTTGATAAGCGGTGTGTTGTTCAGCACCTGGGATCTGAACCCACGAACCTCAGGCTGCCGAAGCAGAGTGCACGAACCCAACCACTATGCCACCAGGCCGGCCCCTTATTGACCCTACTTTTTAATGGCTGCATAGTATTCCATTGTGTGTGAATGTTCAAAAAGTTATTCAGCCAACCCCTATTGATGGGCAGCACAGCTAGCTTCCAATCCCTTGAATGTTCTAAACCACAGGGCCTGCCTTTTGGTTACATATCATTTGATTTGGGGCTGTGGTCAGGAAAGAAGCATATTTTTCTTTTGTTTAGCTTCCTTTATCTTTAGTATTTATTTCTCTAACTTAAAATCACTAGCACTTCTGATGCGAGAAGGGTGGGAATAGCAAGAAATGCCTTGAAAATGGAGCAGCAAATGCTCTCTCCCACTAAGATCAGGAACAAAGCAAGTATATTTGCTCTTACCACTTTTGTTCTCCATTTTACTGGAGGTTCTAGCCGATGTAAGCAGGCAAGAAGAAGAAATAGAATGTGTACAGGTTGGAAAGGAAGAAGTAAAACTGCCTAGATTCATAGATGACGTGATGCTCTTATAGAAAATCATAAAGGATCCACAGAAAACCTACTGGAACTGATAAATGAGTTTAGTAAGATCATAGGATACAAGATCAGTATACAAAAATCAATTGTGTTTCTACACGCATTGAGTAATGAACAACTCAAAAATGAAATTAAGAAAATAATTCCACTGACAATAGCATCAAAAAGAACAAAGTACTTAGGAATAAATTTCACAAAAGAAGTATAAGGTTTGTACACTGAAACTACAATACATTGCTGAAAGAAATTAAAGAAGCTTTAAATTAATGGAGAGACATTCCATACTCATAGATTAGAAGACTCAATAGTGTTAACATGGCAGTTCTCCCCCAAGTGATCTGCAGATTCAATATAATCTCTTCAAAATCCTAGTAGGGGTTGTAGAAATTAACGAGCTGATCTTAAAGTGTATGGAGAAATGCAGGGGATCCAAAATAGCCAAAACAATTTTGAAAAAGAACAAAATTGGAGGGCTTGTATTACCTATTTTCAAAACTTCCTACAAAGCTACAGTAATCAAGACAGTGTAGTACTGCCATGAGGATAGGAAGATGGATCAATGGGACAGAATTGAGAATCTAGAAATAAACTCTTATAAAATTATAGTCAACTGATTTTCAAGAAAGGTGCCAAGAAAATGCAAATCAAAACCACACTAAGATATCACCTTACACCTGTTAGAATGGCTATAATCACCAAGACAAAAAGCAACAAATGCTGGAGAGGCTGTGGAGAAACGGGAACCCTAATCCATTGCTGGTGGGAATGCAAACTGGTGCAGCCTCTATGGAAAACAGTATGGAGAGTCCTCAAAAAATTAAAAATAGAAATACCTTATGATCCAGCTATCCCACTACTGGGTATCTACCCAAAAAACCTGAAATCAACAATCCAAAGAGGCTTATGCACCCCTATGTTCATTGCAGCATTATTCACTATAGCCAAGACATGGAAGCAACCCAAGTGTCCCTCGACTGATGATTGGATAAAGAAGATGTGGTATATATATACCATGGAATACTACTCAGCCATAAAAAAAGACAAAATCGTCCCATTTGCAACAACAATTATGGACCTGGAGGGTATTAAGTGAAATAAGCCAGAAAGAGAAAGACAAACAGGGCATGATTTCACTCATATGTGAAAGATAAACCAACACACGCACAGATAGAACTGTTTGGTGGTTACCAGGGGCTAGGGGGGTGGGGGGTGGGCACAAGGGGTGGAGGGATGCACTTATATGGTGACTGATAAACAATAACGTACAACAAAAATTTCACAATAAGAAAAAAGAAAACAAAGAAAGGTGCCAAGAAATTCGATAGGAAAAGGATAATTTTTTTAACAAATACTGTGGGATAATAGAACAGCCATATGTCAAAAAAAAAAAAAAATTAAGTTGGACCCTTACCTCACACCATGCACAAAAAATCAACTCTAAATGGATCATGGACCTAAACATAAGAGCTAAAACTATAAAACTTGTAGAAGAAAACATAGGAGAAAATCTTCGTGACCTTGGTTTAGACAGAGTTCTTAGGTACGACGCCAAAAAAGAAAAATTGATGAATTGGACTTTATTAGACTTACAAACTTATGAACTTCAAAAGAACCGTGAAGAAAATGAAAAGACATACCACAAATTAGGAGAAAAAAGTTGTAAATCATATATCTGATAAGGGTCTTGTATTGAGACTATATAAAGAACTCTGACAACTCAATAATAAAAAGACAACCCAGTTTAAAAACAGACAAAAGATTTGAATGGAAATTTCACCCAAGAAGACATATGATGGTTAATAAGCACATGAAAATGTGTTCAACATCATTAATCATTAGGGCAATGCAAAATAAAACCATGATGAGATACCTACATAGCCACTAGACTAGCTATAATCAACACGACAGACAAGACCAAGAGTTGGTGAGGATGTGGAGAAACTGGAGCCCTCATTCTGGTGGGATGTATGACGGGAAGCCACTTTGGAAAACAGTTTGGCAGTTTCTTAAAAAGTTAAATTTACCATATGACCGCTTTTAGGTATATACTCAAGAGAATTGAAAACTTATGTCCACACAAAGACTTGGATGCAAATGTTCATAGCAACAGTAATTCATAATAGCCCAAAATTGGAAGCAATCCATATATCTATCGTCTGGTGAATAGATAAAGAAAATGTGGAATATCCATACAGTAAAATATTATTCGACAATAAAATGCAGTGAAATATTGATAAATGCTGTAACATGGATGAATCCCAGAAATATGATGCCAAGTGAAAGAAGCCAGATGCAAAAGACTACATACTGTATGATTCCATGTATATGAAATGTGCAGAAAAGGCAAATTTATGGAGACAGAAAGCACGTCAGTGGTTTCCTGGGCCTGGGGGCAGTGGAAGTGGAGATCGACTGCAGATTAGGTTGGGGGAAATTTTTGAGGTGATGGAAAAGTTCTAAAACTAGATTGTGGTGATGGTTGCCCAACTCTATAATTTGCTAAATATCATTGAATTGTGTACTTACAATGGGTGGATTTTATGGTATGTAAATTATACTTCAACAAATCTGTAAAAAAGTTTAAGGGGGCCAGTGTGGGGATAGATGACCCCTGTCTTGGCAGGAGGCGTCATGGCAGGGGGGACAGTCGTTCCTGACCGAACGTCTTCTCTTTGCCAGACGTGACCTCATTTCATGTCTCCAGGAACCTTGAGAAGTAGGTTCTGTTGTTCCCATTGTGTAGATGAGGAAATGGAGGCCCAACCAAGTTGCTCACAGTAACAGTGTTGGAGGATTGGAGAGTTAAACCCAGGCCTTTTAGGCCTCGGCACTCACAGAACACTTGTGGCCTCTCTAAGAAAGTGAAAATTCAAGAGGTCAGAATATTCAAGCGTGTATTTCATAGAGACAGATAAACTCAGACTCCTCTTTCCTGTCGACATCCTTAAAAGGGGCGGAGACAGTCAGGCAGGCAGAGACATCACTGCTGCCTCCCAGCTCTCAGAGGAAACTGCAGATCTTCTCCTCTTTGTCCCTTTCCAAACCTCTGGAGCCTGAAATTCCTTTGTCCAGACCCTATTGGCAAGACCCTTGGGGTCATCTTGCCCAGCTGGAAAGTTCTTGCTTGTACCTTCCCCAGAAACTGTTTTCCCTCAGCCCAAATTATGCTATCCTGCTTCTTCCCAGCCCACCCAACTTCTCTCCAGAGCCACACTTTCCTCACACGCTGGGCTTCACAAGCCCTTGGACGTTGGATTTGGGAAAGGGAAATTTAAAATCCTGAAGCGATAAGGGATAGCAGCAGCTGCCTGCATCTGGCTGATACTTGGATTGTCAGAGGTCATGAATTCGCCTGGATTAACCATAGCAAAGAAACTGCTTATGTTATATGAGCCACATGGAAGTTACCACTCCCTGCTATGAATGCATTATAAGAAGCAGAGTGGGTATTTTGGGGTTTTGGTTGGCCAGATTCCCCTGGGCTAGGCTTCAAAGGGACTGTCCTCCTGGAAGGAGATGAAACTATCCCTTTTGTTACAAAGTCTGCGAAGTGTTTTACGGACTGCGTAGGCTTTTACATAACATTTGGGTATCTGCTATTGACATCGTTGTGAGCTGACTTAAGCCAATTTAATTTATCACAATTAGCTTTATTTTAGTAGAAATTGGTAGTGTCCAATAGGTAAAGATAGATGAGGGCTGTAGATATCCCCAAACCTAGCTACCAGGTACATGTTATAATGGAAGAAACTTTCTGCTCTACCAGACCTATTGCAAAGCTACAGTAATTAACATAGTATGGTGTTGGCACAAGGTTCGACCAACCACTGGAACAAAGTAGAGAATCCAGAAACAGACCCATGTGTATTTGGGCACTTGGACAAAGGCAGCCTTGCAGATCATTAAGGAAAGGTTGGATTCCTTAGTAAATGGGTATCCCTATGGGAAAAAACAAGAAAGATAATAACCCCTACCTCACACCACACGTGTAATCATTTCCAAGAAAATTAAAGACCTAAATGTAAGAGGCAATGCTATAAAAAGTTTTGAAAGATAAAAATAGGAAATCTTCATAATCTCTAGGTATAGAGCGATTTCTAAAGACGCAAAAAGTACCAACCATGAGAAGATTGATTTATTTGAGTATATGAAATTTAAGAATTTCTAGTCATCAAAAGACACAATGAAAACAAGACTCAGGGCCAGCCCCGTGGCTTAGCGGTTAAGTGCGTGTGCTCCGCTGCTGGCGGCCCGGGTTCGAGCCTGGGCACGCACCGACGCACTGCTTCTCCAGCCATGCTGAGGCTGCATCCCACATACAGCAACTAGAAGGACGTGCAACTATGACATACAACTATCTACTGGGGCTTTGGGGGGAAAAATAAATAAATACAATTAAAAAAAAAAAAAAGAAAACAAGACTCAGCCAAATCCTGCCACACATTCAGCATTTATTACCAAGCAGCTCCCTAAACAGCCTCTCAAGTTGTTCTGTAAGCTCATTGAAACACCAGCTGTCCATCTGACACTACTTTGCATGAAAGTTTCCTTGAGACAGATGCCACCATGTCCTAGTGGCAGGATCAGCTAATCCCAACTGTGGTCTGACAGTAAAATCCTCAAGAAGAGGCAGAACACAGAGGGTTCGGAATCCTAGACCCAGGGCCCCATTCTGAAGGATATACAGTGCTGGGCTCGCTGAGTTCTGCTTCTTCAAGGGCCAGAGTGTCTGAGAATATTTCTAGAACACCCTCTTTTTGTCAGTAAAGAAAATCATTTCTAACAGCTGTTAGGCTAGTGAATAAAAGCTGTGGTGTTGGTCAGAAGTGAAGGTAACTGAAGCCCTGAAGTATGAAGTAGCCTTTTCTGAAGTGAGGGCTTGTGACTAGAGTCTTTTACTTGCTAAAGCACCCATTCCAGATGAGGGTACTTCGCATGTTAACTGACCATCATTAGGGTGTAGCTTCAGTCACACACACACACACACACACACACACACACTTGTGAGTGTGCAGGCCCATGCCGTAGTATTTTACAGTAAACTATAGGCAATATAACAGCAGTGTTTACCAGACTCCAGTCACTTGAGACTTCCCTCCAAGATTTTTATGGTATACTACCACCTGTATTATTATTAATATTTTTCTTTAAATTAACTCGCTTTTTAACTTCTTAAAAAATATATATTTTAGAGGAAATTTTATATCACAACCATAATATAAAAATGGTATCACATGCCATAAAAGTAAAAATGGAAACAATGAAACAACAGCAACAAAAAATGTTTTTCAATCTAGCCAGCTGCTGTTGCCTGCCTACTCGGGGCTCTGCAGAGCCCAGTTCTGCTCTAGGGAGACAAGTAAGAGAAGTGTTTTCTTCTAGGAATTTTGTAGTTTCGGGTCTTATGTTTAGCTTTAATCCATTTTGAGTTGATTTTTTGTGGGTGGTGTAAGATAAGGGCCCAATTTCATTCTTTTGCACGTGGATATACAGTTTTCCCAGCACCATTTGTTGAGGCAACTGTCCTTTCCCTGTCGTGTGTCTTGGCACCTCTGGCGAAGATCAGATGACCGTATGTGTGGATTTATTTCAGGGCTCTTGGCAATGATTTCATGGATATGACACCAAAAGCACAGGCAACAAAAACAAAAATAAATGAGTGGGACTACATCAAACTAACAAGCTTCTTCACAGCAAAGGAAATAATCAGCAGAGTGAAAAGGCACCCTACAAAATGGGAGAAAATATTTGCAAATCATATATCTGAGGGGTTAATTTCCAAGATATCTTAGGAACTCATGCATCTCAATAGCAAAAAAAGCTAAAACCCAATTGAAAAATGGCCTAACAATTTGAATAGATATTTCTCCAAAGAAAATATACAAATGACCAACAGGTATATGAAAAGATGCTCAATGTTACTAATCATGAGGGAAATGCAAATCCAAACCACAGTGGGATACCTGTCAGGGTAGCTATTATCAAAAAAAGAGAGAGAGAGAGCAAGTATTGGTGAGGATATGGAGAAATTGAAACCCTTGTACACTACTGGTAGGAATGCAAAATGCGGCCGCCATGAAAAACAGTATGGATGTTCCTCAGAAAGTGAGAAATAGAACTACCATATGGTCCAGCATGGGTATTGATCCAAAGGAATTGAAATCAGGATCTGGAATTGATATTAGCACTTCCATGTTCATTGTAGCACAATTCACAATAGCCAAGATGTGGAAACACTCTAAATGTGGTTTCTGCATAGAGTGGAATACTCTTCAGCCTTTAAACAAGGCAGCCCTGCCATATGCGACCGTGTGGATGAACGGGAAAACTGCTGTGCTGAGTAAAGTAGACCAGTCACAGAAAGATAAAATCCTGATTCCACTTACATGGAGTAGCTAAAACAGCCCAATTCACAGAATTAAAGAGTGAAATGGTGGTTGCTGGGGGCTGGGGCTACGGAAAAATGGGGAGTTACTGATCAACAGGCGTAGTTTCAGTCAAGCAAGATGAATAAGCTCTAGCGATCTGCTGTACAACAGCCAACAGGACCGTGTTGTGCACTTAAGAATTCGTTGAGAGGGTAGGTCTTATGTTAAGTGTTCTTACTACAATAAAATAAAATTTCGAAAACATAGAACTGTTAACCCTCTGGAGCCTTCTTTTTGAAGTTAAAGAGGATTAAAAAAGAACTGAGGAAACACGAACTTTCTCCCTAGCCAAGGCATTGTTATTTAACATTACCATCGTGCTGGCTCAGGAACCATCTCACTGTTACAGTTGGTACGGTGGAGACAGCCAAAGGGTTAACGTATGTTTATCAAGCAGCTAGTACGGATGGAAACCCTACCGCCACTTCCTCACTTATTCTGTGGCACAGCCCTCCAGGGTGGGTGTTAGTTTTTTCCATTTTACTGGTGAGCATACTGAGGCTCGAAGAGGTGATGGGACTTGGCCAGAGTCACACAGGTGGGAAGTGACAGAGCCAAAATCGGGAGCTGAAACTGTTTGACGTTTTGTCATCACCCTGAGCAAGCAGGACCTGCTCTCCTTCCCCTCTCCTCTCGGCCCTGCTTCCACCAACCGCATCTGTCCCAAAGGCTGGGATTCCTTCCAGGGCAGAACCGAGTTTTCCTGGGACTGTAGTTCTTTGTCGTTACTGACCAACACAAGACCATTCCAGAGTATTTCAGAAGCGGTTTATTTCTCTGCCCCAGGTCACATTTTTACTGCCAGCCTGTCCTTACAGAGTGGAAGGGACAAAGATGAAAGCATTCAGTGCTGCCTTTTGTTAGTAACTTGGCGTTATTTTACGGTTTGGGGGTTTGGTTTGGCTGTTACTTCCTAGGAATTACTCAAAACAGAAAGAGAACTTGGCCTTGCAGGGAGGTTTCCGAGGGCCGCGTTGTCACCTCCCTTGCTGGTCCATTCGAGGCCTCTGCCCATTTCAGCAAGGAGCACCCTGCGAGGGCCCCTCTAGACAGAGACCACGGCCACCTCAGCCCACCCAGCTCTCCCCAGACAGGGCCACATGGCCACGTCCAGGTCTCTTTCTCATGTCGTTTATCCAGCAAATGCTTTTCCCCAGGCATCAGGGTCTCCCCAGCACTGTCTGGGCGTGTAGGGAAGGTGCAGGAGGAACAGCCGTGTACCCCTGCCCTCTGGACTTGGGGTGGAGGAGCTGGAGTTGGCCAGTGCTGGGCTCTCAGTCCTAGTCGCTCCACCAGAGCCTCCATTTCCCCATCTCTAAAATGGGCCAGCCCTCCCAGGGTGTCTGAAGTGACACAGACCAGCACATTTCAGGAGCCATCGAGTGCTGAGCCAACATAGGGGAATGTTGCTATTGCAGTCTGGGGCGAGCTGCAGAACAGCTGCCCGCAAGCAGCCAGGACACGCCGCGGTCCAGCATCTAATCTGCTCCTTCATTTTGTGGTTCCAACTGCAAGAGCTGCAGGCAGACGAGAGGCCCACGGGGCCCCCAGGACAGAGCTTGTCCAGGGCAGGAGGATGAATACTCGCTACTCCAAACCAGAAAGAGAAGGGGCTCAGAGACCGAGAGGGGCTGGGGGAGTGCCTGCTCTCTCTCAGGCTCTCTGCCTCCGGCCTGGGAAAGGTCAGTCCCTGGGGATTTGCTGCAGAGCAGGAGCTACTTCAAGGCTAATAAAAAAATCAGTGAGCCACAAATGTCAGGCCCTTAAGGTCAGCATCCTTCACCCCAGAAGAACAGAGAATGGACCGTGACCAGGGAGGCACCTTACTAAATCATGTCCACCCACCTCACAGGTGGTCTTCCACTCTGGGTCTGGGGCAGGTGGCACCTGGGTTTGGCTTAAAGTCAGAGCCTGACTCAAAGACCATGTAGAGTCCACAATTCAAGTGACCATCGATGGGTGAACCAATAAACAAAATGTGGTATATACATACAATGGAATATTATTCAGCCTTGAAAAAGAAGGAAATGCTGCCACGTTGATGAACCTTGAGGACATTATGCTAAGTGAAAGCAGCCAGTCACAAAAAGACAGATACTGTATGATTCCACATATATGAGGTACCTAGAGGAGTCAAACTCATAGAGACTAGAAAGTAGAATGGGGGTTGCCAGGAGCTAGGGGGAGGAGGAATGAGGGGTTGGTGTTTAATGGAGACAGTTTCAGTTTGCAGGATGAAGGGAGTTCTGTGGGTAGATGGTGGTGATAGTCGCACAACAGTGTGAATGTACTTAATGCCACTGAACTGTACACTTAAAAAAGGGTCAAGATGGTAAATTTTGTTGTGTGTATTTTACTACAATTAAAACTTTTTAAAAATCAGAAACATAAATCACGTAGGGTCAAAATACCCCTGAATCCCTGTAGAAGGTGCCACATTGGAGACCCCATCCGTCTCTCCACTGGGCCACCACAGCCCAGTAGCAGGGGAGTTAGAGGATGCTGAGCTTTTAGAGGCTTATTATTTAGAAAGTACAAGACACGTCTTTTCCACTCCAGACTCACACTTAGCACGGCAAGAAGGCACGAGAGGCGCCAGGGAACTGAAGCCTCTGCGGAGAGAGCAGAGTCCCGCCTCACTCCCGAGCATGTGCTGGTGTGGTGAGATGGCTGGCAGGATTGTCTGTGCTGTTAAAATTCGTGCACACGCACAGGCACTCTCCCTGCACAGAAGTTTGTAATATCGTGCATGCATGAAACAACTCTGCTGCACTCAGGTCTGCGTCCTCGGGACCTGGGCCAGAGGGGGCTTAAGTAAATATTTGTTAAACTGAGCTGTTGATGCATTGTGGAGCCGTGTCTTAGTTGCAAATCCTTTCATAATCGGGGTGTACCCTATACTTCTCTCATATTTGGCACAGAAACCAGTGCAGTTCTTGTCACAAAGAGAATGTCCCTTGAATGACTGGATGAGTACCTGTTGGTAGATAAGCCCGCACAACAGATGCCTGGTCCCACTTCGTGCCCTCCATCCACTTCCTTGTCCAGCCCGTTGGCAGAGACACTTTAGGGTCCTTGAACTGATGTGCTGGGATGGCAAATTAACATACCAGATGTCTCAACCCCTCCTCAGTCTGGGAACTTCCAACCTCTACCCACATCATAGAACAGTCCCTTCCCTTTAACACGTCAGATCTGTGAGTCAGGACAGAGGTGCAGGCATGTTGACAACAACCTAAACGTCCACTGGTAAGCAGCGCGTTGAATAAAATGTGATACCTCTTACAGCGGACACCCAAGATCCAGTGTGGACGATGTCATAGAGGAATAATGACAGGGCATGAAGTTCACACTTGATTGTTTTGTCTAAATACGTACATGTTATTTGTCCAAATATGCCTGTAATATATATGTGTGTATACATACGCTCTGTGTGTGTGTGTGTGTGTGTGTGTGTGTGTGTTCCCCAAACCAGCAGCAGCAGTGTCACCAAGGAACTTGCTAGAAACGCACATTCTCAGGCCCCACCCAGACCCACTGAATCAGAACCTCCGGCCAGGGGCACAGCAGTCGAGTTTTAACACCCCGGGTGGTTCTGATGCTGGCCCAAGTCCGAGAACTCCTGGCTGAGGGCGTTCTTGACTCTATCCTTTCTGTGTCTCTTCTCCAGGCCTTGATCCAGCTGCCTCCCTACATCTCTCAGTGTGATGAGGTGCTGCAGTTCTTCGAGACGAGACCTGAGGACCTGAATCCCCCCAAAGAGTAAGTCGGTTTGTGGACCTCCCCAGAGCGTGCCCTCGCAGCCTCCCTCCTGCCGGGCCAGCCGGCCCCAGGGGGAATTGGAGGAAAGGCAAGTAAAAATGAAACTGGAGGGGGCCGGCCCCATGGCTTAGCGGTTAAGTGCACGTGCTCCGCTACTGGCGGCCCGGGTTCAGATCCCGGGCGTGCACCGACGCACGGCTTCTCTGGCCGTGCTGAGGCTGCGTCCCACATACAGCAATGATGTGCAGCTATGACATACAACTATCTACTGGGGCTTTCGGGAGAAAAAGGAGGAGGACTGGCAATAGATGTTAGCTCAGGGCCGGTCTTCCTCACAAAAAAAAAAAAGAAAGAAAAAAAGAAACTGGATCCCACTGACTGAGCCCCTGCCGGGCCTCGCTTCGTGTAGCCCTCCGGTCTCTGTCAGTGGGTAACGATAGTGGAGTTGTACAGGGGAAGGGAGCTGGCCGAGTGTCACTCCTAGGATTCCCGAACACACTGCACTTACCCGTGGCGCTTGTCCGAGCTTGTTGGAACTGAGACTATGAGCCCACAAGGCAGGGCCTGTGCAGTAGACTCATCTCAGCGCCTCGTCCATGAGGGGAGATGTGCTCAGGACTATTAGGGGTCTGAATGAATGAGTGACCGAGACCTGCTCGAGGTCCCATCACTAGGGAGTGACAGGGCCAGGATTTGACCCCGGTCAGTGGGCTCCAAAGCTGTCCGGAATGTCACTGGCAGCCCCGGCTCCCCTGTCTTATCCCTGCAGAAGACAGGCCCCTCTCCCAGACGCCTGTCAGTGCATATCCCCAGCCGCCCATGCACATCCCACAGAATCCCAACACCACCTGCCTGCCGGCCTTCACACACCAAGAGTTGATGCCCCAGATGCCCTGCCAGCGTGAAACACTGACATACGTACACGGGGCTTTTAGAAAAGCCTTTGGGGAAAGGCATCATATTTGTCTGCAGAAAGAAGGGGTCTAGCTAATGGAGAAATTGCGGTGGGGGAGGATACCAGCCCACCAGTGCTGGGGCTGTCCTGGGGTCACGGGACCAAGAGCTGGCAGGGTTTAGGGTCCATTTGGGCCCCGTCAGGAAGGGCTGAGAAGTGCCAGCCAGGCTCTGTTACGGGAGAAGTCTAAGTCTTAGCTCTGACCTTAACCTATTCCCCCAAACAGCAGTCATAAAACCCAGGCTTACGTTTGTTACAGTTACAGTGTGCTAAGCACTTTGCATATGCTGAGCTAGAAGGGCTCACGTTACTTTGTGGAAATAAATCTGTTGAAGTCAGAACACTTATTTTTTGAATAGACCTGTAAGGGGAAAGCATCAGAGAGTTTTGACCAGCGTATCGACACAGATGGGAGAGAGCCAGGCCAGGGGCAGCCCGCTGTGACTGAGAAGAGCCTGGGCATCTTCGTTCAGGAAGGAGGGATTCTCGGGGGTACGAGGTGGGAGCCAGCCCTCGAGAGGAGCTGGGATGTTGGCGAGGCTGTGTAGTGACTGTGTCACACTCTCTGGTGGCCGTGGCAGGACTTCCCCACCTGCTGGCTGGCTTGGGCTCGTAGAAAGAGCATAGGACCGAGAGTTCTAGGCCTGGTGCTACTCCCAGCCAGGAGTGCCAGCACTGTGCGTCTGTTCAGCACACAGGTATTGAGCGTGGTGTGTCTAATAATTCAAAGGAGAGACCTTTTCCCTAGTTTCCTGGAGTTAGAGTTTTATTCTGATACTTTTAAGGAGCATCCGTTTCCTCACTTCTTAAATGGGAGTAATGGTAATACCTACTTGGCAGGGTCATGGTGAGGTTTGGATATATAATGTGTGTGAAGGGCTTAGCACAGAGCCTGGCACACAGAAGATACACAACCAGCTTTCACAGCCCCTTGACTGTCGGGGCAGAGATGCTTGGGTTTGCAGTCTTTCACGAGACAGTAACAGAGAAGCTCACTGATCTGTTTAATTTGTGTGAGTCTCTGGAAGGAGAGGGTACCACGTGGAGATGTTTGTTCTCCTATGGGAAGGGAAGACCAGAGTCTTTCCTCCCAGGCCTTCCAGATGGCTCTCCCCTCCCCCGCGTCTCTGGCAAAAACCAGCAAAGACAGGGTCAGCTCATTCAAGTGCCTTCATTCCCCGAACATTTCCCGCAGCTGCCACCCACGCTGAAGGCCAGAGGAAAACACGCCCAGTCTCTGCCTTCTGGGGCTGGAAGGCTGGTGGGCATTTCTTGAGCTAGAAAAGAGTCAAGCTGGTTGGCATTAAAGTTATAGAGAAAAAGGCTCTTGATTCTAGACTAATCATAGTTGGAAGGGAAATATATCTTTGCTCACTTTTCTGTTGGTTTTACTGTTTTTATTACTAATTTGTGTAGGCTCTTTAAATATGAAGGAGATTAGCCCTTGTCGTATTTGTGGTAAATATTTGTGCCTTTTATTGTGCATTTATATTTTGTTTCTGGATTTTCTGATGTACGTAAGCTTTATGTTTTTGCAAAGCCAAATCTAGTAACTATTTTTCAGTTGTGACTTCTCCCATTGCATTTAGGCTACAAAGGGCAGTCACCATTCAGACTCAAGATAGTTACTTTAATTTTTTTCTAGTTCATTTGTGGTTTAGGTTTTCTTTTCTTTTAATATTTACTCATTAAATCAGAATTCATTAAAATAGAATTCATTTTGATGTATGGCATGTGGTGAGAATCTAAAATTTTTTTTCTGAAGTTAGAACCTTTTGACAAGCTATATTTTATTGCTCCATTCATTAAAAAAAAAAAAAAAACAGACCACACCCTGTAGTGTTTAATGATCACTGGCCATTCTTCCTCAGGAAGAGTATAAGAGAAAAATAGCTCCTGCCCCTAGGAGGCTGCTACACTGGTGGGAAAGGCTCCACGAATACGTGGATACATGTGTGGGTACACACACACAAATAGAACATCCACTAAAAATACAAAACACAGCCTAGAGGGTACCAAAGAAAGTACAAAGTAACAGCTGAGATAAGCTGACCAGCATCCTACTGGGGTAGGTATCTGGTCCCAAGAAGCTTCCTAGAAGGAAGGGGAATGTTCCACTCTCTTTGTCCCTTCCCCGCTGTGTGACCTTGGACAAGTGACTTGACTTGTCTGAGCTTCTGTTTCCTCATCAGTAAAGCGGGCACAGCTAACCTTGCGCACATCTTGGTTGTGAGGAGTAAGCACCATCCTGCTCACACGGGATCGTGTCTGACACATAGCAGGTGCTTACCTAGTGATGCCTTCCTAGCTTTTAAGCCAGGCTTTGAAGGGGAAGGAAGGAAGGTGAGCAGGTGCCGAGGGCCCGAGGGGCAGCTCTGGGGCCACGGCAGGCAGTCTCAGCTGGGCCTTGGTTGTTGGTTTAGGCATACTGGACATCGAGGTTGACTGCTCAGTAGAATAGGTTCCTTGATCGTGAAGCTCACGCCCCATTAAGGGCTTGAGATGGAAGCTAGGGTCTTGCCCAGCAGTTTCTTGGAGAGAAATGGTGGGTTCTAAATAGTGCTGTTAGAAGAAGGTTTTTGCTGCCATGCTTGGGAAACTTGGGACCACCCCAAGCGTGTCACCTGGAGAAGATAACTTGCCTGCTTAAGCCCACACATGCTGCTGCGGCTTAACCCGAGAGCCACCTGCTGCCCCTAACGCTCTGCTCCAGCTAGGACAGCGGGACAGCTAGCAGGGTGCGTGGTGGGGCAGGAGCCGGGACTTCAGGTAGCCTGGCTGTGCTCGGGTCGCAGGCCTGGATGGCAGCTGGGGAGATGGTACTTCACGTGGAAGCAGCTAGGAGAGGAGCTTCACCCACAGGACGGTCCAGGGTGTGGTCAGGAGAGTGGGCTCCAGCCGGACCTCCCAGGTCCCGATCCTGGGCGAGGTTCTTTACCTCTCTGGGCCTCAGTGTCTCCACTGCAAAATGGGGTGACCCTCAGGGGCCGTTGTGAGGATTCACTGGGTCAGGGCAGGTACAGCACTCTGACCAGGACCCTGTACACAGTGAGTGCCAGTAAATGCGAGCCAGGATATTCCACTGTTACCCACTCCGTCCCCTGCACAGCGGCAGTGAAGTGTGGCCTCACTGGGTTACGCCTGGCCAGAGGACGTCACGACCGAGCAGCCCAGTCCAGCACTGGGGCCAGGGCCTGCTGCTCCTCCCAGACGCACAGGAGCACAACGCAGGCTCCAGGGGTGGTCTTAGCTCCCTCACCCTCTCCCGAGATTACACTGAAAGCAGTATTACGCGGTGGTTAATAACCCAGACTTTAGCATCAGACACTGAATAGACATTTCTCCAAAGAAGATACACACATGGCCAATAAGCACATGGAATGATGCTCAGGGGGCCGGCCCCATAGTCTAGTGGTTAAGTACGGCATGCTGCACTTCAGCAGCCCAAGTTCAGTTCACGGGCGCAGACCTACACCACTTGGCAGCGGCCATGCTGGGGCAGCGACCCACATACAAAAAAAATAAAGGAAGGTTGGCGCAGATGTTAGCTCAGGGCTAATCTTCCTCAGCCAAAAAAAAGGAAGGAAAAGATGCTCAGCATCATTAGTCATCAGGAAATGCAAATCCAAACCACAGTGAGATACCACTTCCCGCCCACCAGGATGGCTAGAATCAGAAAGAGAGATAGCAACAAGTGTTGATGAGGATGTGGAGAAATTGGAACCTTCATACATTGCTGGCGAGAATGTACAATGGTGCAGCCGCTGTGGAAGACAGCCTGGCAATTCCTCAACAAGTTAGACCTAGAGTTACCATATGACCTAGCAGTTCCACTCCTCCATATATCACCAAGAGAAATACAAATGTGTGTCCACACAAAACCTTGTGGACAAATGTTCATAGAAGCGTTATTCATCATAGCCAAAAAGTGGAAATACCCCACATGCCCATCAGCTGAGGAACAGATTAACAAAGTGTGGTTTATCCACACAATGGGATATTATTCAGCCATAAAAAAAGAATGAAATACTTATACATGCTATAACATGAATGACCCTTGAAAACATTATGCTACATGAAAGGAGCCAGTCACAAAAAGCCACGTCTTGTATGATTCCATTTATATAAAATGTCCAGAATAGGCAAATCATTATAGACAGCAAGCAAATTAGTGGTTGTGAGGGGCTGGGAGGAGTGGGCATGGGGAGTGACCACTAATGGGTACAGGGTTTCTTTTTGGAGTGATGAAAATTTCTAGACTTAGATAGTTGTGATGGTTGTACAACCTTATGAATATAGTAAAAGCCAGTGAATTGTACACTTTAAAAAGGATGAATTTTATGGTATGTGAATTACATCTCAATTTTTAAAAATTAGACCTGGGTTCAGATCCTAGCTGTGCTATTTGCTAGCTGTGTGACCTTGAACAAGTTACTTAACCTCTCTGTGCCTCATTTTCCTCATCTGTAAAATAGGCATAAAAAGAGTACTTATTTCTTAGGGTTATTATGAGTATTAAATGAGTGAACTAAAAGTACCTATCAGGGTACTGGCACGGGGTAGTAGCATTTAGTAATTATTAGCTAATGTTACTGTTGCCACATCCGTCTCAACCAAGCCTCCTGTCACCTCCCTTTTCTCTTTATAACACTGAAAACCTTTTCACCAATGAGATAGTATGCTTAAAAGTACTTTGTAAACCCTGGTTTGTCATACTGTATTTGTAGTGCAGTTGTAGTTATAAACTCTGCAGTGGTTGACAGACGTGAGGGAGTCGTTGCTCACTGTTCCGTGTGGATTCTAGCCCATAGTCCTGTCCCTTGTGTCACCAGTAGGGAGATGTGCTGTGTTCTCTGCTATGCGGACTTCTACCCAGTTTTAGTGTGTTCCACTTACCACCTACCACCAAGCGCCGTAGGGGCTCAGGGGACCCCAAGAGGTGGGGCAGGGCCTCCGCTGGGCCTGACGGGGTGGGCCTCAGCCTCAGGGCAGTGTGGGGGCCTGACTCCTCTTTCCAGACTGCATGCTCCCCTCTCCCCACCCACCCCCCTTAGCTCCTCCCCAGGGCCCTGAGTGGAGATGCTGGTCGCCGGGCGTCAGAACACTTATCAGGCAAAGGGAGAAAATTAGGAGGAATCTTTGTTTTTTAAGAAGTCTGGGTCCTTGGGGCTGGGAGTTTTCCTCCTTCACTGGAGATGTTGTGGGATGGAGAATCTGAGTTTCCTAATGGAATAACATGTCAACACGCAACAGATACTGACTCATCACTCTTTCCCACCCCTGTTCTTTCCTTTACAGGGAGCATGTTGGGAAAAAGAAAGCCGGTAAGAGTATTTTCCATTTTCTCCTGTTCATTCAATGTTCAGCCTACCCCTACTGAGCACCTACAGTGCACCAGGCCTTGGGCACGACATTGGGATACCGCTGTGTGGATGGATGGATGACGGATGGATGGGTGGTTGGATGGGTGGATGGGTGGGTGGTTGGGTGGATGGGTGGATGGGTAGGTGGGTGTGTGGATGGATGGGTGGGTGGGTGGGTGGATGGGTGGATGCTTGATTGGTTGATACTCCACTCTGTTCCCCAAAGAAAGCATTGGAGGTTGTTTTGTCCTATACCTAAAAATTACAAAGTGCATGAGACCTGCTGTCTGTCCCTGAGGTTGCCTCAGTGGCCTAGGGGAGACAGACAGCTTCCTAACCGTGCTGTAGGGTGGTGTTAAATGCCTCAGTTCTGCTTTAGACCAAGAATGTGGGAGCTCAGAGCTAAGAGCATTCTTCTCAGGTGTCAGAAAGGGGTCAAAAAGGAGGGACCCTGGGTCTTGAAGAGTAAGCAGGAGCCTCCTACACAGGGAAGGGCATTCAGGGCTGAGGGCATAGCACACAGGCTGGGAGGGATGAATATGCAGTAGGTTGGGGCCCCTCCAGTGGCCGTCCTCAGCTCCAGGCCCACCTCTACACTTCCCGCACTCAGCCACTGTTCTGGGCAATGACAACTGCTATGTCGGGCATCTCCTGTACTCACTTCCACCCTCCCCAAAGTGAGGTCTCTTCCTCCCTGACACTCTTTCCATTTCCTGGACAGCAGCGCTCTTCATGCGGAGTGATCCTGGAGAAAGAGAAGGTGGGAATTGGGTGTGCACAGGGGAATGACTGCATTCTCACAGGCCTTGGGCTGATAAATTGAGATTTACAACTGCCCAACTTTTTCTTCCCACAACCCAAGATCATCCCCCACATCTGCAGAGCTCTGCCCCAGCCCGTGCTGCACCTGGAGCCAATGTGATCTTCAGACCACATTCCTGGAGTTCTGAGTTCTTTTATTTATCTAGGACTCCAGGAAGTTTGAGCGGGTTGATAAGGATGTGGGGAGAGGGAGGCTGAGCAGAGATCCCAGAAGTGAAAAGGGAGGCCTCTTCTCATGGGCCTCAGTTTCCCCATCTGTAAAATGGGGATAATAATAGTAATCTACCTTGTAGGATTATTAGAAGATTTATAGTAATAATATGTATAAAGCACTTAGAACAGTGCCTAGCATATAGTAAGGGAGATAGGTTTGCTGCTGTTTTCATACTACTGTTCATTCAAAGCGCACAGGCGTCCCTGTGCAGCATCAGTAGCCATTCCAAATTCAGCAGCTCTGGTCCCTTTGCTGCCCCCTGGATACAAGGCCTGTGGTCAGCTTTACAGGCCACAAAGCCCTTCTTGCAAGGAAGAGTGGAAAGGAACTGGATCTCTTCTGCTCAAAGTGTAGCCTCTGGAATGAATTCTAGCCTTTCCCAACCAGTCTATTTACAGCACTGCTTTCTGGTTTAATAGGTACTGGCCAGAGCCATGGCATCCTGCTAAAGCTGCAAATAGTCCTTGAGCCCTGAGGATAATGACATGCTTCTTAGAAAAGAGCAGAGACGAGAAGAGGAGCGTCCGCTCTTGGGCTGGTCACAGAGTTTCTGGCGTTGAGTGTGCAGAGACTTTCCTGGAGGGGACAGGTGGGAGGAAGCGAGGCAGGAGACAGCTCTGGCTTGTGAAAACAGTAGTGTCCGGTCAGAACAGGCTTGATGAGGGGACTGGTCTGGAAAGGAGAGCAGAAGCTCTAATTTGTGGTGACCACTGTTACATCATTCACCTGCGATGATGGGGGACGAATTTATTTATAGTTCAGCTGGGTGGAAAATAGCATCTCTCTTCATTCAGCGTAAGAGCCCATGCTGGGATTAGCCTTATTTTTTATCTGACTTTTGAACACTTACTTTATGTTAGAACCGGCCTTCTTGATTGAATTTTAAAGGGAGTTAAGATTGACAGCCCAAGCCCTGAGATTTCTGTGCCAGAACTCTGAGTTGGAGAAGGCTTATCTGTCTCCAGAATTTCCCAGTCGTGGCTGCCTGGCTGGCTGGCGTCTGCAGACTTTGGCTAATGTGGTCTCAAATTCTGCTCATCCTGCAGGAAAAAGTCCTCCCACCAAAATTTAACAGGTCATGTGATTATTTAAGGAGCATCTTTCTTCCCAATTTTTCTGCCCTTTAACTTACTGAAATATTCTCTCATTTAGTGAGTCTTTCAGCAAGACTGGCAGTCTAGTAAATTTCTAGAAAGAAAATCCCACTTTACCGTTATTCATTGTATTCATTGTATTAGTCTGCTCAGGCTGCCATAACAAAATACTATAGACTGGGTGGTTTAAACAACAGAAATTTATTTTCTCACATGTGTGGAGGCTGGAAGTTTGAGATCAGGGTGCCAGCACGGTCGGATTCTGGTGAGGAGCCCTCTTCCTGGCTTGCAGACTGCTCACAAGGCAGAGAGAGAGCAAGAACAGGCTCTCTGATGTCTCTTCTTATAAAGGCACTAATGCCATCCTGAGGGTCCCATCCTCGTGACCTCATCTAAACCTAATTACCTCCTTAGGGCTCCGTCTCCAAATATCATCACGTTGGGGGTTGGGGCTCAACATGTGAATTCTGGAGGGAGACAATTCAGTCCATAGCACTTACCATTTTAAAAATTTAAGACACGTCATCATGAATAAAAACATACCCAGCTAGAAAATTCTGTGGTAGCTTAGGCACTCGATGTCTTGAGAATAGTTTATAGCACTTCCTTGATGATAAAATCACCCTTCCACTGTCAGATCTTCTCCTTTCTGCTGACCTTTTCCTTCCCTCTTATTTCCTGCACAAAAGTGTCATTCCTTGCTTAGGAATACTTTGATGTCACGCTTGCAGCTCCTAAAACTTAGCTAGCTGCATCAACTTTTAGGTATTGCAATTACTGTGCACTATAGAGCTTGGTTGCGTGATCACAGTCTGCCAGTAGGTGTCTCCCCCTAACACCTAAATGACCTGAAGCCTAGCTTGAGACTCCTAGTAGATCAAAGGAATGAGGTTTTGATGAGCGCTCTGGGTAAAATAAAGGCAGCCTGCTGTGGAAGAACTGGTGCTGAAAAAGCAATCCATGCACTCTCTTCTGAACCACTTCATAGCAGGGAGCTACAGTCTACAAGCTGCTGTCGTAGAAGAACAGGAAGGAGATGTAAGGCTTGGACCTGGCCGCTGAGCGCGTCTTGCAGGAGGTGCCAGCCCTGAGCGTTGTGCCAGTACTGATCTGCCCATGCCAGCCCAGAGTCCTAAACCCTGCTCCCTGCCCTCATTTCCTGGCTTCGTGTCTTGTTTACAGTGAGTCCCCTGATTCCCTGATTCTGTCACTGTTCATAGTTAGCCCTGATCCCGTTGGCAGCCTGGTTAGGAGAGTTGGTGCAGAAATGCATATATCAGTCCATCGATCAGAGTCCTGAAAATTGTATGTGGTGCAGCTGTGCCACTGTCAGTTGTTAAAACTGAGTGGCAACAATTGTAACCTGACTTAACTGGACTCTGACTTAACCGAAGCCTCTGTCCCTACTTACAGGCAAGAAGGAGTCGTCTTCATTGTCCGTAAGATGGACAGGTGCTACGGACGAGTGTCAGCACCATGTGCCTCCAGGAGGAGCCTGGAGCGTGCAGGGCAGGAAGGGTTCTAGAGGCCTCAGCTCGTCCTTCGTTCATCCACTCCACAAATGTCCACTGAGTCTGTGCCACGTGCAGAGTGAACAAGACAGACGCAGTTATCATTCAGTGTTTATTAAGCACCTACTGTGTGCCTGAAATGCCCCAGGTCCCCCATGCAGAGGTGAACAAGCCGTGGGAAGTGTTGTCAGTCTGCTAGAAAAGGCAGATGTGTGACCAAAATTAAATGTTATGGTGCTGTGGGAAGGCACTGTCATTTCTCTCAGACGGAGGAAGTCACTTAAAGCTGAGTTTTAAAATACTTATTTTTTCATTCAGATATTTATTGAGCCCTAGTTGGTACCATCCATGTTCTAGGCCGGGGGTTGGCAAGCCTTTTCTCTAAAGGGCCAGGTAGTAAATACTTTAGGCTTTGCAGGCCGCACTCAGTCTCTGTCAATCAATTATAATAACAATTTTTCCTCTTCCTCTCATTCTCCTCCTTCTCTACAACCATTTAAAAATACAAAAAACATTCTTAGCCCCACCTTGCACAAAAACAGACCAGGGCCTGTGAGCCTTTAGGCAGCATGAGTCCAACAGTGAACAAGAGACTGAATCCCTGCCCTCATGGGGCTTCTATTGTAGGCTGGAAAATAGACAAGGAGACAAGTAAATATACAGAATTTCTGAGAGTTAAAAAGAGGAAAAGTGCTATGGCAAGAAAGGAAACTGGGTGAGGCAGTACAGGGGAAGGTCTCACTGACAAGATGCCACTTGGGCAGGAACTTGAAGGAAGCGAGAGAGGGGGCCATGCAGATATCTGAAGAAGGCTATTCCTGGTGAGGGAACAGCAAATACAAAGTGCCCTGAGGTAGGAACATGCTTTGCATAGTTAAGGAATAACAAGGAGGCTACTGGCTGGAGCATAGTAACCAAAGGTTTACAGGTGAATTAGGTTTGACTGCAAATGGCAGAAAACCCAAAGTAATTGTGGCTTAAACAATTTAATTTTGTTTCTTCTTAGTTCAAACTCCATAGATAGTTCAGGAGTGATATAGTGTTTGATGGTAGCAGGGACCCAGGCTCCTATCTTGCTGCTCTGCCATACATGGCCAGCGTTCCCAAGGTCACCTTATAGCTGAAGATGGCTGCTGCAGCACCAGCCATCACTTCCACATTTCAACCAGCAGTAACAAGTAAAGGGTGACATATGGCAAGCTCCCTCCTTAGGGATTTTTACCAAGCAGTTACATACAATTTTACTTACATCCTATTGGCTAAAACTTAGTCATGTGACCACTCCCAACTATAAAGGAATCTTATTCCAAGTGGCCCTGTGTCCAGCCAAAAAGCAGGAGTTCTGTTTACTATAGAAGAAAGAGAGACTGGAGGATAAGTGGCCATCTGTGCCACGTCAGGGAGAATGGAGGAGAAGAGATTATCAGAGACAGATTAGGCAGGGCCCTGTAGGCCACTGGGGCTTTTCGTGAGTGAGGTGGAGGCCGTGGCAGAGCCATGACCTTTGAGGAACATGATCTTCTACACCTTTTAAAAGAGTCCCTCTAGCTGCTGTGTCGAGAGCAGATTGTAGGAGTCAAGGCTGGCCACAGGGACCGATTAGGAGGCTAAGAACAGGGGGTTCCCATTGGAATGGCAAGGAGAGAGGAGACATCCCAACCAGAGGAAACAGCCAGGGCAAAGGCACCTTACGCTTTCCAGTGTTACAGGTGAACCAGGGATAAGGTAGCCAAAAGACAAGCAGAGTCCAGGTTGTCGAGAACCTGAGAGCACTGGGGAGCCATAGCAGGTGCTGAGCAGAGAGTGGCATGATCAAAGTAGCATTTTTTGAGCTAGTACTCTGGCTATAGTATGGAAGACAGACTGGAGGGGCAGGATGGAGACCGGTTACAGGTGTAACTGTCTGGCCGCATTTCCCTGGCCCCAAAAAGCCTCTCGGAGCCTGGTGCAGAGGAGGTGGTTCAGCAGGGACATGAGTGAAGTGAGGTGATGGAGTGCTAGCAAGCAGGTCTGCCAGCATCACACCTGTGGCTCTGTGAGCGCGTCCTGGCGGCCACTACAAGGGGCAGCAGAGAACCCCAGGCGTGAGCCTGACCCCACCAGCCTGCTGACCGCCTGCCTGGAAGACCTGGACGTGTCTCTGAGCATTGACCCGCGCAGCAGGCACGGGCTGCAACCCGACTGTGCAGGGAGTGCTTTGCTCCTCTCTCTCCAGATCTTTCTCAGCTTGAGGCCAGGGTGCGGCCCACCTGAGGGCCAGACCGCAGGGGTGGCTGCATTCCTGGGGTTGTGAGCTCCAGGCAGGCTGTATCCTGGGGTAAAAACTGCAGACTCTGGTCTCTACCTGTTGCATTCACTGGGGAGAGTGTCACAGTGACCAAGACAGGTGGCCCGGAGCCTCCAGCACGCCCGTGTCCACACTCCCTCATTCACGTGGTGGTACCTCTTACCAGCACAGGGCCGGGTGGTCGAGGAGACAGTCCAGACTGCTGCCCTCAAGAGCTCACTGTCTAGGGGGGCAGCAGGGAGGGCAGAAACCAGCCTGCTCTCTGGCCAGGAAAGGCATCGCCGCTCGAGTGGCAGGCTGGCTTGGGTGAACTGTCACACTGGAAGCTAGCAGCCTGACCTCAGGGCAGGTGGTGGAGGAGGAGAGGGCTGGCCATGGCGAAGAGAGCCCTGAGAGACCCAGAGACTCGGCCTGCCCGGCCCCTGGGGGGTCCTGGGGACCCATGGGGAAGGAAGACGTGCAGGCCTCAGGCCTCCTTCTTCCCTCTCCCTCATCTTTTCTTTCCTCACCCACCCGCTGCCACGCCCCACCACAGTGGAGAGCCTCTGAGCCAGGTGGACCTGGGTCAAGCCTGGCTTTGTCGCCAACCAGCTGTGGGATCCAGGGCAAGTCACTCGACATATCTGAGCCCCTGTGTTGTCTGTACAGTGAGGGTGGCAGTACACCTTCCAGGGCGGCTGTGTTGAGATGGTCTGGGGACGGTGTGTAGCCTGTCGTGGGCATTCATGTGGGGCTGTTGCCGTCCCGCCCTCTTCTGATCCTCATCAGCATCTTCTGTCTCTTTCTGCCCTTCTCTTTCTCTGTTCTCCTCATGCCTTCTCCACCCAGGGTGCAAGGTTGCCCTGGGGCCCTTCCATTTCCCTCCATTAGCCTCAGCCGGGAAGGGTGAATGGCCAGAACATGGGCACAGAGCCAAGGAACGGTGACCCTTCACCCGGCTGCAGTGCCCTGCTCTGGTTTTCCACGTCCGCAATTGAGAGCACATGGTTCTAACAAAGAGCTTTTGTGCTGCTTCTGAATGCCGGAGGCTGGAGTGCACTGGCGTGCTGGTGGAAATACTTCCCAACCAGCTCGCTGATGCAAAGCCCTTCTGTGTAGCATTTGCCCATTTCCATGGTATAAACGCTCCCACCATGGCCAATTTCAAGCTACCAGTAAGACACCACCCAGCAGCGTCAGGAAGAGATGCGCAACATCAGCTCAGCGTGAGCGGCTCTTGCACGCCGCTCCGCTACTGGACGTATTTGGATGCAGAAGGTTGGGGTTCCTGGATATTTCAGTTGTTTATGGAAACAATAGGAGGGAATAGTTTGAATCCGGACTTGCAGAAAACCAGGGCCCTGTGGCCACAGATGTCAGGCTGCCCTCCCACCACATTCAGCCTGGTGCTCTACAAGTGCTGTGCCCTTCTCTTTGGAGTGTCTGAGCTCAGATGGCCCCTGTCCATCACCCAGACTCTACAGTACCTTTCATTTATTTATCAGATCTGTCTTAGTGCTTATCCAGGGCCGCACAACTCCAGAGGGCGCCACCCACACTGCATCCTGTGGACTCGGCCTCTCCTGGAGCACCTGTCCCCACTGCCCTGCCCTGGTCCAGAGCCACTGTCATCTCTTGCCTGACAACTCCATGACCTCCACCTGGTCTGCTTTCTTTCTTTCTTTCTTTCATTCTCCATGTGGCAGCCAGAATTATTTTTTTAAAGATGTAAATCTTCACTTATCGTTCTGTTCTTAAAGCCCTTTAGTGGCTTTCTACTTCAGGGTTAAGAAAGTCCAAACTTCTTGTCTTGGCCCAGCAGGCCCTGTCTGCTCTGGCCCACGCCCCCTGTGTGACCTCACGCAGGACCGCTCTCCCCTCGCTCACTGGGCTTCAGCCACCCTGGCTTCCGTCCAGTTCCTAGAAGGCTCCAAGTCCTTCCTCATCTCAGAGTGCCTGCGCTGTTCTTCCCCATTCCCCTCATGACTCCTCCTCTCCCAGGTCTCTGCTTTGTGTCCCCACCGCAGGGAGGTCTTGCTGACCACCCCATTGAACGTAGCACCTCCTTTCTTGTTTGTTCTTTGTTAAGCATCCTGGGTGTTTCCAGCAAGGCATCTGTCAAAAACTAATGCTTATATTATCCTGTATACTTAGTGATTATATATACTAGCGTGTGTGTCTGTCTCCCCAGCTAAACTGAGTTACTTGAGGCTGGAAGTCATATCTGTTTCATTGACTTTAATACCCCCAGCACCTAGTAGAGTGTCTGGAACATCACTGGTGACTTCATGAATTAGTAGATGGGTGATTTTGGATGGATAGACAGATGGATGATGAATGGATATTTAGTTGGATGGATGATGGGTGGATGAATGGATGGATGGATAGATATGAATTAATGAACTTTCCCACTAGGCTGTCAGCTTCTGCAGGACAGGTACCATTTCGTAATCAACTCTGAACCCTCAGTGCCTAGCACAGTGCCTGCACAGGACAGGAACTTGGTAGATGGTGGTGGTTGAGTGAGCAAATGGATGAAGGAATGAATGGATGAGGTGACCCTGAGACAAGTCCTGTAACACCTTCTTCATTTGGAATGTCCTCCTCCCCTGGCTCCTGCTCCTTCATGCATGGGTTGTGGCCAGATGTGACATCTGATAGGGTTTTATATCCACAGGGGGCGACCTCACCTCAGTGGACCCCATGGTCCTGGAGCAGTATGTGGTGGTGGCAGACTACCAGAAGCAGGAGAGCTCCGAGATCAGCCTCAGCGTGGGGCAGGTGGTGGACATCATCGAGAAGAATGAGTCAGGTAGGGAACCTAGACCACCTCCCTCCCCGCCCTGCACTGTCACCAAGCCCCAGGGACAGGAAACACTTGGAAATGCAGAAACTGCAGTAGCCTGTTCTGGCTGGTCAGTTTCCACAGATCTGGCTGATGACCTCCTAGAAAGCTGCCCCTGTTTGGTCATAGTGCTCGAATATCCCACTTGGTCAGAACTCACAGCATCCTGTTAGGTCACATGTTACTGATTCATCCTGAGGTTCACATTTCATGAACATTCCTTCTGCTTTCAAAGCACCTGGAGACACGGAGTCCAGCATTCCACTAGAAATTTGCTCTGTTGATTTGCCTTTCACTACCATGAGAGTCTTCACGAAGGCTCCATCATCTGTGGGTCCTGGAGGACAGACACACTGCCTCTGCCCAGCTGCCATCACAGGGACCACTGGTCACATACAGCGGCCAGGACAGAATGTGGTCTGATCAAGACACTTCGCCTGGGCTTCCATCTGAACTCCACATTTCACAGCAGTCCAAGTTGCTTCATCAAGGTTGACGCTTCAAAGACTAAATGAGATAATATGTAGACAGTGCCTGAACCTGTGTTTAGCACACAGTAGGTGCTCAGAAATGTGGGTTTCTTTCCCTTTGGCCTTCCTTAGTCACAAAGCAGCCATTGGCACCGTTGAAGGTGAAGAGCAGGGAGCAGGGGATGAGTGGAGAGGAAAAAGAGGCGTAAACCCGCTGGCTTTGTTATGGCTCAAATGTGACATTGCCTAATAATATCATCAGTGGGCCAATCTCTGTGATACCCCAGTGGCTAGTTAAGGTCCAGCAAATAGAGGAAAGACTATGTTTCCAGCAACATTTGGGTCATGTTACCATTAGTCATGAGATCAGCATTAGCCAACCAAAGTCCTTAATGACTCAATAAAGGAATTGTTGTCCCTGCTTCACAGCTGAAGAAACCAAGACTCTAAAGGACTCGGTAACTCACCCAAGATCTCGTGACAGGTTGCCGAGCTGGAATTCCAAACCAATTCCAGCTGGCCCTGAGACCATGTGACTTTCTAATTGCTGGGATTGAGTACATTCGGATTATGTGGAGTGGCTAACATGTGCTGTGGGGAGTAAAGAAGGGAGCACCCCCTCCCCTGGCCGCCCGCTCGAGTGAAGTCAGGAAGAATGCACTGCCAAAAGAGGAGTCAGGTTGGGTGTTGGGGACAAGCCGGGTGTGTCCAGAGGGCAGCAGGAAAAAAGTGGTGGATGGTCACATCTTCAGGTGGCCAACAAAGTGGCAAAATATTTATTTTTAATTATATTTTACTTACCCAAGTAATGCATGGATACATTCTTCTTAAAACCTAATGATAAAATTAAAACCTATTTTTTCCACCAGCTGCAACCCTAGCCTCCTTTCCAAACCCCAGATAGCTCTTCTGTCAGTTTGATATGAATCCTTCTTGATAATTGTATATACACAGTGTGCGTGTGTGAATATACATAAATACGTATATAATATACATACTTATATATATACACATCATATTTCACGTGAGTTTATATAATTTTGTGGGTTTTTTAATCCCAGTGCTATCATTCCATACATTTTGATCTGCAACGTGCTTTTTTTAGTCAACATTTAGCTCTTCTTATTCTTTTAACATCTGCACACTATTTGACCTGAATAAGCCATGTTTTTCTCTAGTATGAACAGTGTATCTGTGTGCACATCGGTGACTGTTTCTTTAGGTTAGATACTGAGAAGTGGAACTGCTGGACCTACTCCTGTTTTAAATTGTGAGATAGCGCCGAATTCCCCACTTCCAAACTGTGCCATACCAATTCACCCTCCCTCTGGCAGTGCACGAGGCATTAGTGCAGATGGTTAAGAACGGAGGCTGTGAAGCCAGACGGCCTGGGTTTGAGTCCTGGCTCTTGGACAGGTCACTGCCCTCTGAGCCTCAGCTCCCTCGTCTAATGAGATCAGCATTAGCCAACCAAAAGTCCTTAACTACTCAGTATAGGAATTGTCATCCCCGCTTCGCAGCCGAGGAAACTAAGTCTAAATGACTCCGTCACTCACCCAAGTTCTCGTGACAGGCTGCCGAGCTGGAATTCCAAACCAGTTGGGGCAGTAATGGTGCACAGCTCCTGAGGCTGCTGTGAGGATCCATCAGTAGGGGATGTGAAGTGCTGAGACGGTCTGGCCGCGTCACTGCTGTCATCGCTGTCATGACAGTTTCTTATCCCCCACACACATACCTACAACTAGGAGTCTTAAGGAAGGCAGAGGACATATTTTCTGATTTCTGGTTTTCCACGGATTTATCAGCCCACTCATTCTCACACACTCGAGTTCCCAGTCACCATAACGTGTATTTTAAAGGAGCGTCTAGTCGCTAAAGCAGAGGTGGCTTCCACTTCAGGGAGGTCGAAAGCACAGCCTCCCTGTATGACCGGGCAGCTTGCTCAGGAGTCTGCCCTTCCTGCTCTTCTCCTTTGGGGTCTCCAGGGCTGGGAGGTGTGTGATCTTGGGGAGCAGATCCTGTTGTTTCATCTGTGTTGTGCAGAGCCAGTGGGGCTCTGTGTTAATTTCCTCTTGATCCTGTAACAAATTACCAAAAACTTAGTGGCTTAAAACCACACAAATTTATTATCCCACAGTTCTGTCTGTCGGAAGTCCAAAACGGATCCCACTGGGCTAAAATCAAGGCATTGGCAGGGCTGCGTTCCCTTCTACAGGTTCTGGATAGGATCTGTTTGCCTTTTTCAGCTGCGCGAGGCCACCCACATCCCTTGGCTCGTGGCCCCTTCCTCCGTCTTCAGGGCCTGCAGTGTTGCACCTCACTGTACCTTTCTTCCATGGCCACCTCTCCCCTGACTCTTCTGGCCGCCTTTTCCGTATTTCAGGGCCCTTGTGACTACATTGGGCCCACCCATATAATCCAGGATAATCCCCTATTTGAGGTTCAGCTGATTTGCAGTCTTAATCCCGTCTGCAACCTTCATTCCTCGTTACCACATAACTTAACACATTCTCAGGTTCCGGGGATTAGGATGTGGACATCTTTGGTGGGTCATTATTCTGCCTGCCAAGGCTCCACACGAGCCCTTTCTCTGAGGAGAGAAGGCCTGAGTCTGGGTGTGAGGCCTCTTAAGCAGTTCAACCTGCAGCCAGATTTACCTTAACATGAACTTATGCAAACTCAGTGTCTCAGATAAGTCATTAGGGCAGTGGCTTCAGTATCACAGTCATGGGTGCACATCACAGCTCAGCCATGGCCATGTGAACTCAGACAAGTCTACTCGCCTCTTGGAGCCTCAGTTTCCTCATCTGTGTGATGGGGACGATAATATGAAGATTATATAAGACGATGCAAGTAAAAAGATTAGCACCTCGCACACCTTTGTGACGGTAGCTACTTTCTTTACTCTTATCATTCAGGATGGTCTTTCTCTCCCCTGTCCAGGCTCAGGAGCAGGTTTCTCCTGAGCCTGCTTTACCAGTTAGCACTCAGCTAACATGAGTGGTTGTGTTCCACCGATAAAATGGTGTCCTTTTAGCCTGACCCTGAACATTGATTCATGTAGTGGTTGAATGAATCTGTTGTTATATTCTGATCTCCGGCCTCACCCCGACCCAGCTAACATCCGTCTGCACTCTTGTTTTCCTAGGTTGGTGGTTCGTCAGCACCGCTGAAGAGCAGGGCTGGGTCCCCGCAACCTGCCTCGAAGGGCAGGATGGTGTGCAGGATGACTTTTCCCTACAGCCTGAAGAAGGTAGGTGGGAGCTCGGGCCTCCAGCTTGCTGGGGAACCTGTGCCAGCCATCGCCCATGTGGGGCCCTTCTCACCCGGTCCCTTCCCTTCAGCCTCTGCCTCTGAGTCTCAGCAGCTCAATGGCTCAGGCCCCGTGGCCCTGACCTGAAGCCAGGCCATGGTGTTGGGGCTGAGGGCAAGTCTGCCCTCTCTTAGGGGCCTTTGGGAGCCAACCCAGGTGATCCTGGCTGGAGCTGGGGCCCTAACTCCTCCAGGGGACCCCAGGAGGGCCCAGCCTGATCGCTGTCTACACCTCACTATTCCTCCCTTGAATTACTCTGATGGCCAAGATGCTGGGCTGCTTCTGCTCATTTTCAAGACATCTGAAGCCGTCTGTAAAGATCTCTGCTCCCTCTGTTAGTTGAATGGCCCTGACCGGGCATCAGGATTGGGGCTGACCCCCTCCATTCTCCCACACGGGCTTCCGTTTCCTGGAGAACTTCCCCTACAGGGATCCCCAAGGGTGGTTCCTGTGATGCCAGAACACTAAGGCGCAACCGACTCCCATTCCCCAGAGAAGCATTCCTGAAACTAGACGATGAGTCCATCTTAGCTAATAAACAGAAGGGGTTTAGAGTCGGACAGACCTGAATTTGAATCTCACCTGCACCCCTTACTGGCTGAGTGATCTTGGACCAGCAGCTAAACCTCTCTTTGCCTCAGCCGCCTCCTCTGATAATGGAGATGATGATATCTCCATCATGGGTTTTTTTTAAAAAAATGAGATCCCGTGTGCCAAGCACTTGGCAAAGACCTAAAACAGTAAATAACTAGGAACAGTTTTTGTCAGATAGTTATGCCTTACCAAGGGCTGAATATTTGGGGCTTTTAGCTGAATGTTTCGAGAAAGCACAAAGCCACTTTAAGTATATATTTATCAGAAAAGAATGTGAGAAGGGGGTAGTTCTGTGCTCAAAGGTTAGCAAAAAACGTGTATGTGGTTCTGCATTTAGTTTTATTTCGGCCAGCACCCATCTGAGTAAATTATCTGTTGGTTTGCTCTGTTTGTGGGGCCCACCAGCACTAGGGGCTGGGCTAACACGAGATACTTCAAGAAACAACTCAGAGTTGGGTGGTAGTGTGCTGCGTGGAACTATAGCTCCCTGAGACAGTTAATGATGAGCACCACAGACGTGCCTCTGTAAGGGACCGATTAGTATCCCCATTTTACAGCTAAGGAAACAGGCTCAGAACAGTAGAGACACTTGCCTGGGGTCACACAGCTAGAAGGTGGGAAAGGAACCGCGTTTCCCTAAGGGCTTGTACATTTTTCTTCCTCCTACCAGGAGGACTTCTCTCAGTGCCTCTTAATAATCATGCTAGGAAGAGAATTATGTCTTCTGGATGTCTCTTCACTCAAGTTCAAGGTTAATACTCAGGAACTGGGCCCTTCTGAGACACCTGGGGCTTGACATAGACTCAGAAAGAATTACTCCTAAATGGGAACATGCGCTTAGTGCCTCCTTTGCCTCGAGACACTGGAAGTGCTTTCTTCTCACCTCTGCCTTCTGCCCTTTGCCTCCACACGCTGCCCGTCTAGTCTCATGGAGGTACTGGTCTTTGCCCCAGCCCGTGGGCCGCCGCCGGACCCTGGGGGACTTGTATGCCAGCAGCTGGCGTCCAGGTGCCTCCCTCGGCATTTTCTTCCCGGGTCGGTGTTTGGAGCCGGGTCCCTGCATCTGCATGCGCCCCCCTGCTCCGGGACTGCCCGTGCCTGTTGCATGTGAGAAACCGTGATCTTGTCTGTACTGTGTGTGCTGGCATGTCGGTCTGGGAGGAGGGAGCCGGGGATATTTCTCAGCCTGGGGCTCTGTAGTTTCCCAAGTTAAAAACTGGTCCTGGGGGCCTCTGAGCCAGTGACCTGTTCATCAGGCAAGTTGCAGGGAAGAGAAACCCACGTCAAACCAGCTTAAGCAAAAAGGGAAGTGTATTGGCTCATTTCACAGGAAAGTCCAGGGTAGGGCTAGCTTCAAGCCTGGCTGGATCCAGGGACTGGAAAATGTTGTTGGGACCTGGGACTCACCCTCCCCACCTCTCTGCTCTGTTCTCTACCTCACTGACACTGTTCTCTCATGGTGACGACAGTTCTGGGCCCTCTTCGGGGACAGCCACGGAAGAAAGTGCTTCTCCTCCAACACACGTCCCAGGATTGGTTCCGACCAGCCCAGTTGGATGAGAAGCCATCCCTGAACCAATCACGGTGGGCAGGGGGTGTAGCACTTTGGCCAGGCCAGGGTCACACACCTGCCCCTCCCTCCATGTGGACGAGGCTGGTAGTCCACCAGAGAAAGGGCAGGTGGATGCTAAGCAGGCAGTGTCAGCAGGTCCCCCCTGCATCTAGCAGGTTCCCCACCTTGAGCTTTGTTAGCCATCACTGAGCGTCCCAGGGAGCCCAGAGGGCCTCTGAGTGCTAGAGAATCCGTGTGTAATTCAGTCCAAGGATGTGGGCCCCCGGAGTCCAGGGCCTGCAGGACTGACTGCACTTACTCTAGGACCCAAGCAGCGCCCCTTCCTGCCCAACCAAATAGAACTTCTGTGCATCCAGGGGCTAGAATTACCCCCTGCGCCCCTCCCAGCACCCACACCCCACCTGCAGCTTCCAGGAGTGAGGGGAACAGCTGACTGCTGTACACAGGATGTGTGCAACTTGAGTCAGCTCAGCCCCCATGGAGCAGGTCAGTAGGCTAGATCAATAAATAAATAAACGCCCTGTGTGTTTTCCGCCTCCCTTTGCACCAGCCGGGCAGGCCACAGACAGCCTGTGGTGTTTTCCCAAAGAGAGAGAGTCAGCCCCAACACACCAACCATCACCCCAGCCCTCAGCTGGCTCGGTTGCTCCCTGGGAGCTGGAAGGTAACCAACACAGGAAAGCCCTCTCCTTGCTCGCCGCCCTCCCCTGGGACGCTTCTCCATTGTCCTCCATCTCAGCAGCCAGAGCAGACACTGGCAGGGATAGGAGCTGTTCTCTTGCTCTCTGGAGGGCCCTGCCTGAGTGAGACAATGAGCAACCCTCCCAGCCAAACCTGGGCCATCAAGGGGGGCCGCCATGGCGGGGACACAGCTGGAGGCATCTCTCTGGGAGGAGGATGGGATCACAAGGATAGTCTTTTGGCTTTGGTGGGGGGGAGCAGGGAACCACAGAGAGTGGGGTGGAAGGCACCCCAATCACATTAATGAAAATTGAAGCTTCAGGCATGGTTGGATCCAGGTGCTTGAAAATAGTTAATGAAAAGTGAAGATCAGTTACCAGCTGGGTAATGAAAATTGCTAGCTGTCTCCTCCTTGGTAGTGATTTCAGCCTGAAACCACATGCTGCCAAATCCGGCTCATCCCTGACCTGCCAACCAATGAGAACTGAGGGGGAGCCAAGGAGGTTTTAACCCCCTCAGCATGAGCAAGTTGGTTCCCATCAGGCCTTCAGGACTTGTTCATTTACTAAACATTGACTAACTTACTAAACAGTTACTAAGTATTCCTGGTACCATACCCAGTGCTGGAGATAGAGGAATGAACTTAAAGACGCAGATCCCTGCCTTCATGGCGTTCATAATCTAGCAGAGGAAACAGACACGAAACACAATAAATAAGTAAATTACATGGTGTGCTAGAAGGTAACTCCCAGTATGGAGGGAAAAATAAACCTGAATATTGCATAAGGCAAGGTCAAGGAAGGTAACCTTGAAGCACAGATTTGAGGAAGATGAGGACAAACGTGTGACGCTGAGGGATTTCAGAGGGATTGAGGCCTGCCCCCTGTCCTGTGTCCTGTTGCTGCTTGCACACGGTCATCCAGAGCTAAGTGAGGGCTTGGGGGGTGCACAGAAATCTCTGGAGGAAATCCTTCCCTCCAATGGACAAGGGCATCTCACAGATCACAGCCTTAGCCATCAGCATCCCAGGACTCTCAGTGTCCTTGGCTTACTCCCACATCCCTTTGTCCCCACAGAGGAGAAATACACAGTCATCTACCCCTACACAGCTCGTGACCAGGATGAAATGAACCTGGAGAGAGGGGCCGTGGTGGAGGTCATCCAGAAAAACCTAGAAGGCTGGTGGAAGATCAGGTACCCGCTACAACTGGGTGGGGTTCAGGTCATGTGGGTTCCAGCTGCACAGAGGCCTGTAAGCGATTGCAGATGGGGGGAGGTTTCAGTCTGAGTCATAAAAGGATGCTTCTCCTCTGTGCTGTTTGGCTTCCCTCCCTACCCATCTCCCTCTCTAAAAATCCATAATAAGCAAAACCTTCTCTAAACACACTGAACCACAGATAGCAGGAACCCCATTGAGCAAGACTGGTCTCTACCTCCAGATGTTTCTCATAACGAGTAACTGGAGGCTGAAGCTGCCCTGTATGAGTGATTTCCCACTCCAGCCCTGCTCTGAGATCAGTACGATGCGTAACACCACGTGGACTGTAACTCAATCTGGAGCTGGTCCTTTGCGCTCATCTCAGGGTCCAATAGTGAAAGCAGGAGACCGGCATTTCAGACACTTTGGCACAGCTCTTTCCCCTATGTGATGAAATCAGAACCTCAGGTAGGATGGCCAGCTCGTCATGGTCTGCCCAGTACTTTCCCAGGTATAGTCATGAGAATCCCGGGAACACCCTCCTTGGTCACCCTAGTGGGCAGGCTGTGACCACAGGAAATCAGAGCAAAGGAAGAAGCCTGAGATCTACGCCATGATGTGAGGCAGGGCATTAGGGCCACTCACATGGGGCTGAGCCTGTGGCACTTCATGGTGTGAGCGCGTTCATTCAACATGCTCACACCAAGAGTCTGTTCTGGGCCAAGCCCTGTTCTGGGAGCTGAGGAGTCAACAGTGAGAAAGACACAATAGTTCACACCGACGGGCGCAGGAGACAGACTGACACGGTTACAGGGCAGGCAGGAGCGGCGTGTCTTTGGAGGGGGCCTTTGGAGCACAGAAAAGGGGCTCCTCAGCCCAGGGGTCAGGACGGCTTCCTGAGGGAGGGGACTTCAGAATAACCAAGGTTTGAAGCAGGAGCAGTGACAATGACGCCTAACATATATTAAGTATAACCTTACCTTGCTGCATAACGAATTATCCCAAAACTGAGTGCCTCTGGAATCCGGGAGTGGCTTAACTGGTCTCCGAGTCCCTCATGAGGTCTCAGTAGGATGTCAGCGAGGGCTGCAGTCATCTGAAGGTTTGGCCGAAGCCAGAAAGTGACAGTCAGGATTTGAACCCATGCCTTCTCACCCCAAAGCCCACTCCTCACTGCACGTGCTGCCTCTCTGCTTATGTCTCATAGAGAGGGCGTGAGTTGTGTGAAGCCTGACGTTTTTCAATTAGCACAAGGTTTATTCCCTCTCAGAGGGTATTTTAAGATTGACAGGGGCTGGCGCGGTGGTGGAGCGGTTAAGTTCACGTGCTCCGCTTCAGCGGCCCAGGGTTCACAGGTTCGGACCCCAGGCGCACACCGAAGCACTGCTTACCAAGCCATGCTGTGGTGGCATCCCATATAAAGTAGAGGGAGATGGGCACAGATGTTAGCCCAGAGCCAATCTTCCTCAGGAAAAAGAGGATTGGCAACAGACGTTAGCTCAGGGCTAATCTTCCTCACCAAGGGAAAAAAAAAAAAAAAGATGGACAAACGCCAAACTGTAGATTTCTATGTCCTTATAAATTTGCGTCCAGTTATAAAGGACCCTTTTTTCACTGAAACACAATGCTGTTTAGTTCTTAAAGTGGTTCTTGACAAAAGGTTTGGTCCTGCCCTATGTCCTCTCCAGTCAATCAAGTCTGTTCAATTTCCCCAAAGGTGTGGGCACCTATGTTGTGGGCCAGACCAGTGGCGTGCTGGTAAATGCGTAACAACCAGCTCTCCAACAGAAAAATGCTCTTGCGTTGTGGTGTTTGCCAATTCCCCTAGTGTAAATACTCCCACTGTGGCTGATTTCAAGCTACCAGTGTGATGTCACTAAACGGGGAGTTCTGGAAAGGTGTGCACAGTTGGCTGTCACAAGCCAGCTCCAGCACACATCTGGTCTGGGTTAACCCCTCTGGTCCTGCTGTGAAACTGAGTTCTGTCATGCAGAGAAGTAAGAATTCAGTAAGCTGGTCTGTCGGGGTTTCAGTCACTCTGCAGTTCAGTGATGGCCAGCTGACCCTTGGCAAGCCCTGGAACCAGCCCCCGAACTGCTTCATTCCCAGCTGAATGCACGTTTAATCTACATGTTAACCAACATGAATGGAGCCTGCCTTGTCTGTGCCAGGCTTTGTGCCAAGCGCTGGGGCTGCTGGGAAGAGGCAGCAGAGCACAGGGGTTAGGAGCGCAGGCTGGTGCAGCTGCCCAGGTCTGAATCCATTCCTACCCCCTCCCGGCATCGGAGGGATGAAATCCATCAATCGCAGTCAAGTACTTAGAACAGGCCTGACACAGAGTAGGTGCCCTCTGAGTGCCAGTTATCATTATCATTAATTATTGTTGTCATTGCAGCAATGACCATCAGGGGACAATGACTGTAGCAGAGCTTTCCGGCTGCTCACGCTCGCCAGGCCCATTGGCACTTTGTCCACTTGTCCTCTTATTTTTTCATTCACACAGAGATGAGTCAACCGCAGTCCCCCCCAGAGCTCGCATTCTAACTGGGCAGACAGAACCACCACAGCCAAGTGTCAGTGTGTTATAGGTGCCGGGATTGCGGTGGGCGGGAGACAGCGGGGCACTGTGGAGGGCAGGCTTCTTTCTCTGTAAGCCTCAGGAAAGGCTGCAGAGAAGCAGTGGTCTTAAACAGAGCTGGAAGGAGGAGCAGGAAGGAGAATGGGAAGGGGCTTTCAAGGCAGAGAGTTTCCAGAAGCAGGAGCCTGGCGGGTGAAAGATGGTGGTGCATTTGGGAGATTGCAAGCCACTTCGGGTGGGTGGGACGTGGGGGTTGCTGTGAGAGACGAGGCTGGGGAGACAAGGAGAGGCCAAGTTGGGAAGGCCTTGAATGCCAAGCTGAGGGCTTAGGCTTCATCAGGAGGCAGCGAGCAGTGTGCCAGCCTCTGGCCCTGGGCAGTTGTGACCCATCGTTCCTGCCATCTGGGACCCGAAGTATGATTCACAGTAGGAGCGCAGCTTCTTCCCATAGGCCTGGCAGAGCAACCTGACCAGCATCCTTCCTCCTCCTCCCAGGTACCAGGGCAAAGAGGGCTGGGCCCCAGCCTCCTACCTAAAGAAGAGCAGTGGGGAGCCCTTACCCCCAAAGCTGGGCCCCGGCTCACCCGCCCATGCAGGCGTCCTTGACCTGGATGGAGTCTCCCGGCAGCAGAACGCGGTGGGCAGGGAGAAGGAGCTGCTCATCAACCAGAGGGACGGCCGGTTTGAAGGCCGCGCAGCACCTGAGAGCGACATCAGGCAGCGTGAGTGATGCCCACCTGAGCTCCCAGCAGCTGAGGGCCTACTGTGTGCCAGGCTCTGTACCCCAAGCTCCTCACGTATTGTCCCTCATCTTTACAACAGCCCTGCTGCCCACCATCCTGTAAATAAGAAAACAGAGGCTCAGAAACCCCAGGGAACTTGTTCCAGATCATTCAGCCAGCAAGTTGCAAGACCTGAGTCAAGAGATGTTGCTTTCCTACTCCACACCATGTTTTTTCCATGATCTCATGATGATCATGATAGCTACTGTTTCTCAAGCCCCTACTGTGTGCCAGGAGTCTGATAATTAGTCTCATTGACTCCTCGTAACAACCTTTGAGGGATTTATTACTTTGTTTTACAGATTAGGAAACAGAGAGATGAGGTGGTTTGTCCAAGACCAGCCAGCTAGTACACAGTGGGGCCAGGACTTGAACCCAGGCCCCTCTGACTCCAGCACCTGTGCTCTCTGCATGGTCTCATTTCTGAGCCAGAGGAAGAAAAAGTTGACCCTGTGCTGGGTTTCCTCCAACAACAGTCCTTTACACATCCTGCTTTTCAGAGCCTCCCTGTGTATATTTTACCATGTAATGCTCCCAACACACCTGATAATTGGGTTCATTACTGTTGTCAGCTGTGTGCCCAGGACTCCAGCCTCAAGCATGTGATCCTGTCGTGGTCATGCAGGGCAGAAGGAACCTGTCTCTTGAGAAAAGACTTCCCTCTAGCCACAGGGATGCAGTCACTTGCCCCTGGCTGGGCTTCTCCAGCTGGTTATAGTGGCTCTTAGAACTTCTCGAGTCTCTCAGTTCTCTGCTTAGCTGCTCTGAGAAAACACTGACATGCCATGGCAGGGGTTCTTCCCAGCCCCTGGTTTCTGTGATTCTAATCTGTCGTGGCCGAGAGCCCGGGAGATTCCCATTAATACCAGAGGAGCAAATGAAAATCTGAAACCCCACATTTTTTGTTCATTAGGATGTAGATTAGGATGCTCAAGCAAAGATCACACGCACGCGGGCGCATGCAGAGAGACACACACACACACACACACACACACACACACCCAGTAACAGTGGCTCAAATAATTTAGATGTTTATTTCTTTCACACAGAGCAGTCCAGGTATACGTCCAGGGCTGCTATGGCAACTCCACCCAGTCAACAGTCTTGTTATGCTGCATCTATCTTGTATTGCGCTCATCCACCTGGTCCAGGATGGCTCACCACTAGTCCAGCCAATGAGGGAGGCAGGGAGAAGTGTAGAACTCAGAAGTTACACGCTTTCCACTCTCTCACATCCCATTGGCCAGAACTTAGTCACATGGTAATACCTAGCTGCAAGGGAGTTTGGGAAATGTAGTCTTTATGTAGACAGCTAAGTGTCTGGCTAAAACTCTGTTACTATTTATTCTAATGGAAGACTGCTAATCTCTTAAATACCCATTTGTAGTAAATTAAGAGATTAGCAGTCTCCTCCATACCCCAACTGCCAAAATACCCCTCTATGTGGACCCATGCTGAACCAGCTCTGGCAACAGATGGGGTGACTTCCTCCATGTTCTGCCTTGAGCCAGGAGCCTTGGACCACTGCAAAGTCATCCTCCTCCTGACCCTGAGATCCAGAGCGAGGGCAGCCCAACTCCAGAGTAAAAACCCCTGAAGCCATCAGCCCACGTGTGTTTGGTTCTGTTTGTGTATTGTTAGATTTGGGTTTGCCCTAGAGCACCAAGCCAGGAGCTGTAACATTTATTTCGTGCCTGCCACCTGGAGCCTCACACGTATTGTTTCCTCTCCACTCCATCACTGCTCCTGGGAGGCAGGTGTCATCCACCTCCTGCAGATGACGGCCTTGGGGCTCAGAGAGTCCAGTAACTAGTTGTGACCCACCTCTGCGTTCCTCTGAAGCCTACACTTGTTGCCCTTCCTGGAGAGCTTTCCTCTGCTCCAGCACACAGTGTGCTGGTGTCCTGAGCCGAGTCTGAGCAGCCCCTTCCTAATCGGGCTCTTCTCACAGGAAGCGCCGCAGCGGCTCACTAACGCCTGTGCAGGGCGTCACGCCTGACCTTCTGCGGGAGAGAATAGATCTATCCTGGTGTCCACCTCAGAAATGTTATCTGTAGAATTCTTCAGTGTGTAAAATAAGATCTTATCTCTTTATAGGATCGCCCAAGATGAGACAGAGACCCCCTCCTCGCCGGGATATGACCATAGTAAGTGGACACTTGCTGTTGGGGAGGCAGGCCCTGACCTGAGATTGACCCTCACACTCACCTCACCCTTCCTAAAGATGCTCTTACCTGTCTACACAGAAGCCTCGAGAAGCTGGCCGTACAAGTGCTAGTCCCCATTAACAGTTGGAAAGACTGAGGTCCAGGGAGGGGAAACAGTCTGCCCATGGCTTTGTGACCAATGGCCTCAGGGTGTGCTCTCTGCTTCCTGAGCCCACCTGGCTTTCTTAGGTCAGTCTTCTTAAATAAGGTCACTTGCATCCGAAACTGGGGTAGGACACAAATGTCGCTTGTGGGGCCATTCTGATATCTTTCTTTCATGCTCCATTTTTAATTCTTTAGGTACCTTTCTAGCCAATATTTTGAAAAATGGGCCTTCTTTTTTTAATGTCTGCCATTAGTTGAGCGTCTGTTGGGTGCCATGTGCTGTGCTGGGTGCTTCCCTACGTTAACTTATTGAATGCTTACAGTGACCCCCACCAGCTAGAGCCTGTTATAATCCCCATTCTACAGGAGATGCAACAAGGCTCCAGAAGGGGAAGTGATTTGCCCAAAACCCTTCACATAATCAGTTTCCAACCCAGATGGGTCTGACTCGCAAACCTGTGTTCTTTCCACAACCCTCGCTGCCTCTTATATTCAGAAGATATTGTCTTGCCCCAAAGTTTCGTGATTATAGGCATATGTCCTATGTTTCTTCTCGTCGCTCTAAAGCTGAAGGGCCAGTGACCCATCTAGGAATGAGTGGTCCTCTTTGTTTTGTCCTTTAGAATCCAAGTGGGCCCACCAGTATCCCCCAAGGGTGACTGTGCCCCAGTCCCCTAGCGCCCCCCACAGCCCCCTGCAGCGCGGCAGTAGCGCACTCACATTGGAGTTTGCACTGTGTTCAATTGTACCAGCCTCGAGGTCTCAACCTGCCCAAGCCCCCCGTCCCACCCCAGGTGGAGGAAGAGTATTACACCATCGCCGAATTCCAGACGACCATCCCCGACGGCATCAGCTTCCAAGCGGGCCTGAAGGTCGAGGTGAGTGGACCTGGTGTCCCGCTGCCTACCTGGGATTCTTGATTCTAAGCAGCGCCCTACTTCTCATCTCCTGCTACTCTCACCTCCTACTTTTATATTCTTTTTTTTTTTGTAACAGCTTTATTGAGATATAATTCACATACCATACAAGTCACTGATTTGAAGTGTAAAATCCAGTGGTTTTTAATATATTTGCAGAATTGAGCAACCATCACCAAAATCAGTATTAGAACATTTTCATTTGAAAAAGAAACCTTGTCATTGGTCACGCCCATTTCCCTGCAGTCCCTCTCGGTCCCTTCAGCTCCAGGCCTAGGCAACCACTAGTCCACTTTGTGTCTATAGGTGTGCCTGCTTTAGACATTTCATGTAAGTAGGAACATACACTATGTGGTCTTTTGTGACTGGCTTGTGTTCTGTTTTTATCACCTCCTACTTCTTGCCTCTCCTCTCCTTGTCTTCCCACTCCTTTCCATGTCTACTCTGTTCCCTGAATAAAGGCCACCATAAATCCTTTCTCCCCTTCATTTCTCTTTTCTTTCTTCATGGGGTTAGAGCTGGAAGGTGTTTGTTCCCAGGAAATCCTGTGAGTCACGGGATAGCGGCGAGGCGCCAGGCACTGTACCAAGCACTTGACACGCAGTAGCTCGCTTGGTCACGTGATCCCTCGCTCTTGTGAGGCCGGACTCTTACAGTCCCCATGTCTCAGATGAGGAACCCTGGGCTCCGAAAAAAGCTACTGTCCAAAGTCACATGGCTAAAAGGTGGCAGAGCCGGGATTTTAACCCATGTCTGTCTCCAGATTTGAGCCAGGGGTGTTGACAGCCTGTGGTTATTTATGTGCTGACATTTGGGAACTTCAGGATGGCAGAGATCATGTCTGTTCCTCAATCCTGTATCCCCACAGGCAGTGCAGTGCCTAGAACACGGTAGGTTTGCAATAAATGTTGTCGAATCAGTGAAAATTGTCTCCCCACCAGCCTCCTGCTTAACACGCAGAGGCCCGGGTGTGTTTCCTCCGTTCTGGCCTGTAGCCCTGGTGTTGGTCCGTAGTAGGTGCTCAGTAAACCACTCCTTTATGAGTGAAGGTTTGGGTGAATGAAGGAAATAAGGAGTGAATGAGTGGTTATTGAGTCAACACGTCAGTGTGGCAGTCTCCTAAGGGTCTTTACTCGCTCTCTGAGAGGCTTCCAGAGCACCCCCTGTTTCCCTCCAGCTCTGACGCTTCCTGCCTCTCTCTCTTCCCCTCGCGTCCCGGGGCAGCTGCCCAGTGAGCCTGGCAGAGGCGACTTCCTGAAGGTGCATCCTGGGCCTCACCAGCACTGATTCTGCCCAGGGCTCTCCAGAAACTTCTCCTCAAGCCAAGTGTCCTTCAGCCCATTGAAAGAGGGCTGTCTGCAGGGGTGTTTAAAGAACCTGAGCTGAAGTCTCTCAAGCTAATTTTTGTAAAATGCAAATCCTAATCCACACAGAGAAACTTAGGGGAAAGCAGAAATACCGCCAAGGCTCTAAAAGGCTTTCTTTCTGCTCCCTTTTTTTTTTTGCCATTTTGGTCTTTCCAACTTCAAATACACAGAGAGAACTCACAAGGCATATTGATTGTGCTGCAAGAGAATTCTATGCCCAATTCCCCCATCTTGCTGTTTGTAAACATATGTATCCTATTCTGACATGAAACATGCCTCTTTCTTAACATCTTTCCAAGCCGTTTTTCCAGAACATCATCAAGAGCTGTTCCTGCTACCATTGCTTTTCAGCCTGTTTCCACTGCTTTTCTCTGAACCCCACAGGTCCAGCTGACCCTTCCCCACCTTTCTTACTCTCTCTTCCAGGAATGACCTTCCTTTAACCCAGCTCGTAGCCCTCTACCTGCCTTCTCATAGAAGGCACTCAAGGCCATTTTTTGAACTGAACTTGGCATATCAAAACCCAACTGTTCCTCAAATCTCTGCTTCCTCCGGGAAGCCTCTCCTGATTCGCACTGGTTTCTCTTCCCTCCCCTGTGTTAGCTGCTCCGGGGCCACGTGTCTCAGTTCTTAACTAAGCGCAGTCCCTCACTTCTGTACATGATGCTTTCTTGACATGATGAGAATTGAATGTTAGTTCCCCCTCCTTCTTCAATAACTGAGTTTTGGATTCCGAGTTTAAAGTCATCCTCCCTCGGCGCTTTGAAAAGATCGTCCCCTTCTCTTCTTGCATCTAGCATTGCTAGGAAGCACTACTGTCTACCTGATTCTTGTTCTCTTGTTCGTTATCTGTCATTTCTCTGATTCTCTCAGGAGTTCCTCATTATCTTTAAAGTGCTGATGGCACCGAAGTGTGTCTGGGTGTGAGTTTATTTTTATCCTGCTTAGTGTGTGGTTGGTTATTTCAGTCTAAGGACTCGGGAGGTCTTCCTAGAAAATTCCCCCTTTTACTTCCTTAAATATTGACTCCCTTCACTGTCTTTATTCTTTCCTTCTGGAACTGTTATTAAACAGATATGGGAACTCTTGCCCCTATTCTCCATGTCTCAGCTTCCCTTTCGTATTTTCCATCTTCATCCCTTGTGCTGCATTCTTAGAGCATTCTGCTTCATCTGTTAGCTCATTAATTTGCTCTTTAACAGTTCAGTTTATTGCTTATTTTAACAATTATAGGGGGCCGGCCCCATGGCGTAGCGGTTCAGTGCGCGCACTCCACTGCTGGCGGCCCGGGTTCAGATCCCAGGCGCCCACCAATGCACCACTTATCAAGCCATGCTGTGGCAGCGTCCCATATAAAGTGGAGGAAGATGGGCACGGATGTTAGCCCAGGGCCAGTCTTCCTCAGCAAAAAGAGGAGGATTGGCAGATGTTAGCTCAGGGCCGATCTTCCTCACAATAAATAAATAAATAAAAACAAAAATTTAAAAAAAAAAAACAATTATAATTTTCATGTCCAAGAGCTCTTATTGATTCTTTTTCATAGTCACCTGTTCTTGTTTCATAATAGCCTGTTCTTTCATGAATTGGATGCCCTTCTGTATCTCTCTAAGGATATTAAGTATGTTTAATTTAAGCTCCTATTGAGATTGTTCATTATCTCTTTCCTCAGTTGCACATCCTTTGCCGTGGTATTGGTATTTATTTCAGTTCTTTTCACGGTGTTAGTACTTGCTTGGGGCTGTGTAAGAAGTGGCAGCGGACAGTTGGGGAGTGTACAGAAGTAGCTGGTCAGCTTCCACTGGTTTCAGTGCCAGATTGGGGACTTCTGAGTCAGCCACCGAGCAGTGTTGTGTCTCTGTGACCCAGGCTCCCATGTTCACTGTTTCCACTTGTGAGCAGTCACCTTCTTTACTCCACCTGTCCTACAAGAATGGGATACAGGGCATAGAGGGGTCAACCAGCCTGGCTGCTTCTGCCGTGGTGTCCCAGTTAACCCCTGCCACTTGCTCCTGGGCCTGCCTGTTCCTGGGTTCTGCCCCCTTGAGGTCTGGCCGGCATCAGCACTGCTGCCACCTTTTGCCTCAGGACCCCCTGGGCCACAGCTGTCTTCTGCAGCTTATGTCCATCAGTCGTTCCTACCAATTCCTGGCCCACTAACCTCTCCCCTTCCTCCTTCTGAGCTTGACTTTGTATTCATTTATTTGTTTCCCTGGATTTGTTGCATAAAGGAGGAAGCTGCTGTTCACTCCATCTCCTGTCTTAAAAACAGAAGACTGAATTGCGTATTATAAAGGGTTTTTTCCCCCAGAGAGTTGAAAAACATTATAAAACCTTCTTCTCCTTTAAGATGATGAGTTTCCAGCATTTTGTGCAAACACACACATTGTTTGAGCATGCTGGCAAACTGAACATTTACCGATCACCACCACCACTCCCTGGCTCAGAATGTTCCAGAATCCGCCAAGGGTGGCTCAGGGTGTCATGGACAATGCACTGAAGCCGAGGGCTGACTCTGCGAGTGGTAGGGAGTTCGTGGATCCCTGGGGCTCCCTGGAGGTGTTGGGGAGTTTCCCTCCAGGTTCCACCCACTTCAACCAGAACCATTCCCCTTTTTTGTGTCTGGCTTTTAGCCTGTCTATTTTTGCTGAAGCTGATCCAATAAAAAGCTCAATACCAAGCATTCTTTTGCAGAAAGCACAGATATAACCCATCCTTGAGACGTCTGTGCTTACTGTTGCATGATGTCAGCACAGGTTCTGCAGTGGTAACTTGAGGGACTCGAGTGGGAAATAGTTGCCGCTGAAGTTTTTGGCTTAAACAGGTATTCTTAAGATAAATACTGTATCTTCTTGTTTCTTCTCCAGTTTGCTTCCTGGTTCATTTCAACATCATATTAGGCTTCAGAATTCACTTATGGAACCACAGTGTTCCCCTGGTGCTACTAGGAACACCTTAGTTTCTTGCCTGGTCTGTATATCTTCAAAATGTGTTTTACTGATGATGATATGGTGATGACATAGGCATCTCTCCATGCAGGTGCCTTACACACTTGATAACTCATCTTCACAGAAGTCCCGAGCGGTCGATATCTTTAGCCCATTTTACAGATGTACCTGAGACAGAGAGGTTAGGTGAATTGCCCAGGGCCACATAAGCTAGGAAGTGGTGGAGCTGGGATTTGAACCCAGGTCGCTCTGGTTTTAAAGCCCAGGCTCTTTTCTTTCCCCTTCGTTCTTGTGAATTTGTATTTGCTTTTATTCATAATTGCCCTTGGTTTCTCTCTAATAAACAAAAACTCCCATGAATTGTGATTCAGAACACAAATGTTTAGAGCTTCTGCCATAGTACTCTGCATAGAGTGTAAGCTTAGCAAATCCTCACTGATATATTTTATTTTGATTGGTGTCCTATTTTCACTTGCTCACATACGTAAGTGTTAGAGTTGGTGAATTCACAGATGTGCCGACGATAACTTGTATGCCCAGAATCACCTTCGGTTGTTATCAGAGCTACCAAGTGTTGATAAGATGCTGGTCACCTTCACATGGAGGGTGTACATTTATCAGTACCCTTCCCTGGAGAGACTCCTGTGGGACCTGTCCCGTGCATCCTGCTTTCCCAGTGATCTCCACAATAATTTAAGAACAGCTAATGTTTTCCTGTCAGTGTTCACCAAATGCTGTTGCACATTAGCTTATCTGGTCGGCATGAAACTCCTGCGAGTGGGTGGTGGTGTTCTTACCGTCATCCCCGTTGTGTGGTGTGGAATCTCAGGCATGTGGCTTGTGCAGGCCATTCCAACAGTAAGAGGTGGAGGCAGAACCAGAGCCTGGGATGGCAGGCCCCAGAGCCCAGCCTCTGCCTCCTGCTCTGGATCTGTGGCTGCCATCTTCTCCGAGTTGGGCGGGCGGCCGAGTGCAGCAGCAGAACCACGCCCTGGGCCCTTGTTGCCCCCAGCACTTTCTCACCCCAGGCGCGGCTGCTCCCCAAGCAGGATCCCCTTTCCAGGGCACGGTCGAGTAGTGGTAAAAGCTCGGGCCCTGGAGCCCCCCAGCCTGCCTCTGACTCCCACTTCCACCACTGACTTTCTGCGTGACCCGCTGTGAGCTCCTCAGCTCTCCTGAGGCTCGATTCTGCATCTGTAAGATGGGACGATAATTGCCATCTCATAGGGCGGTTGTAAGCATTAATCAGATCTCCTCTGCACAGAGCCTGCCAGGGAATTGCAGTGTGTTAGTCTGCTCACACTGCCATTGCAAAATACCACAAACTTAGTGGTTTGGACAACAGAGATTTATTTTCTCACAGTTCTGGAGGCTGAAAGTCCAGGATCAAAGTGTTGGCAGGTTTGGTTTCCCCTGAGGCCTCTCTCCTTGGCTTGCAGACAGCTGCCTTCTCACTGTGTTCACACCTGGTCGTCCCTCGTTCTGTATGTTCTCTGTGTCCTAATCTCCTCTTCTTATAAGGACACCAGCTATATTAGATTAAGGTCCGCCCTAAGGACCCCATTTTAACTTATTTGCCTCTTAGAAGGCTCTATCTCCAATTACAGTCACATTCTAAGGTGCGGGGGGGTTAGGGCTTCAGCATATGAATTTGGAGGGGACGCAGTTCAGCCTGTAACATGCAGCATGCACACCTTTCACTCGTGTGAATTCAGCCATACAATACTGAACAAAAACGAGACAGGAAACATGAGATCTTAAATAACGTGAGCAATTCCACCCGCCATTCCATTCAGTGGGAGTGTGTCCCAGAGGGAGAAGGAGATGGGATGAAAGTCTATTTTACCTCCATCAGCAGCGGTTCCCCTGCATCTAAACACGAGCTGAGTGTGTCCATACAGCGTGACCCAGAAACACCAGCCAACCACTCCATGTGGTGCTCACCCAAAGGAGCAGCCATCAGGGCTCGTGTCGGGTGTACGTGGGTTTTGCCTTGTCCTTTAGACTTGTAGCAGATGCTGCTGGTGGCCTGCCCTGCATCTCGAGCCCCCGAGCTGACCTGCAGCTGCACACAGGTGCCTGCACCTGCGTCCAGCCCAGAAAGGGGGAAAGCTACTGCCCTGTGGGGGAGGGACTGGGAGTGAGGAGATTACTGTCCCCACCCCCAGTGGGCTGAGTCTGATTCTGCATGGTCTCTCAGAGGGTCCCTGGCAGATTAAGCCCCAGAGGCCAGAGCTCATAACTGTCTCTCACTTTCCCCGTGCCTCACTTGTGCTTCCTGAAATCACCTCTCAGATTCGCTACCTACAGCCAGGTCCATGTCTCAGGGACTGCTTTTGGGGGAATCCAAAGTTAGACAAGAACCTAGCCCCATCTAAGATGTTCCTGATACACAGTCAAGTCTCTAGAGATGGGCCACCAGAGATGTTGTCTGTGAATCTGCCGAGTCCAAATTTCTGCTTCTAGAAGTCCAGTTGCATTGGGTTCTCGCAGCCCACTGTGGTCCACTGGCCCTGAGACCATACCTACTAAGTCCTTTCTTCTGTCCTCCCTTTCAGGTGATCGAGAAGAACTTGAGTGGCTGGTGGTACATTCAGATTGAAGATAAGGAAGGATGGGCCCCAGCAACCTTCATTGACAAGTATAAGAAGACCAGCAATGCCTCAAGACCCAACTTTCTGGCTCCCTTGCCCAATGAGGTGACCCAGCTCCGGCTGGGGGATGCAGCCCCGATGGAGAGCAACACGGGCAGTGAAGCCACTGGCCCCTCCCGGCCCCTGCCCGAGGCACCACATGGTGCTGTGGACTCTGGGATGCCATGGTCCAAAGACTGGAAGGGTGGTAAGGAGGTCCTGAGGAAGGCGTCTTCAGACACCTCCTCATGCGCAGGGTACGAGGAGATCTCGGACCCCGACTTGGAGGAGAAGCCCAGCCTCCCTCCCCGGAAAGAATCCATCATCAAGTCGGAAGGGGAGCTGCAGGAACGGGAGCGGCAAAGGATGGAGCAGCTCAGGGGCTCCTCGCCCAAGCCTCCTGGCGTGATTTTGCCAATGATTCCAGCCAAACACACCCCCCCAGCCCGGGACAGCAGGAAGCCAGAGCCCAAACCTGACAAAAGCAAGTTGTTCCAGCTGAAAAATGAGATGGGGCTGGAGTGTGGCCACAAAGTATTGGCCAAGGAGGTGAAGAGGCCCAACCTCCGACCCATCTCCAAGTCCAAAGCCGACCCCCCAGAGGAGAAGCCAGAAGCCATTCCCCAGAATCCCTTCTTGAAGTCCAAACCTCAGGTTAGGCCAAAACCAGCTCCTTCCCCCAGGACAGAGCCACCTCAGGGCGAAGACCAAGTGGACATTTGCAACCTCAGGAGCAAGCTCAGGCCTGCCAAGTCCCAAGAGAAACCCTCATTGGATGGGGAGAGCAGCCACCAGGCTGTCGGGGGCCAAGACCTGGCCTTCAGCCGGAGCTTCCCCCCAGGGGAGGGGCCTGGCCGCGCCCCAGAGAGGACGGGCAAGCAGGATGGGCTCAGCCCAAAGGAGATGTCCTGCAGAGCTCCTCCGAGGCCAGCCAAGACCGTGGATCCTGCTCCCAGGAATGTGCCCGTCCCTCTCCAAGAGGCACCCCAGCAGAGACCCGTGGTCCCACCCCGGAGACCACCACCCCCTAAGAAAACCTCCTCCGCGTCCAGGCCCCTCCCAGAGGTCAGAGGACCACAGCGTGAGGCCAACGAAGGCAAAGTGGCTCCTGCCCCAGGCCGGGCCCTCCTTGTCCCTCCAAAAGCCAAACCTTTTCTCTCCAACTCCTCAGGGGGCCAGGATGACATGCGAGGCAAAGGTGGGCTGGGGCCACGGGGGCCAGGCAAGATTGGAGAAAACAGGGATAAAATGGCTGCAGCCCCTGTCCCCAGCGCTGACGGCCCGAAGGACTTGTATGTGGCCGTGGCCAACTTTGAAGGAGACGAAGATACCAGCAGCTTCCAGGAGGGGACGGTGTTTGAGGTCCGGGAAAAGAACAGCAACGGCTGGTGGTTCTGCCAGGTCGTGAGTGGGGCCCCCTCCTGGGAAGGGTGGATTCCTTCCAACTATCTCAGAAAGAAGCCGTAGCCGCCTCCCTCCCTGCCTGGAGGTCCCAAGCATCCCTGCTGGCTTTACCCACATATTTAATATGCCTCTTAATTTATCATCCTCCACGCAGCCTCAAAGGAAGGAAGACTGGAGTACCGTGATTTCTTCCCTCCCATGGGTGGAGAGTGATCCCTCCCATCACAGCATCCCCTGGAGGCTCAGAGACACACCCCTTGCTTTCTCTCCACTCAGCATCCCTGCCTTAAGGCCAGTGGCGTTCCACCCAGCCTCCCTGCCTACCCAGCAGCAGGACCATGACTCTCCAAGGTCTCCAGGACCAGAACCCAGCATCTGGAGAAACTGCAGAAAAGGTTTCTCATGGCTTGGACCAGGCATAGGAAGGGACAGCCCTCCCTGGCATCCCACCCAGTCCGTGACAGCTTGCTCTAATTTCTCCGTGTCTCTAAGAGCCCAGTGACTTTATTCACTCAGTTTCCAGGATGCCTGGTACCAGAAAGAACTTCATCCTATAGAAGTTGGCTCCATTGCCAATCCCAGGGAGGTTTCCTCTTCCCCGAGGGCTCAGGACCATGGGCCTCTCAGGTTCAACCAGATGCAGCTGCCCCAGGAGTGGGGTGGAGGTCCGCTCGGCCATCCTGCCTCCCATCTTCTTCTGTCCTGGGACTTTATTGGTCCTAAGGAAATAGTTCCAGCTCTGAGCATGCTTCACTTTCCTGCCGCAGGCTCATCCATCCTAGGGCTTTTAAATAAGAATCCCCACTTGCCTTGGGGCGTTTTCATTTTTGTCTACCTGGAGCGAGAGCTCAAAGTTTGTTTGAATAAGGGGGCCCTTCCCTTTGCTGAATAGCTAGTAGATGCCAACACTGAAATTGGCACTTTACATTCATGTTTTAACCCTCTCTTACCATATTATACCCATTTTATAGATGAGGAAACTCGGACTGAGTGTCCCCAAGGCACTCTAGCTAGGAAGAGGAGAAAAGAGGATTTGAATCCAGGCCTGCCTGACTTCCATGCCTATGCCCTTCCCACCCCCACCTCCCCCACCCCGTAAGAGGCAAACCAGGCAGGGCAGAGGGAGAAGCTGGCCGGGTGCCGGGAGCAAGCGGCCATGTGGCTTCCTTGTGGTGTGGGTGAGGGGATGCCTGTGGCTGCTCCCACACCCACCACCCCTCTGGCCCACTGCAGCATACCCCAAAGGCTGCCCTGTCCTCAGCAGCTGCTCCATGCAGGGGGACGCCCAGGGCCCTGGTGGCTGCCACAGAGCCCTGTTTCCTGCACCTGTGCTGGTGCCCCCACAGGGGGATGGAGCTTATGAGCAAAGGGCACTGAAGTGGTCCCACATGCCAGCCTCGGGCAGCCTGGTGGCTCAAGGACCAGCAGCTGGGTCTCCGCCAAACTGAGCCTAGCAAGCAGTACCCCAAAAAGAGACAGGAACCCAAGGGTCAGGCAGATGCCTCCTCTCCCTCCGTGCTGCTGCTTCCTGCTCCTCTCTGGCATTCGGAGAGCAGTTTTCTTTTTTTCCCATGAGCTCTCCCTCTCTGTTATCTCACTAGGAGGAACCCAGGGCAGCCCTTAGGGCCATTTTGACAGATGTGGTTCACTGAGGCACAGCTGCATTGCAGAACTAGAATCAGGACCCAGGGTTTCTGGCTCCCAGCCCAGAGCTCTTGCCTGTGGACCAGGCTACTGGGGGGTGAGAGGGCAGGGCCCCTCCGCATCCCACCCTGCCCTGCAGGGCAAGAGGCAGCGGCCCTGTCCTGCCCCAGAGATGTCCAGTTCGGGGTGTTCATCTACTGCAGTGCTTCTGGAACCACAAGGCCAGCTTTCCTGGGGACACTCACTGTCCACCTGCAGTGCCAAAAATTTATGTGCAAACAGCCCTCTTCTGCTCTCCCCGCCACCACCACGTGGGCTCTGGATGCTTCTACAGGAGAAAGAGTGTCCTCTTACCCACAGTAGCATCTTTATTCCTTGCTTCAGTGGGTCTGTAAATCCCACCCCCCGGGAATCTTGGGGCAGAGCTCTGAGGTGCTCCTGTTTGCCCCCTGACTCTACACCCAGAACCTTCGAGGGAGGAAGGGAGGTGGGGAAGGGCCACCCACCTCTTCAAGGTCCCCTCACTTAGGAGGAGACACCGTCGCACACGTTTTCCTGAGTTTTTGATTCATTTTGGCTTAAACAGCTTTTGTGAAGCTGTTGTGCAGGATTTGACTACATTTCAAAAGACAAACTAAATTTTTTTCTTCTGATTCACTTTCTGCTTCATTGACCTTTTCAAGTATTCTGTCAGCACCTACTATGTGCTAGGCGCTGGGTAGACCAGGCTGCATGTGGCTCCGTGCCTGGCTCTAAGAGCTGTGATTTTTGTTTGCTGATTCCACTGAAGGGGTGGTCTTCAGCCTCATTCCCTCCTCCCGGGGGTCAGCTGGGTGGGAATGGACTGGTTCCGCCTGACTCTGGGCAGAAAGTTTTCCTGCAAAGAATTTGACTTTTTATTGTTATTATTATTATTATTATTCTGACATGAACTGCAGGTACCGAAGCCTCATTCCTCTCTGTTCACCTTCCTTTCTCAGGACACTTCTATGGCCTGAGGCTTCCTCTCTCCAGCTCCTTTTTGCCACAGTGGCGGGCACTTCCCCAGGCAACTGGAAGTGGGGGGTCTTGATGGCCCCCTGGCTCTCCTTGCCTGAGGACTGGGGGTGACACCATCCAGGACCGTGGCCACTATTCTGTGAGCGATTGATGGAGCATATGCAAAACTTGCCTGGAGTTACGGCCGTGGAAAATGTCCAGGGCTACAGTTATAACTCCCATGCCAAGCTCCGGGCAGGTCACCGGTGCTTAAACACGCTCCCTCCTTTAACTTAATCCTCACGACAACCCCATGAGGTGCATAGGATCAGCCTCGCCCTAGAGTGAGGAAGTTGAGGTTCAGAGGATGAAGCCACGTGCCCAGCTCCATCCTAATACTGACCAAGCTGACCGTTTGCTTCCCAGTGCCCGTGACTTCCTCTGCCCTCTGCAGTGAAAGGTGCGTGGTGCTTCCAGGGAAGCAGTGACCCTCCCTCTTAATTTAGGTTTCTCCTTCCCCCACCCCATGATCACACATGTCAGTGGGCCAAATCCTAGGCCAAATGCCAGCCCAAAAGGCAGGCAAAGGTGGGTTTTTCCCATACGTCACCCCTGCGTACTTCCTTGTGACTATTTGATCTTACATCCTAGGGCAAAACTACAGCTTGTGGTGCCATCAGATCTTCGGAAAATCTGAGTTTTAGGACCACCACTTGATAAAGTAGATCTTCGCTCAGATTTTTCGCTCAAAAATCTCTTTATCATTTGGTGGGTTAATGTCCTTGTCTCAGTCTGAGACTTGGGGAGACCTGGGCGCCTGCTCGAACCCCTTTTAGTGCCCTACCCTCCTGAGGAGTTGCTGGAGCCCATATCAGGCTTCCAATGGTCATTTTAAGCCTCTACCACAGGGCCTCTCCATGTAATCGATTTCTTAGGCAAAATTCTTAGCCTTAAAACATTTGAGCCCACTGGGGATCTTGTTACCTGGTGGAATGTAGGAAAACAAACTTGCCATGTTAAAGGTCAGGTGCCATATCTCCCCAAGGTTTGGAAGGACCTTAGGCTGAGGGATGGACGGTCTAGTACTTATTCAGCCTGTATCAAGTACCCAGCACTGAGTGGGAAAAAGAAATTGCTCCCGCCCTCACATAGCTGGCAGCTCGACTTCAAGAACAAAAACCTTAGTGGCTTGGCTCCCATCCTTGCGTTGTGCCCAAGTCCCTAAGTGTTGGGTCACACTGCTCCCTGGGAGGTCTTCCCATTCTCTGGACTGTGACGGTGGGCTCAAACAGCCTCAGCCATGCATGGCAGTCTTGTCCCCCTTTTGGTTGTCCAGGCCCTTCCGGGCTTTTGCTGCAAACGGCCATACCATACCATAGACCAAAGATTACCTAATGTCACACTGTGTGGCCCGAGTGAGTGGGAACTTGGCTCGCATTGAGGCCTGAGGGTGCAAGGCACCCTCCCTCAGCCAGGAGGAATTGCTCCTAACTTAGCTAAGGTTCTGACATCTAGATGGGCCACAGCCCATGACGGTTGCAGAGTTGAAACCAGGAGGCTGCACAGTCGGCCTGCTCGTGGACCACCTGCTGAGGACCCTTCCCACAGACTTGACTGTCCAGCTCGGCGGGGTGATGTCTGGTTTCTGGTGCTGCCCTGCCGAGTTACTTAGCCTCTCGTCGTGCTTCAACATTCCAGCTTTCCCTTTCTATCCAAATAGGCCTTCTTAGCTCCAATCAGGGATACGGAGCTGACCGTCTTTTGTTCTTGAAGAGGCAAACCCAGTGCCACAGCCAGTAGCCCTCACTTTCAGGGCTTCTATAAACATACAAACGGAGGTGCCCCCACCAGGCTGGTTACAGCAAGAAGCAATTCTAACAGGACTAAGGTGTCTACGTTTCACCCCAATGTACGCCTGTCTATGCCTTTGGGCGCATGTAATTGTTAGTAGCACCTCTTTCACTCTTACAGGGGTGATGGTAAGCTATGGTCCCCTTAGCTACAACCCACATTTGCTGCTTCAGGGAGCAGGGCAAAACTACAGCTTGCACCCCTCCAGGAACAGTGGGCCCTGACAGCGTTGCCCCACCACCTCATGTCTGCCCTTAGGATGATGCTGGAGATCCCTGGATATCTCAGCATTCCCCATACCCTCTCTGCCAACTGACAGATTCTGGTGGTGGTTTTTGTTTCCTTTTAACACGAAAAAATACCTGATATATAATGTGAGGGGGGAGGGGTAATGAACAATTAGCTGTAGCATGTATAGACTGTACACTTTACCATTAGACTTTTTTTTTTTTTTTTTAATAAAAAAGTGCTTGACTGGCTTCAAGCTTCATTGGGAAGATGCAGTGTCTATGGATTTTATTTGGCTGGAGAAAGGTGCGTGGCTTTGTGCCCTGGCATCTTGGCCTGGAGTTTGGGGATGAAAGCACAGAAGCCTGCGGGGCTGTGTCTGGGCAGTGCCCACACGCAGTGACTCCTCCCTCTGGGCTCTAGTGCACTTTGCTTCTCTGAACTACAGTGTCCGGAAATGAAGGGAAAGCTGCATTGTATTCACTGGGTGTTTCCCACATATTCTCAGCTCTGTGCCTAAAGATGGAGAGCTTCACATGCCCAGGGAGTCTTGAACCTCTTGCTGACATTGCCTGCTGATGGGCAAGAGTGTGTGTTGGAGGGTGGAGGGTGCAGTCATGGTTGGGCTGCAGGGACTGCCTTGCCTAATGCTTTATTGCTTTCCCAAGGGCAGAGGCAAGGCAAAACCAGCCCCCAATGTTGAACCTTCTTGGTCCCAGGTGAATTTTTAAGCAAAATGACACCACCACCCCACCTTCCTGGGAAGAGAAGAAGACCAGCAGAGTCCCTAACAGAAGAACTTCAAAGTGGAGAATTTGCATAACATTCATCCTCCCTTGGAGGAAACATTTCACAAAAAGCTGTGACCTGGCAGACCTTGCTTAGGAATAATGGTCATTCATACATTAATCTCTCTTCCAGTAAGAAGGAAAGATCATTATGTGGTTCAGGACCCCCTTGGGAGCATTTTCTCCCAAATCTTCCAAACCAAGTGTGCCTAGTCATAAGAACACAAGTGGTAACGTCAGTTGGCTTCCTAGGCGGGCGTGCAGGGGCGCCTGAGCCTCATGGGATGGGATGGAAATGGACTGTGGTCAGGAACCAAATCTGACTTCATCTCTGGGGGCGCTTACCCCAGTGCCTTCCTTCAGGTCTCACTTGGAACTGGCACGCCCACCATTCCCTTTACTGTTTCAGGAATGCCACGCCACACACCTGCACACACTCTCCCTCCTCTGAGGGGTCATGGTGAATTTCTGGGCCCAAGACTTACATCATAGGGCCACTCTTCTCCAAGTCCAGGGCCTTCAATGTCCACCCTTTCTCTAGTTCAGTATCCATCTGGTCCAAGTGTGATTTCTCACCATCTTGCAATCCGTGCTTCCCAGTCAATTGTTCTCAAATTTTAGTGACCATAAAAATTAGCCAGGGAGCTTCTCAAAGTGCACATTCCTGGGCCGCTCGCCCTGAAATTCCCAATCAGCAGGAATGCGCGTCCTTAAAAAGGACCTTGTGAGGAAATAGTCTGCGTGCTCCATTTTTGAGAAACAGCCAGACTCAGCACCTTGCCTGCCGTAGTATAAGTGTTCAAAAGTGGTGCTTCATACTATTATCAACATCATTGTTACGTTTCTGAGCGTTTACTGTGTTCCAGGCCTGTGGGGCACTCTACTTACACTTTTATTTCATCCTCAAAATGCTCTGTGAAGTAGCTGTCTGCATTTTACATGTGAAGGCACCATGTTTCAGAAAGGTGGAGGCACGGGATCATGATCTCACACAGCTTGTATATGGCATGTCTGGTCCTCTGCTGGCTCTTTAACTCACGCTATGGCCCCCTCCCAAATGCTGATCGAGGCCCATATCGCATCCTGATAGCGCTATTTCCTGGATTCAAAATCTTGCTCAAGAAATACTTCTTGCAAAAACCTAACTCCACAATTAAGGGAAAAGGTCTAACTTTTGTTGAGTACATGCTGTTGGCTTGGTACCTTTTAGATATTCTCTCTTTAATCTTCACTACAGTTCTTCTAGGTAGGAATTATTATACCCACTTTATAGATGGAAATTAAGAGTCTGATGAGCTAGCCCTGATGACCTAGTGCTTCAAGTTCAGCGTGCTCTGCTTTGGTGGCCCGAGTTCAGTTCCCAGGCGTGGAACCACACCACTCGTCTGTCAGTAGCCATGTTGTGGCAGCAGCTCACATAGAAGAACAAGAACTGACAACTATACACAAATATGTACTGGGGCTTTGAGGGGGAGAGGGGGAGGAAGAAAAAAGGGGGAAGATTGGCAACAGATGTTAGCTTAGGGCAAATGTTCCCCTGCAAAAAAAAAAAAAAAAAAAAATTAAGAGTCTGAGAGATTAAGTTTACCCACGGTCACAGCTAATATGAAGATAAACTTGGATATCTAACACCAAAGCCCCTTACCTTAATATATTTGGTGGCTCCCAAATCTATAATATTTCCATTCAGCATTTTCCAAAGTGTGTTCTCCAAAACCAATGTCAACAGATATTTTGAAGTAAGTGTTCTGTGGACACATTAGTTTGAGAAAAGCTGTGTTAAATAAAGTTAAACAGTTTCTGTATTGCAGGACTTCTTGAAGCCACTTATATAATAACATGCAGTGTGATGTCTGGGAGAGTTTATTTATATTGGGTTCCTCAAACGTACCTGACCGTGAAACCATTCACAGAGCATCTAGCAGGAGCAGTGTTTTAAGCAGTAAACTCTGGAAAATGTCAAATTTTACATTTCAGCTCTACGTGGAATGCTGTCTGAACTACGACCCTTAGCTGGTCCCTCACCCTAGTTCCAGCTGTAACTCCGCCCCTCCCTGCAACCCAGTCTTCAATGCTGACGTTCACAGCATCATGAGGACAAAATCCTTTGAATGGAGAACTGCTCATGAACTTCAAAGTTTCCTAGTTGCTATTGGTCTAACTTGGAGCAATCCGAATGGATTTCCGCATAGTGTGATTGCCACATGTAGGAAACTGTTCAGAAAACAGCCCCAAGAATGGAATTTATTTTCTACCTCATAAACAAGTTTCCCTTTAGAGACCTATAAATTAATGGTAGTGTTCAGAGCACTCAAATTCAAGTTAATAAAGGCCAGGTTTATCTCTTCTCAAGGCGCAGGAGGCCCAGATCCTACAATAAATTACATTCTCTACTTTTTGACTGTGTGGAACTTGGTCACACGCTTGTACAATATAGTTTAGAATAGTCGTCTTCAAATGCTTTTCATTCTGTACTATCAATAAAATTTTTAGCATATATGCAGTATATAAGTAAATAAAATACGTGTTACTAGATAACTAGATAACACTCCAGCCCTCTCTCCCTAGGAGACAAGAGGGAATTATCTAGATGATTGAAATTTGGGGGGTAGCCGGACATACATAGCTCAGCCCTTCTCTCTCTTGTTTGGGATCAGGTGTCCTAGGGGAGCACACCTTCCCCTCAGCCCCTGACAGTGGGAGGCTTAGTGGTAAAGGGGCCCCCACAAAAGGAGTCCTGTGCTTCTGAGGGGTGCCTGTGACTGGGTCACTGAGTATGTGATTCTGGGATGCAGCCTTAGGAAACCCATGACTGGCGCACACCTCCCTTTAGCCAGGTTCCCCCACGCTCTCTCAAGAATAAAGCTGACATTTGTCCTCCAATTCCCTGACCCCACCGTCTCTCTCAGATAGTCCTGAACTCAGGTGAGGAGAAAGGGGAGCGATTTAGTAGGCTCCTTCAAAACTGTCTATTGGCTACTGATTAGGCAAGAAAAAGGAATAAAAGGAATACAAATAGGCAACGAAGAAGTGAAACTCTTGATGTTTGCAAATGACATGATCTTATATATAGAAAACCCTAAAGAATCCATTGGAAAACTATTAGAAATAATCAACAACTACAGCAAAGTTGCAGAGTAAAAAATCAACTTACAGAAATCAGTTGCATTTCTGTTTACCAACAACGAACTAACAGAAAGAAAACTCAAGAAGACAATCCCATTTACAATTGCAAAAAAAGAATAAAATATCTAGGAATAAACCAAGGAAGTGAAAGACTTATACAATTAAAACTATAAGATATTATTGAGTGAAATCAATGATGACATAAAGAAATGGAAAAATATTCCATGCACTTGGATTGGAAGACTAAACATAGTTAAAATGTCCATACTACCTAAAGCAATTACAGATTCAATACAACCCCAATCAGAATCCCAAGGACATTCTTCACGGAAATAGAACAAAGAATATTAAAATTCATGTGGGGCAACAAAAGACCCCAAATAGCTAAAGCAATCTTGAGAAAAAAGAACAAAGCTGGAGGCATCACAATCCCTGACTTCAAAACATACTACAAAACTATAATAATCAAAACAGCATGGTACTGGTACAAAAACAGACACACAGATCAATGGAACGGAATTGAAAGCCCAGAAATAAAACCTCACATCTACAGGCAGCTAATCTTTGACAAAGGAGCTAAGAACATACAATGGAGAAAGGAAAGTCTCTTCAATAAACGGTGCTGGGAAAACTGGACAGCCACTTGCAAAAGAATGAAAGTAGACCATCTTCTTTCTCCATACACAAAAATTAACTCAAAATGGATCAAAGACCTGAAGGTGAGACCTGAAACTATAAAACTCCTGGAGGAAAATATAGGTAGTACACTACTCGCCATCGGCCATAAAGGGATCTTTCCGAATTCCATGTCTACTCAAACAAGGGAAACGAAAGAAAAAATAAACAAGTGAGACTTCATCAGATTAAAGAGCTTCTACGAGGCAAATGAAACCAGGATCAAAATGAATAGAGAACCCACCAGCTGGGAAAAAATATTTGCAAATCATATATCCAACAAGGGATTAATCTCCATAATATATAAAGAACTCACGCAACTGAACAACAAAAAAAAAACTCGATCAAAAAATGGGCAGAGGAAATGAACAGACACTTCTCCAGTGTGTATTTGTATCCAAAGAAGATGTACAGATGGCCAATAGGCACATGAAAAGATGCTCAACATCACTAATCATCAGGGAAATGCAAATCACAACAACACTAAGATATCACCTTACACCCATTAGAATGGCTATAATCACCAAGACAAGAAACAACAAATGCTGGAGAGGCTGTGGAGAAACGGGAACCCTAATCCACTGCTGGTGGGAATGCAAACTGGTGCAGCCTCTATGGAAAACAGTATGGAGATTCCTCAAAAAATTAAAAATAGAAATACCTTATGATCCAGCTATCCCACTACTGGGTATCTACCCAACGAACCTGAAATCAACAATCCAAAGAGGCTTGTGCACCCCTATGTTCATCGCAGCATTATTCACCATAGCCAAGACATGGAAGCAACCCAAGTGTCCCTCGACTGATGATTGGATGAAGCAGATGTGGTAATATATACCATGGAATACTACTCAGCCATAAAAAAAGACAAAATCGTCCCATTTGCAACAACATGAATGGACTTGGAGGGTATTATGTTAAGTGAAATAAGCCAGAAAGAGAAAGACAAACAGGGCATGATTTCACTCATATGTGGAAGATGAACCAACACATGGACAGAGAGAACTCTTTGGTGGTTACCAGGGCCTAGGAGGGTGGGGGGTGGGCACAAGGGGTGGAGGATGCATTTATATGGTGACTGACAAACAATAATGTACAACAAAAATGTCACAATAAGAAAAATTAAAAAAAAAATAAAAACTGTCTATTGGCTGCTGATTAGGCTAATTTTAGCTAATTTATTACAATAATATTGTATATTATAATAACAAAATCTATATACTAGATTAAAAGTGTCTGAAGGATAAGCTAAAAAATATATAATTAAAAGACCTAATTTTTCACTACTGTGAGATAGAAAATATTTATCGGTCTCTGCCTCCAGTTCCTGGTACAGAGCTCCTGAAACCCTTGTAATTTCCTAAGTGATAAGAGCACTGGGAGCATCTTTTGTTCTAATATTTGGTCTTTGACCCAGTTTCTGACACAGGGCTCCTAAAACCCTTGTCAATTCCTAGGTGATAGGAGTGTCTTTTGTTCTAATGAGGCGACTCTAGTTGGGCTCCTCAAGGAAGACTGGTCATGAGAAAGACCAAGCCATGATTAGAAGCTTGGAATTTTCAGCCCCTCCCCGCCATTCTCCTGAGAAGGGAGAGGGGCTGAAAATGGAGTTAATGATCCATCATGCCTACCTGAGGAAGCCTCCATAAACATCCCAATAGTATGGGGCTCAGAGAGCGTCCAGATTGGTGAACACATCCACACCGGGAGGGTGACGCACCCCCACTCCACGGGGACAGCAGCTCCTGGCTCGGGACCCTCCCAGACCTCGCCCTGTGTATCTCTTCATCTGGCTGCTCGTCTGTATCCTTTATCATATCCTTCAACAAACTGGTAAAAGTAAGTAAGTGTTTCCCTGAGTTCTGTGAGCTGCTCTAGCAAATTAATTGAACCTGAGGAGGAGCTCGCGGGAACCTCTGATTTGTAGCCAAACTGAACAGAATTTGCCGGTAACCTGCGGACCTCCTACTTTAGATTGGTATCTGAGTCTTGTGGAATTGAGCCCTTAATCTGTGGGATCAGATACTATCTCTGGGTGGATAGTGTTAGAATTGAGTTAAATTGTAGGATACCTGGCTGGTGTTGCAGAGAATTGCTTGGCATGGGGAAAACCCCACACATTTGGTGACGGAAGTGTCAGAAGTGAAGTGTTCTGTGTGAGTGGCAAAGGAGACTCACAGGAAGGAAAGACACAGGAGACATAGGTGGAAAACTAGAGTTTTTCTAATACACCGCACCGCAATGACTTGTCTTATCCCCCCTGGGGTGCATGGACTCCCCACTTGGTAAACCACTGACAAAGGAACAATTGTGGGGTTAGCAGACCTACGCTTGAGTTCTGGCTCTGATATGCACTTCACCTCTCTGATACATAGCACCCTCAGTTGTAAAATGAGGCCTTTCTCACAGAGTTGTGAAGATCAGTGGAAATAACGTATGCCTAGCACATAGCAGGCACTTATAATAGCACATCATAGTTATTATTGTTTCTATGAAGAGTAAAAAGAATTAAGTCTTCAGGTATTTTCATTGCCTAGTATAGGAGTCAACCAACTTTTTCTTAAAGAGTCAGATAGTCACCTGATATGATATTGTATGTCAATTAGACTTCAATAAATAAATAAATAATAAAATTATAGAGTTAAAAAAAATTTTTAAAGAGTCAGATAGTAAATATTTTGGACTTCGGGAGCCAAGAGGCAAAAGCAGAATGTTATGCAAGTACTTACATAACTATTTAAAAATGTAACCATTTGAACCTGCAAAAACCATTCTTAGCTCTGTGAAAAAATAGGCAACTGGATGGATTAGGCCCAAGGGCTATGGTTTGCCGACCCTCGGCATAGCGTATATTCATCTTCTATTTTATTACTTTTCTCTAAATAAAAGTTTTCCAAAGTGTGTTTATGAAACATTAGGCCCTCACATGATCTAGAAAAAGCACCATGTGGTCAAATCCATTTGGCAAACACTTGTACGTGTATCCTCCAGGCCTCGCTCCTTGGAGACCCGTGTCACACATTAGCACGTGAAAGGCTCTGAGAATCCTGCAGTAAAGAAGCTGTTTACCCTGGTTTAACCCAGTGTTTCCAAAATGTATTTATAACAGAATTCTTTTTCATGTAACATTTAAGAACATCCCACAGAACATACTTTGGAGAATGCTGCTGTAGATCCTAGAATGTAATCGTTATTCAGAATTTCACTCTATTAAATTGAGTTTGTGCCCCATAACACATAAATCTGAAGAATCTGACTTAGATGGTGTGCGTTAGTTACTATCTTCAGCAGAGTAACGAGGCCAACTTGGTTTGAAAGAGCTGCAGATTTGCTGGGTTTTCTCCCTGTGTTTATCTCGGGACCATGAGAATGTTCCCCTGGAGAGCCATGTGGAAGTCCCCCGTAGAAGGATCAAGATGCCTGAGAAAGCACTTGCACACCTTGGGAAGTACACAGCAGCTACTGTCGATCCTTGGAGGAGACCTGAGAACCAGGCCATGTCCTTGCTGCTGTGAACATGGATTTGCTAAACAACTGTCACTGTGATTTTTTTATTGTGGTAAAACACACATATAAAATTTACCATTTCAACCTTTTTTGTGTGTGTGTGAGGAGATCAGCCCTGTGCTAACATCTGCCAATCCTCCTCTTTTTTTGCTGAGGAAGACTGGCCCTGGGCTAACATCCATACCCATCTTCCTCCACTTTATATGGGGCGCCGCCACAGCATGGCTTGCCAAGCAGTGCGTTGGTGCGCGCCCGGGATCTGAACCCGCGAACCCCGGGCCGCCACAGTGGAGCTTGTGCACTTAACCGTTTGCGCCACCAGGCTGGCCCCCATTTCAACCATTTTTAAGTGCACAGTTCAGTGACATTAAGTGCATTCACGGTGTTGTGCAACCATCACCACCATCCATCTCCAGAACTTTTTTGCCTTCCCCAGCTGAAACTCTGTACTCATTAAACAACTCCCCACTTCCCCCCCTCCCCAGTCCCTGGTAACCACCATGCTACTTTCTGTCTCTGAGTTTGACTCCTCTAGGTATCTCATATAAATGGAATCATATAGTATCTGTCCTTTTGTGGCTGGCTTATTTCACTTAATATAATGTCCTCAAGGTTCATCCATTTCGTAAGCATGTGTCAGAATTTCCTTCCTTTTTAAGGCTGAATCCTATTCCATCGTATGTTTATAGCACATTTAGTTTATTCATTCGTCCGTCCACTGACACTTGAATTGCTTCCATCTTTCAGCTATTGTGAATAACGCTGCTATGTACATGAGTGTACAAATATCTGTTCGAGTCCCTGCTGTCAATTCTCTCTGGCATATACCCCAGAAGTGGAACTGCTGGATCATATGTAATTCTATGTTTAATGTTTTTAGGAACTGACATACTGTTTTCCACAGTGGCTGCATCTTCACTATATGTTTGTTAATTTCAGGACCACATTTTTTTTATTGAGATATAATTGACATACATTATATTAGTTTCAAATGTACAACATAGTGATTCAATATTTGTATATACTGCAAAAGAATCACCACAAGTCTGCTTAACATCCATTACCACACATAGTTACAAAAAATTTTTTTCTTGTGATGAAAACTTCTAAGACCTACTCTTTTAGCAACTTCAAATATACAGTACAGTATTATTAACTATAGTCACCATGCTGTATATTACATCCCCATGACTTATTCATTTTATAACTGGAAGTTTGTACCGTTGACCCCCTTCACCAATTTTGCCTACCCCCTACTCCCTGCCTCTGGCAACCACCAATCTGTTCTCTGTATCTACGAGCTTGTTTGTTTTTTTAGATTCCACATATGAGTGAGATCATGTGGTGTTTGTCTCTCTCTGTCTGACTTATTTCACTTAGCATAATGCCCTCAGGGTTCATCCATGTTGTCTCAAATGGCAAGATTTCCTTCTTTTGTATGGCTGAATAATATTCCATTCTATATTTATACCACATTTTCTTTATCTGTTTATCCATCTCTGGACACTTAGGTTGCTTCCATGTCTTGGCTATTGTAAATAATGCTGCAAAGAACAAGAGGGTGCATACATTTTTTCAAGTTAGTGTTTTCATTTCCTTTGAATACATACCCAGAAATAGAATTGCTGGCTCATGTGGTAGTTGTATTTTTGATTTCTTGGGGAACCTCCATACTGTTGTCCATAGTCGTTGCACCAATTTGCATTCTCACCAACAGGGTACAAGTTTCCCTTTTCTCCACATCCTCGCCAATACTTATCTCTTGTCTTTTTGATAATAGCCTTCTAATAGGTGTGAGGTGATATCTCATTGTGGTTTGGATTTGCGTTTCCCTGAGGATTAGTGATGTTGAGCATCTTTTCATGTGCCTGTTGACCATCTGCGTGTCTTCTTTGGAAAAATGTCTGTTTAGATCCCCTGCCCATTTTTTAATCAGATTTTTTGTTTCTTTGCTATTGAGTTGTATGAGTTCTTTATATATTTGGGATATTAACCCCTTATCAGATATATGATTTGCAAATATTTTCTCCCTTTCAGTAGGTTTCCTCTTCATTTTGTTGATAGTTTCCTGTGTTGTGCAGAAGCTTTTTAGTTTAATGTAGTCCCACTTGTTTGTTTTTGCTTTTGTTGCACTTGTTTTTGGTGTCAAATCCAGAAAGTCATCACCAAGACTGATGTCATAGAGCTTACCCACTAAGTCTTCTACTAGGAGTTTTATGGTTTCAAATCTTATATTCAAGTCTTTAATCCATTTTGAGTTAATTTTTGTAGACGGTGTAAGACAAGGGTCCTCTTTCGTTCTTTTGCATGTGGCTGTCCAGTTTTCCCAGCACCATTTATTGAAAAGACTGTCCTTTCCCCTTTGTATATTCTTAGCTCCTTTGTCATGAATTAATTGACCAATATATGTGTGGGTTTATTTCTGGGCTCTCTGTTCTGTTCCATTGATCTATGTGTCTGTTTTTATGCCAATACCATACTGTTTTGATTACTATAGCTATGAAATATAGTTTGAAATCAGGGAACGTGATGCCTCCAGCTTTGTTCTTTTTCTTAAGATTGCTTTGGCTATTTGGGGTCTCTTGTGATTCTATACACATTTTAGGATTGTTTGTTCTATATCTATTAAAAATGCCATTGGAATTTTGATAGAGATTGCATTGAATCTGTAGATTGCTTTGGGTAGTAAGGACATTTTAACAATATTAATTCTTCCAATCCATGAGCATGAAATAGCTTTCATTTATTTGTGTCTTCTTCAATTTCATCAGTGTCTTACAGTTTTCAGCGTACAGGTCTTTCACCTCCTTGGTTAAATTTATTTGTAAGTATTTTATTTTTTTGATGCAATTGTAAATGGGATTGTTTTCTTAATTTCTCTTTCTGATAGTTCATTATTGTGTATAGAACAGCAAAAGATTTTTGTACATTGATTTATTATCCTGCAACTTGACTAAATTCGTTTATTAATTCTAACAGTTTTTTGGTGGAGTCTTTAGTGTTTTCTATATATATAATATCATGTCATCTGCAAATACTGACAGTTTTACTTCTTCCTTCCCTATGTGGATGCCTTTTATTTCCTTTTCTTACCTAATTGCTCTGGCTAGGACTTCCAATACTGTGTTGGAAAAAAGTGGTGAGAGTGGGCATGAACCACATTTTTGAGGTGAGGCTCCTTATTTTTAAAAGTGATTTTTCAAATTTGAGTTTGTACCCACTCATTTCAAATATAACAAAATTCTTATAGACTCCCAGCGTTTAGACTTAAATTATTTTCATTGTAACACTACCTAACATAAACCAGGCATACATATGTTCTCTTTGTCGCTATTATACAAATAAAAAATGAACACTTTTATAGGTTAAAACTACAAAACCAATAGAATTTATCTTAATGGCATTAATAGGAGAGTTGATGTTGCTTTTTTTTAATTCTTTTTTTTTTTTGAATGGTAAAATATATATAAGAGCTGATGTTGCTTTGCCAAAACTATATCTCCACTCATAATGACAGGATCAAGTCAACCACATTGGAGGAAGTTTTGGAGTCAATTTGCCTATATAGTCTGTGCATTGTGATGATCCATCTTTCTCTAATGGAAATACTGGGAAAAGCTTTATTAAAGCATCACATTATGCTGCATTTAGCCCTTATTTGATGCAAATACACCACTTATGTATTGTCTTTGTTTGGACTGCTATACCAAAGTACCATAGACTGGGTGGCTTATAAACAACAGAAATTTATTTCTCACTGCTCTGGAGGTTGGAAGTCTGAGACCAGAGTGCCAGCATGGTCAGGTTCTGGTGAAAGCCCTCTGCTGGGTTGGGGACTGCTGACTTCTTGTTGTGTCCTCACATGACCGAAAGAGAGCAAGGTGGCTCTCTGGCCTCTTCTATCAGGGCACTCTTCTCATTCATGAAGGCCCTATCCTCATGACCTAATCACCTCCCAAAGGCCCCACCTCCTAATACCGTCACATTGGGAATTAGATTTCAACACAAGAATTTGGAGGGGACACAAACATTTAGTCTATAAGGTATTAAGTTAAACTTGGTTTTTTTCTCATTAGCCTGTGATTGGAAGTACTAGCCTGGGAACCCCAGCTCACTTGTTAACAGAACTCAGTTTTTGAGGCCAACATTCAGATTATCTAGAATATGCCTATCCATCTTTTAAAAAATATCATCAAAATGGAAACACAAAGTTTAAACATTCTCATAGAAAAGTTTTATACCCCAGAAGCACTGTCTTCTTATTTAATCCTAACCCTCCCCTTCACTGTGCCAAGCCCCGGGGATGAGCAGACAGACACCCTCCAATTGGAAAGTCTTTTTGCCCCCAGCCTCTCCATTTCCCGTGAGCGCCCTCCCCGGGGGAGGAGGTTGCACAGAAGCTCCGTTTGGACTGGAAGGCATTCGGAAAGTGCTGGGATCACACAGCAGCTCATTCTCACGCTGGGGCTGGCTCCCCGGGAGCACACAGCAGCAGTGTGTTAAGAGATACTCAAAGCCGCTTCTGGAAGTTCATTCTTACCCAAAAATGGGTGATAGGAAAAAAAGTTGGCAGTAGAGATGTAAGCAATTTAACCTGTAGGTTATTTTACACATTTTCGTATTGAAACAAACAGGGCTATGTTATGCAGTACAATATAAAGCTTGGGTGCATTTTTAAGATAAAACTGCAGACTTCAAAGAAATGTTGGCTTTGGCGGGCCGCTTCAGGCCAGGCCCCAGGCCCCAAGCCCCTTGAGGGAACTTGAGTAAGTAAAATTTGAGAAACTAAAAGATTAATCACTCCTGCGACTGGTAAGTAGGGCAAAGCCAGTTAGGAGACTTCTCCTTCCAGGTGCTCTCCCCTCATTGGGCTGATTATCATCCACACCAGATGCCCCATGGGGGCGAGCTTCGAGAGTCTCAGAGGTACACTCCGTGCTAGTGCTCCAAGTGTGGGCAGAAAGAGTGTTTATAAAAGCAAATACTTCTGAGAGCCTCCTGCTTCTCAAGACTCTTTTAGTTCTGCTCACGTGATGGGGAGCATCTCTATTAAGTTCTGCTTGTATTTGATGTTAAAAAAACCCTTGGTAGTTTTTCAGCTAAGGGGTCCAAGTTTGGGGTGGGGGATGGGGTGGAAAGGGGACTGCTGAATTCCTAAAGGTGCACCTCAAATATTCAGAATCAGGACTAGGCACTCATACAAGACCGAGATTTGACATTCAGGTGCTACCTGCCCAGCCCCGCCCTTCCCGACCCACACACACACACGAGCTCAATGAACAGGATAAGGGCGCCCACCTCCATGCTTATCACTCATCATCAAAAGCCAGATGTTCCAACATCAACTGAAGTGTCCCTTCTGCGTGGCCTGCAAAGACAGCTGGCCAGTGGTAGGTTAGCAAGTGGCTTTGGTGACAAGAAGGGAGGGCTATCATCCCCTTGCAGACTACTTTCTTTCAGCCTACAGGGGCAATATGTCCCCTTCAGAGTCCAAGTCCACCCCTGTTGGAGAATAGTGGGTCAGTAACTACAGCCAAGAACACACCCTGGGCTGTGTGGCTCCCTTGCCTCTCACATCAGGAATCCAACGTACCCTTGCTGAGGCTCCTTCACAGACCTCCGTGTTGACTTAGATCCATGACAGACAGATTTCCAAGGGGCAAAACTGCCTTGGCACAAGTTAACTGAGTCTAGAGCCTGTATGGACAGTCCTGAAACCTCCATCTTCACGCATGAGAGCACAGGTACAAGCGCTAGTCCTGGGGCCTGCTCTGGGCGGGGCTTGGTGCTGGGAGCTGAGGACAGAGAAATGAATAAGGGAAGTGTAGTCTAGCCGGGAAGCCTGCCCCACAAACAACCACAGGCAACCCTGGGGAGAAAGATGAGAGAGCGTCTACGCAAAATGTAGAGGGCCCGGAGTGGAAAAGGAAACCTTCCAGGGAGGAGAATCATGAAAAGCTGCCTGAAAGGCGAAAAACAGGGGACCCACTAGGTGAGGGCAGGGTTTCCAAAACCTGAGCTGTTTGAGTAGCGCCCTCACAGATGTTGCTCTGTCCACATCCCACCTGTACCAGCATTTGCTTAATATTGTACTTTAAATTGATTAACTCGAAAGTTAAATATGTCTATTTGAAGGGAAGCTTTATATCTGACAATAAGTGGAAAACCTATATAGTTTTCCATTAATAGAAGGCGACTCTAAAAGTAAACACAATTGGGCCGGCCCCGTGGCTTAGCGGTTAAGTGCACGCGCTCCGCCACTGGCGGCCCAGGTTCGGATCCCAGGCACGCACCACTTGTTCGGCCATGCTGAGGTGGCATCCCGCGTACAGCAACTAGAAGGATGTGCAACTATGACATACAACCATCTACTGGGGCTTTGGGGAACAAAGAGGAGGAGGATTGGCAATAGATGTTAGCTCAGGGCCGGTCTTCCTCAGCAAAAAAAAAGAGGAGGATTAGCATGGATGTTAGCTCAGGGCTGATCTTCCTCACAAAAATAAATAAATAAATAAATAAATAAATAAATAAATAAATAAATAAATAAATAAATAAAAGTAAACACAGTGAAAGCAAAATGGTGTGGTTGAGGTCCAGCTAGGTCCAGATGGTTACCTATTAAAAATTCTGACCCTGAGGCCTGCTCTTTCTCTTCTTCTCTCTCTCTGTTAAAAGAAGATTAGCAGGTGTTAAGGAGATGTTGAAGACAAGCTAACACCAAGCTGAGATTTTATCCTGCCTTAAAACAAAAGAATTGCAAGAGTACTGAAAATGGCCATAATTGGCACAGTGTAATTCGATGTCATTTCGTGCAAAGAAAATACCACCCCAAATTGCCTTTCTCACACTTAAAAATACTGGATTAATGTTAATGCTTTTGTCAGGTCTCAGGGGCATGGGACAATTGAACCGGAATGTAAACTAGACACGATGGGAGAAATGTGAAAGAGTAGACGTGGCCCTCCGGGAGCTGGCAGCTAGGGAACAGTAAGTACATTTTCATAATCGCAAAGTAAAATTTGAACAGGACCAGCCCGTTTGGTCACCCTTTTCTGGATCTAATAATGCTCAGTGAGGTCTATAGTAGAAATAATTTTGATTTTTATTGAAATTCTTTGATCCTCTTTTCATAACACTACTGAATTATCATAATATTTTTAAAACCCTTTGTGTGGAAGGAAACAAAAGGCAGAATTCTTTGTAGAGAATGTTGCTGTAACACTTACCACATTGCACTGTAATTCTCTGTTTACGGGTCTGTCTCCCCGACCAGACTGGGACCCCTCTGGGCAGGGATCTCCTGTTACTTTTCTCTGTCTCCTGAGTGTCTGGTAGAAGACTAGGACACTACAGTGCTTAGTGTTTGCTGTGTGAATTGGCCCACCCCATAGAGTGATGAAAGGGGAAGAAAAATATCAAACAGATACTCTAGTATGATTCTGACTTATGTTTTCTTAGTGTGCGACAATGTAGCATGGTAATTAATTTGAGTTTAGACAGACCTGAATTCTCACCTGTAAAGTGAAGATAATAATAGCACCTGCCTCACAGGGTTAGTGTAAGGATTAAATGAGTTAATAGATGCAAAGCGATTAGAACAGTGCTAGCAAACACACAGTAAACATAGCAAACACATAGTAAAACAAAGTTGATTAGAACAGTGCTAGCAAACACATAGTAAACACTCAGTTGTTATTGATATAATTACACACACGCAACTTATCAAATGCTTGTATGTAGTGGACATTGTGAGTTTTAGCTGCCCATAATCTTTTCCTTTTCTTCAGGTAGTATGGCCTTCATTTTCCCTTGCGGAACAACTTTTCCCCTACTCTCAATCCATGTGACTTGGGGCAGGCTTCACTCATTGGTGCCAAGAATGGACATGTGACCCAGAGCTGGCCGATCAGTGCAGCCCAGTACCCTGGCCCCAATTGACTCAGTAATGGGCACATGACCCAAGCCAAGTCAATGAGACTTGGTCTCAGGACCTTTGCTGGAGATTTTGAGGAAGAGGAACTCTTTTCTACTGGGCTTGCTAAGCTGGCAGAAATTAGCCTATAGATGCTGGTGACCATATTTGTCATCTCAGGTGCAGAGTTTGCCTGAGAACGAAGCCCAAAGCAAAGGAAAGCAGAGAGCCAAAAGACATAGAGAAAGGGAGGCTGGGTGACACTGTTTGAAACTCTGGATCTAGCTGTGCCTGAAGGTGAAGCAATGATCAGTTTTTTGTTTATGTTTTTGGTTTTTTGCTTTAGTCAGTTTGAACTGAGTTTCCATCTGAGGTCACAGAAGAGTCCTGATACACATCGGGAGTCAGAGAGGATGTGTATCTCCAATCATTTGTTTGTATCAAGCTGATTTATTTATTTATTTTTTTTTTAAATCTTTTTTTTTCTTTTAAAGATTTATTTATTTATTTTCCCCCCAAAGCCCCAGTAGATAGTTGTATGTCATAGTTGTACAGCCTTCTAGTTGCCGTATGTGGGACGCGGCCTCAGCATGGCCGGAGAAGTGATGCGTCGGTGCGCGCCCAGGATCCGAACCCCCAGCATCAGAGAGCGCGCACTTAACCGCTAAGCCACGGGGCCAGCCCTGTATCAGGCTGATTTAGACATTGAGTTTCACCAATTCAATCCAACAAATGGGCATTAAGAGCGCTGTGGGGGGTGTGGGGAGAGCGGGGAACATAAATGTGAATGAGACTGTCCCTGCCCTCAAGGGTCACATCTAGGAGGGACACAGACTCTACACCATAGTCAGACTGTAATCCATGATGTAACTGAGAGCCTACAGGTGTAACAAAAGAAAGGGAGAGAGAGAAAAGCCAGTTCTGCCCTAGGATTGTCTGGGAGAGAAGGAAGGGTGCTTTACTGTAAAATAATTTGCAGACATTTAACAGTGTTCTCTTGCCTGGATTCTGGAGCCATTCACAGGATGCCTGTTTCAATTAGATTTTCATCACCCACAGCTAGTGTATTCCTTTAATGAGTGCCTGATGTTACCATGCAGAATGAAGTGTGTGCTTTCCTGTCTGCTCTGAATGTGTGCCCGCCTGCCTCATGGACACCTAGAAGTTTCCTTCCAGGAGCTGTCCAGGAATATGATGGGGAGGCATGGGAGGAACTAGCAAACAGAAGCTCTAACCCTCACATACCTATAGAGGGGGCATAAAACTCAGTTCCGGCTCCATCCTCCTGTCGTAAGAAGGTATGTAATTTCACCTGGGGGGTGGGGGTATGAGGTAAGGTATGAGGTAAGTGTTCACCACTACTTGCTTTTGAAAGCAGCAAAAACACCAAGCTCTACCCACCGATAGCTCTGATACACAAAATGTCGCATGTGTCTGCTGCTTATGCCATTCAGTTACCCCTCGCCTGCCCAGGATGTAGTCTAAGCCCCTTTAACTTGGCACACAGGAAGGTTCTTCACAAGTGTGCCAGGCATTGTTATAGGTTCTCAGGAGACAAAGATAAATAAAACTTGTTTCCTACCCTCGAGCAAGAGGAACCCAAATCAAACAGACTTACAAGGAACACAATTTAAATGTATTGTCTTCTGGAACTGAAAATTCCAGGGCATAGATTCAGGTATCACTGGATCCAGCTGAGATGATCTTCAGGGCTTGGTTTTTCCCTCTTTCTCAGCTGTATTTTCCTCTGTGTTGGCTTCCCGCTTGGGTAGGCTCTCTCCTATTGGAATGTGGCCCCAGTTATTCCCCTTATGGGGGCTCCAAGCAGCTCCAAGTTTACTCCCTCCCAGGTTCAGAAAAAGGGACAGATTCTTTCTTCTAAACAGTTGTAATAAAAAAAAAAAATCCCTGGATCTGACTCTTATTGGCCCAAATTGGGTCACATGCTCATTCTAAACCAATCGTGGGTTTGGACTACACTGATTGGCTCAAGTCTGGCTCTCAGGACCACCCTAGAGTAGTGGATGGAGTGGGCTCCATCAGAACCGTATACCCTGAGTCATGGGTGGGAGGAACTGGTTCTTTTTTGTGTGTGCGTGTGTGTGTGTGTGTGTGTGAGGAGGACTAGCCCTGAGCTGGCATCTAATGCCAATCCTCCCGTTTTTTCTTGAGGAAGACTGGCCCTGAGCTAACATCCATGCCCATCTTCCTCAACTTTGTGTGGGACGCCACCACAGCATGGCTTAACAAGCAGTGCATCCGTGCGCGCCCAGGATCCGAACCTTTGAACCCCGGGCCGCCGAAGCGGTGCACGCGCATTTAACCGCTTGCGCCACCGGGCCAGCCCAGGAACTGGTTCTTCAAAGGGAATTCAGGGCACTATTATTAGAGGAAGGATGAATGAGTACTGGGCAAGCGCAAACTGCACAGGGTAACATCTAACCTTCATTCAGCTGTTGCAATAAGTCCATTGTCTAGTCATAATACAGAGTGTTCTGTATGGAGTCCAGGAAACTGTGTTGAAAGGCAAGACTTTATAGAGTCTCTTCAACATTTTCCAAGGGACAGAATACTCTGATTTTCAGGATTGATTCCAATCCTGAAAAGTATATCTGTTTATTTGCAAACTAGAGACAGAAAAGTCACAAGATAACAGCAACATGCCTTAGGAAGATCCAACTCCATCTGCTCAAATTATTTGCTTAACAAGCAATCTTCCAAACTTGGTCTGTTGAAAGGTTCTACCTGCCACACTAGGAGGGAGACGCTGGCACAAATGGCCAGGACTGGATAGTTACCTTCCCAGGCATAGATAAGTGGTGTGGCAGTCCATTATATACACATATTCCTTGTCATTTCCTTGAACTTTCTCCCTTGATGAAAAGATAAAAATCAGGTACTGGAACTGGGAAAGACTTAGCAAGTGGAAGTGATGCCTCAGCAAGTCAGACTACAGGAACCAGTCTCCCTCTGCTACTTGTAGCTGCAACATTGCCCTTTCAGAGGAAAAAGCAATGTTTTCACCCCTACAAACTTGCCTTCCTGGCTTGCTATAATTTTACAAGTATTTTTTTAAATAGCCACCATATATTCATGCTGGCCACCTGTGGTAGGTTGAATTATTATTGGCCCCAGTTTTTCACCCCTCCCTGTATCCACACCTTTTGCCTGGGATTTTTCACTTTCTCCCACTAGGGACAGAATGTACTTGTCCACTCTCTGACTTTGAGCTTGGCCACATGACTTGCTTTGGCCAATAGGATGTTGCCAGATGTGACACAAGCAGAGGACTCAACTTGTGTTTTCACAGTTGGCTGTGCCTTCTTGCACCACTGCCTTAGCCATGAGAAGAATATACCCTGTCTAGCATATTGCTCCAAGGAGAGTGAGAGACACCTGAGGCTGGCCTTGACTCAACCCTCAGCCTGGAGCACAAAGTCCAGTTGACTTCAACTGATATTAGCCAGTCCAACTGACCTGAAGACACATGGGGAGGCATGAATTATTTGAAAATAATTTCAAACATAAAGAAAAGTTTCAAGAATGGTCCAAAGAACATCTTTATGTAGATTTACCTATTGTTAACATTTTGCCCTATTTGCTTTATCATTTTCTCTCCTTCTATGTAATTATTTTTCTGAAACATTTGAGAGTAAGTTACATATATCATACCTTTTTACCCCTAAATTCATCAGTGTGTTTTGCCTAAGAATAAGGACATTCTCTTTCATATTCACAGTTCAATTGTTGACTGCAGGAAATTTCACATTGATATGGTGTTTTTACCTACTCTACCATTCATATTCCAGTTTTATCAATTGACCCAATAACGTCCTTTATAGAATCATGTCTCTTTAGTCTCCGGTAATCTGGAACAGTTTCTGAGCTGTTCTTTGATTTTAATGACATTGACATTTTTTTAAAATACAGCCTCTCCCCTCTTTTTGAGAGAATGTCCTCCATTTGTGTTTGACTGATGTTTCCTCACGATTCTATTCAGGTTGTGCATCTCCATTCAGAATACTACAGAAGTGGTGTTGTCATTCTCAGGGAATCCCATCTGGAGGCACATGATGTCTGATCGTTTGGTCAAGGTATTGTGCATTTTTTCTTCTGCATAGTTAAACTTTTTTCCTCTTGCAACAAATAAGCAATCCATGCAGAGATATTTTAAGACAATATATCAATATGGCAAATACCCAGCTCCTCATCAAAATTTCCTTCATATATTTAGCATCCATTGATGATTTTTACCTGAACAAATCTTTACTATTGTCTTAGCTCAGGCTGCTACAACAGAATACCATAGACAGCTTAAACAGCAAACATTTATTTCTCACAGTTCTGGAGGCTGGAAGTCTGAGATCAGTGTGCTAGCATGATCTGGCTCTTGGTGAAGACTCTCTTCCTGGTTTACAGTTGGCTGTCTTCTCTTTGTATCTCCATGTGACAGAGACAGAAAGGGCTAGCTCTCTTCCTCTTCTTATAAGGCCACTAATCCCATCATGGGGGTTCCACTCTCATGACCTAATTACCTCCCAACAGCCCTGCCTCCAAATACTATCACATTGGTGCTTCAACATATGAATTGGGGGGGGGGTTGTGGAGGAAGACACACAAACATTTAGTCCATAGCAACTATTATAGTTCAAAAATGATGATTTTCCAACTCCAGCTCTTCCTTCATACTTACCAGTCAGCACTCAGCATTTTACTGTAAGCAAGAGCCCTCCCTTCTGTCCCATTGATTTATCTATTGATTATTTGTATATACTAATGGATCCTATTATTTTCAATGATTGATAATTCATTACTATCCTGAATTAATTTTGTGCTCAAGTTGTGCTAGATTTGGCCAATGAAAGCCCCTTCAGGCTGGCTCTTGTGTCCTTGTGACATGTCTCCATCATTCTTTTTTTAATATTTCTTTATTTTATGGCGTAACAAGATGTTTCGAGCTCATTTTGTGCTTTCCCTCCTTCAGCCCTGGAATATGCCGTTTCTCCAATGAGTTCCTCGTACTAAGGAATGGTATTAGAGACTTAAGATCTGGGTGCGAGATAACGCTTATTACTATCTTGCTTCTGGGCATGCTCATGTACATAATCGCATATGCACAAACATATATAAAAATATACACACACGTAGTAAGTATACACATATGTGAACATATACACATATGTAAACATACGAGATGGTTAATTTTATGTGTCAACTTGACTGGTCACAGGATGTTCAGATTAAACATTGTTTTCGGGTGTGTCAGTGTAGGTGTTTCTGGATGAGACTAGCATTTGAGTGGGTGGACTCAGTAAAGTAGACTGCTCTCCTCTGTGTGGGTGGACATCATCTAACCCACTGAGGGCCTGAATAGAACAAAAGGCAGAAGAAGGAGGAATTCACCCCTTTTTTCCTGATTCATTGATTGAACTGGGACATCTCAGCTCATCTTCTCAGCCCTTGGACCAGGATTCACACCATCGACTCCCCTGGTTCTCAGGCCTCTGGAACTGAATTATACCACCAGCTTTCTTGGGCCTCCAGCTTACAGACGTCAGATCATGGGATTTCTCAGCCTCCATAATTGCATGAGCCAATTCTTCATGATAATTATATATAGATATATACATATAGATAGGTTTTATATATCATATATCATACCAGTTGTTTCTCTGGAGAACCATGACTAATACAACGTACATATATATATACATTCTTATACGTGTTTTAGGAATCATGATTTCATACCAACACTTTCAATTCCATTCTACCTCCACAGGGTTCTTCTTTGCCTTCTCCGTCCTTTTTTTTTTTTTTTTTGCTGAGGAAGATTAGCCCTGAGCTAACATCTGTTGCCAATCTTCCTCTTTTTGTATGTGAGCTTCCATCACAGCATGGCCACTGACAGATGAGTAGTGTAGGTCTGCACCTGGGAACTGAACCCGGGCTACTGCTGAAGCAGAATTCACCAAACTTAACCACTAGGCCACCAGGGCTGTCCCCCCAACCTTATTTTATCTTCCCTTTTCCACAGTAAGAACTGTGGCTCCCAACAATATCAACACATCCACTCATTTATTCAATCCTATAATATACCTAAGTGGTTTCTGAATTGTTTTGCCCATATCAGTACAAAAATCAAATTTAATGAAAGAGAATTCAGGATTTGTTTGCAATTTCTCACCTAACCCCAACTCTACCAAAACTGAGGACATACACGTAAATAGTGTATACATAAGTTTCTTGAATTAGTTCTTTTCTTTCCCTCTGTGTGGCTGTGTGGTCATATTATTCGTTGGAAATGCTGTTCACTTATCTTAGTTCGCTTTCAGTTTTAGGTGTTTTTAGCCCCTTCAATCTTGTTCACTTAACTTTATTTTTTGAAAATATAGAACATTAACAAGCTTCGAAAAGAAAAACCACGCAAAGAAGTATACTCACAGAAAGTCACTCCTCCATATTCCTTCTACTTCATTCCCCACCCCCAACGCCCAATCGATTACAGATAACAAATTTCACTGTTTTCTGTTGTATCATTCCTGTGTTTCTTTTAGTAAAGATAAGCAGATGTATGTCTGTTTTCTTATGTATCCTCTTTCTATGTATGCATTTTGCATTTTGCTTTTTTCACTCAACAATATATCTCAGACAGCATTCCATGTCAATTCATAAAATTGTTCTCATTCTTTTATGCAGCTACAGAGATTCTATTGTATGCACCAAAGTTTAATCAACCTATCTCCTGTGTTTAGACATTCAGGTCATTTTAAGTATTTGTAATTACAAATAATGCTGCAATGCTTATGCGTTTTTCTATTGTTGGAGGTGTATCTTCAGGGAGAATCACCATAGGTAGGAATGCTAGGTTAAAGGGCAAGTGCATATGTGATCCTGTTAGATATTGACAAATTTCCCTCTCTGGTGGTTGTACCATTTTGCATGCCCACCAACAACATATGAGAGTGTCTGCTTCCTCATGGCCTCACCAACAGAGTGAATTACCAAGGTTTGAATTTTTGCCAAGTTGGTGGGCAAGAAATTGTATCTCAGTATAGTTTTTAAAAAAGTTTTGTTGAGATATAATTTACATACCATAAACTTCACCAATTTAAAGTGTACAATTCAATGTTTTATATTATCCTTACAGAGATGTGTAACCATCACCATTATCTGATTTTAGAATATTTTCATCACCCCAAATAGAAAATTTGTGCCCACTAGCTGTCACTTCTCCCTTCCCCCCAGCCCTAAGTAACCACTAATCTACTTTCTGTCTCTAGAGATTTGCCTATCTGCACATTTTATATAAATGAAATCATACTATGGGTAGTCTTTTGTGACTTGCTTCTTTCACTTAGCATAATGTTTTCAAAGTTCATTCATGTTGTAGCACATATCAGTACTTCGTTCCTTTTTATGGCTGAATAATATTCCGCTATATGGGTCTACTACATTTTGTTTATCCTTAAATCAGTTAATGGACATTTGGGTTCTTTCCACTTTTGGTTATTATGAATAAAGCTGCTATGAACATTCATGTACAAGTTTTCACGTGGATGTGAGTTTTCAGTTCTCTTGAGTATATACCTAGGAGCGGAATTGCTGGGTCACATGGTAACTATATGTTTAACTTTTTCAGGAACTTTCAGAGTTTTCCAAAGAAACTGCACCATTTTACATTCCCACCAGCAATGTATGAAGGTTCCAATTTCTCCACATCCTCAACAACACTTGTTGCTATCTGTATTTCTGCTTCTAGCCATTCTAGTGGGTGTGAAATGGTATCTCATTGTGGTTTTGATTTGTATTTCTCTAATGACTAACATTCAATCATTTTTCATGTGCTATTGGCCATTCACATATCTTCTTTGGAGAAATTTCTATTCAAATCCTTTGACATTTTAGTTGCAATGTTTGTCTTTTTGTTCTTGAGTTGTTGGAGTTCTTTATATATGCTGGATATTAAACCTGATCAGGTATATGATTGGCAAATATTTTCTCCCATTCTGTCTTGTTCTTTCGTTTTCTTGATGATGTCATCTTCAGCACAAAAGTTTCAAATTTTGATGAAATTCTATTTCTCTATTTTTTCTTTTATTGCTTGTGCTTTTGGTGTCATATTTAAGAAATCATTGCAGCCAGCCGCGGTGGTCTGGTGGTTAAGTTTGGCACACTCCGCTTTGGTGGCTCGGGTTCAGTTCCCGGGTGCAGACCTACACCACTCTTCTGTTTGTGGCCGTGCTGTGGTGGCGGCTCCCATACAAAAAGAGGAAGATTGGCAACAGATGTTAGCTCAAGGCAAATCCTCCTCAGGAAAAAAAAAATCATTGACTAACCCTGGGTCGTAAAGATTTTACTGCTATGTTTTCTTCTAAGAGTTTTAGCTCTAACATGTAGGTCTTTGATTCATTTGGAGTTCATTTTTATATATGATAAGAGACAAGGCTCTAACTTCATTCTTTTGCATGTGGTTTCCAGTTGTCCTAGCACCATTTGTTGAAAAGACTATTCTTCCACCACGGAATTATCGTGGCACTTTTGTGGAAAATCAACTGACCATAAATAAAAGGGTTTGTTTCTTGACACTCAATTCTCAGTGTAGTTTTTATTTTTATTTTTTTTATCATGAGTTATTAAACATATTTTCATATGCTTAAGGGCCATTTTGATATTCATTTTGTATATATGAGTTGTGTAGTTATGTCCTTTGTCAAATTTTCCAGAGGATGTCTTTTGGTCTTTTTTCCTCAGATTTTTAAAAGTATTTTGTGTATTAGAGATATTCACCCTTTATCTGTGATGTAAATTACAAATATTTTCTGCCTGCTGGTCATTTGTCTTTTAACTTTGCTTGTGGTGTTTTTGATTAAGTAAACGTTTTTATTTTTATGTAGTCAAATGAATCAATTTTTTCTTATATTGCATCTAGATTTTGGGATACAGTTTTAAAGCTTTTCTCTGTATCCAAATTATAGAAGTATTCACCCATGTTCTCATCTAGTCCTTATCTAGTCATCTGGTTTCATCTTTTATGTTTAAAACTCTGATCCATTTGGAATTTCTTCTTGTGTGTGGGGATAGGAATGAATCTAATTTTATCATTTTTTCCAAATGGTTTTCCAGTTTCCCCAACACTACTTATTAAAAATTCCATCTTTTTCATATGAAGTTTAATGTCAACTTGTCCAGCTCATTAGAAAAAAAAATTCTTGGTATTTTTATTGGGACTAAGTTAAATTTATAAATTAATTTGAAGAGAAAGTTGAGTCACCCCATCAAAGAACAAGGGATGTTTTTCCATTTGTTCAAGTCTACTTTTGTATTTTTCAGAATGTTTTAAAATTTTCCTCATACAGATTTTTCACTTCTTTTTAAAGTTATTCCTAAATGTTATTACTATTGTAAATGGTTTTATCCTACAATAGTATCCTCTAACTGATTATTGTTTTTATGAAAGCTATTCATTTTTGTGTGTTAATTTTATATACTGTACTATGCAGAATTCTTTTATTCTTTGACTTAGTATTATCATTGATTCTCTAGGGTTTACCAGTATACTATTGTGTCTTTGGCAAATAGAGGTAGTTACATATATTTTTTCCAATTCTTTTGCCTATCTTGACTTCTCTTGTCTAACTGCATTGGCTTATAACTCCAGGAAAATGTTAAATTGTAGTGGAGTTAGTGAGTATCCTTTCATTATTCCTTATCTTTAGTGTATGTTCCCCTTAAGCAATACACTGGCTTTAGGACTGAGGTATATATAATTCATTATGTTAAGGAAGTGTCCATCCATTCCTATTTCCTCAAGAGTTTTTGGTTTTGATTTTGGTTTTTGGTTGGTTGGTTTTTGTTTGTTTATTTTTTGGAATGAATGTTGAATTTTGTCAAGGTCTTTAAAGCACATCTGAGGATAATCACATTATTTTTCTTTTTAGATCTATAAATATGTTGAATTATATTAATAGATTTCCTAATATTGAACCAACCTTGCATTCCTAGTGTAAATCCCACTTGTTCATGGTTTATTATTTTCTTAATGTGGTGTTTGAGTCTGTTTGCTAATACTTTATTTCAGATTTTTAATCAATATTTGTAAATGATATTGGTGTAGTTTCATCTTGTGTGTAGTATCTTTATCAGCTTGAAGTATCAGTGTTATCCTGCTTCATAAAAAAAATTTAGAAGTTTACTTTCATTTTCTCTACTCTGGAACAATTTGTGTAGCAATGGGACTGTTTGTTAAAGGTTTGGTAGAATTCTCTTGTGAAACCATCTGAGCTTAGTGTTTTGGTGTCGGATAGTTCTTTGATAACATTGTATATTTCTCCCTTGTAATTGATTTGTTTAACTTTTTGTCTTCGGGGGTCAATTTTGGTCAACTATATTTTCCTAAGACATTATCCATTCCATTAAGTTTACAAATTTTGCATAGCACTGTGTACGTGAAAGGACTCTCTTATGATCTTCTGGCTTCCTCTGTATTAATAATTGCTTTCCTGTTGTCATTTCTTATTCTACATTTTTCTACTTTCCCCTCCTCACACCCTTTTTAAATTAGCTAGTGGTTTGTCTATTTTCTAACTTTATTCAAAGAACCAGAATTTTGATTTATTTTGATTTACTGTTTTCCAGTTTTCTACTTCATTAGTTCCTGCTTTTGTCTTTATTATTTTCTTCTTTGTGGTTTCTTTTGTTCTTTTCCTAACTTGAATTGGGAATTTAATTAATTTTAATTTAATTCAATTCAATTTATTGTTTAATTTTTATTGGTATAGGTTTTAGGGCTATGAATTTTCCTGGGATATTTGAATTTTTCTTGGGATATACGCCTTCCATATATCCCATAGATTCTGATATGTAGCAATTCTGTAATTTCTGTAATTCCCTTATACCCATACATTGTTAAATATTTTAAGTTTTCAGGTAGAAAATTATGCCAGTTATCAAATTATTGCTCTCAGATCCAAATTCACTCTTCATTGCCTGCTCTGTGAAAATAGATATGGGCCTTTTAAATATTGTGCCTTTGCCAGTTGGCACAATGTTTAGCTTTGACAGTAGAGGGCACTAGAGAGGCATTGCAGGAGGAATTCCTATTTGCTCACTCAGTAGGCTCCCACAGCATGGGTAGCTTCTCCAGTGCCAGCCTCCTGTGATGTGTGCAGCCTACCCATTGCCTAGCTCCTGCAGCACAGACAGCTTCTCTCATGCGGCTCCTTCAGGATACATGGCTGCTCCAGCACCAGGCTCCCACAGTGGCAGCAGCTTCTCCAAGGCCCAGCTCTCGCAATACACAGAAGCCAACTCCACCTAGCAAGCAGCAGCTTCCCCGGCACTCTTCCTCGGGTAGTTTCATAGCAGAATGGCTCTGGTGAGATACCTCCTGTGAACAGCTTTCCAGCACCCTGCAGGACAAACTTCCAGACAGTCCTGGAGAGTGGGTCCTCAGCAACTTCACTGGTGTGGCACAACAGTAACCTCTCTACTATTCACGGAACCAGGGCCATGTCCTCTCTGAGGTCTGGCTCTTAACCCTAGAGGGGCCTCTTCCTTAAGCACACTTTCTCAGCCCTGGGAGGCCTGGCTGCTTCTTAGTCAGGGATTCCTCTGTTCTTTAGAGTTCCTTTTTCCTTTCCATAAAATTGCAATGGTATCTGATACCAAAACTAAAGAAAGAATTTGCAAGAAAAAAACTATAGACAAATATCCCTCATAAATGTAGATGTAAAAATCTGAACAAAACTTTAGCAAATTGAATCTAACAGTATGTAAAAAGGACAAACATCATGATCAAGTCAGATTTACCCAAAGAATTCAAGATTGGTTTAATATTTTAAAATCAATCAGTATAATTCATCATAATAACAAACTAAAAAGAAAAAATCATATGACTATCTCAATAGATACAAAAAAAGCATTTGGCAAAATCCAAGTCAATTCTTGATGAAGAAAAAAAACTTGGGGGCCAGCCCAGTGGCATAGCGATTAAGTTCACGTATTCCGCTTCAATGGCCTGGGGTTTGCCGGTTCAGATCCTGAGTGCAGACCTACTCACTGCTCATCAGGCCATGCTGGGGTGGCGTCCCACGTAGAAGAGCTGCAACTCTACAACTATGATATACAACTATGTACTGGGGCTTTGGGGAGAAAAAAGAAAAACAAAAGAAGAAGACGCAACAGATGTTAGCTCAGGGCCAATCTTCCTCAAAAAAAAAAATTTATAAAAAACTCTCAGTAACTAGGAATGCAAGAGAACGTTGTCAATCTAATAAAGGGCATCTATTAAAAACCTACAGCTAACTCTTACAACTCAACAACAAAAGGAAAAGCCAATTTTAAAAAGTGGGCAAAAAAAACCTTGAATAGGGGCCAGCCCAGGTGCAGCGGTTAAGTTCGCGCATTCCGCTTTGGTCGCCCGGAGTTGTCTGGTTGGGATCCTGGGCGTGGACCTACTCACCGCTCATCAAGCCATGCTGAGGTGGCATCCCATATAGAAGAGCTACAACTCTACAACTATGATACACAGCTATGTGCTGGGGCTTTGGGGAGAAAAAAGAAAAAGAGGAAGATTGGCAACAGATGTTAGTGCAGGGCCAATCTTCCTAAAAAAAAAAAAGAAAACAAAAACTTGACTAGACATTTCTCAAAAGAAGCTATACAAAGGACCAACAAGCACACACAAAGATGCTCAACGTCATTAGTCATTATGGAAATGCAAATCAACACCACAATGAGATACCACTGCACACCCACTAAGGTGGCTATTGTAATAATAATAATAATAATAACTCAGAAAATAGCAAGTGTTGTTGAGGACATGGAGAAATTGGAACCCTCATACATTGCTGATGGGAAGGTAAAATGATGCAGCTGCTATAGAAAACAGTTTGGTGGTTCCTCAATAAGTTAAACATAGAATTACCATATGACCTACTCCTAGGTGTATACTCAAAAGAGTTGAAAACAGGTGTTCAAACAAAAATTTGTACACGAATGTTTATAACAGCACTATTCAGAATAGTCAAAAGGTAGGAACAACCCAAATGTCCATCAACAGATGAATGAATAAACAAAATGTAGTATGTCCATACAATAAAATATTATTCTGCCATAAAAATGAATGAAGTACTGATACGTGCTAAGTGAAAGAAGCCAGACAAAAGGCCACCTATTGTATGACTCAACTTATATGAAATATCCGGAATAGGCAAATCCATAGAGACAGAAGGCAGATTAGCAGTTGCCAGGGGCTTTGAAAAAGATGAATGGGGAATGACTACTTAATGGGTACCAGGTTTCCTTTTGGAGTGATAAAAAAAGTTCTAGAACTAGATAGTAGTCATGGTTGCGAAACATCGTGAATGTACTTAATGCCATTGAATTTTATACTTTAAAAAGTTAAAATGATAAATTTTATGTTATGTATATTCGCCACAATATTTAAAAATAAACCTACAGCTAGCATCATACTTAACAGTGAAGAACGAATGCTTTCCCCCTAAGATAAGGAACAAGTAAGGATGTCTACTCTCACCACTTCCATTTAACATTGTGATGCCTATGAACCAGTGACATTAGGCAAGAGAAAAAAACACATACCAATTGGAAAAGAAGAAGTAAAATTTTCTTTATTTACAGACAACATGATCATCTATTTAGAAAATCCAGTGGACTCTCTAAAAGAGCTACTAGAACTAATAAATGATTTGACAAGGTTGCAGGATACAAGATCAACATACAAAAATCAATTATATGTCTATGTACTAGCAACAAACAAGCAGTAATTGGAATTATAAAAACAATACTATTTTCAATAGCATTAAAAAATGAAATCCTTAGGGATACATATGATAAAAGATATGCAAGACCTGTACACTTGACAATATAGAGCATGAGTGAGAGAAATGAAAGAAGATGTAAAGAGAGATATATCATGTTCATGGGTCAGAAGATCCAATATTGTTAATGTGACAATTTTTCCCAAATATATCTGTAGATTCAATGTAATCTCAATCAAAATCCCAGCAGGTTTTTTTTTTTTTTGTAGAAATTGAAAACATGATTCTAGAATTTATATGGAAATGCAAAGAACCTAGAATAGTAAAAAATACTTTGAAAAGGAAGAACAAAGTTGGAGGATAAATACTGATTTCAAGACTTATTGTAAACCTACAGTAATCAAGACAATGTGGTATTGGCATCAAAAGAGACAAATAGATCAATGAAACAGAGAGTCCAGAAGTAGACCCACACGTATATGGACAATGTTTTTTTTTTTTTAATAATTTTATTTATTTATTTATTTTTCCCCCAAAGCCCCAGTAGATAGTTGTATGTCATAGCCGCACATTCCTCCAGTTGCTGCATATGGGACACGGCCCCAGCATGCCCGGAGAAATGGTGCGTCGGTGCGCGCCCATGATCCGAACCTGGGCCGCCAGCAGCGGAGCGCACGCACCCAACCGCTGAGCCATGGGGCCGGCCCAATGGACAACTTTTTTTTTACAAAGATGTAAAAGCAGTTGAGTGGAGAAAAGATAGTCTTTCAATAAATGTTGCTAAACAGATATCTATATGCAAAAACACAAAGAACAAACTTTGATCCATACCTCACACCATATACAAAAATTAACCCCAAATGGATAATATACCTAAATGTAAAACCAAAAACGATAAAGCTTCAAGAAGAAAACATGGGAAAGAAAGTCTTTCTGACTTTGGATTAAGCAAAGATTTCTTATATATAATACCAAAAGGATGATCCATAAAAAAACACATTGATAAATTGGACTTCATCAAAAAGTTAAAATTTTGCTTTTCCAAAAGACACTGTTAAGAGACTAAAAAGACAAAGCAAAGACTAGTAGTCAGTATTTGCAAATCATGTATCAGATAAAAGAATTATATCCAGAAAATATAAAAACCTCTCAAAATTCAATAAAAAAAAAAATCCCAACTTACAAATGGGCAAAAGATTTGAACATATACTTCACCAAAAAATATATATAAATGGCAAATAAGTACATGGAAAAATGTTTCACATCATTAGTCCTTAGGGAAATGAAAATTAAAACTACAATAAGATACTCCCTACACACCTATTAGAATGGCCCAAACCAAGTACTGGGGAGGAAGTGGAGGAACTGGAGTTTTCATACAATACTGTTGGGAATATAGATGGAAAGACCACTTTGTAAAACAGTTTCTCACTTAGGCAGTTTCTTAAAAACAACAACAACAAACAAACAAAAACTACCATATGATCCATCCATTCTACTACTATGCATTTACTCAGGAGGAAGGAAAGCATGTGCCCATACATAGACTTGTACATGAATGTTCATAGCAACTTTACTTGTAATCACAAGAAACTAGAAACATCCTAAATGTTCAACAAGTGATTGGACAAACTGGTATATCCATACAATGGAAAACTTATCATTAATTAAAAGGAATAAATCCTACGGTATGGACGAATCTCAAATAATTATGCTGAGTGAAAGAAGCCATACAAAGAGTACATACCGTATGATTTCACTTACAGAAATTTTTAGAAAATGCAAAGTAATATATAGTGACATAAAGCAGATCAGTGGTTGCCTGGGGACAGGTGACTGGGGAGGTGCAGTAGAGAGAGATTACCAAGAGGCATGAGGAAACTTTTTGGCGTGATGGATATATTCATTATCTTGATTGTGGTGATGGTTTCATAGGTATATACAATATCAAACTTATAAAAGTATACACTTTTAAGTATGTGCAGTGTACTGTATTAAAAATATTTTTGAATCATGCTGGCTGCTGACTGGAGAATGCAGGAGGAGGCAGGAAAGGATGCAGAAAGGCCAGTTAGGAAGGTTTTGCAGTAGCCAAGGTGAGAGATGCCAGTGGCAGCAGAGAGAGAGAAAAAGTGGAGACTCAGAACATATTTAATGGATACAGTAAAGAGGACTTGATAATGGACTGGGTATGGGAGATGAAGAAGATGGAGGAATCACCAATAACTCTTGGGTGTGGGGCTTGAGCAATTGGATGGACTATGATGCCATTTGTGGAGGATGAAAAAGACTAAAGTAAAAACAGGTTGGCAAAGAGTGTGGAGAATTGAGTTTTCTCAAGGACATGTGTTCTTTGAAATTCCATCTGTGGCCCAGACTGCATCAGGAAATGCCTAATGTGTGAGTTTAAAATGCTGGTTCCTGGACTCCACCCCAGACCTACTGAATCAGAATCTCTGGGAAACTGCGATTTTAACAAGCTCCCCAGGTAACTGTAATCCATACTAGAGTTTGACAGCTACTGGACTTCATTCTCCCTTCCCTTTTTCCCTCCTTCCTACTTCTTCTCCCTCATCAATTCTCCCTGAAGAATTAGCTAAGTAAAGAAGGCACTTGAGATATAACAATTATAAACATATAATACCAAACAACAAAGCCCCAAAATACATGAAGCAAAAACTATTAGAACTAATAAATGAGTTCAGCAAGGTTACAGAATACATGATCAGTATACAAAAATCGATCCCTGTATTTCCACACACTTTTAATGAACAATCTAAAAAGGAAATGAAGACAACAAATCCATTTATAAATGGAAAATCATGGTGTTTACAATAGCATGAAAAAAAATAAAATACATAGGAATAAATTTAACAAAAGAAGTGCAAGTCTTGTACACTGAAAACTACAAAATACATTGAAATCAATTTGAGACGTAAATAAGTGGAAAGACGTTCATGTTCCTGAGTTGGAAGGCTTAATATTGTTAAGATGGCAATATTCACCAAATCGATCTACAGATTCAACACTTTTCTCATCAAAATTTCAGCTGCTTTCTTTTTTTTTTTTTTTTAACAAATGGACAAGCTGATAAAATGCATATGGAAATGTAAGGGACCCAGAATAGCCAAAACAATCTTGAAAAGGAGAACAACTGACTTCAAAACTTACTATAAAATTACAGTAATCAAGACAATGTGGTACTGGCATAAGGACAGACATAAAGACCAATAGAATAGAATTGAGTCCAGAAATAAACTCTAACATATATGTCAACTGGTTTTCAGTAAGGGTGCCAAAACAATTCAATGGGGGAAAGAACAGTCTTTTCAACAAATGCTAGGACACTGGAAAGAAAATGCTAGGACATGCAAAAGAATGAAGTTGGACCCCTACCTCACACCATATACAAAAATTAACTCAAAGTGGATTTAAGACCTGAAAGTCAGAGCTTAAACTATAAAACTCTTAGATGAAAACAGATCTAAATCTTCAGGACCTGGGATTAGACAATGGTTTCTTAGATATGAGCCCCAAAGCACAAGCAATCAAAGAAAAAATAGGTAAAATGAATTTGATCAAAATTAAAAACTTTCATGCTTCAAAGGGCACTATCAAGAAAGGTAAAAGACAACCCACAATAGGAGAAAATATTTGCAAATCATATATCCGCTAAGGGACTTGTAATCAGAATATATGAAGAACTCTTTCAGCTCAACATAAAAAGACAGATAATCCTATTTAGAAATGGGCAAAGGATCTGAGTAGACATTTTTCCAAAAGCAGATATAGAAATGGTCAATAAGCACATGAAAAGACACTCAACATTATTAACCATTAGGGAAATGCAAGTCAAAACCACAAGGAGATATCCTACAAAACAGCTGCACTATTTTATATTGCCTTATAAATTGCTGGTGAGAATATAAAATAGGGCAGCCGTTTTGGAAAACAGTTTGCCAATTCCTCAGAAAGTTAAATATAGAGTTCCGATATAACAAGCAATTCCACTCCTAGGTATATACCCCAAACAACTGAAAACATATGTCCACACAAAAACTTTTCATGAATGTTCATAACAGCTTTGTTCATAATAGCCAAAAAGTGGGTCGGAGTGACATCAGCATCATGGCGGAATGTACTAGAAGCAGCTGAGTTAATGGGGAAGAGAATGAGACAAGAAGAATGGAGGAACAAACCCGCAATGTCTTCTTTCCCCAGTACAGTCTCCAGCCGCGGGGAAAGGAGCCCTTTAGATCAGACAAGACTGAAGATTTTTCTATAAGACTCCCCCCAGACTTTTACTACAAGTAAAAACTGTTAATACCTGAAAATAGCCAGAAAATATATGTGATCTTCTCAATATATCATGGGCAGAGAAAAGAGATCAGACAGTGTCAAGAATAAAATGAAAATCAAAGGTGAAAAAAAAATCAACCAAGAGGATGGAGGATCCAGGATGGAGTACAAATTATGACAAATGAATCAAACTATTACAAATCATGACACCATCACTGAAGGGCAGAATGGAGCTCACCTAAGGAGCTTTGGAAAGTGGTGTTTTGACTGGACACTGTAAGGTTCAAGACAAAAGGAAGCACACGCAAATGCCGTGCTCTACTCAGCAAAGTTGTTTCTCCCAGGAGTGGGGCTAACAATTCTGAAATGGCTTTTCATGTTTACTGGAGTGGAGCAAATAAGTAAATGGGTGGTTGGGGGAAGCAACCAGGGTCCTCACTGGAGGAGAGGAAAGTTATAGATGAACAAGAGGGAAGGCAGAATGGGCCATGTGCTCCGGATGAGAGTCTGAAACATCGGTGTGGACTCACATCTAGGTTAGCACAGATACAGATGATATAGAAATAACTAATAGGTATTTGAGTATGCATGGGTTAGTAAAAAGACACATAGTCTCAGCTCTGTCAGCTGAGGGTCCTAGAAGCAATAATACCCCGGTAGGAACAAGCACATTCAGTGCCCAGGTCTTGATTTCTAAATGCCATCCAACAATAAAATGAACTAGGACTGCTTGGAGAAATGTCTGATTCTAGGATCAGGGCAGGGAAAATGTAAGATGAGCATGGAGCATCTTATAGTGCCAAAAAGTAAGGAAGTTCTCAAAAAACAAAACGATGGGATCATGTCCAGCATTCCCAATGGCTAAAAGCTGGAACAATTTGAACAAAAAAATAAATAACGTAGGATGGAATTATAACCAAAAGTATAAAATAAGTATGCATGAGTCTCCACTGATACAAATAAATGTTTGAATAAATAAATGGGGAGAAGAGATAAGTCTCCCTTACAGAAGAATTTCGAGTCACTTATGTAGCTATTTCTCCCTCCACGAAGAGGAGCTTCATTCCCCTCTTGACTCTGAGTGAGGCTGGACTTAGTCACTTGTTTCCAAAGAATAGAGTCTGGACAGGGGGGAAAGTGACTCCACAGTGGAGAAATCTGGCAAACACTACCTTAAACAAGTATCAAGGTTAGCATCACCAATGGGAAGTCATGTTGATGTGAGGTGATGAGAAGGGCACTTCACCTGTGCCGTGTTCTTCCCAAAAAAGCCATAATGCCTCAGGAAAAATTGAAGGAGAGTCTACAAAACACATGACCAATATCCTCAAAACTGTTGAGGTCATTAAAAACAAGGCAGGTCTGAGAAACTGTGACAAGACCAGAGGAGACTAAGGAGACACGATAACCAAATGCAATATCATTATGACATCCTGAATTGGATCCTGGAAGAGAAAAAGAACTAGTGCAAAAACTAGTGAACTCCAAATAAAGTCTGGAGTTTAGTGGAAAAAAAGAAAAGTGGAAACAACCTAAATGTCCATCAATTGATGAATGGAGAAACAAAATGTGGTATAGCCACACGATGGAATATTATTCAGCCATAAAATGGAATGACGTACTGATACGTGCTACAACATGGATGAACCCTGAAAACACTATGCTAAGTGAAAGAAACCATCCATAAAAGACCACATATGATTTCTTTTAAATGAAATGTCCAGAATAGGCAAATCTATAGAGACAAAACAATAGATTAGTGGTTGCCTAGGGCTGGGGATTGGGAGGAAATAGGAAGTAATTGCTAATAGGTATGGGATTTCTTTTTGGGGTGAAGAAATGTTCTAAAATAGATTATGAATATATTAAAATCATTGAATGGTATACTTTATTTTTTTATTGAGGTGTAATTGACATACAACATTATATTAGTTTCATGTGTACAACATAATGATTTGATATTTGTATATACTGCAAAATGATAACCATAATAAATCTAATTAAGATCCATCACCAAACATAGACATTTTTTTTCTTGTGATGAGAGCTTTTCAGATTTACTCTCTTAGCAACTTTCAAATATGCAATACAGTATTATTAACTATAGTCACCATGCTGTACATTACATCCCCATGATTTATTGATTTTATAACTGGAAGTTTGTACCTTTTGACACCCTTCACCCATTTCACCCACCCCAACACCGTGCATCTGGCAACCGCCTAACTGTTCTCTGTATCTTTGAGCTTGTCTTTTTTTTTTGGTGAGGAAGATCAGCTCTGAGCTAACGTCTGCGCCCATCTTCCTCTATTTCTGTATATGGGATGCCACCACAGCATGGCTTGATGAGCGGTGCGTAGGTCTGCACCTGGGATCCAAACCTGCGAACCCTGGGCCGGTGAAATGGAGCTCGCGAATCCAACCACTATGCCACTGGGAGGCTCCCTGCTTTTTATTTTTTTTATTTTTTTTATCTTCCACATATAGGTAAGATCATCTGGTATTTGTCTTTCTCTGACTCATTTCGCTTAGCATAATGCCCTCAAGGTCTGTCCATGTTGTTGCAAATGGCAAAATTTCATTCTTTTTTGTGGCCAAATAATATTCCATTGTATGTATATACACCGCATAGTCTTTATTCATTCATCCATCAATGGACACTTACGCTGTTTCCATATCTTGGCTGTTGTAAGTAATGGCGCAATGAACATGGGGGGGGCGTTGCAGACATCTTTTTGAGTTAGTATTTTCATTTTCTTCAGATAACTAACTACCCAGAAGTGGAATTGCTGGATCATATGGTACTTCTATTCTTAATTTTTTAAGGAAACGCCATACTGTTTTCCATAGTGGCTGCACCAATTTAGTTGAATCATACACTTTCAAGTGGTGAGATATATGGTATATGAATTATATCTCAATAAGATGTTATAAAAAATAGAAAAGCACACACACACAAAGAAGGCACTGTTTCTATAGAAGGTCTTAAATAGATTGGGCCATGCAATAAGTTTAGATAGATAATACTAGATGAGAAGTAAAGAAGAGAGTTAATTAAGAGCTCCCACAGAGTCTGGAGCATTGTTATGGGCTCCATTTTACAGGTGAGGAAATTGAGCTGTGCAGAAATTTAAGGTCATATGGCTAGAACAGGACAGAAGCCAGATTCCAACCCAGGAAGTTGATAGCAGAGCTGGAGCCCTTAACTGCCACATTACTCTGTCTCCTCAGAACTTGTGTCTCTGCTCTAAGATAAAAGCAGAATGGAGAACATCCACAGCTGAGAATCTCCAGATGAGATTACTCTTGTTCCTAGTGCCAACTCCTCAGTGCTCATCAGAAAGCACTCATCACTTGGGTGCCTACCATCTGTTTAATAGACATCACAGAAGTCTTGGTTTCTGCAATTTCTAGAACAAAATTCAGGACAAAGCAATCCCTTTGAAGATATTCAGCATGCACTTCCTCTCCTTCAGGGAAGTGATGAAGTGATGTCTGTTTGCCAAGGTGAATACTCAGCTGAGAAATGATCAGATAGAAGGCTTTGTGACAGTGCCTGAATCTCAGAGCAACTTCTGAAAACCCAGGAAAACATCAATTGTATACAAGCTCTCTTGAATGTTCTTGACTACTCAGGACAGCACTAATTCGCAGTATAAATTTAACACAGCAAACGTCTATTTCTCACAAGACATTTCTGTGCTTTCGTGTAAGTATAGGGTTTTGTTTGTCTGTTGAAACTTCATTTTTATCTGATTATCAAATGAATACAAGGACCTAAATCTTTGCATTTTGGACTATTTCTGTGAGCTAAATTCCTACTTGTGTGATAATCCCAAGTCAAAGGGTATGAAGGTTTTTAAGGCTCTTGATCTGCATTGCCAAACTGCTTTGCTAAAAGATTGAACCAATTTACACTCCCACCAGCAGTGTATGAAAATATATTTAAATGCAAATTCCAAACTGCAGCGAGTCTCTTTCTTAGGTATTTCACTCAAAAAATTTTGCGGGGGGGGGGGCAGCCTGGTGTCACGAGCCGTTAAGTGCACCCACCCTGCTGCAGCAGCCCAGGGTTCTTGGGTTCGGGTCCCAGGCGCACCAAAGTACCGCTTGTCAAGCCATGCTGTGGCAGCATCCCATATAAAGTGGAGGAAGATGGGCATGAATGTTAGCCCAGAGCCAGTCTTCCTCAGCAAAAAGAGGAGGATTGGCATCAGATGTTAGCTCAGGGCTAATCTTCCTCACACACAAAAAAACAAAACTTTTTTTAATGCTATGCAAAAGCTGACCCAGGATGTTAAAAAGAGAAAGTCTGATATAAAAATGGAGCAGATAGTTAAAACAGCGCTTAGGCAGAAATAAGCTGTAGAAAGGCCCAAGAGGGGTGATAAAAATTTTAACGCATCACAGCAAGAGGCACAATTCTGAAGGGACCATTAACAATTTGGCTTAGATTAGGATAGCAACCGCCAAGAAAGTAGGGCGTGGTCAATGCGCCAAATTATAGTTTAGAAAAAGCAGGATATTTTATTTATTTATACTTCACTTTGTTCTAAAGAGGATTTAAGACACCTAAAGGGAGAGTCTTGAAAAGCAGCATTGTGTCTGAATCATCAATCCAGTGAAAATGAAACAAACCCACGCCCCCTGAACTACGATCCGCGCTTATCTCTCCCTACACGGGATGCCTCGCCTCTGTAATCTGAGTCCAGCTTGCAACCACAACGACCGCCTCTACATCTAATAATGGGGCGCAGTGATTTTAGGGGGCATAGGGGTGAGGCAGGCAAGAGGAAGCCCACACTCGGGGTACTAACCCACCGAACACTACACAAATCCAAAAAGGGCTGAGACCTGAGCCTTCAGCCAGGACCCGCCCTCTGCCAGTTATTTGGGAACCCGCCGCGGCCCAGCCAGCGAGTTTTCCATTACTACCTCTCTGTGCCCCCCTCCGACCCGCTTCCACCAGAGAGAAAGCTGACGGCTGAGGAGGAGTCAGAAACTCGATTTTGTCCCTTTCCACTTCTCCTTTCTCACTTTTGTTCCTTGTTTCCTGCTCCCTCTACCCCTCTGCCTCCACCTCGCCTCCTCTCCCTGCCCCTTCCCCGGACCGGTCCCCCTCCGACTCCGTTCCCCGGGCTCAGAGCGTCCATCCTCCCCCTCCCCCTCCGCTCGCGGCCCCTCCCGCAGCCAATCGGCGTGCGGCCTCCCGCGGCCCCGCCCTCCCCGGCGGTTCCGGGCGGGCCCGCGGAGCCCAGGCCGCGGGTGCGGAGGGCGGCGCCGCGGGGCGGGGGCCGATGGGGCCTGGCTGACGGGCGGCGCCGGCGCGGGGCTCGCCTGCACGCGGGGGTGCGGGCTGTGGGGGGCGAGGGAGCGCGGCGGCCCGCCCGGCATGGGCCAGTCACGGCCTGGCGGGGCCGAGGCGGAGGCGAGGGCGGCGCGCGGGCCAGGCCTGCCGGGCGGGCGGCCCGGGGGCTGAGGTAGAAGTGGGCGCGGAGGAAGGGGCCGAGCCAAGGCGGTGGGTGGAGCGGCGAGGGGGGCGGAGGCTGGGCCGCGGCGGGCGAGCGGAGTGGCGCGCCTGTCCGGAGCTCGGCGGCGGCGGCGGCGGCGCCTGAGGAGGCTGGGGCGGCGGCGGGCCCGGACGAGCGGCCGGAGGTGGCGGACGAGGCGCCGGGAGCCCCCATGGGCGGGTGTGTGGGCGCCCAGCACGACTCCTCGGGCAGCCTCAACGAGAACTCGGAGGGCACAGGAGGTAGGTGAGCGCCGGGGGGGCCGGTCTCGGCCCCCCATTGTTCCCGGCCAGGCCCGGCCACCTGTCCCGGCCCCTGCGGGCCGGCGGGCTGCGGGCCCGGGGCCCCGCGCCCCTTTGTCATCCCCTCGGCCACGTCACTCCCCGCGCCCCGCTTCCGGCCGCCCCGCCGACGCGGGGTCGCCACCCGCTCTCCCCGGCCCCCGAGGAAAGTCGCCCGCGCGCGCCGGGCGTGTCGCCCTCGGCCTCTCGACCCTGCCGCCTCGGCTCGGGAAACTCGGGCCAGAAACTGCCTCTCTGGCCGCCTGCCTCCCTCTCCAGCCCGTTTAATTATTCAGGGGCAGGATGGCGGCGCTGGGCTGCGGAGAAGCGGGGGGGGCTGGGGCGGGGAGCCTGATGCGCTCCCTCCGACGGGCCCCGCCACATCTCCGCACCCTTCCTCGTTCGGCGGAGTTGGCTGGTCTCAGCTTTCCCGAGTTTCAGATGACAGCTGCCCTGGTTGGTTCCAGTTTGGCCATTTAAACCTGCGAGTTCCTGGAGCTCGGCTGCGAAGTCTCAAGTGGCCGCAGGCATTATTTTAAGGAGGGTTGGGGAGACGGTCTGCCCGAGTGAAACGTGGCTTCCTGCTCCGGCACGGGGGTGTTGGGCCAGTCCGCTGTCGGGGTGGGCTAGTCGGATTCCTATCTCTCTTATGTAAAGGCAGATATGTAGAATAAAAGTGAAAGTACCTAAGAGGCCGACTTACCACAGTAGGATCAGTACTTCAAAAGTTTTCTGACGCCGGACGCGCTTCTTTCTGCTTGATTGTAAATAGCAGTTTGCTGAGGAGAAGTATTTTAGTTCAGTTGGTGTTGTATAGCAGTATAATAAAATTATTCTGCCGTAACTTAAGTGACCTTTTGCTGAATCCGTTCTATAGCTTGTTCGAGGGTAGAATGTTTTAAAGAAGAAACAGCTTCTAGCAATAGCAGAGATGACAGTGTTGGTTTTGTTCCAACCTTGTGTTAGCTGTCTCACTATGTGGGGCGTATTTACAAGTTCCTAAACTAAATTGTTTGGTCGTGAAAGGGTTTACAACTTTTTCTTAACATGCTAACGTTTAGACCAGTTGCTTGCCCTGTCACTTAAGCTCCGTCCAAAAACCATGTACATCCAACTTTTGGCTGCTGAATTACATGATGGTTAGCCATACCACTCCGTTAAAATCTGTGGGCATCCTGTATGACTAAATCCTGGACAGTTTGAGAGCTCAGTGAAGTGTGACTTGAAAAAATCGTCCATGAAAATGCTACTTTATAGTGCATTTCAAGTCATAGTATTATTACGTGGTGGCACATTAACAGTGAGATCCTTAGTGACAAAGCAGGAGGATAAAAAGGGCATGATTTAAAACAGCTTTGGGTTGAGGTCAAGTTGGGGGTCAAAGTGATTCTTCCTGCGACAGAAGTGATCATTAGTGGTAGTGAGGTATATTAATATGTACTTGTTATAGATGGTGTTTAGTTTTTGTTTTTTTGTTTTTTTTCTGAGGAAGATCAGCCCTGAGCTAACATCCATGCTAATCCTCCTCTTTTTGCTGAGGAAGACCGGCTCTGAGCTAACATCTATTGCCAGTCCTCCTCCTTTCTCTCCCCAAAGCCCCAGTAGATAGTTACATGTCATAGCTGCACATCCTTCTAGTTGCTGTACGTGGGACGTGGCCTCAGCATGGCTGGACAAGCGGTGCGTTGGTGCGTGCCTGGGATCCGAACCGGGCCGCCAGTAGTGGAGTGCGCACACTCAACCGCTAAGCCATGGGCCGGCCCGGTGGTGTTTAGTTTTAAAACTAAATTTTTTTTCAGAGTCATTTACAAATTCTAATAAGCATTTATCTCCTCTCAGCAATGAATTTGAACCAATTTATTTAAGCCTTTTGGTAGTGTGGCTTATGACCAGCCAGGCATTATTCGCATGGGCTTTTAAAAGTGTGAAGTCTTAGCTTTTGGTAATTTTTTACCAATGGCATCTAGTTAGATAACTATAATATCAGTTTTTTGAGAACTGAGTTCTGTGGACCTTAAGCTGTGCTATACTTTTCCAGAGTTCAGAAAAAAGGAACTTCACCAAACCTCTTTATTTGGCCCTGATGTAACTGGGGTGGAGGATGGATCTGTGTGGGATAAAAGGATTATTTCTGGAATTATGGAAGCCTTTATTCTCCATTATTGTCACGATAGTTAAGAGTTAATTGTGGTTTAAAGGAATTAGCTCAGGGGAGTGTTTCAGGTTAACGTGAAATAGTTCCTATTATGGTAGGTTTTTGTTGGGAAGGGAAAGACTATTTTTCCTAAGGGTGTTGGCACAGGCCCTTTGCTTTTCAAAATACAATATGTAGTGGTTAGAGTGTTAATCTGGACATATTGGGTTATGAAAAATTTTTTTTATCAACATGGAGTAAAATACAGTTTTCTTGATGCTTCTCATGACGGATTTAAGGTTTTCATGACAGATTTAATTGTATTCACAATGTTGTGCAAACATCACCATTTTAGAATGGTGATTTTCTGAATTTTCTGAATATCAGCCAGCTTTACTTAAAATGACCTTTTTTTTTTTTAAACCTTTATAGGCCGTTTGAGATACTGTACTTTCCCTTTCCCTCTGGATCTAAGTCGCTTATGTATGCAAATAATTGTGTGTATATTGAGAAAAACTTCCTTACTAAGTGGATTACTTCTTTGAAGGAATTTGGGAAATTTTTGCAAAAGACTGTGGAATATGGAAATGGCTTAATTCACATTATAAGATTTGTATTATCTATTGTTTTTGGAATATTTTGTAATATCTTCCTCTGGCATTCCTTGCCTAGAATTGAGTTTTTGAGTTTCAGCTACTTAGACCATTTTTTAATGACTAATTTTAATCTAGACAGGTATGTTATAGAAATATGCAAGATTATTTAACAGTTCTCTCCAGGCTTCCATGTTCCTAGAATTTCCAGTTGTTTTGACATTTTTAGACAGCATATTCTGTATGGTTTTCTGCCTTATTATGATGACATTGTGATGCTGAAGTTGGCACTTAGGACCTCTAGACAAGGCTTAAACCCATGGTATTTGCTAAGAAATTGAATCTCTTATGACTTTTTAAAATAAGAAACATGGTAAAAAAACAATAAAAAGAAATTAATTTTTTCTTTTGGTAAGGAAGATTAGCCCCGAGCTAACATCTGTTGCCAGTCCTCCTCTTTTTGCTGAGGAAGACTGGCCCTGGGCTAACATCCGTGCCCATCTTCTTCCACTTTATATGGGACGCCGCCACAGCATGGCTTGACAAGCGGTGTGTTGGTGCACAGCTGGAGTCCGAACCCCAGGCCTTCACAGTGGAGCACACGCGCTTAACCACTATGCCACTGGGCTGGCCCCAAATGAAATTAATTGAAGACAGCCAACTAGCTTCTTATTTTGTTCACCTCTTTAATGTACGTAGTGATGTACAAAATAGGTTCTCACTTTCTGGGTGTGTCATTTATTCTGTATATTCAGTGATATCCCAAGAGGACTGGTGGTCACAAGTTTCCAGGTTTATAGTAGCATAACTGAATGCTGGACATTCTTTATTTCAGAATGTCTTGAGAATATCGTGGAATTCTTTTGGATATCCATTTATAGCACCCTTATAGACACCTACTTGATGAGTAACAATGGTTTTTGAATAATTACAGCTACCATTTATCCAGTATTTATTATGTAACAGGTATTGGGCTAAGTGATTAGGTTCTCTCATTTAGTCTGCAATAACTCTGGGAGGTAGATAATATCTCTTATTTTATAGATGGATTGAAGCCAGGGGAAATGAAATAACTTGCTTAACATGGCATAGCTTATAAATGGCAGTCAGAACTTGAACTCAGGAGTATAATAAAGAATGCTAGTTTTTTTGTTCTAGTTTCATTTTTTTAATAGTAGTAAAATACATATAAAAGTTGCCTTTTTTTTCTGTGTGTGTGAGGAAGATTAGCTCTGAGCTAACATCTTTGCCCATCTTCCTCTATTTCATGTGGGATGCCTACCACAGCATGGCTTGATAAGCAGTGTGTAAGTCCACGCCCGGGATCCGAACCTGCGAACGCCGGGCCACCGAAGTGGAGTGCGTGAACTTAACCACCACACCACCACCACACCACCGGGCTAGCCCCAAAAGTTGCCATTTTTCAGTGTACAATTCAGTGGCATTAATTACATTCACAATCTGCAACAGTCACCACTGTGTATTTCCAAAATTTTTCATCACTCCAAACAGAAACTCTGGATCCATTAAGCAATATCTCTGCTCCTCCCTCCTCCCAACCCCTGGTGATCTCTAATCTATGTTTTGTCTCTATGAATTTGTCTATTCTAGATATTTCATATAAGTAGACTCATATAATATTTATCCTTTTGTTTGTGGTATATTTCACGTAGAGTAATGTCTTCCAGGTTCCTCTTGTTAGATCAAATATCAGTACTTCATCGTTTTTATGGCTGAATAATATTGCATTGTATGTATATGCCACATTTTGTTTGTACATCTGTTGATGGACATTTGGGTTATTTCTACTTCTTGGCTATTGTGAATAATGCAGCTGTGAACTTGGATGTACAAATAGATGTTTGAGTCCCTGTTTTTAATTCTTTGGCATATATACCTGGGAGTGGAATTGCTAGGTCATAGGGTAGTTCTATGTTTACCTTTTTGAGGAACTACCAAACTTTCCCACAGTGGCTGCACCATTTCACATTCCTACTAGCAACGTACAAGTGTTCCAGTTTCTCCACATCCTCACCAACGCTGATTTCCCATTTTTTAAATTATAGTCATTCTGGTGTGTATGAAGTGGTATTTCATTGTGGTTTTGGTTTGTGTTTCCCTAATGACTATTGATGTTGAGCATCTTTTAATGTGCTTGTTGGACATTTGTATATCTTCTTTGGAAAAATGTTTATTTAAGTCCTTTGCCTATTTTTTTTTTTTATTAATAGACTTTATTATTTTTTGTGTGTGTGAGGAAGATCAGCCCTGAGCTAACGTCTGTGCTAATCCTCCTCTTTTTGCTGAGGAAGACCGGCTCTGAGCTAACATCTATTGCCAGTCCTCCTCCTTTTTTTTTTTTCCCCCAAAGCCCCAGTAGATAGTTGTGTCATAGCTGCACATCCTTCTAGTCCTTTGCCTATTTTTTAATTGAGTTGTTTGGGTTTTTTTGTTGAGTTGTAGGAGTTCCTTATAGATTCTGTATATTAAACTCTTATTGGATATATGATTTGCAAACTTTTGTTTTTGGTGAGGAAGATCAGCCCTGAGCTAACATCCATGCCAATCTTCCTCTTTTTGCTGAGGAAGACTGGCCCTGAGCTAACATCTGTGCCCATCTTCCTCCACTTTATGTGGGACGCCGCCACAGCATGGCCTGAGAAGTGGTGCATCGGTGCGCGCCCGATTTCTGAACCCGGGCCACCAGCAGCGAAGCACGCGCTCTTAACTGCTAAGCCATGGGGCCGGCCCTGATTTGCAAATATTTTCTTCCGTTCTGTAAGTTGTCTTTTCACTCTCTTGATGGTATCCTTTCATGCACAGTTTTTAATTTTTATGAAGTTCAATTTATCTATTTTTCCTTTTGTTGTCTGTGTGTCTAGTTTCAGTTTAAAATATATATTTAACTAATCCTTCACTGATGTAGAAAGAATAAATCTGTAACCAATAATTCACAAATCTTATAACTAACGTGCTTTCTTAACTATGGATAGAACGCTGTTTTAAGTTATTTCCTGTGTCTAATCTGGTGAAAAGGTTGATTAGCAATGAAATGGTTTTTGAAAAGTTGACAAAGGTAATCCATAAACCCACTTCAATTTCTTAATCAAGAGATGATTGTTGTATTTTCTGGGGAAGCATTTTACAATCAACGAGCATTGAGTACCCACAATATGTGCAATGTTGTATTGGTTGCAGTTGTTCCAAAAAAATGACTCGTGATCCTATTTCTTGAGTATGTCAGAATTCTTTTTTAGGAAAGCATAATAGAATATGTACACATGAGACAACTATAAAACGCTATATAAACAGATTAAAATACCATAGGATAAACTGTGCAAGTGCCAAGGGAATAAAGCAAAACAAAGTGATCTCAGCTGTTCCAGGGTGTGGTCCCTCCACCAGCAACATTGGCATCACCTGGGAGCATGTCAGAAATACAGAATCTCAGGCCTTAGCCCTGACCTAATAAGTCAGAATCTGCATTTTAACAAGTTTCTCACATGATTCCTATGCACAGTAAAGTCTGAGAAGCACTGTTAGAGGATTGCTTCCAGTGGGAAGAGACTAAAGCTAGGAACCCATTAGGGAAAAAATGACATGAGTTGGTGGTTTACTGGATGTAGGGATATAGAAAAGAAAAGAATCTGTGAACTTGGGTGATCAGGAGTATTGAGGTGGCTTGGCAGGTTTTGGGGAATAAGAGCTATTTGGGGAAAGCCATTCACCTTTCAGTATGTTAAGGTTTAGTTGACAGAGAATTTTTAAGTTGAAACATCATTTAGGATGGTGCAGAAGTTTAGTTTTGGAACTCCTAGATGTTCAGGATTATGAATGTGGATTTTGAAGTCAGCTGGGAGAGGCTGACTGAAGGTGTAAAAGTGAATGACTGCTACAACTAGCTGAAAAGAGGAAAGTACTAAGAATTGAGTCATGAAAACCTCACAGAAGGTAGAGAAATGAGAAATCACCTTTCAGGCACCTCTCAAGGCCTGACTCTATTAGGTGCTTAGCGTACCAAATTTTGTTGTATTATTGGGAAACAAAAAGACAGGTCTGCCTGTGAAACTGATCTGATTGTATTTGAACAGACCATTCTTTTTTTTTTTGGTGAGGGAGATTGACCGTGAGCTAACATCCGTTGCTGATCTTCCTCTTTTTTTGCTGAGGAAGATTGGCCCTGAGCTAACTTCTATGCCAGTCTTCCTCTATTTTGTATATGGGATGCTGCCACAGTATGGCTTGATGAGCAGTGTGTATGTCTGCGCCCAGGATCTGAACCTGTGAACTCCCGGCCGCTGAAGCGGAGAACGCGAACTTAACCACTATGCTGCTGGGTCGGCCTCAGCAGACTCTTATAATTTCAGAAAATAATTTGGTTTGTTAACTTTTCATTCTAGTGTGGTTTTTGCAGAAATTCTAGCTATAGTTCTTCATATCGTAACACAAGGTAGACTGCTTGGGCATTCAACCCCAGAATATACCGACAGCCCTTTTGAGGTTGGTGTACTTCAGAACAAACACCTTCTCTACAAGACATTGGTTACTTTCTTCACCAAGAATATCATGCATCTCTCTTCCCTGTGTATGTTGAGTGTCCCATATATTGCTTCTACACGTCATCTAACTAGGTTGTTTATTGAATTTTCTTATACTTCTGCTCTTAGGGCTATACCTGTAATAAAAAATGAAACAGAATTGAGCATGAGGAGGACTGAAGATTTGGACTCCTCCTAGTGTGACAGTCAAAGTACAAATCTTTCATATTTTCTCGGTTGGTGAGCTCTGGGGCTTTATGAGAGGGATGCATAAAATTTCATACCAATTGGAGGGAGACATACTGTGAAATAGGAGGCATTTACTTGATGTAAAGCAGAGGCTGGCTGATATTACTAGGAGGAGTGGAGTTGTGGGGAGAGGACCAAAAGAAAAATAGGCTGCAAGTAGGTGTAGGTTGGAAATACAGTGGTACTCTGTGTGGGTAGGTCTGGTAGGTATGAGAACTAAATTTAGGTCAGGGAAGCTACAGTTGGAAAATGCTGGGATATGGGGAAAGCTGAATCCTCTTTGGGAAGAGATTTAAGCACTCGAATTTACATTAAAAATTGACGTGAGTTGTTGTAGCCCTTGCCTAGTCAGCTACCTTCCATTGGGCTAGTCCCACTCTGTTTTCAATTTTCTACTGAATAAGGGTTGAAATTTTTTCCCAGTCAAGATTATCTTGGAATTTATCTTGGAAAGGCATTTTTAAAGAAGATTCTCACTGTGGATATTAGGTGGGCTGTTTTTTTAATCTCTGATTTTATTTAGGAATCAGTTGCTAGTGTTATATACTATGGACAGAAGCTTTAAGCCATTAGAAATGAAGGAATCTTCATTCCTCTGCTTTTTCGTAACCTTGGTCTATAACATCACTCTTTTCTGGAGAAATTTTAATACATGGATTTTATTTTTAAATCTGATTTTCTTACTTTAAATGCAAAGCTTTGGCAGCACCTTGCTAGTGGTACTGTACCCAGGTGAGTCTTCTAATGAGAATGAGTTTTGAATGTTAATCACTAGTAATAAGGAACCCTTGCCTTTATGTTTTATAATTTTATTTATTTTTTTCCCCCAAAGCCCCAGTAGATAGTTGTATGTCATAGCTGCACATCCTTCTGGTTGCTGTATGTGGGACCCGGCCTCAGCATGGCCGGAGAAACGGTGTGTCAGTGCGCACCCGGGATCCAAACCCCGGGCCGCCAGCAGCGGAGCATGCACACAACCACTAAGCCATGGGGCTAGCCCCCCTTGCCTTTATGTTAATGAATTAGTTATCTCTCTTGTGGCTTTTGATGAAAACACATTCTTGTTGCAGGAAAGCATTAGGTTGATTTTGGTAAGCAGCGTGATCATATTAATTGGGCATGATGATCAATTTGCTGAATTAGTGATTCTCTCATTTTTCCTTGCTGCAGACCACCTGAATGGTTTATCTTCATTTGGTGGACCACTGCATCTGATTCTTCCCGCCGCCCCTCACCATCCCTACCCAGCTTTCTGCTTCTGCTTATCGGGTAGTACTAGGCCACCAGCAAGCTCCTCATGATTCATGGTAGTTCAAGGACCGTAGGTTGAGACTTTACTAACGCGTATGTACTTAAATGATGCATGTGTGTTGGCCCAGAACAATCAGCATGTATTCGTCTTGCATCAGCTGCTGTGACTTGCAGTCAGCAAGAAACAAGTTTGTTTTTGAATATATTCCATATGTTGAGCTAAGAAGTTAAATATTGCTGAGTATACATTGGGTGTTGTAATGCCTTATTTTTGCATGTTTGCAGTAAAACTTTTAGAAGTTTCCATTATAGCTCTCTTTTCAGAAATGAAATTTCTCTTGAAGTTAGATGTTTGTGAAAAAGAGCAATATTTACATGTGAAAGTTATTATTTTTTTGTGAGGAGATCAGCCTTGTGCTAACATCTGCCAATCCTCCTCTTTTTTTTTTTTTTTTTTTTTTGCTGAGGAAGACTGGCCCTGAGCGAACATCTGTGCCCATCTTCCTCCACTTTATATGGGACGCTGCCACAGCATGGCTTGACAAGCGGTGCGTCGGTGCGCGCTCAGGATCCGAACCAGAGAACCCTGGGCTGCTGCAGTGGAGTGCGTGCACTTAACAGCTTGCGCCACCAGGCTGGCCCCCTGAAAGTTATTTTAAATGAATTTTACTTGAGTATGAGGTCTTAATGATTTACATTTGCTCAAGACTTGACAAGAAATGAATTAGTGGGCTGGCCCCGTGGCTTAGCGGTTAAGTGCGCGTGCTCCGCTACTGGCAGCCTGGGTTGGGATCCTGGGCACACACCAATGCATGCCTTGTCTGGCCATGCTGAGGCCACATCCCACATACAGCAATTAGCAGGATGTGCAACTATGACATACACTATCTACTGGGGCTTTGGGGGGAAAAAAAAAAGGAGGAGGATTGGCAATAGACGTTAGCTCAGAGCCGGTCTTCCTCAGCAAAAAGAAGAGGATTAGCGTGGATGTTAGCTCAGGGCTGATCTTCCTCACAAAAAAAAAAGAAATGAATTAGTGACTTGTGGGCTTTTCTGATTAAGTTCTTACCCTCACAGGAAACGATAAGTTTTTGCATTTGTTATAATTGTCTCATAGGTATAAGCAAGGTCAGACTGCTTCTTTGCGTCGGTTCAGATAGTTTCCATGCTGGTGGGCTATGTGACAAGAGTATCAAAGGGACAGAGTGAAAAATAGTCCAGGTCATTTTAGTTGTGAATCTGCTTTGTGATAAACTATCGCTTTCAGCTCAGGGCACTTTATTTTTTAGGTGAGTTAAGATGCTTCTTCCTGAAACTTTTAAAAATAGCCAGTTTCCATTATTTCTAACTCCCAGCGCTTGAAGCTAACTATAAATAGAGATATATATAAAGCCTGCTCTGTGATATCAGGTAGCTATGGTCTAATGGAGGAATGCTACAGTTAAATAGGAAGAATTTTAAGTCTGCAAAGCAATGAAAAAAGTATTACAAAAGTTTAAGGAGTGGTGGGGAGCAGAGTCAGAAAGCTTCACTGAAGATGTGGTATAAGAAGTTACTCTTGAAAGGCAGTAGATAAAGAAAGGGCAGACGGGTATTCTGTATGCAGAGGAAATTACTTGTATAGAAATATGAAAAAACATGGCATTTTTGGGAATTGGCAAGAAGCTCGTGCAGGAGATAAGGTGAAATGTGAAGTTATTACCTGTTGTCAGGTTTTGGAAGGCATAATTGCTATAATCAGTAGACCAAGTTGTGAGACAGTATTATAGGTGATGCCAGTTAAGTGGTTTAAAAATTTTTGTTTGTTTTGTGCATCTAGCAATTAAACTAATTCCCATTTAATGCTGCATTCTGAGGTTATTTTATGCAAAATGCTGATGTACTAGGTTATTATAGTCTTTAACAGGTTTTTATTCGTTTGTAATTTTAATGGTATTGTTACATATTAAGCATAAGAAATATGTTTAACTTTTTTACATATACACTTATGTGTTTGTCCCAGATCCGTCTTTATTCTTGGGTCCCAGTTTTTTGGTATATGGAATAAGATTCTGCAGACCTGCCTGAGTTTTAATCTCTATTGTGAAGAGGCCTGTGGTACTTTGGCTCAGTTTCTTACATTGTTGAAAAAAGAGAATGGAGTAGATCATCTTTATCAAGATTATATGTATTTCTTTTTATAGACGTTTTTTGTGTGTATGAGGAAGATTGGCCCTGAGCTAAATCTGTTGCCAGTCTACCTCTTTTTGCTTGAGGAAGATTGTCCCTGAGCTAACATCTGTGCCATTCTTCCTCTCTCTCTCTATTTTTTTATTTTTTTAATTTTTTTGTGAGGAGATCAGCCGTGTGCTAACATCTGCCAATCCTCCTCTTTTTTTTTTTTTTGGCTGAGGAAGACTGGCCCTGGGCTAACATCCGTGCCCATCTTCCTCCACTTTATATGGGACGCCGCCACAGCATGGCTTGCCAAGCAGCGTGTCAATGCGCGCCCGGGATCCAAACTGGGAAACTCCGGGCCTCCGCAGCAGAGTGCACGCACTTAACCGCTTGTGCCACCGGGCCAGCCCCCCTCCTCTATTTTTTTTTGTATATGGGATGCTGCCACAGCGTGGCCTGACAGGCATTGTGTAGGTCCGCGCCCAGGATCTGAACCTGCAAACCCCAGGCCACCAAAGCAGAGTGCGCAAACGCAACCACAACGCCACTGGGCCAGCCCCTTTAAACATTTTTAACGACAATTTTCAATACTTGAATACCCATCACCTAGATTAAACAAACGTGTGTGTGTGTAGTGTGTATAAACACACACACGTTTGTTTAACTGTTTGAAAGTGAGTGGACATCATGACACTTCAACATGCGTCTTTTAAAAAATAAAGTTGTTCTCCTACGTAACAACAATACCATTATCATTCCTAAGAAGATTAACTGTTATTCCCTAAGATCTAGTCCATCATCAGAATCCCCCAATTGTCCCAAAAAATGTCTTTTATAGCTTTTTTCCCCCAAAATAGGACTCATTCAGCATTAGACATTACGTTTGTCACCTAACCTTTTTAAATCTAGAACAGCCCCTCCCCTTTTCTTCCCTTTGACGTTGACTTTTTGAAGAGCTTATAAAACATACCACATTCTGGATTTGTCTCATTGTTTCCCTTGTGGTGTCATTTAGTGTATTCCTCTGGCCTCCGTATTTTCTTCAAACTGGAAATTGAGTAGATCTAATTCTAATAGAATATGATTCTTTAACTATTTCCTAGGCTATAGTGGATCCAAAATCCAAACTTTTCCCGGTTATTTTCTGCTAACTTCCAACACGGGGATGATCTTTCATTACTGAGTAAGTCTGAGCCTTTTCATTTTCCCACCCAGAAATAATGCTGCCATCCTCTGAACTTCCATAGTACTATTCTTGTAGTACTTATTCCCCTTCTTCTGTTTTTTTCCCCCTAACTTTCTTGAGGAATAATTGCCAAGTATAATTGTATGTATTTAAAGGGTACGGCATCATGATTTGATATACATATACATCATGGAACTGTTGCCAAAATCAAGATAATTAATACATCCGTCACCTCACATAGTTAATTTTTTGTGTATGTGTGGTGAGAATTGGTAAGACCTACTCATCAACCTTCAAGTATACAATACTGTATTATTAACTACTGTCACTGTGCTATATGTTATATCCTCAGAACTTAGGCTTCAAATAACTGAAAGTTTGTGCCCTTTCATCTACATCCCCTTCTGCCATTTTTACAAAAATCTTCTATCATGGTTATTTTTGTGCATTCCTTATCTTCTTGGAACGTAAGCTGCGTTGGACCTGGGACAGAGACTTCAGTTCTGTCATAATACTTGAGGCTCAATTAACAATTGTGTGAAACACATCTTTGACTTTATAATGGCCTTAGGGAGACAGTAATATTCCCCTAATAGAAGCCTTGCTTAATTCTAGAACAAGAACTTTGTTAAATAGGACCATATAGTGTAATGAAAAGATCTGGGAGTCAGAACCCTTGGGTTCTAGTTCCACCTCAGTCTCTCTATATTTATGACCTTAAATAAGTCACTTGACTTCCTGGTTTCTGAGTTTTTTCTCATCTATGAAATGAGCACATTGGATGAGATCAGTAGACTCAGACTTTGTCAGTCTTTGACAGACTTGATTGAATCTTCCTGTTTAGGTGTATCTTACACTGAACACTAACATACCAGCCTCAGCATTTGATTTCCTTTTATTTTGATTGTACAGTCATTAAAAAATAAAAATAATTGATTGAAAGTCTCATAAACTTCTGTAGGAGATTTTTTTTTAAGTTTGAATCACTGACACTATCAGCTGTACTCAAAACTTAAGGTAAACACTAACATTATGTCATGCAGCATTATGGCTTATGTTATATTTTCACTAAGCATTGTTTGTTACTTGTTATGATGAGAGCATATACTGAGCAGCTGCGTCTGAGCTTGCTGTGAGATTGAATGGAGCCCAGACCTCCATGTACTGTATTAGCGTTCACTGTACAGTGTTACATGAGTGGACACGTATGTGCTGTATTAACAGAGGATACCATGCAGAGCTGTGGTTTTTCCAATCAGTGACACGTTTACAAGACGTTCCCTAAGTTTCATGTATGCATAGACATGGCAAGAGAAGCTTCATTCCAGTGTCTCCATGATCACTTTGACCCAGCAGCATAAGCTAACATGTTTCATGATGGTCTTTATGTTTGAAATTTAAAAGTGGCGTACTTTTTATTATGGTTCTTAAAAATAGCAAAAATATATTTTACAATATAATTTGAATTATATTGGTGGAACTCTGGAGTAAGTGTTTGTTTTGTTCTCTTGAGTTCTTTGGGACCAGTTTTAAAAATCATATGACTATATCCTAGGAAAAATCTTTACCTAACACATAATTTCAATCAATTTTTCTCTACTCTTAGGATAGGTGTACTGTGTTGGGCATTGTTTTAGATATTTGGAGTTTTACAGAATTACGGAAAGAATAGTACTATATTAATTAAGAAGTTTACACAATTTAGAGAAATAAAATGCTACCCAAATTAATTTTAATGCTAAGAAAACTTTAAGAGCAAACAAAGGAAAGATATAACATTAAAAATAGCGAAGGTGGTGCGTATTGTAGCTATACCGCTAACTGCAGTCTGCTTACAGAAGTTTGTTTACACCCCCCCCCCCCCCCCCCCCCCCGCCATGATTGCCTTTGCTGGGAATTAAAAGGAGTGGGGAACAAGCCCTCAGGTGGTCTTTCTCTTCCAGAGCAGTTTTTGGCTGCATAATGTACTCTGTAAGTGAAGGTGTTTCATTGTTTGGGATGTGAGCTTGACCTCTCAGCCCGTTTGAAGCTGGAAGTGCACCTTGGCACTGTTCAGCCTATTCTTCTCCCTGCCTCTGACACGGCTTCACTTTTCTCCTTTCTCCTTGGGCATAATATATTCCACCTCTTTGCCTACAACTGGGGCAAACTTGTATTATGTTTAACCTTTGGAAGTTCAGACAGAAGTGCTTCATGGACAAGGGGTTCATAGCTGAGATCTTGCATTTGAAAGGTTTGATTGTGGCTTATGATGGAGGAGCCAAAATCAGATGAGATGCTAAAGAGGACCTGGTAGGTGAGGTCTGTTGTCTGTCGTGTTTGTTAGTCTGACTGTTGCTTATGAAGAATGGACTAGATTGAGATGAAACACAGAAGGGAGGTCAATGGAAGATCTTTGCATCTGATGAATAAGACTTAGCCTCTTCCTCTTTCAGAGCCTTTGCCCTATTCCCTTCACTTGGGATGTAAATATTTGCTCTGTGGTGCTTTTAGTTACAGTTCTTAAAAATAGCATGTTTTATTTTTTTAAATTGCTTTTAGAAATTATTTGTTTACTTGTTTATTTCTTGTCTTTCCCCACAATATTGTAAGCTCTGTGAAGTCAGGGGCCTTATCTGATTTCTTCTTTCCTGTATCCTTAATATCTGGTATAGTTCTGGTATAGGTATTAAATAGTTGCTGATTGAATAAATAAGTGAAATAATGAATGGATAATTATGACTATTTTATCACTTGGAGAATGAAAAGTTTACTCCTTGGCTTTAATTATTTCATTTGGTTTTTGGGTGAAATTATTTTATTACTAGTTCCTTAGTTGTACAAAAAGCCCATTATCTTTAGAGACTTTCTGCACAATACTTAACTCTGGGGTAGATTCTTATTGGCCCATTTGATAAAGGGAGGCAGTGATCTAATCTGCTTGTTAAGGTCTCTCTACTTATTTTGTGTTTATTTGTGTTTCATTTTATTCTGTAATCCTTAGCAGACCTAGTGGTGATTTGAATTGCTTTGCATTTGAAAGGAGAGTTAATTATATTTATAGCCCACCCAGCCCAGTGGAGTTACGTTAGGCTGCCCTTGAGCTGATTCTGTGCTTGCACTGAATGCAGCAAAAATCCAGGTGTCACATGAGGCCTATATAGTATTATAGTAACAGGAGTAATGAAGACACCCTGTAAGAATCTCTGAATTTAGGGTTTTTTCTTGGTAAACAGACATTTTGGGGGATGTTGGAGGGGGGCAAAGTCTGGGGACAAGTTGTAGGATAGAACTGATCTCTGAAGTACTTTACTAAAGACTAATTTCACTTTGAGGGTCAGAACTGTCTTTCCTTTATTTATCTTCTAAGCCACATTCTTCCATATAAAAACTATAAAGAGCATTGTGTTTTGGGGGATAAATTTATTATTCAATTATGCAAATATAACTCTAACATATATGGATAACTTCGTAACACATGCCTTACATTATGAGATATTTAATAATGCAAATATATTTAACACTTTTTGTCCTATTTTTACCTATTAAAATCTCCCTTCCTGACTTATTTGCCCAACACACATTGAGTATACCTGTGTGACATATGTGAACTTGTATGTAAATATCTCAACAGAGCCTAGCACAGTGTAAGTAATAGGTACGTAATAAATATTTGTTGAATGAGTGGATCTTTTTGAAGTCAGTAAAGTAATGGCTTTTCAGTCGTTTAAGGTTCACAAGTATAATTAACAAATGTGTGAGAACCATGATTGCGATACATTCTTTGTTATAATTTTTGGTTTTTAAAAAATCTTCACATTTTCTTGATTCTTGCAAGGACCCTTGACTTTACAGAAGGCTGACGTTAATATTACCATTTTACAGGGCAGGAAACTGAGGCACAGAGAAGTTTTGATCTGAATAAGGAATACAAAGAGTAGCCTAAACTGTAAGCTCTGTCTTCTGTGTTGTAATTCAGTACTCTCTTCACAGATGGTGAGGGTTTTTAGTGGACTTTTCTTTCCTTGCAGCAGAAAGGTGTGTGTTTTCCTTTGTGGTGGTAAACACAGTTGAATGGAAGTTAGTGGAATGTGATTCTTAAGGACTCTTAAACTCATACGCCAAAATGGAGATGGCAACAGTGAAAAATGAGGTGGGTAGTTGTCTTTGATCTTAGTCAACAAATTGTATTGCATTTCGCAAGATACATTTTTTTTTTTTTTTTTTTTTGTGAGGAGGCTCATCCCTGAGCTAACATCTGTTGCCAGTCCTCCTCTTTTTGCTGAGGAAGACTGGCCCTGCGCTAACATTGGTGCCCATCTTCCTCTACTTTATATGGGACGCCGCCACAGCACGGCCTGACAAGCAGTGCGCTGGTGCCCAGGATCTGAGCCTGCGAACCCCCGGCTTCTGAAGCCGAACGTGCAAAGTTAACCACTACGCCACCAGGCCGGCCCCCACACGATAGAAATTTTGAACTAAGATCTTAATTATCTAACCAGATCAAATGGAAAAAAGTGATAATCTTGCTCATCATCTTTGTGCCCCTTTACTTGGTTATCTTTTTCATCGTTACCTCTGCTGCCTATCCTAGACTGAATTTCGTTTTTTTTTTTGGTGAGGAAGATCAACCCTGAGCTAACATCCACGCCAATCCTCCTCTTTTTTGCTGAGGAAGACTGGCCCTGGGCTAACATCTGTGCCCACCTTCCTCCACTTTATATGGGATGCTGCCACAGCATGGCCTGATAAGCGGTGCAGCAGTGCGCGCCCGGGTCCAAACCTGGGCCACCAGCAGCAGAGCATGCGCACTTAACCGCTACACCACGGGCCGGCCCCTAGACTGAATGTTTTTAGCTAAAAACTCAGTTTATTCAAGGTTGACTTGAATTTACCAGTTGAACTGTGTGGGAAAACAAGTTTCCTTGAGGTCCTTAAAGTGCAAGGAAAGGCGGCTTTGTCTAGTCTGGAGAAACCTTAATAAAGTTTTTCCAGGCTTGTGTTCTTAAATCACCCTTAGTTGAGCATTAGAAAATCTGTCTGCCTCATATCATACAGTGGTGATTGTCTCAAGGGGTGAGTTGAAGGAGATGACATGAAAGTTCTCTCTTATTGGTATATCCAGCAGTTAAAGGGTAGGAGTTGGAACCCAGAAGTGAATGAGTGTCCATACTTATAGTATCAGCATATGGACATTTGGAACCACCTCCTGGTTTTAGAGCTGATAAAAGGAGCAGAGACCATCCATCTCCTGGAGTGTCTCACTCAGAAGTGGGGAGTGGGGAAACCTATCGTGGTCCCATAATATAGTTTTATTATCATAGCTTGTGCTTTTTCTGGCAGTCACCAATAAATTTCTGCCTTGGACTTCAGTTACCTTGGAAATAATAGTTTTAACTTGATGGTGATTTAAAAGCTTTTGGGCCTTTGATCATTATTGTGTCGCCAAAAATTAACACACAGGACCTGTTGAATAAACCCTTCTGTGAATTTGGTTTTTGCTGCTCTGGGTTTGTGATGGTTGCTTCATGTCACAGATACTTTTCTCTTCCTAAATGACTAACAGTAGTTTTTATGCCCTTTTTTTTTTTATTGGTTTATAACATTGTAAAAATTTCAGGTGTACATCATTGTACTTCTATTTCTGCATGGACTACATCATGTTCACCACCAAAATACTAATTACAACCCATCACCACACACATGTACCAAATTATCCCTTTCACCCTCCTCCCTCCCCCCTTCCCCTCTGGTAACCACCAATCCAATCTCTGTCCCTATGTGTTTGTTTATTGTTGTTATTATCTACTACTTAATGAAGGAAATCATACGGTATTTGACCTTCTCCCTCTGACTTATTTCACTTTGCATTATACCCTCAATGTCCATCCATGTTGTCACAAATGCCTGGATTTCATCGTTTCTTATGGCTGAGTAGTATTCCATTGTGTATATATACCACATCTTCTTTATCCATGCGTCCCTTGATGGGCCCTTAGGTTGCTTCCAAGTCTTGGCTATTGTGAATAACGCTGCAATGAACACAGGGGTGCATGTACCTTTGCAAATTGGTGTTTTCAAGTTCTTTGGATAAATACCCAATAGTGGAATAGCTGGATCATATGGTAGTTCTATCCTTGATTTTTTGAGGAATCTCCATACTGTTTTCCATAGTGGCTGCACCAGTTTGCACTCCCACCAGCAGTGTATGAGAGTTCCCTTTTCTCCACATCCTCTCCAACACATATTGTTTCCTGTCTTGTTAATTATAGCCATTCTGACGGGCGTGAGGTGATATCTCATTGTAGTTTTGATTTGCATTTCCCTGATAGTTAGTGATTTTGAACATCTTTTCATGTGTCTGTTGGCCATCTGTATATCTTCTTTGGAGAAATGTCTGTTCAGGTCTTTTGCCCATTTTTTAATTGGGTTGGTAGTTTTTTTGTTGTTGAGATGCATGAGTTCTTTATATATTTTGGAGATTAAGCCCTTATCAGATGTATGGTTTGCAAATATCTTCTCCCAATTGTTAGGTTGTCTTTTCGTTTTGTTGATGGTTTCCTTTGCTGTGCAGAAGCTTTTTAGTTTGATGTAGTCCCATTTGTTTATTTTTTCTATCGTTTCTCTTGTCCGGTCAGATGTGGTGTTTGAAAAGATGTTGCTAAGACCGATGTCGAAGAGCGTACTGCCTATGTTTTCTTCTAGAAGTTTCATAGTTTCAGGTCTTACATTCAAGTCTTTAATCCATTTGGAGTTAATTTTTGTGTATGGTGTAAGGTAAGGGTCTACTTTCATTTTTTTGCATGTGGCTATCCAGTTTTCCCAACACCATTTGTTGAAGAGACTTTCTTTTCCCCATTGTATGTTCTTGGCTCCTTTGTCAAAGATTAGCTGTCCATAGATGTGTGGGTTTATTTCTGGGCTTTCGATTCTATTCCATTGATCTGTGTGTCTGTTTTTGTGCCAGTACCATGCTGTTTTGGTTACTATAGCTTTGTAGTATATTTTGAAATCAGGGAGTGTGATACCTCCAGCTTTGTTCTTTTTTCTCAGGATTCCTTTAGCTATTCGGGGTCTTTTGTTGTTCCATATAAATTTTAGGATTCTTTGTTCTATTTCTGTGAAAAATGTTGTTGGAACTTTGATAGGGATTGCATTGAATCTATAGATGGCTTTAGGAAGTATGGACATCTTAACTATGTTAATTCTTCCAATCCAAGAGCACGGAATATCTTTCCATTTCTTTGTGTCTTCTTCAATTTCTTTCAGAAATGTTTTATAGTTTTCGGTGTACAGATCTTTCACCTCTTTGGTTAAATTTATTCCTAGGTATTTTATTCTTTTTGTTGCAATTGTAAATGGGATGGTACTTTTAATTTCTCTTTCTGCTACTTCGTTGTTAGTGTACAGAAATGCAACTGATTTTTATATGTTGATTTTGTATCCTGCAACTTTACCATATTCGTTTATTACTTCTAAAAGTTTTCTGGTGGATTCTTTAGGGTTTTCTATATATAAAATCATGTCATCTGCAAATAATGACAGTTTCACTTCTTCCTTTCCAATTTGGATCCCTTTTATTTCTTTCTCTTGCCTGATTGCTCTGGCTAGGACTTCCAATACTATGTTAAATAGGAATGGTGACAGTGGGCATCCTTGTCTGGTTCCTGTTCTTAGAGGGATAGCTTTCAGTTTTTCACCATTGAGAATGATATTAGCTGTGGGTTTCTCATATATGGTCTTTATTATGTTGAGGTACTTTCCTTCTATACCCATTTTATTCAGAGTTTTTATCATAAATGGATGCTGTATCTTGTCAAATGCTTTCTCTGCATCTATTGAGATGATCATGTGATTTTTGTTCTTCATTTTATTAATGTGGTGTATTATGTTGATTGATTTGCGAATGTTAAACCATCCCTGCATCCCTGGAATAAATCCCACTTGATCATGGTCTATAATCTTTTTAATGTATTGTTGTATGCGATTTGCTAGTATTTTGTTGAGGATTTTTGCATCGATGTTCATCAGTGATATTGGCCTGTAATTTTCTTTTTTTGTGTTGTCCTTGTCTGGTTTTGGTATCAGGGTAATGTCAGCTTCGTAGAATGAGTTAGGGAGCTTCTCACCCTCCTCAATTTTTTGGAAGAGTTTGAGAAGGATAGGTATTAAGTCTTCTTTGAACGTTTGGTAGAATTCACCAGGGAAACCGTCTGGTCCTGGACTTTTATTTTTGGGGAGGTTTTTGATTACTGTTTCGATCTCCTTACTGGTGATTGGTTTATTCAAATTTTCTACTTCTTCTTGATCCAGTTTTGGAAGGTTGTATGATTCTAAGAATTTATCCATTTCTTCCAGATTGTCGAATTGGTTGGCATATAGCTTTTCATAGTATTCTCTTATAATCTTTTGTATTCCTGAGGTGTCTGTTGTAACCTCTCCTCTTTCATTTCTGATTTTACTTATTTGTGCCTTCTCTCTTTTTTTCTTGGTGAGTCTAGCTAAAGGTTTGTCTATTTTGTTGATCTTTTCAAAGAACCAGCTCTTGGTTTTATTAATTTTTTCTATTGTTTTTTTAGTCTCTATTTCATTTATTTCTGCTCTGATTTTTATTATTTCCCTTCTTCTGCTGATTTTGGGCTTGGTTTGTTCTTCTTTTTCCAGTTCCTTTAGGTGCATTGTTAGATTGTTTATTTGAGATTTTTCTTGTTTGTTGAGATAGGCCTGTATCGCTATAAACTTCCCTCTTAGAACCGCTTTTGCTGTATCCCATAAATTCTGGCATGTCGTATTTTCATTTTCATTTGTCTCCAGGTATTTTTTGATTTCTTCTTTGATTTCTTCGTTAACCCAGTCGTTGTTCAGTAGCATTTTGTTTAATCTCCATGTATTTGTGGCTTTTCTGATTTTCTTCCTATAGTTGATTTCTAGTTTCATACCGTTGTGGTCAGAAAAGATGCTTGGTATTATTTCAATCTTCTTAAATTTATGGAGACTTGTTTTGTGGCCTAATATGTGATCAATCCTGGAGAATGTCCCATGTGCATTTGAAAAGAACGTGTATTCTTCGGTTTTTGGATGGAATGCTCTGTATATATCTACTAGGTCCATCTGTTCTAGTGTGTCGTTTAAGGCCAATGTTTCCTTATTGATCTTCTGTTTGGATGATCTATCCGTTGGTGTAAGTGGAGTGTTCAAGTCCCCTACTATTATTGTGTTACTGTCTATTTCTGTTTTTATGTCTGTTAATAATTGCTTTATATATTTAGGTGCACCTACATTGGGTGCATAGATATTTACAAGTGTTATATCCTCTTGTTGGATTGTTCCCTTGATCATTATGTAATGCCCTTCTTTGTCTCTTTTTACAGTTTTTGTTTTAAAGTCTATTTTGTCTGATATGAGTACTGCTACCCCAGCTTTCTTTTCCTTGCCATTTGCGTGGAGTATCTTTTTCCATCCCTTCACTTTCAGGTTTGTGATGGTTGCTTCATGTCACAGATACTTCTCTCTTCCTAAATGACTAACAGTAGTTTTTATGCCCTTTAAATTCTCATAATTTTGAAGTGAAAAATCGAGATGTGCCACTACATAGAACAAGTAGGATGTAATGAAAAGGAACTTGAGAAATAATAAAATGATATCAATACTTCTGGAATGAGCATTGAATAAGACACTTAAGCTGTAACAAGAGCTCTGAGAATGGGGAGAATTGCTTATCTGTTATTGAATGAAATGTACTACTCTTGAAAGCAAGAAGGAGACTGTCCTTTTGCGTTGGATCAATCATGAGATAGAAAACGGGTTCTTCTGTGTGTTTGCACTTTTGCTTTCTATGTACCAACACTAAATGTGCTGACTACAGATTACAATATAACTGCATAGTGTGAGCAAATGACTGAAAAAAATAGCTTTTTTCTGTAACAGATGATCCTTAAGCATTTTAAGAAAATAATAAATAGGGACAGAACTTACATTTCAATGGTAAAAGTAGGTTTTTCAGTTTGGGTCAAGGATGAATAGTAAAAATCTTATGGGTAGGAAGTTTCACTATTAATCAGAGAGGGAGGAGAAAGTTTTCAGAAGAAACATTGAGGGAGATTAAAGAAAATTAAGGTGTAGAATAAAATTCACCTTCCACTGAAAAATAGTTCTGATTTAGTAATAAATAGGAAGTGTAAAACACGTTGGCAAGTTATTTTCATAGTAAAATCTTGGGGAGAAATGCTATACAATTTTAATGAATAGGAAACTATTGATTAATGATATCTTTGCATTTACTTCTGATACAATCTAAAAGCTACTTATAACATTGCTAAACTAAGTCAATACCTGGTCAGAAGTTCAGACTGGAGCACTTGTAAGATAGCTTTTGCCTTCTAGGTAAGAAAAGAGAATAATTAAAGCTTTTGATTTATATGCAAGCACACACACACACATATATGTTCATTATATATACTATATATACAACATAGTAAATATACACGCAACATATATACATACACAGTATACATTCTATATATATTCATTATTATACATAATCTCTTGTTTTATATGAGAACTTGTTTAGGACTAATCCTTTTTTACTTATTTGTGGTCATTTTTAAAGCTTTTTGTGAAAAAAAATTAGAAAATGAAAAAGCATACTTTAGAAAAAGTAAATCACATTTATCCTACCAGCTAACATAAACATTTTGGTGTACATCCTTTCAGACTCAGAGTGTATGGCTGTATGTGTAAAAGATAAAATGAGAGCAAAAATAGGTTCATATGTTCAGAGAAACGTGTAGTGCTTTCTAGGGTCATTGTAGCTACGGCTTCTAGAGCAGTTATGACTTCTGGAATTTGAGTTTACTGATGTTCTAGCTTTGGGATCTACAGGCGTCCCTTGTTTTCTTGCACTTTGCTTTATTGTGCTTCGCAGATATTGCATCTTTTTACAAATTGAGGTTTTGTGGCAACCTTGCCTTGAGCAAGTCTATAGGCGCCATTTTTCCAACGGCATTTGCTCACTTCATGTCTCTGTTACATTTTGGTACTTCTTGTAATATTTCAAACTTTTCCATTATTATATTTGTTTTGGTAATCTGTGATCAGAGATCTTTGATATTGCTATTGTAATTATTTTGGGGCACCATGAGCTGCGCTCACGTAAGTTGGTGAACTTAATAAATGTTGTGTCTTCTGATGGTCCCACTGACCAGCTGTTCCCCCATCTTTCTCCCTCTCCTCAGGCCTCCCTATTCCCTGAGACACAACAATATTGAAATTAGGCCAATTAATAACCCTACAATAGCCCCTAAGTGTTCAAGTGAAAGGAACAGTTGCACGTCTCACTTTAAATCAAAAGTTAGAAAAGCTTAGTTTTACAAGACAAATGAAATCAGAATCAAGATGAACAAACAACCAACCAGCTGGGAGAGAATATTTGCAAAACATACATCTGACAAGGGGTTGATCTCCATAATATATAAAGAACTCACACAATTGAACAACAAAAAAACAAACAACCCGATCAAAAAATGGGCAGAGGAAATGAACAGACACTTCTCCAAGGAAGATATACAGATGGCCAATAGGCACATGAAAAGATGCTCAACATCACTAATCATCAGGGAAATGCAAATCAAAACAACACTAAGATACCACCTCACGCCCGTTAGAATGGCTATAATCACCAAGACAAAAAACAACAAATGTTGGAGAGGATGTGGAGAAACAGGAACCCTCATACACAGCTGGTGGGAATGCAAATTGGTGCAGCCTCTATGGAAAACGGTATGGAGATTCCTCAAAGAATTAAAAATAGAGATGCTCTATGATCCAGCCATCCCACTACTGGGAATCTATCCAACGCACCTGAAATCAACAATCCAAAGAGGCTTATGCACCCCTATGTTCATTGCAGCATTATTCACCATAGCCAAGAAGTGGAAGCAACCTAAGTGTCCCTCGACTGACGATTGGATTAAGAAAATGTGGTATATATATACAATGGAATACTACTCAGCCATAAAAAAAGACAAAATCGTCCCATTTGCAACAACATGGATGGGCCTGGAGCGTATTATGTTAAGTGAAATAAGCCAGAAAGAGAAAGACAAACACTGTATGATCTCACTCATATGTGGAATATAAACCAACACATGGACAGAGAAAACTGGACTGTGGTTACCCGGGCAGTGGGGGTGGGGGGTGGGCACAAGGGGTGAAGGGAGTCATATATGGGGTGATGGACAAACAAAAATGTACAACCCAAAATTTCACAATGTTAGAAACCATTAAAATATCAATAAAAATCAAAAAAAAAAAAAAATGTTAGAAAAGCTTAGTGAGGAAGGCATGTTGAAAGCTGAGATAGGCTGAAAGCTGGGCCTGTTGTGCCAAACAGTTAGCCAAGTTATGAATGCAAAGGAAGTTTTTGAAGGAAATTAAAAGTGCTACTCCAATGAGCACACGAATGATAAGTGAAACAGCCTTATTGCTGATAATGGAGAAAGTTTTAGTGGTCTGGATAGAAGATTAAACCAGCCACAACATTCCCTTAAGCCAAAGCCTAATCCAGGGCAAGGACCTAACTCGCTTCGATTCTGTGAAGGCTGAGAGAGGTGAGGAAGCTGCAGAAGAAAAGTTGGAAGCTAGCAGAGGTTGGTTCGTGAGGTTTGAGGAAAGAGGCTGTCTCCATAACAAAAGTGCAAGGTGAAACAGCAAGTGCTGATGTAGAAGCTGCAGCAAGTTATCTAGAGGATCTAGTTAAGATAATTGATGAAGGTGGCTACACTAAACAACAGATTCTCAATGTAGACAAAACAGCCTTATGTTGGAAGAAGGGGCCATCTAGGACTTGCATAGCTATAGAGGAGAAATCAGTGCCTTTTCAAAGCTTCAAAAGACAGGCTGACTCTCTTGTTAGGGGCAAATGCAGCTGGTGACTTAAGTTGAAGCCAGTGCTCATTTACCTTTCTGAAAATCCTAGGGCCCTTCAGAATTATGCTAAATCTATTCTGCCTGTGCTATAAGTGGAAAAACAAAGCCTAGATGACAGCACATCTGTTTACAACATGGTTTACTGAATAAGCCTGTTGTTGAGACCTACTGCTCAGAAAAAAAGATGTCTTTCAAAATATGACTGTGCACTGACTATGCACCTGGTCACCCAAGACTTTGATGAGGATGTACAACAAGATTAATGTTGTTTTCATGCCTGTTAACACAACATCCATTCTGCAGCCCGTAGATCAAGGAGTAATTTCAGGGCCGGCCCTGTGGCTTAGCGGTTAAGTGTGCACGCTCCGCTACTGGCAGCCTGGGTTCAGATCCCAGGCACGCACCGACACACCGGTTCTCCGGCTATGCTGAGGTGGCATCCCACATACAGCAACTAGAAGGATGTGCGACTATGACATACAACCATCTACTGGGGCTTTGGGGGGAAAAAAAAGGAGGATTGGCAATAGATGTTAGCTCAGAGCCAGTCTTCCTCAGCAAAAAGAGGAGGATTAGCATGGATGTTAGCTCAGGGCTGATCTTCCTCACCAAAAAAAAAAAAAAGGGAGTAATTTCAACTTTCAAGTCTTGTTATTTAAGAAATACATTTTGTAAGGCTGTAGTTGCCATAGTCATCCTTCTGTTGGATCTGGGCAAAGTAAATTGAAAACCTTCTGGAAACGAGTCACCATTCTACATGCCATTAAGAACACTTGTGATTCGTGGCAAGAGGTCAAAATATCAACATTAACAGGAGTTTGGAAGAAGTTGATTCCACCCCTTCATGGATGGCTTTTAGGTGTTCAAGACTTCAGTGGAGGAAGTAACTGCAGATGTGGTAGAAATAGCAAGGGAACTAGAATTAGAAGCGGAGCCTGAAGATGTGACTGAATTGTTGCAATCTCATGAATGAGGAGTTGCTTCTTATGGATGAGCAGAAAAATGGTTTCTTGAGATGAAGTCTACTCCTGGTGAAGATGCTGTGAAGATTTTTTGTTTGTTTTTGATTTTTATTTCTCACTTCCCATTGCATATACATTTCACTTTATTGTGTGTGTGTGAGGAAGATCAGTCCTGAGCTAACATCTGATGCCAGTCCTCCTCTTTTTGCCGAGGAAGACTGGCCCTGGGCTAACATCCGTGCCCCTCTTCCTCTACTTTATATGGGATGCCGCCACAGCATGGCTTGGCAAGCGATGCGTCGGTGCGCACCCGGGATCCGAACCTGCGAACCTTGGGCTGCCGGAGCAGAGCACGTGCACTTAACCACTATGCCACTGGGCCGGCCGCCTGCTGTGAAGATTGTTGAAATGACAACAGAGGATTTAGAATATTACATAAACTTAATTGATAAAGCAGCATCAGGGTTTGAGAGGATTGACTTCAATTTTGAAAGTTGTTCTGTGGGTAAAATGCTATCAAATAGCATCATATGCTACAGAGAAACGTTCATGAAAGGAAGAGTCAGTGGATGTGGCAAACTTCATTGTTTTATTTTGAGAAATTGCCACAGCCACCCCAGCCTTCAGCAACCACCACCACTGTAATCAGTCAGCAGCCATTAACATGGAGGCAAGACCCTCCAAAAATATTACGACTTGCTGAAGGCTCAGATGATTGTTAGCATTTTTTAGCAATAATGTTTTTTAAAATTAAAGAATGTAGTTTTTTTTTAGACATAGTGCTTTTGCAGACTTAGTAGACTATGGTATAGTATAAACACAACTTTTATATGCACTAGGAAACCAGAAAATTTGTGTGACTCCATGTTTATTGTGACGTGCTTTACTGCAGTGGTCTAGAACGGAATCCTGTAATATCTCTGAGATATGCCTGTAATGAGAATGTTATTGTTAGCTTTTCATTTTGAGAGGGGTTGTCAGTATTTTTTCTAAAATTGACCTAGCTATTAGTTTTAAAAGTTAGGAATTAGTGGAGTCACCACAATGATGTGAGAGATGCACATCCCAGGACTTAATCTGAGGAAATGGAGTGTACACTACAGCAGAGGGAATACCCTGCTATATACTTGGACAAGTTTCCCAATGCTTTTATGTGGGCACTTCGCAAGAATGTAGTATTTCTTACTGTTATTGACAGTACTTCCTTATAAACAGTGCAGTTACATAAGCTAAAAGTAAAACCTGGAATTTTGTAATGGTGATAGCCATAGATGCAGTTTAAAAGGATTAAATGACATGCAAGATCTCTCTCTTCCCATGAGTCTAACCCAAAGGCAGTACAGTTTCTAGTAATTTTTCTGTTACTTTGTTTGTATCAAATATCACTTTATTTATAACTTAGTAGAAACATAGAGAATTTGATGTTTGAGTCCCAATTCTACTTTATGGATTTTGTGGCAAAATCTTGGAAGAGTCAAAATATCATTATGTTATGGTTCTGTTGAACCTACTCTTTGATTCTTATCCGTTCTTAAAAGCAAGAGGGCTTTGACTGTACTTAGAAACCCATTCAAGGAGAAGGACTTGGCAAATGAAGACAATTTCAAGTAAAGTGTGTTTACCTACTTTTTTGCCAGGCTCTTAGCAAACAATGGAATTTCTCAAGCAAAGGAAACTTCAGATTGAAAAGGGAGACTACCTTCAATAAAGAATCCTATGGACTGCTCATGTCTTTCTTAGGAAACACTTGGTACTTCCCTTGGCAGTGGGTTTGGGACAGGCACCAACATGCTTTTGGTAATTGCTGTATGCTGTCTGGGAAGTAGTGTGTTGTTTGGGCACTTAAGATCAATGCCAACTTGCTATGTCATCCTGAGCACTGGTTCACCCTTGGAAACCTCATGGAGCCCCAAGACTCCATGAGGTAGGTGAAAGTCTGGGGCCATGTTTATCATTTATTCTAGTGATTCTTAAAGCCATGCAGCAGTGTAGTCCTAGTGGCTAAGAATATGAGCCTTGGAGTCAGTCAGTCTGGGTTTGAATCCTAGCTGTACCATCTAGCTGTATGACCTTCGGGAGATTTTTAATTTTTATTCAGTTAACAGACATTTAAGGTATAGTTTTTTATGTGCCAGGCATGTTCTAATTGTGTGAGAAATATTACTTCATAAATCTTTGTAACAATCCTATGAAATAGATATTATTATTGTCATCTCCCTTAGCCTCCTCCCCACCTAGGTACTTCACCTCATTTTTAGATGGAGATTACACTAGAGTTATTAAGAGGATTCAGTGGGACAGTATATAGCTAGCACTCTGCACAGTGGCTGGATCATAGTAAGCATTCTCTATTGACTATTGTTATTAGTTTTTCTGAGAAAAGCAATATTTTGTGCAAACTGCTACTTCTTTACTTATGATGTAACAATCAGAGTGGTAGGGGTCATTCCCTATAGCGTCTTCTAAATGTTTACAGGAACATTCCTGCCCATTCCTGAAGAATTTTGAGTTGATCAAGGAAAGTCTCACACAGTCTAATGGTCCCAAGTGAGATCTAGATTAATATGATAGTTGTTTTTCCGAACATAAATCTATATCCAAGGGATTATCAGAGGGTCACAAGTGTTTTTTTTTTTTTTACTTTATTTTAAAATAATACCAGACAGGGCCGGCCCCGTGGCTTAGCGGTTAAGTGCACGTGCTCCGCTGCTGGCGGCCCGGGTTTGGATCCCGGGCGCGCACCGACGCACCGCTTGTCCGGCCATGCTGAGGCCGTGTCCCACATACAGCAGCTAGAAGGATGTGCAGCTATGACATACAACTATCTACTGGGGCTTTGGGGGGAAAAAAATAAATAAATAAAAAATCTAAAATAATGCCAGACAGAGAAAAGTTGCAAAAACAATACAAAGAAGTTCTGCATACCTTTCATCCAGGTTTCCCCCAAATGTTAACATTTTACTACATCTACCTTATCATTCTCTTTCTTTTTTTTATACACATACATGTGTGTAAATACTTGTATTTTCTTGAACCATTTGATTAAATTGCAGACAGGAAACCCCTTTACTCCTAAATACTTTGGTGTGTATTTCCTAAGAACAAGGACATTCTCTTACATAACCACAATACAATTATCAAAATAAGGAAATGAATATTGATATAATGCTAATATCTTACTGAGATTTCACCATTCAGATTTTCACCATTGTCTTCAGCAAAGAAAACAATCGAGGATCGTGCATTGTGTTTAGTTGTCATATCTCTTTAGTCTGCTTTAATCTGAAACAGTTCTGGAGACTTTTTATCTTTCATGACCTTGGCATTTTGAAAAGTACAGGCCAGTTATTTTATTTTATTTTTTTTATAGGCCAGTTATTTTGCAGAGTGTTCATTAATTTGAATTTGTCTGATGTTTCCTCACGATTATTCAGTCCGGGCAAGAATACCACAGAAGTGAGATTGATCCTTCTCAGTCCATCATGTCGAGTCACATAATGTCTGTTTTTCCCATTGGTGATGTTAATTTTGATCACTTATGGTGCCTGCCAAGTTTCTTCACTGTAAAGATACTGTTTTTCCCTCTGCAAATAATAAGTATCTAATGGGAAAATTGAGTGTATGTAAATATTTTGTTTCTTACCAAACAGGTACTAGTTTTAGCATCCATTGATAATACTTGCCTGAAATAATTATTATGTGGTTGTCAAATGGTGATTTTTCTAATGTCATCATTTCTTTTATATTTATTAATTGGCATTTTAATGTAAGAGAGAGCTCTCTCATCTCCCCAATTTGTTTACTGGTTATATTGGTATGTACTCACGGTTTTCTATTTTATTCCATGGAGTATTATCTGTTACTATTGTTACTTATTTTGATGCTCAAATTGTATCAGATTGGCCAGTGGGAGCTCCTCCAAGCTGGCCTTTGTGTTCTTTTGACATGCCTTCATTATTCTTTGAGCACTTCTTTGTTTTCTGGCATAACAAGATGTTCTAGGGTCATCTTGTATTTTACCTCTCAGCCCTGGAATCAACCAGGAATCCCTGGTTGCTTTTAGTGGAGAATGATATTTAGAAGCTATTTGGAAGAGAAAGATATTTAGAATGATATTTATTTATTTATTTTTTACCTTTTTGTGTGTGTGAGGAAGATCAGCCCTGTGCTATAACATCCATGCTAATCCTCCTCTTTTTGCTGAGGAAGACTGGCTCTGAGCTAACATCTATTGCCAATCCTCCTCCTTTTTTTCCCCCAAAGCCCCAGTAGATAGTTGTATGTCATAGTTGCACATCCTTCTAGTTGCTGTATGTGGGACGCAGCCTCAGCATGGCTGGAAAAGCGGTGGGTCAGTGCGCGTCCGGGATCCAAACCCTGGGCCGCCAGCAGCGGAGCGCACGCACTTAACCGCTAAGCCCCGGGGCCGGCCCTAGAATGATATTTAGATATTAGAAGATCTAGACTGCTAGTGTACTTGGTGCTGTTGAAATGTCATTGCCTCTAGGTCCTCTCAGTGGAAAGAGCTGGGATATAGGCTATATATGTATGTGAATGATAAATACACATGAATAACACACATCTGTATCTTTTTATGTATTAAAAACAATGAGTTCATACTGATACCTCTAATTCCAGTCTAACAGTACAGGGTTCACTCTAGCCTTCCCCTGTCTGTGTTTATAATTCTCTCTCTAGCAGTGAAGAAACCTGGCTCCTAGTTTCCATGGTATGTTTACTTATTTACTCAATGTGAGAAGATACATCAAGTAGTTCTGGAATTGCTAATTCATTTTATTGTGAAAAACAGAACTTCCAAGTAGAGTTCAATATTTGTTTACAGTTCTTTATGTCTATAGTCTAAGGGTAAAATTACTGTGTTCAAAAGTTGGGGTAGGTGTACACCCTTTTACTGTAGTTATGTTAATCATTTGAAATGCAGTTAGGTTCATTTGTTTCTATTTTTAGTTTCCCCCCCTTCCTTGTTGATTTTATTTATTTATTTGAGTATGTGAAATGTTAACATAGTTCTAAACGTTAGAACTAGGCAAAAAGGTATACTCAGAGAAGTGTTGCCCTTATCCATACCTACCTCTTACTCATCTTCCCATTATTTCCATTCTCTTCCCACCCAGCCTCTGTAAGTAGCCAGTACCATTGGTTTCTGGTTTTTATCCTTCTTTCCTTTTGTACAAATGAGCTGATACATGTCTGCCTGTCTTTCTTTTCTGTCTTCCTTCCTTCATTTTAGGACTTCTTTTGAATAGTGAAAAATTAGTTCTTCAGCAGAGATAGTATACCTTTCAGCGTATTTCTTAGCCTTCCGATACCTCATCAACCTGTACCTACTCAGAATACATCTGTATAAATACATAGCAATTATACATAACTAGTTTTAGGTGTGGCATTTGGCATACAGTATCATTACTTTATAGTTATACCATTATGCACAGTGATCACTATGCTCTAAGATTCTGAATGTCTCATAGAACTCCTTGTTTGAAGTGAGACTAGTTTCTTTCCATTGTCTGTAGTGTTGTTCTGCATCAATGCAGATATTTAACTGATGTTTTTGTATATTCTCTTGCGTAGTTCAAACATGTCTGACCTAAAAAGTTTCGAGTTCCCAAAGAATGGTAACCCTCTTTTTTGCTTGATTGTACTGTGAAGCACACAGGTACTTAGAATATACTCTTTGATGAAGCGTAAGCAAACTCACTGGGTTCATCTCTTGGTGAGTGCAGGGCTGAAAAGCACAACCAAGGCCAAAGAAGGTGATGAAAAGGTTTATTGCTTGCACAAGCAATGGAGAACACTTGGGATATTTCCCAGAAGCAGTGTTTCCCCAAGCTCAGTGCTGATGGACACTTTATACTCAGGAGTGCAGAGGATAACAGATTTATTTGTTACAACTGTGTAACAAATGTGCTCCATCAGGGCGCATGTGCAGCAACTAAGCAGGCCATTACATGAGGTCAAGGTACCATGTCATTACATAATGAGTTCAGAGTAACATACTATTATGTAATGAGTTCAAGGTAACTTTTGGACACTTGGAGCTGGAACAGCTTGCAGGGGCCTCCCTGCAACCATGTAAGTTTCACCGTGTGATGGCAACATCTGCAAAAACGGGGACATCAACTTCTGAAAAACAGAACATTTAGTTTTCTCCTTGTCTGGAAAACATTTGAGAGACCATGTTAGTTATTGGTCAGATTCTCGGTAACCCTTTCCTTGCTTGGTTCCTGGTCACAGAATATTATTGCTATAAGATCTCTCTCTCTTTCTCTCTGTTTAAACAACAATGAGAATTTCTTACCTCTTGTCATCTTCTGGATCTTAGAGGGAAGGCTTTCAGTGTTTCTTCATTGAATATGATGTTAGCTGTGGGTGTTTCATAAGACCCTTTATCATGTTGCAAAAGTTCCCTTCTATTCCTAGCTTTATGAGAGTTTTTATCATGAAAGAATGTTGGGTTTTGTCAGATGCTTTTTCTGCATTCATTTGAGATAATCATGTGTTGTTCCCCACCCTGTTTATTCTGTTAACGTGGCATATTATAGTGATTGATTTTCTTACGTTGAACCACTCTTGCATTCGCATTCCTGGAATAAATCACACTTGATCATGATGTGTAATCTTTTTAATATGCTGTTGGATTCGGTTTGCTAGTAGTTTGTTGAGAATTTTTGCATCTATCTTCTTTTTTTTTTTTTTTTTTTTTTTTTTTTTTTTTTGTGAGGAGATCAGCCCTGAGCTAACATCCGCCAATCCTCCTCTTTTTTTGCTGAGGAAGACGGCCCTGGGCTAACATCGGTGCCCATCTTCCTCCACTTTATATGGGACGCCGCCACAGCATGGCTTACCAAGCAGTACTTCGGTGCGCGCCCGGGATCCGAACCAGCGAACCCCGGGCCGCCGCAGCGGAGCGCGCGCACTCAACCGCTTGCGCCACCGGGCCGGCCCCGCATCTATCTTCTTAAAGGATATTGGTCTATAAGGTTTTTGTAGTGTCTTTGGCTTTGGTTAGGATAATGCTGGCCTCATAGAATGAGTTAGGATGTGTTTCCTACTCTTCTATTTTTTGGAAACTTTTGAGAAGGATTGGTGTTAATTCTTTAAATGGTAGAATTCACCAGTGAAGCCATCTTCACTGGTTTTTGATTACTGATTCAATGTCTTTACTTGCTATAGGTCTGTTGAGATTTTCTGTTTCTTCTTACATCAGTTTTTGGTAATTTCTGTATTTCCAGGAATTTGTCCATTTCATCCAGGTCATCTAATTTGTTGGTGTACAACTGTTTATAGTATTCTAGTTTTCTCTAATAATCCTTTTTATTTCTGTAGGGTCAGTAGTAATAGCTGCACTTTGATTTCTGATTTTAATTATTTGCACCTTCTCTCTTTTATTCTTAGTCTAGTTAAAGGTTTGTCAATTTTGTTGATCTTTTCAAAAAACTAACTTTCGCTTTTGTTGAATCTCTTGTTCTTCTGTTCTCTATTTTATCTCTGCTCTAATCTTTATTATTACCTTCCTTCTGCTGGCTTTGGGTTTACTTTTTAGTTCCTTCAGGTGAAAAGTTAGGTTATTGAGATCTTCTTTTTTAATGTAGGCGTTTACCATTTCAAATTTCCTTCTGAGCACTGCTTTTGTTGCATCCCATGCCTTTTTGTATGTTGTGTGTTGTTTTTTTTTTGTTTTCTGCTGAGGAAGATTAGCCCTGAGCTAACATCTGTGCCAATCTTCCTCCATTTTTTTGTATGTGGGACACTGCCACAGCACGTCTGGTGAGTGGAGTAGGTCTGTGCCAGGATCCGAACCTTCGACCTGGGCCGCCAAAGTGGAAGCCAAAGTGGAATACGCAAAACTTTTAAACACTCGGCTACAGTGTTTTTGTTTTAATTTTGTGTCAATGTATTTTCTTATTTTCTTTGTGATTTCTCATTTGATCCATTGGTTGTATAAGAGTGTGTTGTTTAATTTTCATGTATTTGTGAATTTTCCAGTTTTACTTCTGTTACTGGTTGCTAGCTTCATGCCATTATGGTCAGAGAAGATATGTTGTATGATTTCAGTCTTAAATTAATTGAGGCTTGTTTTGTGGCCTAACTTATTAGTCTGTCCTGGAGAATTTCCATGTGCACTTAAGAATTTGTGTTTTGCTTTTGTTGGGTAGAGTGTTCCATATATGTCTGTTAGGTTTAGTTGGTTTATAGTATTGTTCAAGTTTTCTGTTTCTTTATTGATAATTCTGTCTAGATGTTCTATCCATTGAAAATGGAGTATTGAAGTTTCCGACTATTCTTGTGGAACTATTTCTCCCTTCAGTTCTGCCAATGTTTCTTTCATATATTCTTGGGCTCTATTGTTAGACGCATGTATTTTATAGTTATGTCTTCCTGATGAATTGACATATTTATTATAAAATGTCTTTCTTTGTAGTAAGAAATTTTGTCTTAAAATCTATTTTATCTAATATAAATGTAGCCACTCCAGCTCTCTCTTGGTTATTGGTGGCATGGTATATCTTTTTCCATACTTTTGCATTCAACTTATATGTGTTTTTCCATGTGAAGTGTCTCTCTGTGGACAGCATATAGTTGAATCATGGTTTTTTGTCCGTTCTGCAGATTTCAACATTTTGATTGGAATCCTTAATATTTATATTTCATGTAATTACTAATAAGATAGGATTTATGCCTGCCGTTTGCTGTTTTTTATGTATGTCTTATTCCTTTTTTTCTTCTGTTTCTCCATTAGTACCACCTTTTGTGTTAGATATTTTCTAGCGTATCATTTTAATTCCCTTGTTGTTTCTTTTATTGTATATTTTTGAGTCATTTTCTTAGTGGGTTCCTCTGGGTATTATAATTAATATCTTAATTTATAACAATCTAGTTCCTATTGAACCCAACATAATTTCAATAGCATATAAAAACTTTTATATAACTCCAACCTCTCCTCCTCCTTTGTGCTGGTATTGACATATAAGTTATATCTTTATAGACTGTATGCCTACCAACACAGATTTATAATTATTGCTTTATGCAATTGTCTTTTAAATCAAATAGGAGAAAACAAAGAATTACAAAGAAAAGATACAGTTTTATATTGACCTTTGTAAATTTATCTACCTAATATGTAAATATAAATTTACCTTTATTGATGTTTTTTATTTCTTCAGATATATTAAGTTACTATCTAGTATCCTTTTATTTTAGCCTGAAAGACTCCTTGTAGTATTTTTTGCAGAGCTAATCTGCTAGCAACAAATTCTTTGTTTTTGTTTATCTGAGAATGCTTTACTTTCTCCTTAATTTTCAAAGGGTACTTTTTGCTGGATATAGAATTCTTGATTGACAGTCTCCCTTTCATCACCTTGAATGTCATTCCACTGCCTTCTGGCCTCCATGGCTTCTGATGAGAAATCAGCTGTTAATCTTTTTGAGGATGACTTATATGTGATGAGTTGCCTCTTATTCTTTCAAGATTCTGTCTTTGGCTTTTGATAGTTTAATTATGGTGTGTCTAGTTGGGGATCTCTGAGTTTGTTGAGCTTCTTGCATGTGTAGATTGATGTTTTTCATCAAATTTGAGAAGTCTTTGGCCATTATGTCTTTCAATATTCTTTCTACCCCTTTCTCTCCCTTCTTCTAGGACTCCCATTGCCCCACTGTCAAGATCTCTTGAGGCTTGTTCATTTTCCTTCATAATTTTTTCTTTAATGTTCCTCAGATTAGATCATCTCAATTGACCTATCCGTAAATTCACTGATTGTTTCTTCTGCCTTCTCAAGTCTGCTATTGAGCCTCTCTAGTGAATTTTTCATGTGAGTGTACTTTTCAGCTCCACAATTTAAAAAATAATTTGTATCTCTTTATTGAGGTTTAATTCTCATTCTTTTAGTTCTTTACACATGGTTTCCTTTAGTTCTTTGAACATATTTAAAATAGCTGATTTAAAGTCTTTTTCTAGTAAGTACAATGTCTGAAGTTTCTCAGTGACAGTTTCGGTTATTCCCTTTTTTCCCTGTATGTGAGGCATACTTTCTTGTTTCTTTGCATGTTTCAATTTTTGGTTGAAAACTGGATATTTAAGATAATATATGGCAACCCTGGAGATCAGATTCTCCCTCCTCCCTCAGAGTTTGTTATTGTTGTTGCTTTTTTCTGTTTACTGACTTTACTGAACTAATTCTGTGAAGTCTGTGTTCTTAGGTGTGGCTACTGAAATCTCTGCTTAGTAAGCTTAGTGGTCAACTAATGATTAGACCGATTTCCATAGAAGGCTAGAACCAGTAAGTCTCCCATTCTTTGCTGAGTGGCTCTGTGTTCATATTGGGGCACACCTTCAAAAGTAAGGCAGTTTACTACTCTACCTTGGCTCTCACTTCCTGCTTCTGCAGAGTGTCAATATCAGTTAGAAGTGAGAGCTTAGGATCTTCTCTGGTCTTTCCTTAGCATGTGCACAGCCCTGGGATCCACACTCCTATGTATGTTTGTAGCCTTTTAGATTCCCAGAAATATGTCAGAATTTTTCTGGACGTGTCATTCCCCAGCTTTGATTAGCTTCTCATTTGCTCCAAATGTTTCACTGTCTCATGCACATACAATGTAAACAATTGCTGCTGACTGTTTTTAACAAATGCCCCCAGGAAAGGCTTTTCACACTGGGAGAGCTCTAAATCAGGTCAAATACATATAAGCCTATGAGTAATGTTTTCCAGAGAATTTCCAGATAGACCAAATAATTATAGTTCTCTGAAAATGGGTCTTTTAAAGAGCTCCAACCCTGTTCTGACACCTCCTGTGGCTGCTGGGCTGGTGGCTTTCCCTGTGATTGCTGTCTGTTGGTTTTCAAGGCTACCCATGAGCTGGGAGGGGGATAGGTCTAAGACACGTTAAAAACACCACACTGCTAGTAGTTTTTACCAACATTCAGCTGTTTTTCTTGAGTAAGAAAGAAGAAATGCTCCCCGGATTGTTACAAGTGTTTGGTTAATTTTCAGAGTACTGAAGATGTTTATTATGACAGTTTTTGCCAGTGTTCTCATTGCATTTGTGGAGGAGATTTTTGGAAGTCCTTAGTTTGCCGTTCCTGATGATGTCACTCAATTATTTCTTAAGGAGATTTGAATAATAATTTTAAATGTCTCATATTTATCCATGTAGTTAATCATTTATGATGCTCCCCATTCCTTTGTGTATATTCAGATTTCCATCTCATTTTCTTTCTGCTCAAAGGACTTTAATGTTTCCTCTGTTGCAGGTATGCAGGTGATGAATTTTTTCAGCTTTTATATGGCTGACAAGGTCCTTATTTCATCTTTGCATATATGTTTATGAGACATATTTGTCCATGGGTTTCTTATATTTTTCTTATCTTGTTATTGGTGCAATTGTGGTTTTATAAATGAATTGGGGAGTGTTCCCTTCTTGTTTTCTGAAAGTGACTGAATAATTAGTATTATTTTTTCCTTATGTGTTGATAGAATTCAATAGTGAAACCATCTGGGCCTAGAGTTTTCTGTTAGGAAGTTTGTAAAGACAAATTCAGTATCTCTAGTATATACACAGCTAGTCAAGTTATCCTTCTCCTAAGTGAAGATTCCTTTATTATCCCTTTACTCTCTGCTTGGTCTATAGTGACGTCACCTCTTTCATTCCAGATATTGGTAATTTTTGTCTTCTTTTTTCTTGGTCAGTCTGGCTACAGATTTATCAATTTATTGACATTTTTAAAGAATCAGCTTTTGCTTTTTTCCTTTTTCTCTATTTTTCTGTTTTCAATTTCTTTGGTTTCTGCTTTTAATTATTCTCTTTCTTAAGCTTACTTTGAGTGTAATTTGTTCTTTTACAGTCTTAAGGTGGAAGACTACATTATTGATTTGAGACTTTTCTAATAGAAGCATTTTAATGCTATAAATTTTTGTCTATAAGCAGTGCTTTTTAGCAGCATCCTAAAATTCTTATATATTGTATTTTTGTTTTCATTCCATTCAAAGTATTTTCTAGTTTCCCTTTGACCCATGACTTATTTAGATGTGTATTGTTTAATTTCTAATTTTGGGGGGATTTTTCAGGTATCTTTATGTTATTGATTTCTAATTTCATTTCATTATGGTTATAGTGCATACTTTGTATCATTTCTATTTTTTTAAGGTTTTATAGTCTGTCTTGGTGAATGGTCTGTATATGCTTGATAAGCGTGTATATTCTCTTATTGTTGGGTCGAGTGTCCCATTAATATCATTTAGGTCAAGTTGGTTGATGATATTCAGATCTTCTGTATTCTTGCTGATTTTCTGTCTCCTTGTTCTTTCAGTTACTGATAGAGGAATGTTGAGGTAGCCAAATGTAGTTGTGGGATGGTGTATTTCTCCTTTAATTAAATCAATTTTGCTTCATGTACTTTGGAACCCTATTGTTAGGTGCATACACATATATGATTGCTATATCTTCTTGAATTGATTCTTTTATCATCATTTAATGTTCTTTTTAAATATTGCTGCTGATTTATTAACTCTTTGTTCCAAATAAGCTCTAGCTCATAGATGATGATTTAAGTGGTAACTGTTAGATATTTTCATTGCTTTGGTTTGTTTTTGTTTTTTTTTGTGAGGAAGATCAGCCCTGAGCTAACATCCAATGCTGATCCTCCTCCTTTTTGCCGAGGAAGATTGGCCCTGAGCTAACATCCATGCCCAACTTCCTCTACTTTATATGGGACACCGCCACAGCATGGTGTGACCAGCGGTGCATCGGTGCGCACGTGGGATCCGAACCCATGAACCCTGGGCTGCCAAGGCAGAGCGCGCGCACCCAATTGTTTGCGCCGCCAGGCCAGGCCACCATTGCTTTTGTTTTGACCCTCTGAGTTTGCCAGATCTCCTTTCAGTTGTTGGCTTTTAAATTGTAGATGGTTCCAGCCAGCTTCAGTGCTTCAGGACAGGCATTGGAATCGGGACGTGGGAGTATATGAGAGGATTAGACATACGCCTAAAAGCCATACTTTGAACTCTGAAACTGGGAGTTTGAGTGAGTAGCAAGGATTCAGCTTCTGAATTATATGCTTGGTATTTTAAACTTTTATAGTTCCTTGATCCTTTATTATAAACAAATATAGGGAGCTTCAGCAATTGTGAAAACATAATGGTGAGTATCCAAAAGTGGTGTGATATCAGGATCAGAACTGAAGTGTCTTAAATATTGTATTCATGTCTTACTGCTTTTCAGGGTTTGGGTTTTTTCCCCAAAAATTTTATTGTGGAAATATTCAAACATGAAAAAATAGTACAATGAAGTCGCATATACTTCCCATGTAAATTTACTAGTTGTTAACATTTTTCTATATTCACATTTTTCTCTCTTTTGTATGTGTGTTTTCTGTGTGTCTCTTTTGTATGTTTGTACGTAGACATGCGCACTCTCCTTTTAACAGCTGAACCGTTTGAAAGTTGTAGGCATCGAGATGCTTTACTCCTAAAAATTTCAGTGTGCCTCTCCTTATGAATAAGACTGTTCCTACATCACTACAATACTATTGTTATACCTAAGAAAATTAAAAATAATTTCGTAATGACATTTATTATCTAGTCTTAGATTTATCCAGTTGTCCCAAAATGTCTTTTATAACCTTTTTTCATGCCAAATTCCAATTGAAGTCCATGTTTTGTCTCATTTGGTGTAGACCAGAGGTTCTTAACTGGGAACAGTTTTGCCTTCTAGGGGATACTTGGTAATGTGTGAAGATGTTTAACTTATTCCTTTATCCTTTATATTTCCTATAAACAAGAAGTTATGTTTACAAGTTTAATTAGATTCAAGTTAAACATTTTGGGTAAGAGTGCTTCATCTTTGTTTTATATACTTCATATTGTAGCACATCAGGAGGCTAAGTTTGGTCATTTGCTTAAGGTAATGAATGTCAGATATCTACACTGTAACTTTTCCTTGGCAGTTAGCAATATATGGGGTGATCCTGTGACACCTTGCATATTCTGTTACCCATGATACTTTAGTATACCCATTGACTATTCTTACCTGAATCAGTTCTGGGGTTGTAAAAAGAGTGGTTCTTTTAAATATGTCATTTTTTTTCTCCCTTTATTACTGGCATTCTTCAGTAAGGAAGAGCGTTTCTTCTCTCATCTCCCCCTTTTATAGTAGTAGGGATTTATGAGTTTTTACTTATTCAATATATTAAAATCAGTTCGAGTCTTTTTTTTTTTTCGTGAGGAAGATTGGCCCTGAGCTAACGTCTGTTGCCAATCTTTCTTTCCTCTTTTTGCTGAAGAAGATTGGCCCTGAGCTAACATCTGTGCCCATCCTCCTCCATTTTGTATGTGGGACACCGCCACAGCATGGCTTGATGAGTGGCGCATAGGTCCGTGCCTGGGATCTGAACCCACGAACCCTGGGCCGCCGAAGCAGAGCACATGAACTTAACCACTGTGCCACTGGGCTGGCCCCAGTTCCAGTCATTATTTTTGATGCTCCAAAATTGATGCAGATGTTGTCTCCTTCAAACTGTCTCTTTTGAAGTGACTTCAGTCTTTTGAGCACTTTTTTGCTCTCTTGGCATATAAATATCCCAGGCTTGCTTTTAATTTTCCCATCCCTAGTCATAGAATTAGTCATTTCTCCAAGTAGCCCTAGTACCTTTCAGTGGTAAATGGTATTTAGAACTAAGATCTGGGAGCTAGGTATGTCATTGCTACTGGGTTGTCGTTATTTCTAAGCCCTTTTAGTCAACAGAGCTATATGATAGTTTTCATCTTTAAAACATGAGTTCATATTGATATTTTCAATTAAAAATTAACCTGTTTGTCCCTATATTTTTATTTTATATTTCATATTTGTTTTTCTGTTCTCTCTCATTAAAAATGTTGGTTCTTGTTGATATAAATATAATTCCTTATTTACTTTATCCTACAGTTAATATCATGTGCTTCAGAATTATAATTAGTATTCTACATGAATTTTTGGTATTTTAACCTGCTGAGTGAAATTCAAGATGTCTTTGTAGTTTGTATTTTTTGCTCCTTAGAATTTACCCTGCCGAAGATGTATAGTCAGAGATCATATTCATAATTAACTTGAAATAATTATTTCTTCATATGGTTAACACTTGATGTGCATTTAGATTCATTTATTTCTATGTTTAGTTTTAGGGTTTGCTTCTTCTTTTTTTGGTTTGATTTTATTTTGAATATGTAAACATTTACAATTTTTCAAAAGTCAAATCTATATAAAAAGCTGTATTCAGAAATCTTGCTCCCATCTCTATTTCTACCTCATAGCCCTTGTTGATAATCATTTTCATTAGTCTCTGATTTATCTTCCCAGTGCCTGTGCTTTTGTTTTTGTTTTTTAAATAACCAAGTGTATATATACATATTCTTGTTTCTCCTATTTCCTTAGACAAAAGGCACCACTATAAATGCACTGTTCTGTATCTTGCTTTTATTTTACTTGCGTGTCCTGGAAATCACTCCATTTGAGTTCATAGGGCTCCTCCTCATTCTTTACAGTTGCACTGTACTTTACTGTATGAATGTACTATAGTACATCATTAAGATGTTTCTAATACAAATAAGCCTGCAGGAAATAACCTTTTATGTTTCATATTTATAGAAGTATGTCTTGAAAGTAGAATCCTAAAACTGGGATTGCTGCTGGGTCAATGAGTAAGTGAATAAGTAATTTGTTAGATGCTGCCAAATGCCCCTCCATCTGGGAATCCTTTGGATAATCCTGGGGGATCTTAGATTCCTACCACAAATGTAGGAGAGTGTCTGTTTCTCTGCAACTCATCAGCCTAGTGTGTTTTCAGATTCCTGGATTGTTGCTTGTCCAAGAGCAGAAGAAATAATTTCCACGTAGTTTTCACTTGCCTTTCTTTTATGATTGAGGTTGGAAATTTTTTCATACATCATTTACCTTTTTTTTCTTTAAACTGTTATGTTCACATCTATTGCCCATTTTTCTGTCACAGAGTTTTTGCTTTTTTTCTTTTCCACTTTTAAGAGTTCTTGATATGAGAGAGATCAGCCCCTTGTGATAAAAAGTTGCAAATATTTTCTCCAGGCTTGTTATTTGTATTTTGACTCCCCCTGCCCCATACAAAAATTTATTTATATAAGGTTAAATTTATCAATCTTTTCTCATTGCTTCTGGAAAAGCATTCACTGTGCCTGGGTTATAGAGAAATTTATCTGTATTTTCTTTTTTTTTTTTTTTATAATTTTATTTATTTATTTTTTCCCCCAAAGCCCCAGTAGATAGTCGTATGTCATAGTTGCACATCCTTCTAGTTGCTGTATGTGGGACGCGGCCTCAGCATGGCCGGAGAAGCGGTGCGTCAGTGCGCGCCTGGAATCCGAACCCGGGCCGCCAGCAGCAGAGCGCGCACACTTAACCGCTAAGCTACGGGGCCGGCCCTATATTTTCTTCTAGTACTTGCATTGTTTTAGTTTTTACATTTTGACCTTTGATTAATGTGGAGTTTATTCTGGTGTACAGTTTAAAGTATTGACCCAATTTTATCTTTTTCCAAATGGCTATCTAGTTCCAACCCAGTTTATTAAAATGCCAATTTTTTTTCCAACGGCTTAACATAAAACCTTTATCATATACTAAATATCCATGTGTATATAGATTTTTTTCTGAACTTCGTTCTGTTATTGATCTAAATATTCATGTGCCTTACACACTTTCAATTGTAGTGGCTTTATAATATGTTTTAATATTTGTAGGGCCAGCACCCTTGTTGTGCTTCTTTCTCAGGATTCTCTTAACTGTTCTTGCTTGTTTGTTTTTCCATATGTATTTTAGAATCAACTCATCTAACTTCATAAAAAGTTTTTTTTTTAATTTTTTTTTTAATTTTCATCAGGGTCACGTTAAATGTAGATATTATTGGGGCCGGCCCCGTGACTTAGCGGTTAAGTGCACACACTCTGCTATTGGCGGCCCGGGTTCGGATCCTGGGCGTGCACCGACACACCACTTCTCCAGCCGTGCTGAGGCCGCGTCCCACATACAGCAACTAGAAGGATGTGCGACTATGACCTGCAAGTATCTGCTGGGGCTTTGGGGAAAAACGGAGGAGGATTGGCAATAGATGTTAGCTCAGAGCCGGTCTTCCTCAGCAACAAGAGGAGGATTGGCATGGATGTTAGCTCAGGGCTGATCTTCCTCACAAAAATTAAAAAAATAAAAAATAATAAAAATAATAAAGAGATGTAGATATTATCTTAAGAAGAATTGACATCTTTATAAAGTTAAAGTCCAGGTACAAGAGATGTCTTCATTTTGTTCAGGTCTACTTTTGCGTCTCTCAGGAGTTTAAAATTTTTTTCCTGATATGGGGGTTGCATTCCAAGTATTTTGTCTTTTTTGTTGCTGTTGTAAATGGGACCTTTTCTTCAATTTTATCTTCTAGCTGGGTATTTTATGTATATAAAAAGGCTTACATTTTATATCCTGCTACCATATTGATTTCTCTTATCATTTAATTTTAGCAGTGATTTTCTTGTATTTTCTAGTCATACTATCATATTATCTGCAATTAGAGTTGGTTTTACTTCTTCCTTTCTGGTTCTTACACTTCTGATTTTTTGTTCTGTCTGATTGTGCTGGGTAACACTTTCAATACAGTGTTAAATAGTAGTGGAGGTAGAGGGCAGCCTTGACTTCTGTGCACCATCCTCCCTCAAACTACCCATAAATTAAGAGAAGAAAAGGTCCCAGCATTCCAAAGAATGTAACTCTGTATAAAGCCATTCCCCCACCCAGTAGAATGAACCATCTGAGAGTTTAATGTATTACTTAAAGATACAGTGGGCTGCTGTTAGGTGACCATATTCTTAGTCTCAATTTTATATAATGGTGCCCTTCTTAATCAAGTTGGTTTTGTGTGTTTTTTTGTGGGATTTAATTGTATGCTTTTGTAACATTTTAAATAAGACCCATTAAGAAGAGTCCTTGAACATACTATGTTGCAGGTAGGTTTTCCTGTTGCCTGTTTGTATGCTCAGGCCATTGATAAGTGTATTTATACTCTGAGAAACAGGGCTAGGAAGTCATTATGAGGTCATTATGTTGATTTTTTTCCCTCAATAAAGCTAGCTCAAACAACATTAGAAATTATGTAGTATGTGCCTTTAAAAGTATGCTTTAATTGCCAAATTTTTATAAACTTTAGAAGCATAATCAAAGTGCTCATTTCTATTTATTATAAAATAGTAGCATTAAAAATGGTGTATATCACTTAGATAAGTATGCGTACATGTGATCTTTAGTGCCTAATCTGTTATAGATGCCGAGTACTTATAAGTTGAAGCTGACAGACCAGAAAACTGCATTACCTCCTCCCTTATTATAGGATTGCCCTTCTGTGAGCATGAGTATCTCCAAAGAAATGAATGAGGAGTAGATTGGATGGGTTTGGGGAGCTGGTGCTGCTCCATTAGCTTTTTCTTTGTCCAACAGAGACGTTTGGTTGGGCATAATAAAGCCCATGAACAACTAAACACATGCTTTATTTTGAGTGAACTTTTGTAATTGATTTGGTATATAAAAGAAAACATATTTCTCAGCCCAGGTAAGACATGGAGTGCTGTAAGGGAAAAAGAGAGCTCTGGACTTTGAATCTAGTTATCTGGCTTCTAGTTCTGGCTCTTTTTATCTTGAGCAAGTTGTTTATCCACCTTAGGTCCTACTTTCCTTTCTGTCAAATACTAAGCTTGACTTATACCATCTAAGGTCTCTTCCACCTCTAAATTCTCAGGCAGTAGAGAAGATATAGGGATGGTAGTGACGGTGTGTTAATGTTCTTATTTTAGGCGTTTTAATCTCCATATCCCTTTTTTTATTTTGGCAGTTAATTGCTTTAGGTAAAAGGAATATATGTATTATGTATGTATGTACATGTGTATGTATGTATATATATAGTGCATTCTAAATTTACTTGAAGATAAAATATTTCACAAGCATCCTTTTAGGCTAGCACAATCTGTTGTGGAAGGGTTCTGTAGGATCTATTCTTAACTCTTGGAGTGACAGAAAAATTTCCCTTTCATTTTCATGATCTTAAGAATTCTAATCAGTCTAATATAAGGCATTATCCCAGTCCTATTCCTAGCTGCTTTAAAGTTTTCAAAATTCTTTGAAACAATATTTTGTCTTTTAATGGTGATCCCTAAATATTCCATTTTTTTCCCTCAGGCTGTTGTGTTAGGGAAACGATGCTTTCAGTCTGTTAAAGCTGTATTACTTGAGTCATATCTTGATACTTAACGTTATCTGTGCATCATGGTCTCTTCTTTCTTCATTTGGAGAGTCCTGTTGTTAAATCAGGATTTTCAAAGAGGAACCAAAAGCAGGAAAACAACTATAAACGTACTTCATTTTGGAGATCTTTGTTTTTTATCATTAAAATGTCAAAATGAGTTTTTTGCAAAACGCTTTTAGTTGTGGAGTAAAAATATTTAAGATTATGTTGCTATTTAGATCTGAGAAGCAAACTTTTCTTGAGTTTTCTGCATGTTAGATCTATTTATTTGTCACAGAGTGGAAAGAACTGTTGAAAGGTTACAAGGAAAGATAAGGAGTAGATAAATGTGATTCTGAGAAGAAGGTGAGTTTTTGACTAAGTTTTGAAAGTTAGTAAATGTGGATTGATAGGAAGAAGTATTTTGTGAAATAGATTGCTTTTTTAAATTAGATTTTTTTATTAATCTCTTGTTTCTTATATGTTAAACCATAGAATAAAGCTCAGTATGGTTGATTGCCTTGAGTTTTAAACTTTAGAACAGAAATTTGGGTAATAGGAGCTATTTCTGTTTTTAAATTCGTTGTTAGATCATAGTACTTAGTCCCAGATACATGAATGATACTGAGCATCTCTCTTGGTATCAGGAGTTAGAAGGTATATAAAACAGAAAGTTTCACAGCATAAAGTATAATCTAATTGAGTATACGTTATTTTACATCTATTTCTTCATAATTGAAAATGGTTGACTTCGTGCAAACATAGCTACTTAGCAGCTAGGCTGATTTCTATGTCCAAGTATTTTCAGAAATACAGGTTTGTGATATCAGCTAAAATCAAAGCATAATATTTGATGAGCAGATTCCTAGAAGATGTACTTTGATAAATGCCCAGGAAGTACATGACATTCGTAGAGCAGTTCTTTTTAAAATTAAAGGTACTTTGTGCTAAATTCACAGAATGTCAGGTTTTGTTCAGAAATTATGAAAAAAGACTTTGTATATTTTTGCAAAAATATTTAGATTCTTGATTTCATGTAGTACTTCCAAATTAGTTTTTACCTCATACTTATTTGTAGTTTTATTATGTATCAATTATTATTCTAAGTGCTTTACAATATTAACGTATTAAATCCCCATAACAACTGTGAATATTTTCATGTTTTCACAAGAGCATAGTTTAAATGTTTTTTTTTTTTGGTGAAGAAGATTAGCCCTGAGGTAACATCTGTCGCCAGTCTTCCTCTTTTTGCTGAGGAAGACTGGCCCTGGGCTAACATCCGTGCCCATCTTCCTCCACTTTATATGGGACGCCGCCACAGCATGGCTCGACAAGTGGTGCCTCAGTGCATAGCCGGGAACCGAACCCCCAGCTGTCGCAGCGGAGTGTGTGCAGTTAACCGCCATGCCACCTGGCTGGTCCCTAAATGCTTTTGCTAAATGTCCATATTTTTTCTAGTTAGTTCATTTAACAAAGGTAAGTTAGGCAATAAACCACATTTAGTTTAATATGAAGCTTTTAACCTCATGTTTTGTAGTTAAAATTCTGCACTGCTTAGTGGTTTTACTAAAATAATATTTTATGTTGCAAAGATTTAAGTATTTTAATAATGGACATTTGATATTCTGTATTACATATGTTTGTGATATAGGGAGAAATAGAGATGTAGACAGATTAAAAAAAGTAAGCTTACAGAGAGATAAAAAGTAAGCTTACGTCATGTTACAAGCATTTATTTTGTCATATTTACTTTTTGCACAAAGTAATTACTTTGGAACTTTTGACAGCGTACGGATTTGAAAATGGATTTGGAATGATGATTATCCTGAAGCAGCATAATGTATCCTCTCTCCTTTTTATGGGATTTCGTTCTTATGCCTTCTACAGAGGGAGGGAGGTAAAATAAGGCTACCTCTTATTTGTGAGGAAGGTGCTTTTACTTTTTCCAAAGTATTTTCTATCTTTGTTATGAGATTGTTTTTCTATTGGGTTCCTCTGTTTGAGGGCTGCTTTTAATTTTTTTGGTTTAAGTACTGAGATTGTGGAGGTTTTGTTGTTTTTGCCTTTGCCTTGTGATTTTCTCATGGAACAGAATTACACTCGGGTACATTTAATACGTATGAGGCTAGACAGTTCTCTGAAACTACTCAGGTGGACCCGAAACTTTATTCAAATAGGTGTCTACCTATCATGTCCTGTCTTCCACTCTCTGCTCTGTAAACTAATACTGAGTATTGTCCCTAAACTATTTCTGACTCGTCTAAAGGTTAATGTAGCAGAAAATAAAATTTACCTTTCATTTTACCTTGTGGGTAGACTCAGTAGTGGGTGGATTGTGATTATTTGACATATTCTGAATACTTTTTGGAGAATAATGTTCTATCTGCATTTATGTGTATTATTTGGAAGATGCAGGGAAAAGTCATTAAATTGTGTTTCTCACATTTGAATTAAACCTGATATGCAGATCTATAGTGTTACCCTTAGTGGGCACTCAGTAAATACTTGTTAGTTAAGTAAGGAGAGGTGGGTTCTGTTTCCAGCTCTGTGTTAGAGACCCTTAGTGGGCACTCAGTAAATACTTGTTAGTTAAGTAAGGAGAGGTGGGTTCTGTTTCCAGCTCGGTGTTAGAGACAGTTTTCCTACTGTGCTGTACACACCCTTTTAAAACTCAGCTGGTTTGCGTTTCACTAGAACAAGTTAGAGGGCCAAAAAGTATAAGTCAAAATACTGAGTGTTTTCAGCGAAAAACAGCTGGCAGTGGCGTCGTGTGCCACTCTGAAGGTGAGAGGATGAGCCCTGATGTGTGCTGCCTTGAGATAACGTGGCCAGACTGGATAAAGAGAGCATGTTTTAAACTAAGTGTCGAATCAGATATGCTTTGCAGCGTTAGTTGGTCCTGTCATCCGGGAACATAGCCTGGTATAGGATGTAGAGATTGCCCAGGGGCTGGAATCATTTTGTTTTATTTCTGTTAATGAATAGCCCAAATTTCATTTGGCCCTGGGCCTGTGAGGGAGTGGTTAATTTCATGGATTCTTTAGAACCATTTTGAGAGTAATTTCTTTTAAATTAGTATTCTTCCTGCAATTAAATGTAGAACATTGAATTTTGACACACACCCTCTCCTTCCCACCTGCTCTGTCATTTATTTCCCACCCACTCTTACCCGTCACTCCATCAAGCTTCAATTTGCTTTTTACCTATTCTTCCATCTATCAAACTGTTTCTTATCTATGGCTCTGTATGTCAGCATGAGATCAGCGATCATATGCCAGGTAAGTATCTGGGTGCAAAGAACTGCATCAGAGTTGTTCTAGCACTACTACTGCATAACATTTTCTAAGGAGCTATGCTGCTATTTAGGGTAAAAAAGGAGTGGACTCTTGCCCTCTGTTTTCTTCCTCTCTTGGATTCAAACTACGGTAGGGTATTGTACTTCTTCTGCTCCTTGTGGTTGAGAGCTTCTCCCTTGGCCTAGTATCAAGAATTCCCTGTTCCATTCCTAGTTCCTCCAAAGAGTGAAGCACTGATTCTATCCCTCTCCCTCACTCCTTTCGAAATTAGCTCCTGTTTGAGTTTCAGAGAAAGGCATTCACAGTTCCTTGACTGAAGTCCAGAGGGGGATGCTAGAGGAAGTGTTCCTGTGATCAGGTTTCCTCATGGAGCTGATGGTTTAGCTCTTCTTCCTCTGAACACTGCAAAGCAGTCTTTTCCCTCTTTGGAATTTCTCAGTTCCTTCTTTCTGGCGTCGTGTGTCCAAGGGTTCTGAGATTCAAGCTACTGTTGCCATTTGGTTTTTCCTGGTATCTCACGTCTTTTTTATGGCATCCTTTGACTCTTAAAATTCTGCCACTATTGTCTGATGAAATACTTATTACTATTTTTCTAGGTAATTTTTTAAATCATCCTTTGGAGAAGGCATACTGCATGGAAAAGAGATACTGACTTCACTGGAAATTTTGGATAGAGCCATCAGATGTCTTCTCCATTTGCTTTCATAGTTCTAAAATAGCTTAAGGGAATTTCACAATGTGAGAATTAGCTAGTAGGCAAACTTCTAACTATAATTTTGATGAAAGAATCAAAGAGGAATGACCAGATAACTTTTAATACATCTTTTGTAAATTTTGGATTTGATGTCAGCCTTTTATTTTTCTTCTCAGTTGCTTTAGGTCGTAACCAGCCTTTGAAAAAGGAGAAACCCAAATGGAAAAGCGATTATCCCATGACAGATGGACAACTGCGCAGCAAGAGGGATGAATTTTGGGATACTGCACCAGCTTTTGAAGGCCGTAAAGAGATTTGGGATGCCTTGAAGGCTGCAGCACATGCTTTTGAGAGCAATGATCATGAACTGGCACAAGCGATCATTGATGGTGCAAACATAACATTACCACATGGTAGGTTTGGTGGTCCTCAAGGACAAAGGGGAACACGATCAGCTCATTTCTAATAGCAAGAAACCAAATGGGAAGTGTTCATTTTTATTGCTATGCGTTATTCTGTTTTTTTTTTTTTTTTTAATGTAGCAAAGAGGAGCATTCGTCTTGTATATTTTTCAGCTGGAGATAGGTTTACTTTGTGTGTCTATATTTTTATGTTTTTTAGTATTTTTAATCTCAAGATTAAAGACAACCCTTGATAACCTGTATTTTTTGACTTCTGTATAATCTAGTTCTCCATCAAGGTCTCTCCCCCCACCCCACCCCACCCCTTTCCCTTTTAGAGCTTCTCCATCACTGGTTTCCTACCAGCACTAGAGAAGTAGTCTCAAATTTAGATCTGAGAAGCCATAGAGACTTAGTGAATGGATGTGCCTTTAGTTATTGTACTTTCTCGTCAAGCCTATTTTTAGCATAATGAGCGAACCTAAGCTTCCACGTGAGTCTCACCGGTTCTTAAGGACAGTTTTCTAGGATTGTAGCCCTGAGATTATTGGAAACCTCTCTCCTTTGCTTAGAAATGTGATTTTGAGAACCCCCCATAAGGTTTGAATGTTTCCAGGGACACATGTATACTAGACCTGTATAGACCTCTTGCTTGGTCTCCTTGATTAAATAGAAACACATAAAAAATTTTCAGGCTATACTGAGATTTGTGTTAATTTTGTATTCTTTATTCTTTAGATTACTGTATTTATAAATTTTTCTCCACAGCTTTCCAAGTTAATATTTTTCTAAGTTGTCTCTTTAGCCCCATATAAAATCACCTATATTCCTTTGCATTGTTTTCTCTTCATTATTATACCTTCATTGTTTCTTTCTCAATATCTTCCTTTATTTTTCTACAATTTCAGAGGAACAGTGCTTTTCACTGTTTAATCATCTGATTTATGTCTTTTTTTTTTTTATAATTTTATTTATTTATTTATTTTCCCCCAAAGCCCCAGTAGATAGTTGTATGTCATAGCTGCACATCCTTCTAGTTGCTGTATGTGGGACGCGGCCTCAGCATGGCCAGAGAAGCAGTGCGTCGGTGCGTGCCCAGGATCCGAACCCGGGCCGCCAGCAGCGGAGCGCACACACTTAACCGCTAAGCCACGGGGCGGCCCTGATTTATGTCCTTTGACTCTTTTTCAAATAAAAGATATTTAACTTAGTATCCTTTCCAATTTTCCAAATCTCCATTAATTTTCTGAATTATTTGTGCTTCCAAGAAGCTTTTTTTTAATGTGTATTTTACAACTGTCCTGTTGTTTATGAAAGCTTATCAGCATGGGCTTGTGTTAATAACATTTATTGAGTACCCACTGTATATAGATCACTTTTTCTGTACAGTTGTAAAAATGATCCCTCCTACATTTGAAAAATTTATAATAGAATGTCATTTCAGTATGACTCTTTAGTCCCTGTTTTCATGGATGGTCTCTGAATTCTTTCCCTCTTAACGTGATTGGGGGTGGACATGGTCTTGCTCCATTACCTTTATCAGTTCTATAATTTGTCTTTGGATTCTACCTTTAGATAATATAAGGGGAAGGGCCTTCCTTTACAGATAGTTTTGTCCTCTTTCCCTTTTTTCTAAAGACAGTTATCTAATGAGAGGAGGAGTTTTTTTGTTTTTTGTGTTTTTTTTTTTGAGGAAGACTGGCCCTGAGCTAACATCTGTTGCCAGTCTTCCTCCTTTTTTTTTTTTTTTGCCTTTTTTCTCCTGAAAGCCCCACTAGACAGTTGTATGTCATAGTTGTACATCCTTCTAGTTGCTCTATGGGAGACGCTGCCTCAGCATGGCTCAACAGGATCCAAACTGGCAAACCTCAGGCCACCGAAGCAGAGGGTGCGAACTTAACTGCTACGCCACTAGGCCGATCCGTCGTCTTTCTCTTATTAATGCTTGTATCCTGTATTTTTTAAGCAGAATATATTTGTAGAGGCCTGCAAGTGGCAGGGAAGAAGAGTTGTGTATCTGTGGTAGTCTTAATTTAGAAGCCTGAGATCCAAAACCTTGGAATTTTGACTGACTTAGTTTGTACTTATCATAGTTACCTATAGGAATATGTGATTGTATTCTGTAAATTGTGGCCTCGTTTACAAGTTCACGGAAGCAGAGTAGCTCTGTTTCATTAACGGCAGGGGCCCATGCATATCCTGTTGGATACGGGCTCAGATCTCTCAAGACTCCAGTCCCTCATTTCTGCTTATCTATGTGAACTGCCAACAAAAGTAATGTTACTGGCAGCCTCACCAACCAACAGATTAGGGAGAATTATTCTTGGAAATTTGAGAATATTGGATCAGCCTCTACTCCCCCTCTATGTTTAAGGAATATGTTTGCTTTTTTTTTTTTTTTTTTTAAGATTTTATTTATTTATTCCCCCCCCCCCCAGAGCCCCAGTAGATAGTTGTACGTCATAGCTGCACATCCTTCCAGTTGCTGCATGTGGGACACAGCCCCAGCATGGCCGGAGAAGTGGTGCATCGGTGCGCACCCGGGATCCGAACCCGGGCCGCCAGCAGCGGAGCGCGCGCACTTAACTGCCCAGCCACAGGGCCGGCCCAAGGAATATGTTTGCTTTAATATGAAAGAATCAAACTGAGGTCTGAGCTTTCCTCTTTCAAAGCTTTATAATGACTTTCTGGGTATTAATATTAATGTCATTGGTACCTTTGATTGAATTCCCTTGTTCGTATCTGAAACTTATCAATAATATTTCTTAGGTGGACTTTTGAATTGTATTCTGTCATGTACTCGAACTCACCCTCAGTTTATAATTTAGCTATTTGGTTACATACTTTTACCCAGACCTACTCAGTGGTATTGCTGAAATCCCTTCTGTCTTCTTGATATAATTACATGTTTGAAATTTTACTATAGACACATTTTGTTGTGTTACACCCTAAACATCCCAAAGTACTTCCAAAGTATTTTGAGTTTAAAATATTGAATAGGCTTTAGCTATTGTTTAGCTCAGGCTTTGGTATCGGGCCTAGCCTTACTTCCTGTCTCTTCTGTGTTATTGACAGCTGTGCGACCTTGGGCAAATCACTTCTTTTCTGTAAGCTTCAGTTCTTTCCTCTGCAAAATATGGATTGTAACTACCTATATAAAAAGGTGGTAGTATTGATTAAATGTGATAATAATGCATTAAATTGTTTACCGTAGTCTAAAATGCACTTAATAAATAGTATTCCTGATGATTGTATTTTTTGAACTCTGACATTAACAAGTAAATTCCTTGCACCAAAATATTTAATTATAGATTTTGATCATTTTCTAGATGTATTGTCTACTGGTAACATCTTTTTTTGGCTTTTAGGGGACTCTGCCTTGGGCATGTGCCTAATGGAATTTTGAGATTGTATTGATTGAGAAGAAACAGTAGATTTATTAATTGAACACCAAAGCATTGAAGACATAGTTCAGCATCATCTCATACCTGATCCATCCCTATCCCTTTCTTCTACATCTGTCAGTATTACGCATAAGAGGATTGAATTGATCATATTTGACAATCTGAATTGATCCTGGGACATACATTCCTTTCTAAGCTTTCTTCAGTCAAATCTTTCTCTTTTCTTGTTTTTATCTCATCCTGTGTTCTCTTCCCATAGTCTTGTTATTATCTCAACCTTATTCATATTATCTTCCCAATATAGATAAGTTCTTTAAACTTTGAAAACTATGTGAAAATGTCTTTGTAAATGTTACTTGTATACGTCTTATGTTATCTGTGTTGTCTGTTATTGTAGATTGTGTGCTCAAAAAAAGTAAGGATTGTGTCCTTTTTTTTTGAATTGTATTAGTATCAGTATTATGTGCACAAAAATTATATGTCGGTGACCTTTTTTCCTATGTGATGATAGTTAGCTTTTCTGAGTTATTTTTCAAGGAAACAACAAAAACACCTTTTCCCTATGTTTCCTCCTTCCTTTCTTTTTAATATAGTGGTTCCATTGATAATTGTGTTTTTGTGTCAATTCCAGTCAGCAGGTCATATTCGTTATATTCCTGCCTTGTCCAGGCACAAAACAATTCTGTCCTATTTGATTATCTTCCTCTATTAATATCAATGATAAGTCTTTAGTTCATTATTCTCCAATGGCAATAGGGATTGTTAAGAGGGAAGTTGGTCTCATAACTGCCTGGGAATTTTATATATGCACGTATATTTTCACTTTGGAAATTGGAGAATGGTATAGACGTGTATTGTGGAAAAGCTCCCTGGATGATTCTGATATCTAGTACCCCTTTTCCACAACCTCTCCATCCTATGAGAGATTTAGTTTTCATGATTTACACAGCATTTTTTACTCATGGTCTTAAATTTCTTAAAGAGCTTATTTTCTTTTTCTAATTGATTATTTTGCCATTACCTAAAAATCCTACAAACATTCCTAAATAAAGTATTTTGCCAGTGAAACCAGCTTATAGATTAAGTGGCTTGCCCAAACTAGCATAAACAGGGTAAAAAAAAAGTGGTTATTTTCATTTTTCACAGTCTGCTTCATAGTGACTATTCAGTAATTTTCAGTTAAAGTTTTTTCATGAACAATATCTGTTTATCTTACAAAGATGAAGATTTAATGCTTTTTAGAATTATCATATAGAAGATTAGAAAAGATTTAAAAAATTGGCCTACACCCTTTCCCTACCTTCTAATTTTCTAGAAAGGTTGTTGTTGATTTCTTTAGCATCTGCAATTAATGTGTTTGTCATCTTCTGCAATTCAGATGTAAAGGCTCCCTTCTTCACCTTCCCTGTGTAGAAGGAGTAGCTGCTGACTGTTACTCAAATGGTTACTTTTCTCATACTTAAAGACTTAACTCTAACTTTATTCTTCTTACTTCTCGTGGCTAAATATTGCCGGTTCTTCAGTTGGGCTTTTGAAGGCCTATTTCTTTTGTCCCTTTTTATGGTTAGGGATATGGGAGGTAGAAGAAGTAATTCTTTAAAAAACTTAACTTTTTTTAATCACCTTCAAAATATAGGTAGAAAAGGAGTTGCCCAGAATTTTTTTTTCATTTTTCCTGGTCTTTCTTATCTCAAAATGTATCAGATGTGAATAAATTAAATTATATAATGCATTTTAAGTTTTTTAAAACTAAGACACTTATAAATAGTGTAAATAGAGCATTTCTGTGTATAGTGAGCCAACATGGTGCAAAGAACACCTGGACTGAGAATCAAGGATGATATAATGCTAATAACTCATGTTTTTAATTGATGTCATTTAATTCTTTTGCCCGTAATAATCACCTACAACAATCCCCATTTTAAACAGATGAGAAAACTGAATCACAGCAAGGTTACATGACTTTTTTGAAGTGTAAGTCATGGAATTGGGATTTGAACTCAAGTCCTGGATCTAACAGTAACAAAGCAGCCTAATGACACTGTCAAGTCATTTCATCTCTGTCTTATGTAAAGTGACTGCACAAGTAATCTTCACTGTTAATTTCATGTCTAACATTTTAGGTCCCTTCCATACTATATAGAATACTTTAAAACGATGTACTTCTATTAATACTAAAGAGAAACAAGTGGATTCTCTCAAATAGGCAGGAAATGTGTTATGTGTAGGCCTTGTTTCTATTCCCTTAAGTGTGTTAGGAAGCAGGCCATGAATTCTGGTTCCTTTAAAGGTCTCTGTAAGAACATAAAGCTTGGGAATGAAAGCATGAAGATATTGCAGATACATGGGAGACAGGATTTTCACCAAACTGTTGTGTTTAGAAATGAAACAGGGCCTTTATAAAGGATCTGATGACTGATTAATCAAAATTAAATGTTATATCCTTTTCCTCTCTTTATCCTCAAAGAAATAAAAATGATTTGGAGTTAAGAAATGTGAATTTATCCACTCCTCTGCTGCTGTCACCCTTTTTCTTCAATTACAGCAACAAAGGCCCTAAAATAGCTGAGGTGGGAGGTTGTCCCGAGTCAGTAGGCTTGTCTCTGAAGAAGACCTCTTTTCTTTGCCATTCTGGGTGGTGGCAGTAGAGGGAAAGCAGGATTTCTGCTGTGCTCCCAGGGAGGGTACTACACCAACTTCTACTTCTGTAAAGCCAGGTCAGCTTTAAATAAACCACAGTGTCCAGGTGTTTCTGGTCTGTTCCTCTGTCCCTTTTAAAGAGCTGAATTAAAGATCAGTGTCCCCTTAGAAATGTGGCAGTGTTAGACAAGCTCTTAACCGTGGTCTAACTGTCATACGACTTTAGTAATATGTATAAGCTAAGCCACTTTTCATCTGTGCTTGCCAGAAGAAATGATAGACTTGGTACTTGTGAATGCCACAGTCTTCATTGCTAATTTAGTGGGATGAGATAGCTGAACCTGCTTCTTCTAAAGCCTGAGTACCAGATAGAAGCTTAATATAATTCCCAGCAAAGTGTTTGCATGAGAGAGCCTGTAATTTGTTAGTCCTGAAAGACTGCTCATAGTATCTAGATGAAGGGTAAGTTTGATAGCCCTTTTGACATTATTGTGATTCAGGTTTGGAGAGAACCCCGTGAAGCATAAAAGCAGTGGACTCAAACTTTATGAAATTTGATCCTTTGTGATATTGCTGTTGGTGAGCCCACCCCCAGATGTCTGGTTCTGAGATTTAAAACTTGTGTAAAAAGGGAACCAACATTATTGAGTGTTTCTAGGGACTTACTATGTGTACTAGACAACTTTGCATGTGTTTTATTATTTAATCCTTACAACTTTGTGAGGTAGATACTATAATCCCTGAGGAAACAGACTGAATATGTCCAAAATTAGGATCTAAATTAAAAGTTAGGTGTGGTTGACACCAAAGCCACTGTTCCTTCCATCAGATTCACTGCTTCTCTTCCAGTCTTCTTTTCCTCCATCAGGCCCTGCAGTGGGCTGCCTGAGTCAGAGATCTAACCCACTATTTCATTCTTTTACATTCTTTCGGTTGTTTCAGTTGAGACTGTTTAGCTGTGCTCGACTCACTGATGTGTTAGGCATTCCTTTGCTGTGGGATGTCACATTCGTTGAAAAGGGGAAGAGCTCCTGCCTCTTGGGTCAGTTAGAAGAGAAGTCGGGACTGAAGACATCCTTTTCCTATAGGCTTTGGAAGAGACGCCCAGTGTGACAAAAGCCTTGCAATTCTAGGACATTGCCCACTGCATTAATTTTGGGAGAGCAGTTTTCTATATCAGATTGCCAGTGTGTTTTAAATATTAAATTTTTTCAACTGTATTGAAGTATACTGACATACACTAAAGAGCGCGTATTTAAAATGTACAGTTTGATCAGTTTTGACATATATACATCCTTGCAACCCTTGCCATGATCAAGATAACATTTTTGTATCCCCAGAAGTTACCTTATGTAAAAATTGATTTTGAACTTTTATAAATTTGCTGTGCAAGTCTCAAGTGGTAAAAATTTTAAGACTGAGCTGCAGTCTTAGAGGAGTGAGCATAGAGGGATAAACTGAGGCCTTTGAACGCTTGAAAAAACATCTTTCTTTTTAACCTGAAAGACTGCTTGAGAAAAGTCAAGTGTTAAACTTTCTGACATTTGGTAAAGCTATTTTTATTATTTGGCATATAATTTAGTTTTATCTTTATAATTTTCTTGTGAAATATTTTGAAGCATAGTTAAAAACAGCCATAGGAAACAGTTGACCAAGGAAAGCAGACCATCTGAGCCAATCAACATAAATAAAAACAACTTTAGAAAATTATGTATGAAATTAGAACAGAAGGTGGCGTCTTGGCAGCTTTCTTCCTACCATGGGGAGCTTTCAGGGCTTCCTGACCTGGGAAGGCGATGCCTGGGCAGTCATTGATCCTGGTGACCATCTCTCTCTGCTAGGACTCTAGGCCTGCGATGGGTTTGCAAGGAGAAGAAAAAAAGACGCAAGTGTCCTTCCACAGAAGACGTTTAGTGAGCAGCATAAGCAAGCCTGGCTAGAACGTCTTTAGAACTACTGAAGAATTACTCAATGACCTGCACCATGAGTGGCCAGTGGGTGGTGATTAAAACCCTTTGTAAATTGCAAATGCAGCTAAAAGTAATTTTGGAAAGGTAGAAAAATCCTTATATTATCAACTTTTAGAGGGATTCCTTCCCTTTTTAATTTAAACAGGTTTCTTTAAGCAAAACTCCATCTTCTATGTCCAATTTTTCGCACATTCCTCTCAAACATCGTAGATGAAACGGTGACAATAATGTGTCCATTTTGTCACTACATGTGGTGGCCTCACAGCACTGAAACGTCTCTTAGTCACCATTTTCTTTTGCGTCATCTTCCAGTTCCTTGTTTGACCTATTGCTAACATCACTGGCAAATATATTGTTGGGCTGCATTGTTATTGTCCATTTCTTGCTCCTGTGATTTCATGTTGGGCTTTTCATCCATATTGATTTGTCTTTTTTTTTTTTTTTTTTTCTTAAGCACATTTCCTCCTTCACATTAACCATCTCACAAACCCAGGAACCAAGCCCTGGTAGTCTTATTCCTGTGTTATACATTTCCTTTTTCAGGAATCAGATTATTTCACTGTCACTTCCTGTCTCTGCCTGGACAAGTTACTTCTCTCTGCTTCAATTTTCGCATTTGTAAAATGAATATAATAGACGGAACCTGAGAGGGCTATTGTGAGGATTAAATGTTAATGTATGCAAAGTGTTTAGAGGGCCGGCCCCGTGGCTTAGTGGTTAAGTGCGCACCCTCCGCTGCTGGCAACCCGGGTTCGGATCCCGGGCAGGCACCGACGCACCACTTCTCCGGCCATGCTGAGGCCGCGTCCCACATACAGCAACTGGAAGGATGTGCAGCTATGACATACGACTATCTACTGGGGCTTTGGGGGAAAATAAATAAATAAATAAAATCTTAGGGGAAAAAAAAGTGTTTAGAGCTAGTACGCACTCTTAAGTGTTTGCTTTTAAGTGTACATTTGAGATTATTACTCTACAAACTGCTTTTACCCTTTTCTCAATATGCTTCTTCAGTTACCTGCAGATAATTCAATTGAAATATCTCACCGAACCTGAAGCAGTTAAAAAAGTAAGCAAAGAATCTTGTAACCCTAAATTCTGTGTCACCCTCATTTCCTACTTAGGTGATTCTTGTTCATTTTTGTTTTCCATCATATGTAACCTATCATTAGGTCCTGCCAGTTACCATTGATTCTCTCACATCCATTTCTTTCCATTGGTAGAGTCAGGCAACCAATTTAGCAGTCTGCCTGATTCCAGTCAGTCCTTCTCCCTTCATACAAATGATAAAATCATGTTTAGGCTTTGTCTTGTTCACTGGCATAACCCTAGCATCTGAAACATTGCTCGGCATAGGATAGGCACTTAATATTTGTGGGATGAATGACTCATGTTCCTGTATTAGTCACCTCTAGTGGTTTCCTATAGTTTTAAGTCTAAACTCCTGAACCCTTCTATCAGATTTTCACTATTGCTATCTATTTAGTAATTTCACATTATTGGTTCTATATTTCACCTCAACAAAGCCACTTGCTATTCCCTACTTATCTTGTACTAATTCTTGTTTCCATATCATTCCTATTTCTTGGAATGCCCATATCAAATCACCATTTCTACAGAATTGCTCCTTAGCTCTACCAACTCTTACCACATTTCTGTTGTGTGATATCTCAGCTCCTTTGTTTGATTTTCAGTGTATCAATTTGTGCTTAAATCTTTGGTGAATATGCTGTATCTGCTCACCTTGAGTCTGAGCTCCTGGGGTCAAGGACAGTCCTGGCTCCTGGTGACCTTCTCTCCTCAGTGCCAGTGACATGCCCACACACTTCTAGGTGCTGAGTAACGTTCATGCAGTAACTCTGTGGAATGTGAGAGGTGTTTTCTAGTGATTCTTATGAAGTCATAAAGAGGTTGTATGATATAGATCACTATTAGCAGATCAGTTTTGTCTGATCTGTAAAGAAATATGGGGCCATTAAATGGTGGAGGATTGGGAGTATATTATTCAAAAGAGTCTGGGCCTACAGTCGAGTCGTTCTGCTCTGAATGGGTAATTCTGGGGGTAATATTCAGCTATGGGCTGTATTGTAAACAAAGATTATTTTTACTGATACTTGATGATCCCAGATATTTAATTTAATTTAACCCATAAAACTATAGCCTAAAAATGTAATTAAATCATATTTAATTCATAGTCTTGATTTTTCCCCTATTTAGTTTTTAATCTATAACTAGATCATATTTATAACTCAGATTATAATTTGATAGGCAAAAGTGAGGAAAAGAATAAACAAACCAGAAAACTTCATGTTAGATAAAATACAAGTTACCTTTCCCAAAAATATTGAAATATGGGATCTTCTAAGCAATACAGAGTCTGATAGCTTATCTCCAGCATCATAGAAATGAGTGCTGCCTGAGCTGGAATAAGAAGATAGGCCATCTAGCTGTACCTCTTCCGTGGGGTTTTTATTCTCACTCGTTGGAGATCTGAAGACTGAACCCCTGACTTGCTGGGCTGAGGGCAGAAGGGAAAAGACTCAGCTTTTCATTGTGATGGAGGAGTGAGTATTCAAATCTAGAAAGAGCCAAAGTGCCTATTAGATGGTACGTTTTTTTGGGGGTTGGTGTGCACTACTGTTTTAGCACTGTACAAGAGGCTGCCGTGGCACTCTAGCCCTAGTTTCTAGGGAGGCTGAAAATGTAGGCTGTCTTTCAGTCAAGACGTTGTTTCACCTGCGGTTTGACTGCTTTGGTTTGCACTCCGGCTGTTTTCTATTTGTGGCGGTGCTGTGTGAAGATGAAGAAGCATGTATAAACCTGGAAACCACTTTAGAGGTCAATTTTATCCTGCCTCATTTTGCTGATTGAGAAAGGTATTTCAGGTTAAAGAATGTTGCTCAGGTTGTACAGCTGGTTAATAACAAGGATGGAAATTTCGTCTTGGTCTCCTGATTCCAAAGATGCCATTTGAAATGGTGCCTCTCTAAGTGATTGTTTTTCTAGCAGAACAATTATGTAAATATGCTTTTGTACCTAGCAGGCTGACACTACTGTCCACCCAATATCAGTGGGATATGTGTTTGAAGGTGTTTTCCTGAGAGAGGTGATGGGTCTCTAGTGAACTCTCCACTTTTCTCTTTCCTAGTTCTCCTGACGGCCAGCCCTTCTGAAGGACACTGGTAGGTTTCTTTGCCTCAGGACTAGGCTATGTAAAGTATATAAACAGTGAAGCTTGCACCCCTGTTTATAAATAACATTGGTACTGCAGTATGGTGGTTACTAGGGTAAGGAATTGCTGGTGATAACAACTGTGCTCAAAGTATATCCATTTCTACAGTGTCATAGCAGTCTTCACATTAGTTAGTGAATAACACAGAGGCTGAACAAGATCTTTAAACACAGAGGAAACGGGAGATTCGTGGCGTTATGCTTGGTGACTGAGTTCTCACCTCAGCCCATCTTACGAAACTTAGAAGGCAGACCTGACGGAACCCGTGGTGGGTTGGTAACTGTTCCAGTCTCATTTGGAGTGGTTTGCATTTTCAGCCTATTGATAGTGACCGTAGAGATCAGTTCATTAACTCATTTGTTCCTTGATAACAATTTCTCATTGTCCCATTCCCCGTATTCATTAGCCTGTGTATGAGTGTTTTGAATATAGTAGATGTTTCTGTTTTTTATCCAAATTGATAATCAGCTGACATTAATGTTCCAGTTTGAGCAAAGGACACGTTATGAATAACCTTACAATGAAACATTCATTAAGTATGCTTTCAAGTTCCCCGAGGAAAGTCCTGGTAGTTATCATGTAGTTTATGCCTTATAAAGAAATTAGCCATTAATACCTTCTTTTAAACCATAAATATTTTTTTCCCTCCCCTAAGGTAGCTGGTTATAAACTTTATACCCTTTTTGTTCTTCCTTTTTGACCCATAGCTTCCCTGTAACAGATGGACTAATTGGGGTTAAATAAAACACCTCAGTCATTTTTGTGGTAATTGTGCTAATGAGATTCATGTATAAGCCATGAGCCAGTGGCAGCTGGTAAGCTTGTCATCTCTAGTTTGTGATCTCTTTGGACTAAGGACTTCTGGCCAAGTACTTCAATTTCAGAAGTCTAGGCACTCTGGAAAACAGCTCTGGAACACTGTGTTATAGTGAATTGGGCTTAGGGATCAGTTTTTTGTTTTTTTAAGTAACAGATTCATTTCTAAAAAGATATCCCAATGCAATTTAAATCTCCCTTAATTTGATCTAAGCATTAATAATAATAGTAAATTTGAATTTTGTGTGCTTTCTTTTTATCTTTTAATGAGAGTGTGAATTAGGTATGGAATGATTTAAAAGAGGTGTTGGTAAGGAGCTAGGATACTGGTTAGATTAACACTCAAATGATTGGTCATGAGCCTTGATTATCATTGATGATCAGGTGACTGATTCGCCTTATTTTTTATTTTTTTTCCCTACAGTGGCAAGCTAGCAAGAGATGCTTGAGCATTTTGCAAGGTGTAAACAAAAGTGTATTTATTTAGATGGAACTCACTCATATCTTCTCTTTCTGAAGGTGCACTTACAGAGTGCTATGATGAACTGGGAAACAGATATCAGCTTCCAGTCTATTGCTTGGCACCACCCATCAACATGATAGAGGAAAAGAGCGACATAGAGACTCTGGATATTCCTGAGCCACCACCCAATTCTGGATCTGAATGTCAGCTCCGTTTGCGCCTTTCCACTGGCAAAGACCTCAAACTTGTGGTCCGCAGCACAGACACAGTATACCACATGAAGAGGCGCCTACACGCAGCAGAAGGAGTGGAACCAAGTAGTCAGCGGTGGTTCTTTTCTGGCAGACCTCTCACTGACAAAATGAAGTTGGAAGAGCTGAAGATCCCAAAGGATTATGTTGTACAGGTTATAATGAGCCAACCTTTGCAAAACCCAACGCCAGTTGAGAACTGAACTGGTACTATTGGCTGGTCCCCAGATCTCTCCCACTCCTTTTTATTATTGTTGTCATTTCCTACTTTATGGCGTGAAATTGATTTTCACTGCTCTGAATTCCGTATGAATGGATTTAGTTCTGAGGAATTACCAGTGAAAAATTCCATCTGTGATGGAGACCAACAAAAATAATTAATAAAACACAAAGAGCCAGCCTTTGAGACTCATGTAATTACAATTTCTAATTTGAGAGGCAGTTAAGAAATAAATACATAACCATTTATTTTAAAACACCCAACAACAATGTAATGGCTGTATGTAAGTGATTTGGACTGTAAATAGAGTGTTGCGTCCATGAAGAACAGCACCAAGCACCTTGTGAATACAGAGTTAGAAAAAAAATAATATAAATTCCAGAAATCATCAATAGTTATAAAACTTGAGCTTTTTAAAATGGAAACTGAAAAGAGCAGTATTTGAGGTTCGCTTCTATTCTGGTCTTAATTCTTTGCTCAACTAATATTTAGCCATAAAGGAGTAGAGACTGGCAAATTGTGTTTCAGTATTGCTTTCCCCCTCCCCATATGTTGAGCTCCGTATTTACATTCACACTAAATTTTGGTGCCTTCCAGCACATCGGTGGCAGGCACTCTTCTGGAACACTAGGCAATAATTTAGTCAGTGGAGTCAGATCTCTGATTTTCAACTGATACTCAGATGAAAAGTCTTTTGTCCTCTTGCTGCATAGATATTTTGAAATGTCTACATAACGAAGCTGTTTTTATATCCAGGCTTAGAAGGTCACTACATATAATACCTTCATTGATCTACCTACTCTGCTTGGCACTTCGCAGAGCTAACTCTGCCCCAAATGCATGGATTCTGGGCCAGGGAATGCAGGGAATCAAGTACAGCTGTTCCCACTGCAGGATCATAGAGTAATTATCTATTCTCCCCCAGTTTGCGGGATGGTGTAAGGAAAACCCCCATTCTGTCTGTGCCTGGGAGAATTGTGCCTATTATCAGTCTTTTATAGAAAATTTGAACTCATAATTTACTAGTGTGAAAGGTTTACTTAAACATCAGCAGTGAGACCAAATGATGAAACACTGCTTTGTACTGTAGTGCTTTCCAGTTCACTGTCACCTCTGGTTGTGGGGTGACAATTTTCCTGTCATCTTTCCTAGCAAAGAGACAAATTAAGAACCATCTGCAAATTAAATTAAAGGACTGAAAAATCCAGTGAGATAACTTGATTCTTCTGTACTATGACTGGAATAAAGCTGCCAAGGATTATATTTGATCTGGAGCCTTTTCAGAGTTGGTTCCGTAAGTGAGAAGGGGCTACCGCATGATCACTGTCCCCGTGAGAATCCGTGAGCTGGGAAAGCAGAAGCAGGAAGGCACTTACGCTGTTCTCAGTTGGGAAACAATCAGACATCCACACCTATTTGGATGTGAAGCACTGTTATTAATTTTAATGGCAAAATGAAACTGCCATTTAGTTTAAATGTAATGTTTAAAATGGTATTAAATTTCCTATAGCCTGATTAGACATAATATCTGTAATTGTTAACATACCATGTTTCTGAGAGCTTTCACTACTTCCCTTTTTTTATGCAATCATTTAAAAGATTATGGCTACATTTAATTTAGGTTTGCTGATAATTGAATCTAGATTCAAGAGGAGACAGCAGCATTAATTCCCAAGGAGTATTTTTATACATGGAGGTGGAGGTATGTGAGGGTATTTCAATATAATGCCCCTGTCACCAAAAAGCTTTTTTGTTAATTGGTGTGCCACATTGAATAGCAGGATCTCTCAAAGTTTTTCAACTGGAAAAAAAGTGTTCAAGCCTGTTTTTCTTAAGTAAAGTTGGTGATGTCATCAATAATCTGTGGTTGATAAAAGGTCTTTTTTGTTTGTTGAGGATTTAAGCTCTCTTAAGACTTTATTTTATTTTAAAGGAACGTATACTTTGAATAACAATTTTCCAGGCATGTTTAACTAAACTAGGTGAGAACACCATGGTGCTGTTTAATTGTAAATAGATTGATATAAGATTGGACCAATACTTGATGTGTATAATTTTAGTACGTAGGGTTTTTGTGCTTTTTAAAAAAAAAAAAAAATGTTCAATTTTCCTCTTTGTCTTTGCCTTTATTCTGGGTTTTTAATTATTATTACTCTCTACAATAAGGGTAATCTGCCTCAGTCTAATAAAACCTATAAAAAGGCTTTCCTCCCTTTTAAAACCCCACCTCAATAAACAAGTTCATTATCACCAAATTTAGGCTCTGCTGTGCCAGTCAAACATGGTCATTTATGGATATGCTTAATCTTCTGTATTGAAATCTTGGTCTAAAATAGGTTTTTTTCTTTTAAGAATTGTGCTGTAAAGCGAAACTCATAATTCAGTTTTTCAGAAGCACTGCGCTCATTTCTTATACATTTAGGATCAAGATGGGAGGTTTTGATTGTTAAATGGTCTTGATTGTTAAATTTTTATTTAAAATAGATGATACGTATGTATGGGGAAAAAATCCAAACATACCAAAGTGAAAAGTCTCTCTCTTCCACTCCTGTCCCTCATCTGCTATTTCTTCTCCCCAGAGGTAACAATGGTTACCAGTTTTCAGGGTATCTTTAAAGAGACTCCAGCATGGTGGTTCTCAAACTTGAGCATGCATCAGAATTACCTGGAAGCTTATTAAAACACAGGTGACTGGACTCTTCTCCCAGAGGTTCCGAGCTAGTAGGTCTGAGTGGGCCCCAATACTTTGCAATTCTAAGCGTTCCCAGGGGATGCTGCTGCTGCTGATCTGGAGATCACACTGTGAGAACCACTGTTCTAGTGTATGTGAGTATATTTATTTACCCACCCAACCCTGTTTTTTCCATAAATACATATACTAGTCTGCATCTTTGGTTTTTCTCTAAAATGGTGAATCTTAGAGATTATTCCATGTAAGTAGAGCTAGATCTGCATCATTCCTCTTGTAGCTGCAATAGTAGTCCATTGTCTGGGACTGCCATAGTTACTTCAGGCTCTTAATTCTGGTCAGTTTGGTTCTTTCCAGTCTTGCTACTGTAAACCATGCTGCTGGGAACTGTCCTTTTCTATAGCTAGATCTTTGTATCTGTGCATATCTACAGAATGCACTCCTGAAGAGGAGGCATTGCTAGGTCCAAGGGTTTATATGTTTAGAAAGTACATGCTGAATTGCCCTCCAAATAGATGTTACCAATTTAATATTATAGCAATATGTCTTCTCTTATTTCCTTAGACCCTAACTTTTTGCTCTTTGACAATCTAAGTGAAAATCTGTGTCTTGTGGTTTTACTTTGTGTTTTTTCTTTCTTTTTTTTTTGGTGAGGAAGATTGGCCCTGAGCTAACATCTGTGCCAGTTTTCCTCTATTTTGTATGTGGGATGCCGCCACAGCATGGCTTGATGAGCGGTGCGTAGGTCTGTGCCTGGGATCTGAACCCGTGAACCCCAGGCAGCTGAAGCCGAACACGCAAACTTAACCACTAGGCCACCAGGCCAGCCCATTTTACTGTATATTTTAAGGCTATTTGTATTTATTTTCTGTGAATTGTCTGTTTCTGTTTGCCTATATTCTTGGTGCATTTTAGTCTTTATCTTCCTGATTTGTAAATACTGTTTCTATGTTAAGGAAATTAGTCATTTTCTATCATGTGTTATCATTTGTTTTTGTTTTCATGTAATTTATCATTTGCAAATTTTAAGTTTTGCATGGTCAGATCTATCAGTCTTGTATTTTATGGCTTCTGGGTTTTCTTCTTGACGTCAAAAGGTCTTACCCACTCTGAAATTATAAACAATTTTTTCTCATATTTCTAGTATTTCTTTTATGGTTTCATTATCTAGAGTTTATTTTGGTGCAAGCAATAGAGTAGCAGCCCAGATTTATTCTTTTCCAGATAGCTATCCCACTTTTCCTGATACTACTTAGTGAATAATTTTCATCTGTCTTTTTCCCAATGACATGAAAAAAAAAATCGCTCTTATTTTATGACAGTGTTTAAGACTATACTTTTTTTGTGTGTGAGGAAGATTAGTTCTGAGCTAACATCTGATGCCAATTCTTCTCTTTTTGCTGAGGAAGACTGGCCCTGGGCTAACATCTGTGCCCATCTTCCTCTACTTGATATGGGATGCTGCCACAGCATTGCTTGACAAGTGGTGCGTTGGTGTGCGCCCAGAATCCGAACCTATGGACCCTGGGCCGCTGGAGCGGAGTACATGCACGTAACCGCTATGGCACAGGGCCAGCCCCAAGACTACTTTTTTAATGGTCTTGTTAATCGGACAAATTAGCAAATATACCTTGTGTCCACTCCAACTTTCAAACGCTATGATTTAGTACTTTTGCTTATGGAAAAGAGAAGAAATGAGTTTGGCTGATCACCTCCCTTGGTGTTAACTAGTCTCCTGTGATTTCTATTGTCTGGCTCTGTAGGGGCTGTTCTCGTGGGTAACTGCCCATCTCAGCAGGTGTCAGCAAAGTGGATTTGGCCTTTTCTGGTCTTTGTCTTGGGCACCAGGCATGTGCTGATCACACGTGAAAGCTAAGGACTAGTGGGAGAGAAATGATTTCACTTTGCTTAGTTAGCTTCCTTTAAAATCCTTTCCTCTTTATAGCTGCTAGAGACTGTGGAGGAGCCAGTCCCGTGGCCCTGGGCTAAAACTAGTCATCTCTTCAGTCAAGCCTGCATTTGCCTGCCCTGCGAGTGCTGCTCCTCTGCCCATTGCTGAGGGCCCCGAACAAACACGCGTAGTTGACCCCAAGGAATTCTAATGTAACTGTGACATAGTAATAGTGTAGAGTGTTACTACCATCCAGAAACAGATCGAAATCCTTGGTCTAAGTTCTACCCTTAAAAGCACAGTTGATTAACTCACTGTGGAAATAATGAAATTTAATTGAAGCATCTACACGCATACCTACAAACAGACATTTTAAAAAATTTTAAGTCACATAATGTAATTGAGGTAAAAAATGTCCCAAAGTGGACATTGATTGATGGTTTTCTTTGTTGTACTCCTATTCCCAAAAGAGTCTGGGCAACTGAATTTTAGTTTTTATAGTGAGTTTCATTCAGTTTGGGCCCATCAGAGCTAAATACAAAGTTAGCTGATTCCATTCTAGAACCATCTAGTTCATGAAAATGCTCTTAAAAAAATTTTTTTTTAGTAGTTGGATCATAATACTGTGTATAGTCACCCTGATGATTTCCAGGGAGGAGGGGAAAACTAAACTACCTCCTCATTCCTGAAACTTCAGTCATTAAATTTAATATTTATTTAAAATTAATATGAAATAATTGAATAAGACTAATTTAAATTTTAGTTTAAAATTTAGCCAAAATTACTACTATACCTGTTATCTTTGGCTGTCCCTTCTCCCTCCCTGTCCCTATTCTGAAACACAAAAAAAGATATAGTATCTTCATTGCTTTAGAGACCATGTCTGAAAAAAAACATATGTGCCATGGTTACCCTTTATATATCTCAGGAGTGTTCCCCTGGAAAATGGGGAAGAAAAGCCTTACTAAGACCTCATTGTAGTTTATCCTCCCAGAAACCCTTTATATATCTCAGGAGTGTTCCCCTGGAAAATGGGGAAGAAAAGCCTTACTAAGACCTCATTGTAGTTTATCCTCCCAGAACTATGCCTGAATCCTATGGCTGGCTGGTAGCAAGAGCCATCTCGGCTGCCAGAAAAGAGGCAGAAACCCATCCCAAGATGAGCTTAGTGGTGAGGCCCTTTGAAACGATGGCTAATCTCCAGCTGTCATTTTCCAGCCAGATAGTACTAGTCTCTCGGTACAATACTCTGTGTAGGTGTAGTAGTGTCCAGACTTGCTTGCCGGAAAGTATTCTCCTTGGAGAATAACTGTAAACTTTACCGAATCAGAGGAAGAGAAGAGCACTGTTGTAAGGGAGATGCTTTGCATCTTTTTGGTCTTCACAGCACTTCCTTAAGATAGATAGTATCATCCCCATGTGTATACCAGAAATCAGAAGCCAGGAGACTTGGGGTTTTTTTTGGCTTACTCCATTCAGTTTTATAGTACCATTGTGGGGAAGAGAGAGAAGTTTTGGCTGCTAAATATTACTCATGCTCATAAGTGTATTATCAAAATCCCATGTCTTTTAGAGTAAATATAGAGAGTGTTCACAGTAATTAATATGATTTCTGTGATTACAAGTTTGACTTGAATGACAATCTTAGATGAGCAGTATTCTTGTCTGTTGCACATTGACAAAGTGAGCTTTGATGATTATTAGATACTCTGGAATTCATTGAATGCCTTATGGTCAGTTATATTGCATAATGTATCCTTAAGAAATCCTTAGTTTATAGTAAGTGAACTGTATTTCTTTTATCACCAGGCTTGTTCCTTGGAAGTTTATGGTAGGAGATGTGGTAATTAGCATTATGTGGAAGGGATTTCTGAGCCAGTGAAATGCTAGCTTAAAACTTAAACAGAATCTGCTAAAACTGAAGTGAGTTACTCAGATCACTTGCTCTAAGCACAGGCATCTAATTGACCTTGAATTTGAATCCAGTGAGCCATACGTTCTTGGGTAAGGTTGTTAATCTCTCTAGACCTCAATTTCCTCATCTGTGAATTGGGGATAACACCCAATTCATAGGGTTATGAGGATAAAGTCAGTCATACATCTGAAGGACCTGCCTAATTCACAGCAAGCACTTACTGAATGGTAGCTATCATCGTTAACATCACAGCACAGTCAGGGAGGGAGGAGTCACAAGTCCTGTGCTAAAAACATTTAAAAATTATTCAAGGTATTAATTGTATAAAAATTAAAACTATACAAGGGCATGTAATAACTCCCTTACACTAGCAGATGTGGTACAGCTGCTTAAGCACCTGACTCATCAGAGGGTAATTCAGGTTCCAGGAAGAACACAGTCCTTAACATTTTTGTCAGTTTGTCGGGCTGCAAAAGCTGGGTCACACCTTAAGGTTGGAGGCACTTCACCATTTGCCAATTTGAAGTGTGTTGCATGCAGGTGGTTTTAGCTTAAGGATTGGGAGAAAAAGGATTCTGAAAGTATTGGCTCACTAGTGACAACTTTTGGGAAAGTGTCACCTTCTTTCACCTGCTTAGGCCCAGTAAGTGTTGGTAATTATCTGGATACACAGGAACCTAATGAACAGAGCTGATCTGAAAAGCAGCAGCAGCAGAATTGGGACACGCTGACAAAGGAAGTGGCTACTTCACATTCCATTATTGTGAGTCCTGTGTGAGGTCAGCAGGTTATTCAAGTTAAGAACCTGCGGATTGGGGAGCACTCCTTTGAACCCTTCACATGTAAAAGTCAATGTAGAGAGATCCACTTTGATGTTCTAGATTTATTTTTAGACATGTTAACAGTTGTAATTACTTATATTCTACTTTCAGATCCATTTAGTCCAAGAAGACTCTTCTTTTGGCTGACGTTAACTTGACGTGACCTTTTCTTTTCGAGCAGAGCTTTCTCTTTCTCTGCTTTCTGCCTCTCCTGGTATTTGTCCATGAAGAAGATGGTAAACAGCTTAAATTCCTTGTAATTAAGACGCTTTTGTTGGGGGAGAAGAAGAAAAATTATTTCAGGAAAGATTGATACTTTGTTTCAGATAACAGCAGGATTGTAATCATTTCTCATTGAAAAACCTGGAACCTAAAGAGGCTCAGTAATTAGGACAATTATGCTCTGCTTGTAGTCTAGGAGCCAGAACAGAGAGTCAACTGTAGAGTCTAAAGGAACCAAGGGTTACTTTCTCACTTCTCTGTCGCGCCCAGACACTTCAGGCTGGCATCTGAGGTTCCTCACGGTGTGACCCAGCTTTTGCAGCCCGAGCTCCCTCTTGCTTACCCAGCATGGACGTCCTCTTCAGGCAGGATGCAGTCTTCACCATAGCTGTTTCCTCTTAGGGTTTTGCTCATGTGTTCCCATCATAGAATTTCTTCCTTTCTACTTACTCAAATCTATGAACCCTTCCCCCAACCCCAACTCCTGCCATGTTTCCTTCTCTAAACTAAACTTCTAAACAGAATCTCCTCTAAGCTTCTATAACGTTGTGTCCGTATTATATGATGTAGCACTTACTTCAATCCTCTCTCTTCCACAGGTCTATAAATCTCTCCAGTGTTTTCTGGTCCTAGTGCCGTGACACACTCGAGCTGGCTTTCCCACCCTCCTCCTCAGCCGTCTCTACTCAAAGTCGTGGGACATTGTCCTCTGCCTTTGTACAGAGAGGCTGCCAGGCCGCACTTTAGGGGTCTGCACTTACACGGTCACCTGTGATGTCAAAGTCATGGTAGAGCTCTCTGAGTTCCTGTCTTTTGATATTGAAGAGAAAGTTGTACATGTGGAAGTTGGCTGCGCCAACCCTCAGCTCCCCGTCCACGTCGAGCAGCTCAAACACGGGCCGGGAGTGGCGGAAGATAAATCGCTCTTCCAGGCGGTTCTGCTTTGAGAGAAATACGTGAGACAAGGAACAGTGTTGTCGGTGCTGCTCTCTAAACTTGCGACAGCAAGACTCAGATACTCACTAGTCCGCTCCCTAGAGAGCTAAAAGCAGAGGGCAAAATCAGAGAAGCTCAGGGTTGAAAGAGCCCTATGGCCAGTGTCTTGAGACCTGCTGCAGCATCTGCTTTCCAGGGGAACTCAGGCCACCTGCCGCGACCAGTTCCAGCCAGAACTCTAGTCACTAGAATGCATTTCCTTATGTTCAGTGAAAATCTACTCGTGCAACACCGAGGCTCTGGTGATAAAATGATGAAGACACAGGTCCCTTTCCTTCAGGAGTGGGAAATAGGTAAATACACACTGGAAGTGTGTACAAAGTAAGGTGGGAACCCAAGGAAGAGTGTTTCTCATCTGCACCATTCATCCCCTTCAGAAAGTTCTCTGAGAAAAGGGATCATTGAGGGGGGTGAGGCACTTGGGAGAATCTCCAGCTAGAACAGGCAAGGAGGGGCCTCCACGGAAGGACTGGACAGGGTGAGATCTGTTCTTTAGAAAGAGGCAGTGGGGAGGGCTGAGGGTGGACAGGGGCAGCCCGGGGAGAGAAGCTGGGTAACTTGGAAATTTCTAGGTTACAGAAGACCATTAAGGAACCAAAAGTAGTCCCTCCACCCCCATTTTTTTCTTCCTGTTTTGAGTGCAAGGAAGAAAAATTCTGATGCTCTCTTCTCAGTGTTGCCTGTAACAAGATGGGGGCAGCACTTGGTGTCTCTGTCCCAGGTCCTGCCTTGTTACTCGCCTCTTGTGCCAGCAGTATGCAGACCAGCATGTAGAACTGGTCAAAACCAATCTCGCCCACAGCACTCCAGTCCAGCATATTAAACACAATGTTGATCTGCGTCCGTGTCAAGTTAGTCACGTGGTGAAGGAAGTGATAGAACAGCACATCTGTTAAGGTGGGGAGACGAGACAGGTTATTCTGAAACAGTTCCAAAATGGGAAACAACTGGGAGCCGCATAAATGGTGGGAAGGTTGGAAGCTTGTTGACCTGGGAATAGTAATGATAATATTTTGTTTCTGGCTTCGCCACTATACCTTCCACGATTCCTCAGACCTTCGGTTGCCCATGAGCTGTGTGGAAAAGCACTCTGCCTGGAGTTGTGGAGAATGAGACAGTGGATAGAGCTTGGTTCCTGACCCCGGCTCACACGCATTCCGGAGCAGACACGTGTCTGTGTAACCAACAAAAGGTACAGAGTGCTCCTCGTACTTGGAAGGAAGAGCTTACGGCTCACTGGGGACCTAGGACAATTTCTTGGGGAAGCTGATGTTTCACCCGGGCCTTTCACTTGAGGAGACAATTAAAACAAGAGAAACTTAAAAATCATTCCTCTTCTATCAAAGTATCAGTATTCCTCCTGCTTATATAAAGCCAATGCATTTGGCTGTGAGGGAAAGGAACAATCGTCACTGAAGACCTGAGGAGCTGGGCACTTCAAATGCCACATCTCGTTAAACCCTGACAACCCTACAGGGAGAGTGATTTCACACCCTCTTATCATACGCCTCAGATAGTAACTAGTCTACTTCAGTGCTTCTCAAACTGCAATGGACATACCAATCACCTGAGGAGCTTGTAAAATACAGATCCTGATTCAGGAAACCTGGGTGGGACTGAGACTGCATTTCTAACAAGCTCCTAGGTGACACGGCTGCTGCTGGTCTGCAGACCACACTTTGAGTGGCAGAGCTGGGATTCAAATACGGTCCATCTGACTCCACAGCCTTGCTCTTTCCACGGTGAAGCCATATCTTTTGTGCATTACTTAAGGCATAATCAAGCATATGGAATCAGAAAAAAATACTATAATTTAAAGAATAGGGAAGGTTTTTGCCTGAAATTCCACTCACTACTGATCTGTCTTGGGGAGTATAAGATGGAAGAAACAGACATGGTGATACATTTATACAGTGGCAGGTGGCTGTACAGGTTGTATATACAAATAGCCATGGTAACAAGGGATTTTCAAGCGTAACTTTGTCTACATGTGGTTTCCCCTTGCCCGTTGATTGATTACGGAAACTCGCCTGCAGAAGGTACATTCCACTAAATATATAACACCTATCTATGTAGTCTGGAGTCCCAGCTGAAGCTGGCTAAGAGCACAAGCAACCAGTTGTCACAATGTCATGATTTGGGGGGCTTCTGACAGTCTCTTAATGTTCCTTCCCCGTGCCCCACCGGGCATAAACCCGTGGGAACAACACACTACATATATATATACACAGTGACGTAGCGAGGTTTTGGTGTGGGACTTAGTAGCTACTTAACAAACACTGTTTTTAAACCAGCTGGCTCTGCCCACTCAAGTCTCCAAGGCTTTAAGTCCCTACATCCCCGGAAGGCAAAACTTAAGGCTGTGCCTTCACTCTTTCAGGTCACTATCCAGTCCCTTGGGGAGCAGCAGACAAGAGTGTAACCACCTTCTGGGTATTGCATCATCAGGGAGTGATTAGTTACCAGGAGATCAGACTCTCCTCAGCAAACATTTCGGTGAGACTGAGAGTGTGTGTGGGTTTGGAGTCAGCCCTGGGTTTCAGGCCCAGCTTTCCTGTTCACAGCGAGGTGCCCTACAGCTGCCTTTACCTAGGGCTGGGTTATTGTGAAGATTTGGTGACATACGGCGTGTAAATCGACACATAGAGAGAAAAACTTTTGATTTTTTGAAAATTTTTTGAAATTTTGGCATGAAATTATGAGAAGATGAAGGTGTCTTTTTAAGATTGAATGAACTCTTTAAAAATCTTTATGGAAGAAACCCCTTATACACAAATGACGTTTATCTCGCTCAGGTCACAACAAATGCATGAGATACCTTATCTATACCCAGTCCTAAAAAAAACTTCCAGTATTTTGATTGGTCTTCTGTTAGTTTGTGCACTCAAAGGCAGGGTCGAGATCGTCAGCCCTTTTTGGTCCGTCACTGGGACCAAGAATTAGAAGGGATCTTGCAGGCCATCTGATTCAAACCTCCCATTTGGCAGATGACAAGTCTTCCTGAGGGGGTCTTGCGGGTTAATGCCTGAATGGAGCTCAGCCCCCAGGAGCAATTATAATAATAACGAATACTTATTAAGTCCTTATGATGTGCCAGGCACTATCCTAAGCATTTTTCCATACATTATCTCATTTAATTATCTTTTTTTTTTTCCCAACTGTGAGATGGACTCCATTATTAGAAGCCTCATTTACAGATGAGGAAAATTAGACTTCAAGAAGGTGACGGCATGTTCTCCAAATCACCACCGAATTACGGGTGGAGCCAGGATTAAACCCCAGAGCCTGCAATTTTATCCTCACTGAAGTGCTACCCGTCTCAAGTCTCAGTTGGTGATTTCTCTCTGTGCTTCATTTAAAAGGTAAACATTTGTTAACAAAATAGTTTCTGGTTCTGCAAGTTTTCCTGCACATTAGTTAAAAACCAGGGAACAACCCAGAGGTCACATTTCTGAAAGTACTGACCATTCAAGGTATTCTTGTGGTGCACGTCCAGAAGGTGAAAGTAATCCACCAAGGCCTTCACGTTCCTCACGGATAACAAGCAGTATAGTTTGTCCAGATAGAGGTACCACAGAAACGAGCCTTTCTTCAGTTTCATTCCAGTGCTCTTAAAGCCCAAGGCCCTGGCAGCCTGAAATAGAAGAGAGAGTTCTACCTCGGAATCGGAATGTTGGATAGAGGGAAACTCCAGTAGCAAAGGTCTTCCTAGGTCAAAACATTGTGGGAACAGTCAACAAAAAAGGAAAATTGCTTCCTCCCAGCTCTCCAGCCTTACTATAGGTATTTATTGTCCTAAATCTCTTGTTACCTTGATTATCTCTCTGTCACTGCAGTATAGCCAGTACTAAACTGAAATCACAGACTGTTTAGAAACGAACGAGAGAACACTCTCTCGTTACACATATGAAAAACCTGTGCTACGTGGCCAAAGTGGTTCTCGGAGGAGTATTTATAGCCTAAATACATTTATTAGAAAACAAGAGAAATTGAAAATACATAAAAAAGTAGTAAAATAAACCCAGAATAACTACAGTTAAATAACACCAGAGAGAGAAGGAATTTTTGTTTTTGTTTTTGTGAGGAAGATCAGCCCTGAGCTTACATCTGTTGCCAGTCCTCCTCTTTTTTCCTGAGGAAGATTGGCCTGGGCTAACATCCATGCCCATCTTCCTCTACTTTATATGTGGGATGCCACCACAGCATGGCTTGACAAATGGGGCATCGGTCCGCGCCCAGGATCCAAACCTGCGAACCCTGGGCTGCCAAAGCAGAGCACAGGAACTTAACCACTACACCACCCGGCCCGCCCCTGAAAGAAGGAATTTTTTTAAAGACCAAAGTGCAAATCAGTGAACCAGAAAACAAAGCAGTATACTTGATTAGTATAATCAGGACCTTTTTTTAATGTTCTTTATAATGCAAAATTTCAAACATATAATGGAAAATTTCAAACGTCAGTATAATAAATCCACATGTAATCATCATCTAGCTTCAACAATTATCAACTCAGGGCCAATCATGTTTCATCTATAGTATCCCCCACCCCACCACTACCATCACTGGATTATTTTGAAGCAAATCTCAGACATGACTTCTTATCTGTAAATATTTGAATATATATTTCAAAAAGAGAGTGACTCTTTTTTTTTTTTAACATAACCACATACCATTATCATACCTAAAAATAAACAACAATCATTCCTTATTATCATCAAATATCTAGTCAGCATTCAAATTTCCCTAATTGTTTCTTAAAATTTTTTTTTTTTTTTTTTTTTTTTTTTTTTTTTTTTGTGAGGAGATCAGCCCTGAGCTAACATCCGCCAATCCTCCTCTTTTTTTTTTTTTTGCTGAGGAAGACGGCCCTGGGCTAACATCGGTGCCTATCTTCCTCCACTTTATATGGGACGCCGCCACAGCATGGCTTACCAAGCAGTGCATCGGTGCGCGCCCGGGATCCGAACCAGCGAACCCCGGGCCGCCGCAGCGGAGCGCGCGCACTTAACCGCTTGCGCCACCGGGCCGGCCCCATGTTTCTTAAAATTTTTAATAGATGATTTATTCAAGTCAGGAACCCAAACAGCTCTATGTATTACACTTAGACTGCTTCTTAAATATCTTTAGGTTCCCCCTTTCTTTCTTTCTTTTTCTTGCAATTTATTTGTTGAGGAATCCAGATTGGCCTTATAGAGGAAAACATTTTGGTTTTTTGCAGATTTTACCTCCAATGTGTTAACATGTTCCTCTGTCTCCTCTATTTTCTATAAACTCATAGTTAGATCTAGAGCGAAAGCTGGCTTTGGGAAAAGACCAATAAAAACAGACAAACTTTTGGCAAGTGTGATAAGGAGAAAAAAAGATTTTAAAAATTAAGAATGAGAAAGGAAACAACTAGTGATATGGAAAAGGTTAAAATACAGATGAGAACACAATATACAACTCTATACTGATCATTTGAAAATTTAAATTAGCTCTGTCCAGTAAATATATGAGCCGCAAATATGAGTCACATATGTAATTTAAAATTTTCTAGTAGCTACATTTTTAAAAAAGTAAAAAGAAGTGAAATTAGTTTTGATAATATTTTGTTTAACCCAATATATCTGAAATATCATTTCAATTTGTAATCAATATATTTTTTAAATGAGTTATTTTATAATCCTTTTTTTCCTGCTTTATTGAGATATAATTGACATATAACATTGTATAAGTTTAAAGTGTACAACATGATGATTTGATATACGAATATATTGTGAAAGGATTACCACAATCAGATTAACACATCCATCACCTCACATAGTTACCCTTTTGTGTGTGTGTGTGGTGAGAAATTTTACAATCTACTCTGTACATACACAATACCGCATCGCTAACTATAGTCACCATGCTGTAATATCACATCCCCAGAATGTATTCATCTCGTAACTGGGAGTTTGTACCCTCTGACCACCTTCATCCATTTCCCCCACCTCCCCACCCCTGGCAAACACCAATGTACTCTGTTTCCATGAGTTCAGTTTTTGTTAGAGTCCACACATAAATGAGATCATACAACCCTTTTTTTATACTAACTCTCTGAAATCCAGTGTGTATTTTACACCTATGGCACATCTCAATTTGGACTAGTTACATCTTGAGTGCTTAATAGCCACATATGGCTAGTGGCTGCCATATTGGACAGCACAGATTTAGATAAATAGAATAACTCTTTTAGGAAAATTGATTTATGAAGGAGTTAAAAACCCGAATCAACCAATAACCATAACCAATAACCAGAAAGTAATCAATGATGAAATGTTAAGAAAAGATACCTGGCTCAGATGGTTTTACGGGGGTGTTTCTCAAAACCAGCAAGGAACAAATAATTCCTATGTTATATAAAGTGTTTCAAAGCAGTTCTGATTTTAGTAATATGATAGGCTGAGTTACATGCATAAACTTCCTCTCTAACAACTAACGATTTTAGGGATAAAGTCATCTGCAGCACTGAAGAGCTGGAGAAGGAATCAGGCAGGAACCTGGAGGGATAACTTTGGTTTTCATTGAAGCAGGGGCAAAAGAAAGCCTTTCACCCAGTAAAAGTGGGGAGTCTAACAGAACCCTCACCATTTGAAGAGCTGGGACCTCAAAGTGCTCCACCCTCAGTGTAAGGATAAACCAGAAGCACACCCCTCCACTCTTTCCTCCAAGAGCCTGTAAGGAATGTTGCTGTGGGTTTGAGCAGAACAGCAAGAGGAAAAACGGTCTCTGAGAAGTTATAGCCAGAGATGGCCCCCTGCATGTCTGCAACCCAAATTCACACCATGAAGATGGTCCAAAAAACTCAAGCCCTGAATATAAATTCAAGTAGATCCAGGCACTTAGCAAAGTAAACACATATCCTTTCTGGAAGATGATACCTTCACTCTAGGGCTCAATGAAGTCCCAGAAATAGTTTTCCTAGGAAACTAAACACATAAGGAAAAAATGCACCATGAGCAAGAAGCAGCAGCAACAACAGACAACAGAACCAGAACTGTAAACACTTCAGATATTAGAATTACCAGACACAGATTATGACATAATCATGCTTACTGTTTTTTAGAGAAATAAAAAGACACACTTTAAAATCACTGCCAGGAATAGGAATCTATAAAAAATGACTAAAAGACTTGAAAAAAGACCAAAATTTTACTTATAAAAATGAAAATACAATAATTGAAATTAAAAACTCAATGGATGGGTTTAACAGAAGAATAGACAAAGTGGGCAAATCAATAGATTAGAAAAACTATCTAAAATGCAGTACAAGAGAAAAGAGATAGGAACTATGAAAGATTAAGAAGTATGAAGGACAGAGTAAGAAAGTCTCATCCACATGTCACTGAATTCCAGAAAGAGAAGAAAAAGACAGTAAGAGTAGAGGAAAATGTGAAGATATAATAGCTGAGAATTTTCCAAAACCAATGACAAACACCCTCCACAGACTGCATTCATCATCATTATCAAAGTGAACAATTATATCACTCCATGCCAGTTCTAAGTGCATCAATGTATTTACTCATTTAGTCTTCACAACAATCCCATGAAGTAGAGACTATTATACCTATTTTACAGATTAAGAAACAGGCTCAGAGAAGTTAACTAACTTTCCTAAAGTCACAAAGCTAATTAATGATAGAATCAGGATATGAACCTAGATAGTTTGGCAATAATCACTGCTTTTTAATAGCTATGCTATATTGCCTCTTGGAAGCCTGAACTTCTTTTTTTTATTTAATTTTTATTTTTTTGTGAGGAAGATCAGCCCTGAGCTAACATCCATGCCAATCCTCCTCTTTTTGCTGAAGAATACTGACCCTGGGCTAACATCTGTGCCCATCTTCCTCCACTTTATATGGGACACCACCACAGCATGGCCTGACAAGTGGTGCATCAGTGTGCGCCCGGTATCTGAACCCAGGCCACCAGCAGCAGAGCGCACGCACCTAACTGCTATGCCACAGGGCCGGCCCCATCAGAAGCCTGAACTTCTAAGTAGTTGAAATAGAAGAAATACATATGTGTACACATCAGAGCAAAACTGCAGTTTACCAAAGACAAAGAGAGGATTCTAAAGGTAATCAGAGAAGAAAGAAAGATTATCTTCAAAGGAATGATGATTAACTAACAATCAACCTCTTCACAACATGGAAACCAAAACATAGTGGAATAATATCTCAGTATGTAAAAACCACCACAGCCAAGCTAAAATTATATACTCAGTAAAATTATCTTTCAAGAATGAAGAGATGTTTCTCAAAAAGTTAAATACAGGATTACCATATTGACTTAACAATTCCACCCCTAGATGTATATCCAAAAGAACTGAAAACAAGTATTCAAACAAATACTTGTACCAAATGTTCACAGCAGCACTATTCACAATAGCCAAAAGGTAGAAACAACGCAAATGTCCATCAACTGATGAATGGACAAATGAAATGTAGGATATCCATACAGAGGACTATTATTCAGCCATAAAAGGGAATGATACCTGCTACAATGTGGATGAACCTTGTAAACATTATACTAAGCGAAAGAATACAGGAACATAAGATCACATATTGTATGATTCCATTTATATGAAATATCCAGAACAGGCAAATTCATAGAGACAGAAGGCAGATCAGTCATTGCCAGGGACTGGGGGCTGGGGGAGGGTGTAATGGGAAGGGGCTGCTTAATGTATACAGGGATTTCTATTGGGGTAATGAAAAAGTTTTGGAACTAGATAAAAGGTGATGGTTGAACAACATTGTGAATGTACTGAATACCAGTGAATTGTACACTTTAAAATTTTATGTTATGTGAATTTCACCTTAATTTAAAAAAAGCATGAGGAGGGGCTGGCCCGGTGGTAGCAGTTAAGTGCACGTGCTCCACTTCAGTAGCCCGGGGTTTGCAGGTTCGGATCCCGGGCGCACACCGATGCACCGCTTGTCAAGCCATGCTGTGGCGGTGTCCCATATAAAGTAGAGGAAGATGAGCACAGATGTTAGCCCAGGGCCAGTCTTGCTCAGAAAAACAAAAAAAAAAAGCATGAGGAGGAAAATCAAACCTGAATTTGATCAACTTAGAGAAAATATAAATCAAGGAAACAGAGAGGACAGCAGAGGTCCTTGTTAAATGACACCATGGGGGTGCAATCAGCAAAACCCAGGTTGTGTAAAGCTCTAAAGAAAAATGACTCCACTTCTTTAATAAAAATTTACAAGAAAAGAGAAAGAGATAGAAGAGGAAACTATAGATTAATAGATACAGTTTCATATCTTTTAAATCACTTCAACCAATTACAATGTTGGACTTATTTGGATTTGAATTCAAATGGATTGTGTATCAAACAGCCCACAAAAACAAACATTAAGAAGCATGAGATGATGGAGGAATATGAACACTTACTGGATATAATATTAGGTATGATAATAGATTTGTTTGTTGTTTAAAAGGATAAAATGATATGATGTCGGGAATTTGCTTCAAAATAATCCAGGCCCAGGGGTGATGATATACATATAATAGGATTGTTCATAAGTGAACTGACTGATCTGACATGGGTACACAGGAGTACCTTATACTATTCTTTCTATTTTGAATATGTTTCAAATTTTCTATAGTAAAAAGGAAAAAAATTAGATTAAATAAAAATGTATTCATACAAAAACAAACAAACAAACAAGAATGATCACCAGCAGACCCTCCCAAGAGAAATTATAAAGGATGAACTTACAATAGTCAGAGAATGATCCCAGAGAGAAAATCCAACATGTAAGGCAGAATAAAGAGCAACAAAGTAGAAAAAATATGTGGGTAAATCCAAGTAAACATTGATGGGGTAAAATAATAACAATGTCATAGGGAGTTTAAAAAGATCAAATTTAAATGCAATTCAATTATGACATTAGGTAGGAGCTAGGAAAATGAGATGAAAATGTTTTAAGTTCCTTTAATTATCTAAGAGGAAGATAAAGGCATAAAGTCTAGATGTTGATAATTTAAAGATTATATTTTCTAGGATAATCACTAAAAGAACAGAAATATAATATAAAATTCCAAATGTAGTAAAAGGATAATGGAATAACAACAACAATTGCACTAACAATCCAAAAGAAGGCAAGAAAAAAAAAGTGTAACAAATAGAAAGTAATAGATAAGAAAGTATATTTAACCCATATATATGTGCAATTATATTGAATGTAAATGGACTCTAGTTAAAAGCAAAGATTATTGCACTGAATGAAAAACTATATGTTGTTTACAAAAAACACACCTCAAACCCAAAGATACAGAAAAGTTAAAAGTAAAAGATTGGAATGAGATAAAAGAAAGTATACATTAACCCCAAAAAAGTATAACTACCCATCTCTCAATAATTGGTAGATTAAGCAGAGAAAAATCAATAAAGATTTAGGTAATTTGAATGATATTAACAATTGACCTAATGGACATATATACAAAACTGCATGCAACAACTACAGAATATAAATATGATTTTCAATAACTTATGGAAGGGGCCGGCCCTGTGGCTTAGCAGTTAAGTGCACGCGCTCCGCTACTGGTGCCCTGGGTTTGGATCCCGGGCGCACACCGAAGCACCGCTTCTCGGGCCATGCTGAGGCCGCGTCCCACATACAGCAACTAGAAGGATGGGCAACTATGACATACAACTATCTACTGGGGCTTTGGGGAAAAAAAACGAGGAGGATTGGCAATAGATGTTAGCTCAGAGCCGGTCTTCCTCAGCACAAAGAGGAGGATTAGCATGGATGTTAGCTCAGGGCTGATCTTCCTCACACACACACACAAAAACTTATGGAATACATAGAGAAATTGATGTTATACTGGGGCATAAAGCAAATGTTGACAAATGTCAAAAGACTGAAATTGTACAGTACACATTCTCTGCTCACTAATAAGCTAGAAATCAATTACAAAGATAATTAGAAATCCTCATGTTTGTAAATTTTAAAATATACTTCTACATAACCCATGAATCAAAGAAGAAATCATTATGGAAATTAGAAAATATTTTAAGCTACATAAGAAAAATACTATATTGGGGGGCCAGCCCCATGGCCTAGTGGTTAAAGTTCCATGCAGTCCGCTTTGACAACCTGGGTTCAGGGGTTTGGATCCTGGGCATGGCCCTACGCCACTTGTCAGCCATGCTATGGCTGTAACCCACATACAAAATAGAGGAAGATTAGCACAGATGTTAACTCAGGGTGCATCTTCCTCAGCAAAAAAAATAAAATTTAAAAAAAAGAAAGAAAAATACTACATATCAAAATGGGATGCAGCTAATGCAATATTTTGAGGGACATTTATAGCCCTAAATATGACTATTAAAAGAAAAGCTGAAATTAATTAACAATCATCTTATCTCAAGGAATTAGAAAGAACAGCAAAATAAATCCAAAGAAAGTAGAAGGAAGTAATAAAGATAAGAGATACATTAATAGAATAGAAAATAAACACATAAGTATAATCAGTAAAGTAAAATTTGGTTCTCTTGAAAAGGCTATTACAATGGCCAAAAAATATGGCAAGTTTGATAAAAAACAGAGAGAGAAGATAAAAATTATCAATATCAGAAATGAAAAACTGACCAGAGGAGAAGGGGGGAGGGAGGAGGGCAAAAGGGATGATTAGGCACATGTGTGTGGTGAGGGATTGTAATTAGTATTTGGGTGGTGAATGTGATGTAATCTATGCAGAAATAGAAGTATAATGATGCACACCGGAAATTTATACAATGTTATAAACCAATGTGACCACAATAAAAAAAAAAGTGAAGGAAAAAATAAATAAAGTAAAAAAAAAAAAGAAATGAAAAACTGGATATATCTACAATATGCTACACATTAAAAAAGTAACAAGAGTATATTATAAAAAAAATTTATGCCAATCAATTTGATATTTTTGGATAAAGTGAGAAACTTTATAGAAAAATAAAACATACCAAGGTTTTCTTTTTATTTCTATAACCAGTAATAAAATTTAATTAATAGTAAAAAACATAAATCTTCACACAAGGAACTCCAGTCCCAAGTAACTTCACTGGTAAATTCTAGCTGATAATCAAGAGAAAAATAATCTCAATCTTGCTAAATTCTTACAGAGAATGGTAAAGAGAGAAAACTCTCCAACTCATTTTATGAGTCTAATATAATCTTGATACCAACACATGGCAAGATCAGTATAAGAAAGGAAAGTTACAGATCTGTCTCACTCATGGACATAAAAGCAAAAATCCTAAATAAAATATTAGCAAACAATCCATACACACAAAAACTGAGAAAATTAACGTCCATAAGTGAATTCTTCAGACACAGAAAAATACTCCCATATGGAAAACACAGAAATTCAGGAAGGAACCATGAACATCAGAAATTGAAAATGTGTGAGTAAATCTAAATGAATGTTAACTGTATAAAACACTAAAAATAATGTCATATGAGGAGGCTACCACAGGTGCCCTCAGAACTCACCAGGAGCTACATAGGGAAAGATCCATTGCTGCTGGGGAGAGGAAGATAAAACGATGTAATATTTAACTACACTTTGCCAGTGTATTAGTTAGCGTGAGTACTGCTAACTACTGTAACAAACAGCTCCCAAAATATCAGAACTAACCCTCTTTTCCCATGCCATGGTAATCAGAAACATTGAAGATGATGGTGCTCTGCCAGCCTGAGTTCCTGAGTGACGTCACAAAAAGATAGGATTTTTCCCTATGTCCTCGAGGTGAGAACCTTGGATCTTTACCTGGGCCCTGGGAGTAAGGGACTTTCTTCCCCTCTCCCAGCAGCATAAAGCTTTTCCTTTGAAGCCTTTTGCTTTTGCTTCTTCTGGGGAAGTAGGTGAGGCTTTATACTCATCTCCTGGCTGCCACCAACCACCTCTTTTACTCCTGCATCAGCAAGAACTGGCACTCTCCAGTCTGCTGCCTTGCCCCCAGTTTTTCTTACAAGTGTCCACTTAAGAATGCGTGTGACCACCCGTTGTGTCTGAGAAGTCCAGCTATTCCACACTGACACAGTGGGTGCATTTTTATTGAATGTAATTAAACCTATAAAGTTGATTTTTTTAATAAAAAAGTAAGACAAAAAATAGATTCAATTACTTCAGTATTAAGCATTTTTGCTCAACGGAAGACACTGTTTGCAAAGTTAACAGATGAATGATAGATTGGGAAAGACATTTGCAGTGTCTAAACCCAATAAGAAACCATTAAAAAAAATTGTGCAGTCAAAAATTGAGACAATGGGGGCTGGCCTGGTGGCATAGTGGTGAAGTTCCCGCACTCCACTTTGGCGGCTTGGGGTTCGCAGGTTCAAATCCCAGGGGGGGACCAATGCACTGCTTATCAGGTGGTGGCATCCCATGTATAAAGTGGTGGGAGATGGGCACAGATGTTAGTTCAGGGCCAATCTTCCTCAGCAAAAAAGAGGAGGATTGGCAAGAGATGTTAGCTCAGGGCCAGTTTTCCTTACCAAGAAAAAAAAAAAGTGAGACAGGAAATCTAATAGAAAAATGGGCAAATATGAACCAGCAATTCAAAGAACTTGATATGCAAACATCTAACTAACTTATGAAGACATGTTCAAACCCATTAATAATTAGAGATTTACAAATTAAAAACAATGACGTATCAAACTTACGAGGAACAGGTAATTCCATCTTAAGTTGTTCCATAAAATAGAAAAACAAAAAATGTCCAGTTCATTTTATGAGCGAATGTATCTTGATTTTAAAATCAGATAAAGTCAGCACAAGAAGAGAAAAATATGGGCCCATTGGATTTGTGAACATAGATATGAAAATCCTAGGTGTAAGATTTGCCAAAGCCAACAGTATATGTATAAATGTATAAATATATGATCAAAAGGCAACTGAACTAACAGTTATGCAAAGAGATGCAGAGACTCTGGCATCAGACTACTCTGGTTCATGTTCCAGCTCTGCCCCTTATTAGCTGTGTGACCTTGGGAAAGTTACCTGGCCTCTCTGAAGGGAGATAAAATATTTACTTTCCAGGAATACAAAAATATTTCAATCAATGAAATTCACTATGTTTATAGGCTAGAGGAGAAAAACCATACGATTAATTATATATTTAACATGATAAATGCAGAAAAAGCATCTGACAAAATTCTGCATCTGTGATAAAAAGTTATTAGCAAATTAGCAAGATCAGGAAACTTACTTTTGTGTAAAAATCACGTGCCACAATCCTTTTGTAAACATCATACTTAGAGGAGAAACTTTAAATCCCTTTCCATTAAATATTGGACCAAGACAAGAATTCCTATTTTCACTGTTACTGTTTAACACAAAACTAGAGATCTTAGCAAATGCTGTAGGAAAGGAAAAGAAATAAGAAATGTAAAGATTGTTGTAGCAGACGCTGTAGAAAGCCCTGGAGCAGCCCTTGGCCAGAGACAGATGGGGCTTAGAGGAAACCTTCCTCAGGTTCCTTGCCTCTTGTGGGGGCTGACTCTGAAGTGTGTTGCATCCCGATCCCCAGAATTCCCCAGGGGGACTGAGCCCCAGTTGGCCACAGCAGTCATCAGCTCCCAAGTGCATCCATCACTGGCTTCCTCCCTCTTCCTTCTTAATTCCCTACACTCTACTGATGCCTCCCGGCACCACCTCCAAAATACACTACTCGCACTCCAGTCGTTGTCTCAGGGCACGCCTCTGGGGGAATCCAACCTAAGAACACTATCAAATGCTTTTTCTGTGACTGCTGAGACTATGCGATTTTCCTCTTTACTCTGTCAATGCAGTGTCTCACAGTATTAGCTTTTCTGATGTAGAACCATTCTTTTACTCCTCAATAAACCTTTCTTGGCCATGATGTTTTTATTCACCTCTGGTTTCATCTTGCTAGTATTTTATTTATTTTTCCTCATCTATTTTGTGAGATTAATCTACAATTTTCTTTTATCTAGTTGTAGTAAAACTCATCTCATAAAATGAGTTGAGTAGATTTCCTTTTTTTTCTGTTTTCTTAAAGAATTTATATAAAGGGAGAAATTATGTGTAAAGCCACACAGACCTGATGTCTTTCAGTGGGGGCAGACTTTTGATTATGGATTCATTTCTTTGTTGGTTATTAGTTTATTTAGTCTTTTTATTTCTTATTGAAATTATGTATCTTTTACAGATTATTTATCATTTATATATTTATATATCATTTACCATTTATATTTTCTTCTAGATGATTACCCATTTCATGTAAATGAAAATTTATTCAGATAAATTTGTTCAAAATATTATCTTATGATTTCAGAATCTTCTACAGTACCTAATATTTATGTCCCTCTTTTCATTTTCATGTTCTCTGGTGAATATTTTTCCTTTCTCTGACCCTTTTTCATTTTTTCTTTGACCAGTCTTTTCTATTAGTTATTTCAGAGATGTAGCTTTGGTTTTGTTGAACCTCTGTTTGATTTCTTACAACTTTACCATTTACAGTTAATCCCTATTTCACGCCCAGCCCCTGGCAACCATTAATCTACTTTCTGTTTCTGTGTATTTGCCTTTTCTAGACATTTTATATAAATGGAATCATATAATGTGTGATCTTTTGTGTCTGGTTTCTTTCACTTATAATGTTTTTGAGAGAACCTCTCCATTTTTGTTTCTCATTGCCTTTTTCCTGGAGCTATCACAGAGCCAGTCACAGAGTCCCGGGTGGCTTGGCGCCTGCCTAGGGATGAGTGGGGCCTCTGACTCCTAGTCGCCCCAGACGTACAGCTTCAGGGAAGTCAGAGCCTCCATCTTCCAGCGGGGAAGCCTTCCCCCTTTGTCCCCCTACCCCCTTTACAGAGTTGGTCACATGGGCTGAAACTAATGGAAGACCTGCCCTCCATCCTGTTCTGGGCGGTTTAGACGTGGCCTTACATAGTGAGAGCACAGTCTTGTGGCGCATTTCCTTCCTTTAGTGATGAAGACCCTCTGCTATTTCAACCACTCATTAAGTTGTGGGGACCTTTCAAACGGCAACCTTTAGTCAGGGCATCCTTCTCGCAGACCACCCCAAGCATCCCAGGCTTCTGTCACTGGCTTTGCAAACTTAGAACTACACTTCGTGCTGGCACGCTGCTCAAGAAGGGGTGAGAAAACACCTCCGCACGGACGTTCTACGGAGGGGTGGGGACTGCTGGAGTGTGACATTTGCTAAAACTTGATTTGATTATGAGGGAGAGTTGCCACAATAAGCTTTGCAGGCTGCTCCCCCACCCCCACCCCGCCCCCAGCACTCTCCGTTTGGAACCCACCTAGTAGATTTGGATAAAAGTATCACTGTATACCGGACACAAGCGGTAACAGAGGCAGCGAAACGAGTCGAACGGCCAGGAAGACGGTGGTCAAACAAGACTTCAGTTCTATCTGTAGTGAGCTCATGTTTTTTAAATCGGGGAATTAAGAATAAGAACTTTTTACTTAACATGAACATATATCTGAAGATCCATCATTAAGTATGTGATAATAAGTAAGTCCCAAAGGAGCTCTTCCTCCCAGCCCTCTAATCCTGGCCGGCTTGTGGGTCGCGGTGGGGGGAGCCCCTGGGAAGCAGGAAACGAGCGGAGAAAGCCGGGCCTCCAGGGACCGGCAGCGGCCGCAAGGGCGCAGCATTTCGTGCACTAGGAGGCAGCACGGCGCCGAGGAACCCGAACGGGGTCCGCCGGCAGGATGTGTGACCCGGGGTGGTGCCCTCGCCGGCCAGGCGTCCCCACCTGCAAAGTGGCGCGGGCAGAGCAGCCTCGCGGGGTAGCTGCGGGATGGATTCAATGATTAATGCTGGTTCACCTTCTTGGCCCTCGGACAACAATCAGTGGGCGCTCGCGAAAAACCAATTCGCTTCCCCTCTCGCTCCCACAGAAATTTTGGGAGCCATGCGGCGCGGCTGGCCTCCCAGACGCGGGACGGTCCCGCCGAGGGATCCCCTAAACTCCCCAAAGCCCAGCCCGTGGCTCACGGGCGCGCCCCGCGCGGGGGACTACAGTTTCCAGAGTGCCCTGCGGCGACGGGCGGAGCCGGGGAGCGCCCGCAGCCAATTACCGGGTCTCGGGCGCTGCCGGGGAGCGGCAGGTGGAGTCGGGCCGGTGGGCGGGCGCGGGACCCGGTCCCCGGAACGCGTCCCGGGGCTCGCAGGCTGGGCGGGGAGCGCGGCGCCAGCGGAGCCGGCATCGGGAGGCGGCCCCGGGGACGGCACCGAGCGGGGGCGGGTCCGCGGTCGCCTGCGCGGTTCCGGGTGCTCCCGCCGCGCGCAGCCCAGGGCGCACTAGACCGGAGTCAGGCTGCGGGGAAGGGCGGGTCTGGGGAGAACCCCCGAGCGCCGCCGCGTCCCTCAGCCCCTCCTCCTCGCGGCCGCCAGAGCCAGAGCCGGCGCCACCTCGCCCCTCGGCGCGCGCGCTCCCAGCCATGGCTTTCGCCAATTTCCGCCGCATCCTGCGCCTGTCTACCTTCGAGAAGAGAAAGTCCCGCGAATATGAGCACGTCCGCCGGGACCTGGACCCCAACGAAGTGTGGGAGATCGTGGGCGAGCTGGGCGACGGCGCCTTTGGCAAGGTTTACAAGGTGAGGGCGCTGGGGGTGGGTGGCCCGGGGCGCGTGGAGCGGCTCCGGAAGGAAAGGGCGCCGGCCCCGGTCAGCCCCGGCCATTGCTCGGGAGGGCACAGAGGGGCTGCCCGGCTCTGAACTCCGGGTTTCGGGCGCCTGTCCTGATGACCCTTGTTCCTTGAGGGGACCCTCACTCAGCCCAGCTGACGCCTTGCGCGCCCCCTCTGGGCACGGCTGCTGCCCCCAGCTCAGTTTTCTGAGCACTTCCTGTGTGCCCGGCTCCGGGCTCGGCGCCGCAGGGGGAGACAAAGGGGGCGAGTATAGGACCTTAGCATCCGAGACGAGGCATCTGCCGTAGAACTATGATAAGAGGTGTACTTTTTAAGAGAGGCGGTACAGATACTGTGAGAATGCCGAGGCGATGGGGACAGAGAAACTTGGCTGCGTCTGGAAGAGTTGGGACCGGTGGAGTTGGGGACACATCTGAAGATGACCCGCAGACAGGAAGGAGGGGGGCTCTAGATAGAGTTAGGCTTGGCAAGTGGCCTGGGGGTGGGCAGAGGCGGAGGCCGGGCGCGTGAATCCTGCGCCTCGGGGATCAGATTTGATTCTGTGGGTGAGTCACAGCTGGGGAGGCTCCCGGTCTGCAGTCACCTTTCCCGTTGAGGAGACCTTTTGTGGAGGGGTGGGTGGGGCAGAGCTGATTCATTCTAGACACGTTTGCAGCAGGTCGTTGTCTGATTCCTGCTCCCCGTGAACCAATTCTGAGTTGCTGAGTTGCACTGGGGATCCACTTAGGGCTTGACTGCACCCCTTTCCTGAGAGAATCCCACATGCTAAGCTGGTGTATACCTCCAAGAGGGCGCCGCCTTACAAAGCCACCATCCTCCTCCTTGGGGCTCCTGTAGCTTGTAGACCACTCTGACCCCAGGATTGCCCTTTTAGGAGGCTGGACCACAGTGAGGGCTTCTCTAGGCCCTCCTGGTCAGGACTTGCTCTCTTTGCCTTGATGGTGGTCTAGAGCCAAGTTACCCAAGTGCAGGCCCTAGATAAGCAGCATTAGCATCACCTGGGAGCTGGTTAGAAACGCAGAATCTCAGGCCCCATGCCAGCCTTACTAAATTAGAGTCTGCATTTTAACAGGTGATTGCTAAGGACATCACAGTTTGAGAAGCCCTGCTCCAGAGGCAGTTTGGAGGCTGGCCAGGCCCATCCGGGTGCTGTTTTGTTACCCTACCACCTCCCCTCTGAGCCTCACTTCCTGTCGCAGCTGGACGCCCCGCTGGGGCAAAGGTTCTGTTGTTGGAGAGGCAGGCCTCCGTGTCACTTGCAGCGCTGCCTAGATTTGCTCTGCCTGAGCGTTCTGCCCGTATTTGAGGGCAGCCAGCACATTCTTTCCTCGGTGCATCTCTTCTTGACCCTTCTCAGAGTTGCGTCTTAGTGGCACCTGGAAGCCGTCCTCAGCCGTGCAGCTGGCCCTGGACACCCTGCCAGTGTCCTTGCCTTCCCAGGACAGAGCCTGCTCTTCCAGATGTGCTCTGACCAACATGAGGGAGGGCAGCCGGACCCTCGGTCAGCTCACCACATCCTCCACTTTCTCCACAAGGTTCAGTTGGTGTTTTTAGTGTGTACCGTTGGCTCTGACTGATGCTTTTTCTCTTTTAGGGGCTGGTTTTCAATTGTCCCTCTCCCCGAGTGTATCCTGACTTCATATGGTTCATTTTCTTTTAAACCTAAATGCAGAACTTTGCTTTTAGGCTAGAAAGATTTCCCCTTGTCAGTTTCGGTTGTCATTTCCACATGCTTTAGCCCTGTAACACTCCCCTGCTACTCTGGAAGTTTCATACAAAGGAGCTGATCTGATTCTCGGGTTATTTTGTCTCCTCCTGGTTCTCTGGAGCACGTGGACTGTTTTTTTTTTTTGTGAGGAAGATCAGCCCTGAGCTAACATCCATGCTAATCCTCCTCTTTTTGCTGAGGAAGACAGCCTCTGAGCTAACATCTATTGTCAATCCTCCTCCTTTTTTTTTTCCCCCCCAAAGCCCCAGTAGATAGTTGTATGTCATAGCTGCACACACGTGGACCCTTTTAAAAGTGAGTTTAGTTCTTAAAGCTGTGAGCTGGCTGCACCACAGCTCCCTCCCTCTCCACCTCCAAACCCATGATTTTCTCATAGGGAAAGCCATGGCCAGCGCCATGGCTTAGTGGTTAAGTGCACACGCTCCACTGCTGGCGGCCGGGGTTCAGATCCTGGGCGCGCACCAACGCACCGCTTCTCCGGCCATGCTGAGGCCGAGTCCCACATACAGCAACTAGAAGGATGTGCAGCTATGACATACAACTATCTACTGGGGCTTTGGGGGAAAAATAAATAAATAAATAAATAATTTAAAGACAGGGAAAGCTAGACTAGGAGAGCTGTGTGATGGCTGATACACCTGGACAATTTGTTTTATGACCTGCCTGGCGCTAGCGTGTGACCCTCTGATCTAACCCAACCTCATGTTGCATGCAGGGACCCTGGGGCCCAGGAGGAGGAAGGGACTAGAACCCAAGGCCCTGGGCTTCAGTTTAACACTTTTCTTAGTTGCCAGCTGAGGAAGACCCATCCTGGATCAGAGATCCCTGTCGCCCACACCTCCCACCCTGGAGAAGGGCTGTGTACTCAGCCCCTTACAGTTGAGGCTGAAGAGGGTATTGCTTTACTAAAGACTCTCTGATCAGGGACCGTTAACTCCTTCCCGCTTCACTGCTCCCTGGCGTGGCCACTGAGGCAGCCCAGACCAGAGTTCTGTCTGGGTTTTATGGCTGGACCAGAACTTCCATTTGACGTGGCTCCTGGGGCACCGTGGCTGTGAGGCGGGGAGTGGTGGCCAAGGCCGTCTCCCCTCCTGTCCTAGAGCTGCAGGTGTTTCTCCTGGCAGCCTGGGCGGGGAAGGCTCTCCTCAGGACTTCCCTGGCATTGGAAGCCTCAGAAATCCCAGCTTGTCAGCCTCTTATCAGGAGAGGACTCTGATTACCGATTTCCTGAGGAGAATCTTGCAGAAGGTCAAAGCCGAGACATTAGCAGTCTCAAATTATGGGGCCTGCTTTTCCCTCTTCTCCCTGATAAGCCGTCAGTCGGCCTCCGGAGAAAAAGAGGATAGGATTGATTTTGTGCAAAGTCAAGCTTATTCTCACCTAATCCTTAGGCAGTTGCAAATTGATGTCAAAAGAAAATCATTTCAAGTTCATTACTAGATACAATGTAAAGTTCACAAGCTATATGGTTTCAAAATTCTTGTCCTTAAAAATAATCCTTCCTCTGAAGACAAGGTGGAAGGGGAGGCAGTGTTTGGTGTCACGTTGAGTGGAAGAAATTGAAAATTGCTTTGGTTTTGATCTTATGTTGTCCTTAAGCTTTTAAAAGTTTTGTGATTTTGCAAAATTGGGAGTATATAAAATTTTTTTTTAATTAAAAAGAAAAAAAATCACCCTGTCTCATCAAATGCTTTTGACATTTTGATGTATTTCCTTCCAGACTTTATCGATTTTTATAGTGAAAAAAATTTTTTAAATGCAGGATTGAAATTGTACATACCTACAGTGTTTTATGCCATCTCTCATTCCTAAAGCTTCTTCCTGTATTATTCTAAATGCTTCCCATGTACCTGCTGGGATGGCTCACTGCTCCCTTGATCTTATGCTGATTGAATATTTAAGTCATCCCCCCCCCCCCCCTTTTTTTTAATTAAGTTAAAATTGATTAAATGCTTGTCAAGTACCAGGCGCTGTGGTAAGCATTTTACACATTACAGTCAGTTCTGCTGTCAGGTAAGTATGCGCTCCTAAAAACCCCCAAGCTGTGCAAAATTATGCAATAAAAACCAGAGGCTTCATGAGAAAAATGGAGCTAAGGGCACAAGACTCAAAAACTTCATCAGGAGCACATTAAAGAAAAAAATAGGAACCGAAAAGACCGGCAGCACAGTTTTACACAAGTTTTGCAGATAAGGAGTACAAAAATATTACCAAACACACGGCACTCTGCAGTGAAAAGGCCCTGTAGGCTGCTGTGGCGGTGGGCGTGGAAGGGTCTGACTTGCGAAGCTGGAAGGAGCTGGGCCCCCAGCTGTGGATGGGTGTGGCTGACAGATGTGGGAGGTGTGCGGCTGTGCCATCTGTGAGTTCCTTCGCCTTGCGTTCAGCTGGGTGTGGTTTTCTGCGATCACCTAGTGTTTCTGGCAGATAAAACTGCACATAAGCAAACGTGCGTTTAGTGTTTTGATGAAACTGTTCCCTAACGTATCAGTGGTGTTGGGACAGAATGGCAGAATGGGCGTTTTCCAAGTAAGCGTTATAGCAGAGCTGACGGACGTTGACGAACAGCTTTGCTCGCACAGTTCTTTTTGTATTTTAAATTGTTTTTCAGACTCGACTCCCAGAAGGGAATTACTAGGTCACAGGGTATGCCTAACTGAGGGTGATTTATCAAAGAAACGGTTACTAGAAGCCCCCTTTGCCCCTTGCTCTCGCTAAGGGCCAACCCGCCGGTCCTCTGAGACCCCAGGAGCCCTGGGCCTTGGAAGCCCCTGGCCGCCTGTGGGGACCTCAGATGCCCCCGGCTGGGAGAGCTGTTGTTAACCCCTCCTTCAGGTGCCGCGTCCTGCCCTGCCAGCCCGGGCCAGGCACAGCAGAGGTTCGGTGAGGTCGGAGCCGGCTGCCAGGCCAGGGCCCTTCTCCTTCCACGTCCTCCCCTGCCAGAGGCAACAGCCTGGGCTTCCGCTTCCTCCGGGGGCTTCCTCCGGGGGCTGCCCGAGGCCTCGTCCCCCTGCGCCTCCCCTCCTCCTCCGGAAGGAGACCTGCCCCCAGGCAGTAACCTTATTTCCGCTCAGCCTGATGTTTTTAAATAGAAGTCTGTGCTATTGTGAGCGGGTTCCTGGCTCGCGTCCTAAAAGCGAGGTGGTCCGAGCTTCCTGGGGATGTCGCCGCCTTGGGGTCCCACTGACTGCTGAGCGGCTGGTTTAGTGCTTGCCCGTGCTGAGACTGTTTCTGGCTGGCTCCGGAGCAGGCTGGGGTGAAATGAGCTAAACAGCTGCCAGACCCCCAGCCGCACCTCCATCCAGGGTCCCCTGGCTGACCAGAGGGAAATCCCCAGGGGCTGCCACCACGGCCCCCAGGAAACAGCCCTGGATGGTCACTCCCAGTGGCACAGGGTGGTTAAGGGAAGAAAGTTGGGGCTCAGTAGGATCTGGGTTTCAACCCCAAGCAAGTGACCTCCCTGCCGAGCCTCAGGCTCTTGTCTGTGAAGTGGAGGTGAGAATTGGAGGATGCTGGAGCAGCGAGGGTGCTAAGGAGGTGTGGGCAGGAAAGGAAGCGAGTTCGTTATTGTTGATGTTCTTGGTTCAAACGAGAACGTCCTGGCCAGTTACTGCAGCCTAACTGGGGACAAGGCAGAAATACCTCAGAGTTTGGAGCTTCTCCCCTATACCAGGGCTTCCCCACAGCAGCTCTAGTGACATTTGGGACAGGTAATTCCTTGTTGTGGGATTGTCCTGTGCTATATAGGATGTTAGCAGCATCCCCAGCTTTTACCCACTAGAAGTACCACCAGTGCCAGTACCGCCTGCCCCTCCAGCCCCTGGCTGTGACAGCCAGAAATGTCTCCAGACACCGCCACATGTCCCCTGGGGGGCAAAAGCGCTCCAGTGGGGCACCACTGCCTCCCTCAAGTGAACGTGCCCGATTCAGTTCAGTAGACAGTGTTTGTTCCCCTCGGTGTCTCAGGTCCCTGGGTGTGTGATGAGAGACTCGGGCCTTGCAGCCAGACAGACCAGGGTTCGAATCCTGGCCGCGCCACTTGACAGCCGTGTGATATCAGGTGAGAGGCTTGTCTCTGAGCCCCAGTTGCCCCGTGTGTATGGTGGGGCCGAGACTAGTACTCACCCCAGAGCTGCTGTGGGATTTAGAGGAGGGGCTCCCACAGAGGGCATGGCAGTTGGCCCATAGCAGGTGCTCAGGATGCGCCAGTGGCCTCAGAGCTGCTTTCAGTGTGACCCAGGGGAGGGAAAGGGGGGTTCTGCTGGCTGAGGGGTTGTGGCAGGACTAAGGCAGGGCCAGCGTGCGAGGGGAAGGCTTCCGCCTGGCAGGGCCGGTGGGATGGTGGTAGAAAGCTGGAGAGAGGATGCCTGGGCGGGGAGAGAGGTGCCAGGTGGTGGCCCTGGAGCCTGCTATGGCCTGTGGACAGTTTGTATGGCTCCCACGGGGGCTGAACCAAATTTGAAGTGATTGCCAGCATTTTGAAATCAAGAGATTTCAGACAAAAACCCAGATTTCTGTCTTCTCGAAAATATCAGGTGAACTGGTACCACATGGTACCGTTCCTGCAGGGCCACGTCTGTCTGGGCCAGCGCTGTGCACAGGAAATGTAACACGAGCCACACATACAATTTAAACTTTTCTAGTAGCCTCATTCAACAAGGAAGAAAACAGGAGAAATGAATTGTAATAGTTTATTTTAGTTAACCCAGTATATCCAAAGTATTATCCCAGCGTATGGTCTGTATAGAATGAGAGAGACATTTAGTCTCCTTCCATACTGACTGAGCGTTTGAAGTCGGTGTGTGTGTTGTCCGCCCAGCACATCTCAGGGGCTAAGTAGTGACGCATGGGTGCTGTCCTGGGCACTGAGGATCCGGCTTCTCCTGTTCGCCACCCCCTCGTGCCCTCCCCCTGGCCCATTCCACACATTTCAAGTGGGCTTGACCTCCTCAAGCCCAGTGGTCAGTGGCTTTGGGAGCTGGGCTTGGTCTGGGGTGCTGGCCAGGGCGGGGCCAGATCTAGAATAATATTTGGGAGCCACATCAAGAGAGCCTTGAATGCCAAGCCAAGGAATTTGGATTTGAGCTTAGCTAATGTCCTGCCTGCCCCAACCCCCCAGGGCCTGACCAGCTCCGTCTCAGGTAGTGTCAGAGAGGAACTGTCTGTGGATGGTCACCAGAGTGGGGGAGTGGCTTGCCCGCACAATTGGGGGATGCTAGAGCCAGGTTTCCTGGCTGCCCAAGACCAGGGTGGCCATTGATGAGTGAAGGCTGGGACAGTGGGCAGGCCCTGGTGGCTGGAGCAGGCAGGGGTGGGAGGGAAGGCCAGAGCTATGGTTGGGGCCCAGGTCAGGGTCCGGGGAGGGGGAGTGACTGATGGAAGGCAACCAGCCAGAGAACGAGATGTTACACGTGGGTGGGAGGCATGGGAGAGTCTAGAGAACTAGGCCTGGTAGTCAGGAGGAGGAAAGAGAGCAGAGGGGGGTGAGATGGGAAAGGAAGCTCACTCTTGCCAGGGATCAGAGGGGGCGCAGGAGCTCGGATGCTTTCCTGGAGTTGCAGCTGGGGTCCGCTTCTCGCAGGTTGTATGTTCCTGAGAAAAGTACTTACTTCTGCCTCAGTTTCTGTACTGCACAATGGCCATGGGAATGGTATTCCCTCGTAGGGTTGTTGGAGGATGAAATAACCCAGGTAAACCACTTGGTCCAGGATGCTGGAAAAGCTCAAATAGGTGTTAGCCATTAGAATTATTAATTGAGCACCTACTGTGTGCCAGGTACTGTGGGTTCCATGGTGAACAAGATGAACGGGTAGAGAGTTGACTTTTGCTCCGTCCTTGTCTGTCCATCATTTTTTCTTCTAACTAGGGTTAGTATCCTCACTCCACACCTGATGAAGAGAGGTCCAGAGAGGTACAGTGACTTGCTCACGGTCACATGGCTTTTCCGTGGCAAGGCTGGGACTTAAACCCAGATGTCTCTGGCCAGGAGCCTGTGCCTTTTCTACTGTACAGTACAGAGGGGAAGACCAAGAGGCTTATTGGAAGAGGGGGTCCAGGGTCCCTTCAGTGTGTTGTCTCCCTGCAGCCTTGGCCTTTGCGAGCCCAGGAATGTGACCTTCTTCTCAGACCTGCCTCAGCCTCAGCTGGGTCTGAGCCCCGGGATGGCGATGGTGGCCTCGCACGCAGAGGAAGTGGTGACGGGTGCAGGCAGGGCTAGCAGAGGAAGTGGCAGGGGAAGGGGGCAGGCGTCAGGGTGGGGAAGCTGGGTGCTCCTGGGGCGCTGGAGGGTGTGGGGCTGCTGGTGCTGCAGCATCGTAAGGTGCCGGGTGTTTCTGGGTGCTGCCCGCAGGGCGGGGCAGGGAGGGATGTACTCTGAAAGAGCTTCCTCCCTTCCACTGTCCCCCCTCCTACCTCCCTCCATTTTACTCACTCTGTTCTCTCTCTTCCTCTTTGTGCTTTCCCCTTTGCTATGTTTTTTTTTCTTCCTTCCCCAGTAGCTTACTTATTTTTTCCTTACTAACAGGCTATATCAGAGCCAGAATTTAGGCCCTGAGACTCCAGGGTTAGGCATCATGTTGGTGACTGAAGAGTAACTCTAGCCAGGCTCTGTCCAGTGCGGGAGGAGGCTGGGGGCCACTGAGAGAAGTTGAAGGAAGCACAGCTCCTTTCTGCCTCAGGACCTTTGCATTGCTGTTCCTCCGCCTGCCACTCTCTTCCTATGCCTCTGCACAGCCAGCTCCTTCTCATCCTCTGGGTCTCAGCTCACATGTCCCCTCTTCAGAGAGGCCTGCCCTGAACCCCCCTCCCTGACCACGGTGACAGCTCCCTGCTGATTTTCTTTAGGGCTCCTGGTGCAAACTGGGACTCTCTTGTGTATCTCCTTGTTAGTTTCTTTCCTCTCTGAAGATGTAAGGCCCCAAGGGCAGGGAGTGCTCCATCCTTTGTGGATAAAAGGGCCTGCTCTTGGTAGATGCTCAGTTGCCGTCTGCTGAATGAGTGAGCGGTGAGGCGTAAATGCCAGAGCCAGCTCCCTCCCTCCCTAGGCAGGCCAGCACTGTGATGAGGATGCAGGCGCTGGAGTCAGTTCTGAGCTTTCTCCCAGCTTCACTGCCTGCTCACTGCGTGATCTTAGGAGAGTCACCTCACCTCTCTGAGCCTCAGCATCTTGAGCTGTAAAATGAAGAACAAAATAGTGCCTCCATCAGAGAATTTGTGAAGATTGAGGCGTGTAGCCAGCCCTTAACCTGGTGCCCAGCATGGAGGAAGGAGAAGCGAATGTGACTGTTATTGTCATTGTGATGATGATTATTTCTGCTGGTTGACTGGATGGTCCGGCTTCCTGAGGATTGACAGAGGCAGATTCCCTTGAGGCCCCTGGCCGCCTCCCGTTGCCTGTTTTACTGGAGGCTGTTCCTGGATAGAGGCGGGTGTGTCGGGTTCCTGGGGATCAGCCTAAAGTTTATTGCTCTCTCACAGTGCTATGAGGATAAACATGATTCAGTGACAGTAAAGAAGCCTCCATCCCAGCCTTTGGGAAGCTCACAGCCCAGGGAGGGCGGTCTCAGCTGTGCCTGCCCCGTGGCCAGTCCGTCCAGGGTAGCCGGTGGCCAGTCCGTCCAGGGTAGCCGAGGCCGCTCTGGGCGGCCGGAAGAGCAGCGTTCATGCCCTGGAGGGAGAAGCCAACACTGGTGCCCCCTCCCCTTCGCCCTCCTTCCTGGAAAGCTCCAGCCTGTCTCATCTGGTAGCCCAGCCCAGTTCTTGGCCCTCTGAGGCTGTTGCCTCCGTCAAAGCTGGCTTTGTCACCCTGAGGCAATGACCCCATCTGCGCTGGCTTGCCTCCCTGTTCTGCCTCGAGATTCTTCCTACCTCTGGTTTCCTCTTGGTGGGCTCTGGTACCAGGCTGGGGAGGCCCGAGCTCCTTCTCAAGCCTGCTCCTTTCTCGACCGCCCTCACCACCCCCACCCCCGCCTTGAGGTGACAGGAAATCCATCGCTGGGGCTGAGGAGAGGTGACTGGTATGCCTCTGTTCATGAGGACCCTGGGGCCCAGGTGCCAGTGTCGGCCTCTGTCCCGAGCCTCTGATGTGTCCGCAGGACTGTCTACTGCGGCTGGCAAGGCGCCCCTGCAGAAGACCCCCGACTCACCCCACACCTCCCGCGGGAGCCCTCCTTGAAGGCTCCTGACTGGGTGACGCTCTTCATCCCACGAGTCCCAGCTCAGCCATTGTCTTTGCTGCGTGAACTTGGGAAAGTGACATTACCCCTCTGAGCCTCAGTTTCCTTTTCTGCAAAATGAGGATAATACCTTTCACAAATGGGATATAAGGCGTCTTTACACCTGCAGTCTTATGAGGCCAGTCCCCAAGGGCACAGCCAGGATGTGGCAGCGGGGACCTCAGCTGAGCTTCACATCTGAATTATATCTAGTGTCGGTGAGGGCATGGGGGCGGCCCGCCCGCGACCAGTGAGGGTGGAGAGCGGCCCAGCCATTTTACAGCCGCCCGGCCACGTAAGTCAGGTCCAAGGCTGTTGGATGCAGCACTGTGTGACCAGTTAGTGGCTGACTAGGTTGGTCAGAGTTGTGGCGGACCCGCCATTCAGTGGCACAGTCTGCCACTATTCGAGAAGATGCCATGGAAGACAGTTTTGTGGTCCGAAGGGCTGTTCATGACAAACTGCTAAATAAGGAAGATGACAAATCAGTGTGTAAGGTTTGATCCTGTTTTCATAAAGTAGAGAGGAATACATTTGTGGAGAGAGAGACAATAATGAGCGAACATCTGTGGGGCGCTCACTGCAGCCCAGCCCTTTTCTAAGCATCTCTCTCGTATTAACTCACTGGATGCGCACAGCAGCTGCGAGGCAGGAACAGCTAACATCTTTATTGTGCACAGCAGGAAAGTGAGGGACAGAGAGGTCACATAAGTCCCCTGGGGTCACATGGCTGGAAAGGCAGGATTGCCCCACAAATCCGGGTACATTGCCCCTGGAATATGGGGAGGAGGTGCTGCTCTGGCATGCTAAGGTGATTCTCTCTGGGATTATGGTGGTTCTGTTTTCTTCTTTGTGCCATTATGTTTTTTGTTTTGTTTTTTTTGCTTGAGGAAATTAGCCCTGAGCTAACATCTGTGCCAGTCTTACTCTATTTTGTATGTGGGTCGCCGCCATAGCATGGCTGACGAGTGGGGTAGGTCCACACCTGGGATCCGAAGCCACGAATCCGGCTGAAGCAGAGCGTGCTGAACTTAACCACTATGCCACCGGGCCGGCCCCTGTACCATTATGTTTTGAAGATTCTCTTTAATGAGTGCGGATTGCTGTTGGAATAGTAAAAAACAGCACAAAAAGCACTGTTGATCGAAGACACAGCAACCTTAGCCTCTCTGAGGTTTGGGACTGTCTGGAAAGCAGGGCTGGTCGGAGCAGCCGCCCCCCAGATAGTGGTGAAGACTGAGTGAGATAAAGCTTGCAGGGCGCCCAGATGGTGCGGGGCAGAGGAGGCCCTGGGTATAGGTGCTGCCTTCTTTTCTCCCTCCTCTTTGCTGTTGACCCAGCCCACCCGCTCCCAGTCCTCCTCTGGGAAGAGGTGGGCTGGGAAAGGTGGGAGCAGTGGCCCCAAGGAGGCAGAGCCACGTCACTTTTCCCACCTCCTTTATCAGTGCTGTGGGGGGTTGGATTCCCCATCACTTTTTTTTTTTTTTTGTGAGGAAGATCAGCCCTGAGCTAACATCCATGCTAATCCTCCTCTTTTTGCTAAGACTGGCTCTGAGCTAACATCTATTGCCAATCCTCCTCCTTTTTTTCCCCGAAGCCCCAGTAGATAGTTGTATGTCATAGTTGCACATCCTTCTAGTTGCTGTACGTGGGACGCGGCCTCTGCATGGCCGGAGAAGCGATGCGTCAGTGCGAGCCCGGGATCCGAACCCGGGCTGCCAGTAGCGGAGCACGCGCACTTAACCGCTAAGCCACGGGGCCGGCCCCTCCCCATCACTTTTGAAGAGCTGGGATCTGAAGGCTGCCACATCCTGGCCAGATTAGACAGGTTGCCCGGGTTTTCAGCCAAGGCCATGACTTGGTATCTTTGGGGCCAATCCTGTTTGGGTTTTAGTTTTTTATTTGCTGGCCCACAAGGATTTTGAGGATCGGCATGTCCCTGCTGTGCCAGGATGGCTCTCCAGGCTTCTCCCAGAGGGAGGGAGTATTAAATGCCCATCCTTGGAAGCCATGTCGCTCTTCTGCTTTGTGCTGCATCATCTTGGCCGTCCTTAAGTGTCGCTTGTTCTGAAACTCAGCCGTCTCATTTGTTGCTGAGCTGAAACTGGGCCGGGTGATTACGGATCAGGGAGTGGTCTCTCTCCACCTGGCAGGACTCGTTAACTGTGTGTCCTGGCCCAGTCAAGGGCTTTGGCTTCTCCAAGGTAAAGGGGGGCCATCTTCTGAAACTGGAGAACAGCTAGAGATTCAGGAATCTAAGTATCTTGAGGAGAAAATAGACTTCTTGTCGCTTTCCTTTCTTTTACGTGGAGGGCATCATTTCCCTTTGCAAGGAGTCAGAAACACCAGTTCATTCATTCATCCACCCATCCACCCGTCCATCCATTCATCCACCCATCCGTTATTTGAAAATACTTATTGAGTGTATACTATGGCCAGAGTAATAGATATATTGGTGAATAAGATAAACATGGTTGTAGGCTTTTGCAAACAAAAAAACACAGTTCCGGGGCCGGCCTGGTGGTGCAAGCGGTTAAGTGCGCGAGCTCCGCTGTGGTGGCGCGGGGTTCGCTGGTTTGGATCCCGGGCGAGCACCTACGCACCACTTGTCAAGCCATGCTGTGGCGGCGCCCCATATGAAGTGGAGGAAGATGGGCATGGATGTTAGCCCAGGGCCAGTCTTCCTCAGCAAACAGAGGAGAATTGGCAGATGTTAGCTCAGGGCTGATCTTCCTCACACACAAAAAAATAAATAAAAAATACACAGTTCCAAGGGAGGACAGTAACAACCACTAGTAGACTGACTAAGCCTTGGTGGCTTATAAACTTTCTCATGTGTCACTGGAATTGTCCACATCTCTGTCAGGAAGTTAAGTCTAGTTTCCTGCCTTCCCGAGGGCACTTAGCTGCTAAGTAGTAGAGTCAGAATTTTAACTGAGGTCCTGTGCTATTTCCATTCTACAAATCACCTGTGGAAATTTGCCCATTTCTAAGTTTGCCAAGACGGGGACACTGGATGGAGTAGGGTAGGTACCTGTAAAAATACCTTTCTAGGCTACAGTATAGCGGGAAGAGAGAGGCTTGTGTTTACAGAAGCCAGCAATAAGGTAGGCTCAAGTGCCTTTTGGGAAAAAAGGAAGACTTGATGGTCGTCTGTTCCCTGGACATACCTTTCATTCCTTTGTCCTTCTCTCACATCCACCTAATTCTCCCATCCACCCATTCATCCTTCTACTCACTCTCCCATCCATTTGTCTGTCCATCCGTCACCCCGTTTACCCATCTTCCCATCCATCCATCCACCCACCCACCCACCCAACCAACCATCCAACTATCCATCCATCCATTCTTCCATCTGCTTACCCACTCACCCACCCATCTGCCCATCCACCTATCCACCCATGTGTCTGTCTGCCCACCCCACCCATTCTCCCATCTTCCCATTTCCCCACCCTCCCATGCTTCCACCCATCCACTGGCTATTCTGCGCCAGGCTCTGGGGGGTAGACTAAAGTGAATCAGACATGGGCTTAGCCTTTCAGAGCTCACAGCCAAGTCAGAGAGAGAGTCTGTGAACAGAAATGGCGGTCTGTGATGAAAGCCCTAATAAGGTGTGAGGGAATTCTAGTAGGGAGGTGGGCTAGGGTTCTGGGAACGTTTCGTGGAGCGGGCTGTGGGTGAGTTAGACTTTATGGGCTGCTTAAACACAGGTATGAGGAAGGCCCTCCGGGTGGAGGAAAGAGCATAAAGAAAGGCATGGAAGTCGGAAGCAGGAGATCACTGGCTATAGCCAGGGGGTGAACATAGGGAGGTAGTGGAATCCTGGAAAAGTAGATCACTGGGGCCACCAGTGCCAGGCCGGGGAGTTTGGGCCCTGCCACGTCAGCAGCGGGGAGCCATTGAAGGTTCGCCCGAAGTGTGTTTCTGGCTGAAGGCAGTGGAGGAAGAGATGGGGAAGGAGGGCGGTCCCACATGGCATCTGGTGGGCGGGACCCTGGACATGTTTGTTCTCATGGGCTACTGAGGGCAAAGAGCACTGGGCAGAGAGCCGGCCCTGAGTTCGAGTCCTCACAGCTGCTTCCTAGCTGTGTGACCTGGGACAAGTCACCTTCTCTCCCTGCGCCTTCATTTTCTCTTCAGTAGGAAGAGGTGGTGATAACTGTGCACACCTCATGGACCTGGCTGGATAAAGGCGGGGTGCTCATTATCCTGCGTCAAGAGGCCACAGGAGGCTTGGCAGGCCTTTTTCATCCTGAGGCCCACAAAGACTCAAGTGTCCGGAACGCCGGCTGTGGTACATACGGCTCCACTCCGAGACTGACTCAGGCCTGCCAGCCAGGGGCGTTTGTGGAATCTGAACCCCAGGCCACATTGGCTACCCGTCCTAGCTCCATGTCTGCTGCCCTCAGACCACCCTGCTTGATTTATGTTGGGCCCTTCCCCTGCACGTAGCCAGTTCTGCGGTGACCCAGTTCCTACTGGCGCCAGATTTCCTCCCTCCTTGTAGAGTCAAAGCCTTTCCTGAGATTGGCAACAGGGACATCACAGCTGTGTATTGTGGGGCACAGACCAAGCCCCTCCTTGGTTCCAGTGGCCTGAACCGCACTTGACACATGCCTGGCACAGCCGTCCAGAATCGAGAGGACGGGGAAAATAGAAACTGTTAGCCTTGACTGCTCCATTCTCTGGCTCTGACCCACACGCCCAGGCTGCTCATCTGACAGGTCAGCTGGGAGCCTTCCCTCACGCCCTGCTGCCCAGCCAGGTTGCTAGGAGACCTCACTAGCAAATGATCACCGCCTGAGGTTCTTCTACCCACTCTCTGGGCTCAAGCCCTTTGTTTCTTCCTAGAAAAAGAAATGGCGTGTTTCCAAGGCTGACACTGGGACATGGGAGTGAGTTTTAGATGCTTCCTCACCTCTTTGAGAGTGCATCTTCTGCCAGCTGCAGCCTTGAATGCAAAGCTGTCTCCTAGAACTTTCTGCAGTCTTGGGAATGTTCTGTATCTTCTCTATTCAATATGGTAGCCACTAACCACACATGGTTATTAAACACTTGAAATGTGGTTAATGCAACTGGGGAACTACATTTTAATTTCATTTAATTTCAGGTAATTTAAATAGCCACATGTGGCTAGTAGCTACCGTATTGGACAGCACAGCTCTGGTGGGTTCCTGAGCGGACGTGGTGCCCATCTCTGGAAGCACTTAAGACAAGGCCAGGGTGCAGTGGTCACTTTCTGTGCATCAGCCGCAGTCTGTCATTGCTGGGATCCCTGTGGATAACTGCCAGATGTCACTGGGTGAAGTTAACTTTTATAAACCACTTGCATTCCTTGTGCCGTGTCCATCTCCACCCTGTCTGTAGGCACACACAGTTTTCCCAAAGTTATAGCTTAGCCACAATTTTATTATGGCTACTTTGTTTGCTTATTGTTATGGCTTAGTTATTTTTTCTCATTACTATATTATCTTCCTATTTATCATTTTAAAGGTTGCTTAATATCCCACTAAGTAAATTTAATCATTGTCTTACTGTTGAATATTTAGATTATCTCCACTTTTTTGCCATTATTGTGAACACGATCCCAGTATATTTCTTTTGTTGTCTTTTTTTTTTGGCGGGGGGTGGGGAGAAGGTCAGCCCTGAGCTAACATCCGATGCCAATCCTCGTCTTTTTGCTGAGAAAGATTGGCCCTGGGCTAACATCTGTGCCCATCTTCTTCTACCTTATATGAGATGCCTCCACAGCATGGCTTGATGAGTGGTGCGTATGTCCCAGCCCGGGATCCGAACCTGCGAACCCTGGGCTGCTGAAGCAGAGCACGCGAACTCAACCATATGCCACTGGGCCTGCCCATTGTTGTCTGTTTTTGACTTTATTTCCTGGACTTAAATTCTCAGGAATGAGGAATTCTCAGGAATGAGGGATCATAGGCTTAAATGGTATTTTCAAGGCACTTAAAACCTATTGCCAGTTTTTGTCTTTAGAAGATTGACTCTGTTTATGTTCTTGTCAGTCGTGTATACCCATTTTACCACCAACACTGGAGGTTGTCATTATTCCTTGTTTTTGTTAATTTAAAAAGTATAAAATGATCCTCCTCCACTTTTTTGGAGGAAGATTCTTTTGGCAGAAGAATCCCATGGTTTCTGTTTGCCTGTGGCCCATTAGTAATCATCCCGGGTTATCAGTCATTCCCTCTGAGAGGCCTCAGGGAAGGTCACTTTGTAGGTCACAGTGTGCTCAGGAGCGGCCTTCTTACCTGTGTATTGCATAGTGAAATACTTCCATATATATCTGCTCTCTGCTGGAACACCCACAGAGATGGGGAGCTAATTTCCTTTTTGGTGGCAAGTGACAGAAGTCCAGAAGGGAGTTTATTGGCTCACATTACTGAAAAGTCTAAGGGCAAATTTGGCCTTCAGGAACAGCTGGCTCCAGGTGTCTGCAGACCCTCAGCAGCACCTGCCCTCCTCCATTTGTGGGCCCTGCTTCCCTTGTCTTGGCCTCATCCTCAGGCAGGCTCTCCGAAGGAGTGGCAAGACCCTCCAGCTTTCTATTCTAGCAGTTTAGCAGCCCCAGAGAAAGAAAAAGCTTTTTTCCTGGTAACTTTAATAAAAAAGCAAAGAACAAACCAAAAAACCACCCAGGTACAATCCTGTTGGCCTGCCTTGGGTCACATGTGTGTGTCTGAAGCACTGGCTTTGACTGAGAGGGTCAGGACTGAGTGGCTGGGCCTGTGTGTGCACCTGGACCAGATGGGCTCGGCCCCGCATGGCTCCCCGCACCGAGAGCGAGGGAGAAGGCAGTTCCCGAAGGAAACGCATTGTGAATCTGCAGGGGGCGTGGATGCTGGCCATGTCCCCTGTTGCCCCTCTTCAGGATTCATTTCCAGGCAGCTGCACTGGCTCTCTGGCCTGAAGTGAGCGGGGCCACAGGGCACAGGCCCGTGTAGGCCCTCTCGTTTGCTCTGCTCTGGGCAGGCAGTGTTCTCCTTTTCTGCAGATAAGGCCGCTGTCACAGAGTGGACCCTGGTCCCTGCATGGACTTCATGGACTCTGTTTCCTCGTCTGCAGAGTGGGAGGAGTTGGCGGTTAGAAGTGGTGGCTGACGTGCTTTCTGGTCCCCGAGTTCTGCCATATCTGCTCTTTCCCGGGAGGGGGAGGAGGAGGCGGGCGCGGTGATCAGCCCGCAGCAGGGGGGTGGGGGGCAGGGCAGGGCAGGGCCTGGGGGCTGTCCCCGACTGGCCACCGCTGTGCCTGTGTGGTTGACTTTCAGGAAGCCCCCAGCCCCTGACTGGGCTGGCTGGGCCCCTTGGGTGGAGCAGGGCCCTGGCTGGGAGGTTGTCCCCACCTCCTCCGGGCTGGGCCCCACCGCACAAGGGGGAGGATTGTTCCCACAGAGGTGCCTAGGCCAGAAAACACAAGTGACCACTGTGTGTGTGCTCTCAGGGGTGTGGGCTGAGGCGTTCGTCACTGCCGGCGGGCGGTGGAGGGCTGGGCGGGGCTCCCCCGTCCTTCGCCAGTCCCTAGCCTTGCCTCAGCCGGTGGGAGAGACAGACGTCAGAGGCCACAGATAGTCGCTTGTTCTTTATGCGACTCCTTGCCCGCCAACTCCCACAGGTGCCCCATCCACTTAGACCACCCATAGCTTTCCAAGACCCACCCACTCCCCAAGATGCCCTCACATCAGACCATTTCCCCATGCTCCTACTGTGCAAAGGGGGAAACTGAGGCCCAGACAGGCCCTCTGCAGAATTTACAGGCACCTCTGGCAAAGCGATCAGGAACATGGTACTTGGAAGTCATGCAGGCCGGAATTCAACTCTCAGCCCTGTTCTTTACCTGCTGTGTGACCTTGGGCAAGTGACTTCACCTCTCTGAGCATCAGTTTTTCTTACATATAAAGTGAGGCTCTTAATCAGAGTACCTTTCTGGTGTAAAACTTAATTGAGGGGATCAAACAGTGTCCTCTCGTGCCCTCACTGGGCTCTGCTGCTTCATTTCTAGGCTCAACTAGTTCATTTTCAGGCTCCCCTTGGGGGCACACTGGCACGGCCGCTCCAGGCCTGCGGCCACCGTGCTGGAACCTAGCAGTAGAGTAGGGCTTGGGGCAAGCTCGGCGTCTCAGCGGTTGTTCTGAGAGGTTGCGCTTCGTTGGGTGACTCCATCACCTCCCTATCCCTGAGCCAGTCGCTGTGTTCTGATTGGCCAGCACGGGTCACCCACCCGCTTCTAGTGATGGCAGTGGAATCCGCTCCATTGCATTTTAGGGACTGGGAATGCGGGTGGGTTAGCTCTGCTGAAGAAAAATCAGGGCAGAGTGAACTATGCTATGGGAGGCCAATGATTCCTACCCACAAATTCTCCCTCTAGGCAGACCCTGTCCTGTTCACTAGAAAAGTGCCGCACATGTAACGTCGGCTCCATAAGTCATGGTTGAGTGAGTGAAGAGGGAATACGCAGATTGCTGGCAGCCTTGTGTAATGAAGAGACCTGTGGGAGTCAGGAGACCACCACGGCTCCCAGTCCTGGGTGGGTTCTGAGGCCTCTGTGAGCCCTAGTCTGCTGATCTGGGAAATGGGCATGATTGCTACCACTTGCTTTAATGGCTGTGGGCGGATTAAATTTTTGTAGTTCCAAGCGTGCTGTTGGCTGTGGTTTTTCATTATCTCTGGCAAAGAAAGGTGGAGCAGGTAACCCTGGTCACTCGCCAAGAAGGGCCTGTTCGGAAGTGACTCTGAGCTCAGGCTCTTTGGGCCAGGCTGGCTAGCGTTTGGATCCAGCCTTCACCCCCACTTGCTGTGTGACCTGGGGCAAGTCGCCATGCCTCTCTGAATCTGTTTCCTCATCTGTAAATGGGAGTGCTAATACTGATCTCCAAGGGCTGGATGGCAGATGAAGTGAGAAGTTCCATTTAAGGCCTGTCCTCGCACACAGTGTGTGCTCAGGCAGTGTTAGCTGTCCTTATCATCAGCCGTCATTACGTCCCTGTGCCCTCAAGGTGGTGGATTGCTGCCTCAACCAGGCCTTGAAAGGGTTTGATTTTGGCCCAGTCACTTTTAGTGCCACGATTGCTGCTAACGCCTTTCTGGCAGGCTCTTTCTGGTCCCTGTGAAATCTGAGCAAGGTGCTGGGCAGCGGGTGTTCCTCAGTATTGACACTGGTGCCGGCTGGGGGCCCAGCCCTGTGGTCGGTGCTGCCTCTCAGGGTGGTGGGCAAGGCAGGGTTTATGCCCTCATGGAAACCGGTCCCGCCTGGGCCTCCCCCACCTTCAGGAGAAGATGTCCCTTTTAAGGAAACCCAGGAAGAGGTGGCCTGCAGCCTCCTTCACCATCTCAGGAGTGAAGGGTGAATGCTTGAGGGGTGGCCTTTGTCCAGTTCCCCTCTCCCCAGTGCTGGGGGCCGGGAGAGCACGGTGCCAGCTCTGGCCACCCTGCTAAGCCCTCTGCTTTCCTCTCTGTAAAGGAGCAGAGCGGGCCTTAACTTCTCTGGGTTTGGAGGGGAGGGGGAGGAGGAGGGGGGAAGGAGGAGGAAGGGGAGTCTTACAGTGTGGAAGGATGCTAGTGGGTCCTCCAGTGGGACAGAAGAAAGTCAGCTTTACAAGAAATGAAAGGACAGGTACAGAATCAAGAGTGTGTGTGTGAGAGAGAAAGAGAGGAGAGGAGAGTGAGCAGGAGCCCCCTTGCTTAACTGATGCCTCTCTAAGGCGTTCTCAACAAGCTTTCAAAATTGAGTGTCAGGGAGAGGACCCCACAGGTAGGGCCAAGGGAGCAGTCCTCCAGCACGAGGGCTGACCCCGGGGAGTGGCCCCACGTGGAATCCCCTACCCTGGACTGGGCTCCTGGGCCGGATGTGGAGGCTTCATAGGCTCTGACTCTGGAGAGACTGTGATGGAGGAAGAAGGTGGCCGCCAAGAGGGCGGTGCTGCTGGGGCAGATGAGCTGTCACCTAAGTGGCTAGGACTCTGCCGCAGTCTCCTCGTCCGCACATGACGTAATAGTAGCACCTGCGTCGCAGGCCGGTAGAGGAGATGCATGAGTCACACATGTTGACGTGTGGACCGCTGTCGTGTGGGCCCTCGATGAATGTGAAACCATTGTTGCTTTCACTGCCTGGGCCCCTGGGGACTTGGCTGCTCAGTTAACAGAAGCATTTACCTAAATGGAGAATAAATTTACAAGTGAGCGTAAAAATGGCCTGTTGACATCACTGCCTTCCAGAGGTTCTCTGGCGGGCTTGGCGCCCCCTCCCAGCTCCCACCCTGCGTCCTAAGCAGCTGTCTTGTCAGTGGCAGTAGAGGAGTGGGTCTTTCCAGCTGGACCTTGAACTCCTGGAGGCCGGGGGCGGGTGGCCGGGTGGCTCTGTCACTGCATTGCTGGTGCTGCATTGCTGGCGCCGGTGCAGCGTGGCCTGGAGCGCTCATCAGTGTCTGTGGGCATCTGGTCTGAGAGGCTCCTGAGTCCTGGAGATGATCGGGAGACCTCGCCCAGCAGTGGGCAGTGCACAGAGTCTTGGAAGCCAGAGGACCCAGATTCTGGTGCCACTACCCTAGTTCCCGCCACATCCCCTCTCTGAGCCTCTGAGTGGGGACACTGAGGTGCTGATTACTGTGGTGTCATGTGAGGTGATGTGAATGCTCATTGTCATCCATGGGGCACTAGACACGTAGGAGCAACTCGGCCATCGGCGTTCCCGGTGGATCAGGGTGCACAGTCATCCTGTCAGGCACGAGTGGTGTGTGACACTGTCCTCAGGAAGGCACCACGATGGAAACCAGCGGGGCTGCTCCGGGAGTCTGGGGCAGCCCGTTTTCCTGTGCTCTCCCTAGATGGCTGTCCAGAGGCTCCACACGAGCGGCTCGCTTTTCAGGCCCCTGTGGTAGGAAAGTGGGCTCTCTGAGCACCGGAGCCCGTGCGGCACAGTGGGCGAAGGCTCCCGGCAGCAGTCCCCGAGGCTCACGGGCCCACCTGAGGGAACCATGGGCTCTGCTCCCTCTCCTGGACACCAGCTCATCGTGGGTGGAATTGCTTGCATCACTTACACAGTTATTTCTCTTTCACTCACAGTTTTAAAAATTGTGGCAAAATATACGTAACATAAAATTGACCATTTTAGCATTTCTAAGTATACAATTCAGTGGCGATAAGTATGTTCACAATGTTGTGCAACCGTACCCACTCTCCATTTCCAGAACTTTTTCATCATCCCAAAGAGAAACTCTGTGCCCATTAAACACTAACTCTCCATTCCACCTGGTAACCAGCCCCCGGGAACCTCTGTGCTCCTTTCTGTCACTATAATGTTGACTACTCCAGGGATCTCCTATAAGTGGAATCACCCAATATTTCTCCTTTTGTGTCTGGTTTATTTCACTTAGCATGATGTCCTCGAGGTTCATCCACGTTGTAGTGTGTCAGAATGTCCTTTTTTAAGGTTGAATAATATTCCGTTGAATGTGTATACCACATTGTGTTTATTCCTTCATCTGCTGATGGACACTTGGGTTGTTTCCATCTTTTGGCTCTTGTGAATGTGCTGCTGTGAAAATCGGTGTGCAGATATCTGCTCAAATCCCTGCTTTCAGTTCTGGGTGATTACCTGGGAGTGGTACACTCCCACTGCTGGCCGTATGGTGGTTCTGTGTTGAACCTTTTGAGAAACCGCCAAACCCTTCTGTGGTGGCTGCCCCATTTTGCATTCCTACCAGCAGTGCACAAAGATTCCAATTTTTCCACATCCTCACCAACACTTATTTTCTGTTTTTTTTTAAATTATAGCGATCCTCGTAGGTGCAAAATTCTCTCACTCTGTTTTTCGTCAAATAAACAGCAGTTCTCATGCCCAGGTAAAATGCAGCGCGGAAGCACGTCCACTAACTGGAGGGCACTTACTTAAAACCCTGTTTCCTTTTACTTTTAATGTATATGAAATGATGCAAATAAAGGCAGGAAACATTCTAGGAACATTTTAAACAACAGAGACAGTGAAAATGCCCTTTGAATCTCCTCATTTCAGGCTCCTCCCCAGCCTGCTGTCACGCAGTATCTTTCCAGAGCTTTCCATGCATTTACATACACATGTGAGTGTTTATGAAAGTGTGGTTTTCCATTTTTTATATAAAAAGTATCATGCCACTTTTATTGTTCAGTGAGTTGGATCTTTTACTGAACAGCTCAACGGTCTTCCCGTGTTGGTATTTGTAGCACTATGCTATTCCTGTATTTTTCTTTATGCCATACTATGGGTGTGTTGTACTTTAAAAAAAATTATTGTTATTAAACACAGAACATTGTTTCTCATGCCTGCCCCTCTGTGCTGACCTAGTGAGCAGTGCTGGCCGTTGTCAAGGGCAGTGTGTCTCCTGCTTCAGCCTCTCAGTCCCCGTCTGGACATCCGGCTTCTGAGCTGGCTTCCAGGGCTCCGTTTCCTGCCCGGCCTGCCTTGCTGACCTTCTGTGTCTCCACTTTGCAGGCCAAGAACAAGGAGACAGGTGCCTTGGCCGCCGCCAAAGTCATTGAGACCAAGAGTGAGGAGGAGCTGGAGGACTACATCGTGGAGATTGAGATCCTGGCCACCTGCGACCACCCCTACATCGTGAAGCTCCTGGGAGCCTATTACTATGATGGGAAGCTGTGGGTAAGGGTGCCCCCGCCCGTCGGCCCCTCTCGGCCCTCATGGCCTGGTCTTGAGGTCCTGAGCTCTTTCTCAGTGTCTGCTTTGAAGGCAAGGGCTGGGGCGAGGAGAAGGTGAAGAAGGGGGGCTCCAGGTCCCCTGCCCTCACCTCTTGGCAGAGTCTCCCCACTTTTGGGGGTGGAGGCAGTGGTTTGGAGCAGGAAGGAACTCTCAAGCTCTATTGCCCCACCTTGAATCCCAACTCTGCCACTTACAAGTTGGATAACCCTAGGCAGGTTCTTAACCCCTCTGTGCCTCAGCTTCCCCATCTGTAAGGTGGGGATAATAACAGTACCTACTCGTAGAGTTATGGGGATTAAATGAGTTAATTCATGATAGGTGCCTGGAAGTACCTGGCACATGTAAGAGCTTGGTGAGTGGTGGCTATTTTATTATTTGTGGTGGTGGCATCGTTGCTGCCACTGCTGCAGCTGCTACATGGGGATTGCTTTCAATGGTGGCGCTAAAGAAGGGGGCGCTTTAACAGCCCCCCATTCTCCATCAGCAGCCTCATATTTTGATGAGCTCTGTGCAGATGCCGCTTCCAGCCCCACCTTCCAAACTCAGCATCCCCCCTCAACTCGAGAGGAATTCCGGAGTGCCCCCTGATTTCCACAGGACAAGCCTGCCTGCACAGTGTCTCCCCCAGTGACATTCTCCTAGTGCTTGTGCCCTTCAGTTTATAAAACCCAGACTTCCCAGAAGGTATGTGTCTCTCCACACTTTTTTCCAGCCAATGTTTTATATATAAAGTATCATATTTATGTCCCCAAAACTCAGTACGACATTTGTAACAAAATAATGTGCAGGAAAAGTCTGAAGTCAACTCTAGATGCACCTGGAAGACTGTCAGAGTCACGTGCAGCCGTTTTGCAAAGGGGTCGGGGTCAGCAGGGCTTGGCATCTCGGGTGACACAGGAGCTGAGCCGCCAGGCTCCTGGTACTGCGTATGGCACCGGGTATTAACAGTCACTAATAATTATTTGGTGGTCAGGAGGGGATGTTTTAAGCATTTTGCCTCCTATCATGATAGTTCATGATGTATAGACAGAGTGTTACTATGTTTTAGTTACATTTGAGGAAATTAGTGAGGAGTTTGGAGTTGACATGTAACACTTTACAATTTTTCCCACTTGAAATAATGGGAAATAGACTCCCACCTATCTTATTTATTTATTTTTTTTGCACAGAATGCTTGATTTTCAGGATCAGAACTATGACACTTAACAGGGAAATCTGTGTTTCCTTTGAGAAAAGGATCCTGCTGTTTAAGAAAACCAAGGGCGAGTTTAGAAACCACCACCGTGGTGTATCCCTCTCATTTCACAGAAATGAAGGAAGCCAGTGTCTGAGGGGGTGAGAGCTCGGCCCCCAGCCCTGCCCAGAGCTCTGTCCACTTAAATTGGCTGCTCCCCTGCCCCCCCCCGCCCCCCACGCCCAACGGAGGCCAACTTTGCTTTGCCTCTTTGGGCATCTCCTTGGGAGCCTCCCAGATGTCACTGTGGGGAATAAAACCGCTGCCTCCTGACTGTCACCTGCAGATTTCACAGCCCTTCCTCATCCACTGTCTCTAGGCACCTTGGGAGGTGAGCAGGGCAAGGAGACTGGTAACCCTTTCCAAAGGAGGGGCCAGAGGCACGGAGAGGTTAGGCCCCGTGCCTGTGGTCACACAGCTGAGGGAGATGAAGCTGAGCCTTTGTGTTTCCTCTGTTCTCTTTCATAGAGCTGCTTTTTAAAATGTTTTTTCTTCTTTAAAGAAATTAAACAAATATGCATATGGTCAGCAGAGAAAAACGAGAGTATACAGAAAAGGAAAAAAAAAAAAGATTAATACCATCCAAGTTTTCACACCAGAGATAACCATTGGTAACGTTCGGAATATATTTTTCTAGACTTTTCTATATATATATATACACACCCACATCCACAATTTTTTTAAAAAGATGAATTTATACCATACCTGTTACTTTACCTTTTACTCTTTTTATTTAAGGTGTATTAAGAACAACTTTCTCTGTCAGTGGGGAAACACTTGCATCTTCATTTTTTATTCCATAGAATTCTGTCTTCTGACTGTGTTGTCCCCATTGTTGGGCATTTAGGCTGCCTCTTTTTTTTTTTTCTGCTATAAAAAACTCCGTGATGGACATCTTCAAATTTTTGTGTTCTTGCCTGAGAACCTCTTTAGGAGAATTTTTAAGATTTTTAAGTGTCTATTGCCAGACAGTCCTCACAGAGCCACCCGGGGTATTATACAAAGGAGTTTTGCCATCTACCCACCCACCCAGCCATCCATTCATCTGCCCATCCATCCTCCTCTCCATCCATACCACCTTTATTGGACCACTGATTATGTACTCCTGAAGAAAACATCTTTTGTGTGTCTGTTCCCACTATTGATTATGGCTAGGACCAAGTTCATTACTTTCCCAGGTCCAAAGATAGTACCAACGACAGTGAGTGTTTATTGAGGGCTTACTGGGTGCTAGGCCTGTGGCTGTGAGTTTTACTTGCGTTTGTCATTTAATCTTTGTTCTGTGAGGTGTTGCTTTATCTCCCTCTTACAAACAGAAATGAGACACAAAGAGGCTGTGTTCCCCCCAGGCCGGGCAGCTAGAAAGTGACGGAGCTGGAAAACCAGATAGAGAAGAAGGACAATTTATAACTGGACCGTGACTGTCACAAGGCTGTCTAAATAGATACACCAGAACTTTCTGTCCCAGAGTTGTCACTTGAAGCTGCTGCTCTCGCCAGACCCAGTCCTCACCCGCCTTCTTGGTGGCTGCCCCTGTGGCATTTGCTACTCTGTAGACCCCGAGAGGTGCCGGCTCCTCATTTGTGAGGGTTTGAGTTTTAGACATTGTGAAATCAAGGCAGGAGACACTGGAACTGGGTAAATCAGGAGGGACAAAGGGTTTCAAGTGGAAGGGACAGCATGGGCAACGGTGTGCAGGGTGTGATGTGTTTGGCGAATGGGGAGACTAGGATGGGGGCAGCACCCAGTGAAAGATGAGGGCAGCGGAGTATTGGCGGCTGTGTTGTGAAGGGCCTCGGATGCCGAGGTGAAGAGTTTGCACTTGATCTTTTAGATCAGTGGTTCTCAAAGTACAGCCCTTGGACCAGTAGCAGCAGCACGTGGGACATTCTTAGAAATGCAGAAGATCAGGCCCCAGCCCAGGCCAGGCCTGCTGAATCAGAACCTCTGGGGTGGGGCCCAGCAATCTGTGTTTTAAGGAGCCTTCTAGGTGACTCTGATGCTTGTTTAAGTCTGAGAGCTACTGTTTTAGGTAATGGGGACCCAGTGGCAGTTTTCCACAGGGGAGAGACACATATGCTGTGTTGTAGAAAGAAATCAGGTTTGAGGGGCCAAGAGTAAAAGCATTGAGGTTGAAAGGAAGTGATAAGAATAGACTAGACCAGAAGCCCAAGGATGTGATGTGGGAACATCATTTGGTCAGGAAAGCCCTCAGAGGAAGGAGCATTTGAACTGGATCTTGAAGGATGCATAGGAGTTCTCCAGAGGTCTAAGAGAAGGAAGGGCAGTCTGAGTAGAGGGGCAGCACGTGTGCAAGTGTGGAAAGGAGAGGTCGCGTTGTTCTGAGACACAGGGTTGAAGGTGCACCAGCGTTTGATGCTTCCTTCTGTGTGCTGGCTCTTGGGCCCTCTCGTGGGCAGGCCCGGGCCTCTGTGTGGCTCCAAGAGCCAGCTTCTCCATATGGGGGGCTTTGGCAAAACCAGTCCAGGCCTGCCCTCAGGGGCTGGGCTTTGGGATGAGCAATTGGCTGTTGCCGAGTGACTGGGCCCCTTCCCCAGCCATGGCCTCCAGGGACAGACTTTCCCCTGCATGGGGCAGAGGTCATTCACCAAATCACCCCGCTCGCAATGGGACAGGATCGGCTCATTTGCTTCCAGAATTTGTAATCTGAGCAAAATCCTTCTAGTGGTTTCTTTTGACTACTTCTGCTTTTGAATATCAAATGGTACAAATGGGAGAAAAAAACAACCCACAATATTCTAGACCAGCACTGCCCAATTTATGTATAATGTGAGCCACATGTGTAATTGTTAATTTCCTAATAGCCACATTGAAAAAAGCAAAAAGAAACAGGTGAAGTTAATTTAAAAAATAGGATTTACTTAACGTAGTATGTCAGAGTATTATCATTCTGACTGTAATCAATATAAAAATTATGAATGGGATATTTTGCTTTTTTTTTCATTGTAAGCCTTCAAATCCAGTGTGTGTTTTACACTTATAGCACATCTCAATTCAGGAGCTAAATTTTCATCACAAGTCTATATTTAGATGTCGTAAAATTTACAATTTGTCATAAAATTGGTCTATATTTAGATGTCATAAAATTTACAATTTGTCATAAAATTAGTCTGTATTTAGATGTCATAAAATTTACAGTTGACGAAGTAGATTCACATCCCTAGGTTGTTCCAACATCCTTACACATTTCCCAATAACACAATCGAGTGTCAGTTTTTAAATTTAAGTTAATTAAAAGTGAAGACAATTGTAAATTTCATTCAACACTAGCCACATCTCAGGTGCTCAGTGGGCACGTGTGGTTAGAGCCTCCTGGACCGGATGGTGTAGACGATGCAGCTCTAAACGTCCACTCAGGCCCTGAGAATGAGTGGATGCAGGCCTGACCCTGTGCATCTCCTCTGGTTTATAGCTGCCCCACCCCTACATCCCCTTCCCCATGCCCAGCCCTGAGCCAGATTTTGGTCTCTGGGAAAGTCTTCCAAGGGTTGGGTCTCTCCCTGCCTGTATTGTGCGAGTGAGAGAGAGTGGTGTGCGTGATGGTAAATGTTTAACAATCAGCTCTGGGAAGGGCAGCCCTGGTTTATAGCATCTGCCAATTTCTGTGGTGTGAATATTCTCGCCACGGTCAATTTCAAGCTGCAAATGCACTGTCACTAACATGGAGTTGGGAAGAGATGTGGTGGCCCTCCGTGATGGAGTATTTCTTCCATACAGATATGATACATGTAAATAGCTTCCAGAGCAGAGATAATAGTGAAATGGGCTAAAATAATTAGGGAAGTGATGAGTTTTGAGTATTTATTATCTTTGTTTTTAATATAATTTTTAAAAATTACAGGGTTATGTAACTTAATTTTAAATAATGGTTATATTTAACAAGAGGCTTACAAAATTCCTGAAAATTTAGCCGTCGGTGCTCACGAGCCAGTGAGAGCTGGCTGCAGCACACCACTGGAGCCAGCGCGGAGGGGTGTTGACGACACCACAGAACCCTGCAGCTGGGTGTCACATAGCCAGCTGCTCATTCGAAAGATGAGATAGCTGCAGACCACAGAAGGTCTGGGATTTACCCAAAGTCACACAGCAGATTAGTCACAAGGCCAGACATACAGAGGTCCTCAAAGACTGTGGATGAGAGACCCTACTCATGCCATACTGTCTTGTGAAAAGCCGTTCCACAGCTCTGCAGAATATATTCCAAACCCAGTACCTGCTACAGAGGCTAATTGTAGTCTGTCGTCTGTCAGTACCTTCCCAGACCTCTCTTGTCCAGCTATTCTAAGCTACGTGCAGGCGACACCTCCAGGCCTTTGCTCACCTAGTGCCTCTTTCCAGGCATGCCCTTCCCATTGTCATCTGCAGAGTCGGCAAGAGCATCCCTTCCCACATGAGGTCTTTTCGATTCTCCCTGGTACCTTGGGTGGAGTTTGCCTCCTCCCCCTCTCCTCTCTGCTCCGTGTGTTTCCTCTCGTCCTACCGGTCACATCTTAGTGCACTTATCCGTCTTGGTGTCGACCTCCTCTGGTAGACAGGGCCCTGCCTTCATCCTCGCCCGGGGCTGGTCCAGAGCAGGGGAAGGAGTCACAGTCCAGCTGGGTCCCCTCCAGGCAGCCGAGGCCATTTGGGGCAGCCCTGCCCTGGGGAGGCTGAAGTCTATGGGGCACCTGCAGCCCCCAGAGCACGCCCGAGGCTGATGTTGGCCTTGCTGTTGACTGAACAATTCTCCAGCTGTTGGCAGCTTGCAGGGAGGAGAGGAGGAAGTTCATTCCTCTTAAGCTTTTCCTTTCTGCTGAACCTGGAAGAGAAGTGACGGTGGCACAGAGTCCTGCTTTGCAGGTGGGGAGATTTTGAAAGCCCCTTCAGATCGGTTCTTGACCACTGGTCTTACTCAGCCTTTTTTGACAGGACAGCAAACTCTGATGCCTCGATCTGCTACCTGTTCACCCCAGGAGTTTAGCCCCTGTCTCTAGAAGTGTGGGTAGTGGTGGAATGAAGCCCACAGCCCTGTCAGACAGCAGCATCTTCGTTTATTCATTTAAACAAGTCACTGTTGAATTCCTGCCTGTGCCAAGCCCTGTTCTAGGCCCTGCGGATGCCGCCTCCTGGGCTCAAAGTCTGTGGTGGAAGCAGACAGTATGAGAGCAAATAAAGAAGTGAATCAGAGGACTTCAGTGAGTCATAAGTGTGTGGAAGAAAAATAACCGGGAAGATGCAGCGGAGGGTCCAGGGTGGCGGTCAGGAACAGGTGCTTTAACTAGGATGGCTAGGGACGGCCTTCCTCGTGAGGTGACGTCTTAGCTGAGGCCGCAAGACGAGATGGAGGGCAGACCTATGAATATTTAAGGGCAGAAAGTGCCAGGTGTGGGGACTAGGAAGTGCCAAGGCCCTGAGGCAGGAGCCATCGAAGTCTGCAGAGGCCCCGACAGAGCATGGCCAAGGGGGAGAGGCGGAGAATGACGTGACAGGAGACCAGACTGTGCAGGGCCTTGAGCACTCAGCTGAGCGCCTGCTGTGTGCCAGGCCCTGTTCTAGGGGCTGGGCATTCACAGTGAACAAGACACAGTCCTCATCCTCATGAGCTTTTAGTCTGGTGGGGAAGACAGCCAGTAAGCACATAAACACATCCTTCAGGTAACGATAAGGACAGATGGGTATAAAATCAGACGTGTGGCCTAGGGACAGGGCAAGCCACCTTCTGGGTGTCGTCAGGGAGAGGCCTCTCTGAGGAGGTGATGTTTGAGAAGGAGGCAGTGGAGGGAGAATCAAGGCTACAGCAAGTGCAAGGGTCCTGAGGTGAGAGCGTGCCTACTGTGTTCAGAGACAACGAGGGGCCAGTGGCCTGTGTTGGGGTGGGAGGAGATGGGGTCCCGGAGGTAGGAGTGCGATCTTACTGGGGGTCTTGGGAAACCTCCGGGGACTTTCAAGCAGGGTGTTGTCTGTCCTCTCCCTCTGCCATTAATCTGGTTAGTCTCTGAGTCCCTGCGATTCCTCTCCATGTCTGTCTCATGCATTGTTCTTTTCTTCCCTGCCCTGCAGTGGAGGAGCTGGGTCCAGTCTTGTCTCTTGGTGCCAGTATGGATCTTGGCTGACCTGAGTCTCTCTCTCTTTATCTCTAAAATGGGGGTGATGATAACAAAACCTATCCCATTGTAAAGATTAAGTGAGGTGTGTGGGCTGGGTATGTGTAGCATTGTCTGGCACAAAGTGGGTGCTTAGTTAATGCCCTTGCCCCTCTCTCCTCTCCTCCCCCAGCGCTTTCTTAAAATTCTCTCTATGCCCCCGAAGACCCCCCGTTTCCTGCAGCTCCCTCTTCTGGCTTCTCTGCCTTTCACGTGGGGAACCTTCCCGAAGCTTCGCTGTGATCATGTCACCCCCAAACGAGAAGAAAGGTGATGTCAGGGGGGTGACAACACCAGCAAAGAGTGAGGAAAGGCCTTTCACATGCACGTAGTGGGCCTGGTTGCCCTGGCCTGCCCTGGAGACCCGGCGCGGGTCAAGTTCAAAAGTCCCTCTGTCCCCAGGTTTCGTCTGGTCAGAAAGTTTTGCAGGGAGTGTATCTGTCCAGGAATCTCCTTGCTGACGAGCAGACAAAGCACTGACTCCTGTGCTTGGCGTGGACGGCCTCCACAACCGGGGAGTCCTCCTGGGTTTCCTCTGGGTGTGGACGTACTGTTTTCAGTGTGAATATCCACAGTGTTTATTTCTGTAACACTCTCAGTCAGGCTGCCTCTCTCACACCTCATTCATCCTGCTACCTCTGTAATAGTATTTTTTTAAGGTGACTCACTTTTTAGAAATTGAATACATTTATTTAAAAAGAAACTTTCATCTCACTACCCTAAATGGAAAACTAGGACTCACTTGCCATAAATAGAAATCAAAGAAAATAAACCAATTCTGTTAAGTTCTAGCCCAATCCCTCTGCCTGCCGCGCCTTCAGCCTGGGCCTTGCACTCCGGTTAGGAGGGAGGGTGTCACGACGGGACTCTTCAGTGCATTGGCGTGACTGGGCTTGGAAGGGTGGAAGAGAACTGAGGGGGCCTCCTGCCCTTGGTCCTGGGACCCCAAATTCCCCTCCTCATCCCCTGGCCTCCCCGGGACGTGCGCTGGGCGAGGCGCTCCCTTGGGGCACATTTGGGACTGGCCATGCCCCTGAGGTCAGAGGTCAGGATGATCCCCTGAGGGATGAGGTGGCCAGGCTCAGGGACTTGTCCAGTGACACTCGGGGGACAGAGTCTGGGCTTGGACCCACGTCTCCTGTCCCGGAGGCCAGTGGTCTGGCCCCCACAGCTCACTTCTTACCTCACGTAATCTACGCTTGGGCTTTCCCGACATTGTTAGCTGTGGCAGCCTTTTCTAGTGAAATTTCCACAGCAGTCCTGGTGGGCCACAGAGAAGACAGCGGCTGCCCTAGGCTGGGGTGGCAGGCCTCTCCCCAGGGAGCCCCCAGAGTAGCCCCCAGGCCTCTGGTCTCGGGTCTGCACCAGGGTTTGGACCATCCTCTGTGAGCGGGCTGCCCTGTGTGGTGTAGGACGCATTTCCTCCTCTACCGCTAGCTGCCAGGAGCACCCAGAAATGTCTCAGATGTTGCCGAATGTCCCCTGGCAGCAAAGTCACCCCCGGGTGAGAAGCACAGGGCCGTGCTACTTCCGGCCTCTTGCTGTTGGGGGTGGGAGCGTGCCCACCACGCCAGACGGGCTGTGAGCCCGGCCCCTCACCTGAGCGTGTGAACCCTCAGAGCGAGGTCCCAAACTGACGCTCTCGGGCCAGGCTGGGCCTGCAGACGCATTTTGTTTGGCTTGCGTCATGTTTTTAGAAATTTGTTGCTAGCATTTTGTTAGAAGATGTCATGTAAAATTCTGGCCTTCTGACTTTTTTTTTTTTTTTTTGTGAGGAAGATCAGCCCTGAGCTAGCATCCGATGCCAATCCTCCTCTTTTTGCTGAGAAAGACTGACCCTGAGCTAACATCCATGCCCATCTTCCTCCACTTTATGTGGGACACCACCACAGCGTGGCTTGATGAGCAGTGCATCGGTCCATGCCCAGGATCCGAACCCGCGAGCCCCGGGCCACTGTAGCCAAGTGCGTGAACTTAACCACTACGCCACCGGGCCGGCCCCAAGCTTTCTGACTTTTCTTGAACAACCGGGAGATGTGGCTGAACAGGCTACCTTTCTGCATGGCAGCAGCTGCCTTGGCTGAGCAGCAACTGCCCCTCAGGCAGGGATGTGGCCTCCAGCTGCCTCAGACCTCACTACTCCCTAATGCATCCCCAGTACCGTGGCTGAGGGCTATTTGTCATTGGCATGTACCACTGTTTTTCTTAAAGTAGAATTGAGGGGAAGTATTTCCCATCCCGGAGCTCTATCAGAACTGAAGAAAGTAGATAACCAAGAGGACTGTTCCCAGAAGAGTATGAGAGGACATTTTTTCATATATGCAGCCTGCTTTGCCCCATAAGTTAACTACTCAGACCTGGTGGGCATTTCAGCCATCTGGGCCTAGGGTGACCAAAAATAGGCTTGTGAGGGGTCTGTGAACTTCCTGAACGTGTATACCGTGTGTGTGTGTGTGTGCATGTGTCACCCTGAAGGTGTGACTGTGAGCCTTCAGTGTGCCTTCTTGTCTGAAAGTGAACATCCTGCAAGGAGGAAGTGCAAGTCCCAGGGGCACGGAGCAGCGTGTGGGTGGGGGGTCCTGCTGTCCACATGTCCACGTGACCACATGTCACCAGCAGGGTTTCTGTGGCCTGTCGCCTTGGGCTGGGAGGCCAGCTGTTGTTCACTGACAGAGACTGCACATCTGACCTTACAGAAGCCAGACCTGTAAAGAGCATGTCACGCTGGGGAGTAGCCAGCAGCGCTGTGTTCATCTAGAGAGTCGCTCCGTGTGGCTGGAGGAGCGCTGGGCTGGAGACGGAAGGCCTGGGATCTTCTTGGGTCTGGGACCAGCTCGCTGTGTGACCCTAGCCAAGTGCCGTCCCTTCCCTGCACCTCTGCTCCCCGGTCCGTGATGTGAGGGCTTGGAAGGGGTGGTCTCAAGGTCTTCAACCCGCATCGACTCCCCTGGCCCGTCGAGCTCTGAAATCCTGAATCCCGATCCGTGGTCAGCTGGGGGGCCTGTGGTGGCCCTTCTCAGCAGTCTTGTGGGCCAGGACCCCTTTCCATGGGCTCTGGGGTCCTGTCCCCCTGGGGCTCCCCACACGCGCTCTCGCTCTGGATCTGGTCTGCGGGCACCCGCGTGGGGACCCGAGCATGCGCACACCTGTGCATGACAGCACTTTGTGGAGTGCTTGAAAGTCTGCGCAGGTTTCCCAGGCCTTGGGGAGGTGTATCATTACCATCCTACATTCCTCTTGACAGGGAGGGTGCCCTGAGGCTGGGGAGGGGGAGCAGGTGAGGAGGCTTTGGCTCCCTGGCCTAGAGGGTGAATGGGAGTGAGGGGGGTGAGAGGGAGGAGTCAGCAAAATGACAGCGGAATAGCTGGCATCTGCTGGAGACTTTCTCTGTGCTGGGCCTGCACTGGGCTCTTTCACGATTGTCTCACCAAATCCTCACAATTCTATGGGAACGAGTCACCTCCATTTTACAGATGTAAAGACCAAGAGTCAGGGAGAGAGTGACTTGTCTCAGGGCTCACGGCCAGGTTCCAGCTTCAAAGCCTTGTTCCCCACCCCCCTTACCCTGCAGTGCTCCTCCCTGGGTGCCGGCCCTGGGCACCACTGGGAGCAGTGAAAGGACACAGTCTGTGACACAGTCCCCTGCCCTCCACCTGAGGAGCCCATTGTCCAGCAGAGTGTTTTCTGGCTGTTCCCGGTGGGCGGGGGCCCTGGCCAGGGCATCCATCCAGCTTCTTCCTCAGGCACAGTGGACCCTCCTGGTGCAGCCGGTGTCCTCCGGCCGGGAGCAGGTGGAGTCGCGTGGCTGTGGATGGACCTGGGGTTCTGGAATCCTGCTGTTGGAATGGTCAGGCCGGGCTCTCTGTGTCACATTTATGAGGGTGACTCTCTGGTCCAAGGGTTCGCCCACCGCGTTCCCAAGCATCTCCATGTGGGTTTAGTTCGCCATCTGACCCCGTCAGCCGGCCATCATCCCCTCCCGGCACTCCCGTGTGCCCCTCCCGTCCCCGCTCACCCCTCCCGCTCTCACACGCGCCCTCATTCCTTCAGGCCACCAGGCACTGGCTTTGGAGTCACTCAGACCTGGGTTGGAATCTGGCTGTCCCTGTGCTGCCATGTGACCTCAGACATGTCTCTTCATGCCTCTGAGCCTCAATTTCCTCATCTGGACATCGGGGGTGATGACACTGACCTCACATGCGTTCACCCAGGGTTAGAAACGCAGCACACCCCAGCTGGCAGACAGTACGAGCCAGGTGCCCACTGACAGGACAGGTGTGTTATTCAAGGTCTAGATTGGCAGATACATGTGTACCAGGCCCACAGGCTGCATGTAGGGCAGGCTTTTTTCAGTTTTTTGAAACAATATGAACCTTTATAAATTGGCATCTTTAGTATAAGAATCCAGGTATCTGGCTTGGCTTGAAGGATCAGCAGCGCCAGCCACATGGCCCATATTCCCGCGTGGCATCTCGGAGCTGTGCTGAGTACAGCTGCCCCATAGGTGGGCACCTCTCCCCCATCTGTCCCTGCCCCTGCCCAGGTGGCTTCCCTGCATTTATACCCTGTCTGGCCCCAATGGGAACAGATCATTCCAGTCCTGGGTGGGAAGTGGGGAAACAGGGATGTGTGGGGGCTGTGGGGCTGTCTTCTGTCTTCCTTATATATTTCTGGGCTGCTTCTTCCTCCCTGGGCATGTCCCAACGGGCCCTCTCGGGAGCCCTCGGGGCGGAGTTGTCATTGATGGAACCTTGAGCCCTTGCAGCTGTGGCAGGGTCTCTAAGTCCCTGTCTTGATAACTCCTGCCTGTGTCAGGTGTTCCACATCCATGATCTCAGGGGACTGGGCCCCCCACCCCCGTGGAGCAGCTGGGGCAGCCATGATTGATTCATTCAGTCACTCGCTCGCTCACTCATTCATTCACCAACAGATGTTTCCAGAGTGCCCGCTGTGTGCCAGGCACTGCTGTAGGTGCTGAGGGCACAGACACCAAGCCCTGCCCTCGGGGAATTCACTTTCTCTGGGGCAGTGGGGTGAGTGAGGAGGCAGACCATGAACAAGATGAAACTGCAGGGCATGGTGTGTCAGATGGGATGTGTGCTGGGCGCAAGTGGGTGCATGGCCTTGCCCAGGGTCCCACCGTTTTTCCCAGCTCTCTGCTGCTCTCCAGCAGTTCTTGCACCCTCTCATGGGGCAGGCTGGTGCGGGGGGCTTGTCTCTGAACGTGGGCTCATCATTTCAGTTTCCTGCGTGGATCCAGCTTCTGCTGTTACTCATGGTTGGAGTGCGCTTGCCGAATGCTGGGTGCTAAGCCGTGGGCTTCCCCGTGTCATCCCGTTCGCCCACTACCTAGGAGGCGGGCACCCCACTCTACAGACGAGCGAACTGAGGCTCAGTTCTCTGAGCTCACTTGTCCCGAGATGGTTCTGTTAGTCAGTGTTGGAGCCAGAATTGGACCCCAGTTGTATGACTCCAGAGTCGAAACCATGGGCTCGCCTTAGTTCACTCAGGTGTTTTGGTTCTTGGGGACTTGTGTCCCTCAGTAATGAGTCGAGGAGGAGTAGGGGTTGCCCTTAGGGGTGAAATAAGACATGAGCGCCCACCCTGCGTTGTCTCCCTGGCTCTGCTAGCGGCCAGCGCTGGCTCTGCCTGCCGTGCCCACCTCTCCACACCGCTCCCCTATGGTCACTTCCCCAGGGCAGGGGCACGGCCCTGACTCGTTCTCCATCCACACGAGCCCTGGCACAGCTGGCTTTAGGGAATGGTGGCTGGACAGACGGATGGTCAAATGGATCAAGAATGTCTGTGCAGGCACAGAACTGCCTGTGTGTCCCCCGCAGGGGCTGGAGGGCCAGTTTGCGTCTGCCTGGAGTCTGTTGCAGCCCTGATCTTGGCATTTCCTGGAAGGTGGTGTGGAGCGGGGAGAGTGGTGATGGTGACGATCATCATGATGACAGGAGCTCTCGCTTGTGATGCTCTGGCTAGGTGCCTGGCACTGTGCTCATAGCTTTTACATGTGCTATCTCCTTTACTCCCCCAAGACCGCATCAGGGTAGGGATGTCTTGTCCCCATTTTACAGATGAGGTAAGGGAGGCTCAGAGGGGCTAAACGTGGCCCAAAGTCACCCAGTGGCAGCATTCGGACTCAAGCTGAGGGGACTTTGACCCTGAAGCCAGTGCTCCTGACCTCAGGGCTGGACAGGACCAGGAGTTCGGCTCCCTTGAATTTGAGTCACCTCAGGTCCATCCCAGAGATGCCCTGGACTTGGCCAGCACACTTGGACGTGGAGCCACCTCGCTTGTGGCAAAGGGGCCATGGAACGTGCCACACAGGCTTGAAGGCTCCGTGGGTCGTCGCTCCTCCTCTAGGCCTTGGCAGAGCTGCCTCCCCAGGAACCCCAGGTCGTCTCTGTGCCCCAGATGCCCTTCCTTCCCGTCGGGGGCGCTGAGTTCACACCGACTCAGGGGAGCCAGATTCCTTCTCCAGGCTCCCTGTGAGTGTGGTGGCTGGGGCTGGGGTGGAGGAGAAGGCCCAGCGTTCCTGGGAGGCCTCATGGGCGTGGGCTGCCCTGCTCAATGGCTGCATTGTCTGGCCTGGAGTCAGAGGTGCGGTGGTTCTGGGACTTCACCTACAGGGACAGCTGCTGAGAAGCTGGAGGCATTTTTGTGTGGACCACTGTGTTTTTTGGTGGCAGCCTCTGTGGACTGCTTTCTACAGGCCTCTGTTGAATCACCAGAAGCCTCTGTCTTCTGCACTGATGGGGTGTCCCCATGCCCAGGGGACAGTGCCTCTCAGTGCAGAAGGCCTGGGTGGCTGAATGCAGCACCTTCCCTGCTTCTCCAGGGAGAAACAAGCACAGACAGGCAAAGGGCTTGCCCCACGGCACACACCGCAGCTGTCTCTGTGTCTTGGAGTCAGGCAGACCAAAGTTTATACCCTAGTTCTGTCACTTAGGAGCCGAGTGGGTGTGGGGAAGCCCTTTCCCCACCAAACCTCAGTTTCCCTCTCTGTTAAATAGGGATAGTGTGACTGCTCACAGGAGCATGTGAAGGAATGCTTAGAGAACGCTTAGTGCGTGCCAGGTCTACATTAGGTGCTCAGTGATGGCAGCCATTGTCTCTACTCGGTGGCAGAAGAGGGAGGGACCAGCTTGCTTTTGTCTGACTTTGCAAAATCTGGCTGTCAGCTGTGTTAGTTACCTTTTGGCTGTTTTGCCCTGATTTCTGGGCATCTTAAGGCCACTGGAATGTTTCATTCATATTCATTCATTCGTTCATTTATTTACTCATTCATTCATCAAACCCTTACTGATCATATACTGAGTCCCCGCTCTGCTAATGGATGATATGAGTGGACTTTGGTAAACATGAACTGCATATTCAACGATAAAGTGACTTCTGTCCTCTTGAACCCTAAAATGTCAATGTTGTAAATGACCTCAAGAGCTGTTAAGAGCTTCATTTTCTAGGTGGGGAAACTGAGGCTCAAAGCAGGAAAGGGGTTATGACAGCCCCCAGAAGGACAGTGGCAGATCTGGGACCATGTCCAGTCCTCCTGCCTGTGGCTTACTGAGTTTTAGTTCCAGAGGTGTTGCCCACATTTACCTGTTGAGCACCTTTGGGTACCCAGTACTCCTGTTGGCCTCGGGAAAGGCCAGGGAGCTGAGGGGACCCAGGCCCAGAGCACTATGTGGTCACCAGTGTTGATGCCTCACCTCTGGCTTGAGCATGGCTCACTTGTCTCTTGGGGATGGGCGAGCTGTGGCGGTGCTGACCCGATCCTGCTGCCTGTGGGCTGTAAAAGTTAATGTCTAAACCCTGTGGGTGGTCCGAGCCTGCTCTTATCTGGGCTGTGACATCCTGGCTCCCTTATCTCTGGGTGGGCAAGCTCACTTGGTATGTGAGCTGGCCAGTGGACCCAGTGAGGGCTGGAACACGGAGACAGAGGGGCCCTTTCTCCCACCCACCCAGGGGCTGTGACTCGAGCTTTTTGTGGCTTCCTCCTTGAGGCACGAGGAAGGGGGAATGGGCTCACCAGGTCTCTTCCAGCAAGGAGATGAACCGAGCCCAGATAGGTCCCAGTTCAGGTCCTGGTTCTGCCACTTACTATTTGTGGGACCGTAATGTCTCTGAGCCTCAGTTTCTCCATATACAAAATGGGTATAAAATATCACCAAATGCTGATAATAACTGGTAACGTTTATCAAGCATTTACTTATTGTGTGTTGGGTAATGCTCTAAGGGCCTGGCATACGTTATCCTATTTAATCCTTGCGATAAACACCATGAGGTACAGGCATGTTTTAGGATACCCACCTCAAATAGTGAGTGTGAGATAATCTGTGCAAAGCACTTGGCATAGGGCCTGGCACAGAGTGAACTCTCAATTTCTGTTAAATGTCATGGATGGGGAAACTGAGGCTGACCCGGCAACAACCTGGCAACTGCTTACCTCGTGTGGAGGTTGAGACCACGTAGGTGAAGCAGCTGCACACGTGGGATTGTCTTTGTGTGTGTGTTTAGAAGGTGGAAATCAGCTTGGGGCAGCACCTTGGTGTCGCTGTTGAGTCCTGAAGGGTCGTCTGGTGGAGAAGAGGCTGACACTCTGGCCCTCTCAGTCCTGAGGACTGTTTGGCTGACTCCTCATTGGCACAGCTCCAAAGAAGTTTTCCTAGTAACCAGTCCCAGGGCAAGTCTGAGAGGGCACTGGGCCCAGAGGGAGAGAATGCTTGAATTGAGCTGTGCAGGTACCGTGCTGCAATAGTGCAGCTGCAGGGTAGATGCCTGATAAACCCACGAGTGAATCAGTGAGTGATCAGAGAGGCGACATGGCCTGCCAGGATCACGTAGCCAGGCTCTGACCCTTACGCTGCACCATGACAGCTGCTTAATATAAATTGGTGGAGAACGGAGGTAAATACAGGTTTCCATTTTCCTTTGGCCTCCAGCCAGAGAAGAAAGCCTGCGACTACAGGCTGCCGTGAAGTCCCCGTCGGGCACCCTGTGGGCGTGTGTACGGCCGAGGTCTCCAGGGAAACAGAGCTCGTGGGTGCTGAGGAGGGAAACCAGTGCTGAGGGCACTCATCTACCAAGAGGGCCTGGAAGAAGCAAGTGCCTCCGTTACCTGAACGTTCCACCGGTGTCCAAGCTCGGGCGGACCCGCCGTCTTAACACGTGGCAGCTCTCGTGAGCAGCCTGGCTCACACGGGCCTGGGTTCTGATCCCAGCTCTACTGCACCAGCTGTGGGTCCCAGGAGGGGCGGGAGGGCAGTTTCTACCTCAGAGGTTGAGTTGAAACCTTACAATAAAGATGTTCAGGTGCCAGTGGGGCTGGTGTCTGACGTGTAGGCCCTCCCAGCTGGTTGGCGAAGAAGTTGAGCCCAGGGATGGAGTATGAGCTCTCAAGTCAGAGCATCTGGATTCAAATCCTGGCTTCACCTCTTATTAGCTGGGGACCTTGACAAGGTACTGAGTCTCTCTACGCCTCAGTTTCCTCATCTGGAATTGGGGGCAGTAAGCAACTGCCCATGGATCAGATCTGGCCTGCGCCTGTGTTTGTAAGTGAAGGCACTGGCCAGGCCATTCGTTCCAGTGTCTCTGTGCTGCTTTCCTGCTGCAGGGACAGAAACTGTGTGGCTACAAAGCCAAAAGCGTTTACTGTCTGGCCCTTTACAGAAAAAGTCTGGGGACCCTTGATCTATAAAGTGGGGATAATAACGGTATTTACCTTACAGGCCGTGTGAGGATGAGATGAGAGACTGAATGAAGGGCCTGGGACGGGGCTTGGCGCTTAGGTCAGTAGTTTTCTGAGCTGAAGAGCACTTGAGTCACATCGTAAGAGCCCCACGGTCTATTCTCTGGTAGCCACCCCTCTTCCCCCGGTGCCCCCTGCTCCCAGCCCCTGGCAACCACCATTCTACTTTTTGTCTCTATGAATTTGACTCCTCTACCTCATATAAAAGGGATCATATTTGCGTTTTTGTGGCTGGCTTATTTCACTTAGCATAATGTCTTGAAGGTTCATCCATGTTGTAGCATGTGCCACAATTTCCTTTTTAAGACTGAATAATACTCTATTGTATGTATATATCACATTTTGTTTTTCATTTCATCTGTTGATGGACACTTGTGTTGTTTCCATCTTTTAGCTATTGTAAATAATGTTGCTATGATATTAGTATACAAATATCTGTTCGATATCCTGCTTTTTTTGGTGAGGAAGATTAGCCCTGAGCTAATTTGCTGAATTCATTTGTTAGTTCTAACGGTTTCTTTGTGTGTTTTGTAATCTTTAAGGGTTTTCTATGTATCAGATCATGTCATCTGCAGAGATAATTTTACCTCTCTTTGCAATTTGCTTACCTTTTATTTCTTTTTCTTGCCTGATGGTGCTGGCTAGGACTTCCAGTATTGTGCTGAATAGAAGTGAAGAAAGTGGGCATCCCCTTGTCTTGTTCCTAATCTTATTTATTTTTTTGGAAGGAAGATTAGCCCTGAGCTAACATCTATGCCCATCTTCCTCTATTTTGTATGTGGGTTGCCACCACAGCATGGCTTGATGAATGGTGTAGGTCCACGTCTGGGATCCGAATCTGCGAACCCCGGGCTGCCTAAGTGGAGCATGCGAACTTAATCATTGGCCATGGGGCCAGCCCCTCTTGTTCCTAATCTTAGAAGAGAAGCTTTCAGTCTTTCACCATTGAGTGTGATGTTCACTATGGATTTTTCATAAATGGACTTTGATACGTTGAGGTGGTTTTCTTCTATTTCTAGTTGTTGAGTGTTTTCTCATGAACACGTGTTGAATTTTGTCCAGTGCTTTTTCTGCATCAGTTGAGATGATCATGTGTTTTTTTATTCTTTTCATTCCATTAATGTGATGTATTACATTGACTGACTGTCATATGTTAAACCATCCTTGCTTCCAGGAACAAATCGCACTTGGTCATAGTGTATAATCCTTTTAATATGCTGCTGAATTTGATTTGCTAGTATTTTGTTGAGGATTTTTGCATTAATATTCATCAAGGATATTGGTCTGTAGTTTTATTTTCTTGTAGTGTCTTTATCTGGCTTTGATATCAGGGTAATGCTGACCTCAGAGAATGAGTTAGGTGTTCAATTTTTTGGACATTCTACTTTAATTTTTTGGAAGAGTTTAAGGATGTTTGGTTGAATTCACCAGTGACGCCATCCAGTCATGGGCTTTTCTTTGTTGGGAGGTTTTTGATCACTGATTCAATGTCCTTACTAGTTACATGTCTAGTAAGATTTTCCATTTCCTCATGATTCAGCCTTGGTAGGTTGTGTGTTTCTAGGAATTTGTGCATCTCATCTAGGTTATCCAGTTTATTGCCGTACATTGTTCATACTACTCTCTTATAATCCTTTTTATTTCTGTAAAATTGGTAGTAATGTCCCCATTTTCATTTCTGATATTAGTAATTTGAGTCCTCTGTTTTTTTCATAGTCATTCTGGCTAATGGACATATATTTTTAATTATCTTGGGTATATATCCAGGAGTGGAATTGCTGGATTATATGGTAATTCTGTGTTTAACGTTTTGAGGAAGTGCCAGACGGTTTTCCACAGTGCCTGCATCATTTGCATCCCCACCATCAGTGTATGAGGTTCCCGTTTGTCTGTATCCTGGCCAACACTAATTGCTGTCAATCTTTGTAATTCTAAGCACCCTAGCAGGTGTGAAGTGATATCTCATTGTGTTTTTTTTTTTTTCCCAATAATTTTATTTATTTATTTATTTTTTCCGCCAAAGCCCCAGTAGATAGTTGTACGTCATAGTTGCACATCCTTCTAGTTGCTGTATGTGGGACGCGGCCTCAGCATGGCCGGAGAAGCGGTGCGTCGGTGTGTGCCTGGGATCCGAACCAGGGCCGCCAGCAGCGGAGCGCGCGCACCCAACTGCTAAGCCACGGGGCCGGCCCTCATTGTGGTTTTGATTAGCATTTCCCTAATGACCAGTGATGGTGAGCATCTTTTCATGTGCTTATTGGCCATTTATATATCTTTTTTGGAGAAACATCTATTCAAATCCTTTGCCCATTTTTAAATTGGGTTATTTGTCCTTTTATTATTGAGTTATAAGAGTTCTTTATATATTCTGGATACTAGTCCTTTATTAAATATATGATTTGCAAATATTTTTCCCATTTTGTGGGTTGTCTTTTCACTTTCTTGGTAGTATCCTTTGATATACAGAAGTTTTTATTGTTGATGAAGTACAATGCACCTATTTTTTCTTTTGTTGCTTATGCTTTTGGTGTCATTTCTACCCACCTGATCTTTCCTAATCCCCATATACTCCTAGACACACATTCAGAGGCCCTCAAAGCTTTTTTAAAAGACGGGAGGATATTTAAATAATTATATTTATATTTATACTTATTTTTTTAAAAATACTCATTGAAATAGACTCCATCTGTTTCTGTCTGACCATCTTTAATAATACAAATCCCTAAAGCCTCTGCAAATACCCAGGGCTTCTCAAACCGTCACTTAGTAGAGGCTCACCAGGATGATCTTACATCCTACCCAAGCCCCTAGCTCTTCAGTTAGAGGCAGGAAGAAAAAGGAACACTGATGATGAAGTTCAAGTTAATAAGGAGCATAAAAGAGATGAAAATTCTGCCAGTTTGCCCCTGAGATTTCTCTACCACCATCTTACATTATGTTTTTGCTAGAGGGAGGAGAGATGTGGCCCCAAGATCCAGGCCTTTTGCAAATTCCTGTAGAGCACTGGTTCTCAAAGTATGGTTCTGGGACCAGCAGCAGCATCCCCGGGGCATCTGTTAGCAACGCAGAATCTTGGACCCCACCCCAGACCTACTGAGTCAGAAACTCGGGGTGGGGCCCAGTGATCTGTGTTTTAACAAGCTCTCCGGGTGATTCAGATGCACGCTCAAATTTCAGAACCACTAGTGTAGTGTTTTTAGCAGATCACCTAGAGATTCCTAGGAAAATCTTATTTTTCCAATGAGATGGCACCCTTGACCTCCTCTCTCATTGCCCTAATTCAACCTCATCATCTCTTGCCAAATGTGAGATCAGATGCTTTCGGTAACAGGTAACAAAATCTCAACTCCATCCAACCTAAACAACAGAAGATATTAAGTGGCTTGCATATCCTATTTGGAAAGTCCAGAGGGGAGGTCAGGTTTGAGTGGGAGTTTGAACAGGGCTCCGTTACGCTGTGGTTCTTTCTGCCCTGTCTTTGTATCAGCTTTGTTTTCACACTGGCTTCCCTCGTGGTTGCAAGGTGGCTGCCTGCAACCATCAGGGCTGTGTGCTTCCTAGTTGGCTCCAGAGGGAGACATCATGGCATCCCACACCATCAAGCAGAACTCACCAGCTTTGCTCTGCTTAGACTAATCCTGAACCAGCCATCAGGGCAAGAGGCAGAGAATTCCTCTGATTGGTTTAGGCCCCTACCCTCTCCCCACCAGGGATGAGATGAGTCCCACCCAGCTCTCACGTCCGTTTCACAAAGGGGAAGGAAGAAATGCCATGTGTGCAGGGGAAAGGCAGCCATGATGCCCAGGGCACCAGCACTGATAAAATGGCCTTTTTGCTGTTTGCCCCGAATCCATTATTCTCTTGCTTTCCCAGCCTCCAGAGTTACGCAACCAGGGGAGCTCCTAAAGCAAAAAGCTGTCTACAGCACCTCTTGTTTAAACCCTGCGGTTCCCCTCCCCAGGCACACACACAGCTCTCAGGATAAAGTTTATACATTCTTTGAGATGTTCCAGTTCTAGTTCTGGTTGATCTTTCCGGCCTGTTTTCTTCCCATCCTTTTGAACCCCATGGATCACTCCACCATTCTTCCTTCCACACTCTTCCATGCTGCCCTTCTTCTGCACTTGCTATATTCTGTCTGGAATGTCCTAGTCCTTCTTCACTTGGCAGATTCGCCCTTCAAAACCCTGCCCGGATGCTCCTCCTCTGAAGCCCTCCAGGATGCCTCCAGGCTGGGTTACCCGCTGCGGCCACAGGCTTCTGAGTAGTGGTGTGCCTGCAGCTCTCACCTCTCACCTCCGTATCTGCCTCTGTCTGTGATCTTGGGCCACAGGCCTGTCTGATCCGTGCTGGATCCCCAGGCCTGTCACAGGCTAGGAGCTCAGATAGTGTTTGTTGATTGAATTCTACTTTTGTTGCCTCCACCGTGCCTAGCAATGCGGGGCCCCTGGTAGATCCTCAGTTGACACTTGTGGCTGGATTAAACTGATCACAAACCTCCCTTCATTGGATCCTGAGAAAACCCTGAGCCACAGGCTGCTTACCACCCCCTCAAGGAAGCATGATGGACGAGCCTCTGATGGGTTCAAGGAGTCGGTCCTTGGTCCTTGGAGCTCTTGGATTTGGGGCTTGGTGAGCGCTTCGAGGGCTTCAGCTTTGCACCCGGGAGCCCTTGATCCTGGGAGCCCCCTTCCTTCCCAGGACGCTGTGGGCCCTGGCCTCCTGGGGCTTCCATTGTGGACGGGCACAGATCCCCCTCCTCCTTCAGGTGAATGGACTCATCTAGCCAGGGGTTATTTTAGGCCAGTTCTTTCCATTAAAAAAAGTTAATTTCTAATATAAAATTTTATAACATATTTGTTGAATAAAATGTGTAAAATACATACAAGTGGAGACCACCTGCCATCCTTCCCTGGGTCTTGATGTTGTGCTTCTATTCTCTTTTCTAAGCATGCATATTAAGTAACTTCCTAAGGTACTGAGATATTGTTTTATTTTTATTTACTGTTATTATTGATTTTTAAATTGAGATTATTATTTTGTTAATTAAACCCCATGCATTTCTGTGAAAGCCCTCTGGAACCCCACCACTGCCAAGCTGGAAGGTAACGTGTTAAGACCCATGTCATGGGACCCAATAAGAACCACGTCATGAAAGGGACATTTGTTTTTTTGCATCACACAAAAGGCACTAAGATGTGAAAAATTTTAAACCAAAAGGAAGGAAAAAAAAAAAACACTTTCAAAAAAAGAAGAAGAAAAACCAAACCATGTTTTGCCACATGTGAGAGTAGTCGGGCCATATTTACAAAAAGGCTAGCGGAACATCACCCTGACATATGCTCTGCTTAATGCCAAGGACCGCTAAAAAAAAAAAGCTTCACACTTTTGAAGTGTGGGCAACAGGACAGTCATTTCCTAAAAACACCTCATCAGAGTCCATATACAAATTGTGAAATGTCGTGGGTTTAATCCTGGCATAGAACCAAAGTTGGGGCATTTACTTATGGGAATAAAACCAAAGCTAAGCTCAGAGCTTCCTAGCAGCCAAGGCAAAAAAAAAAAAGGGAAGTGCAAGGGGTCATGGAGCTCTGAAATTACAGAAGAGGAAGCAAACCAGATTGGCAGAACTCTCGCTCCTTCCTAGCACTGACCTCTGGAGAGGAGGGGTCATGGGGGCCTTGTGTAAGGGCGTTGTGTAAGGGACAGTTTCACTGAAAGACGCAGGAACTGCCTGGGTGGCCACTTCTCATACTGACTCTTGATAATAGCTGACCTGTGTTGAACTGTAGTTCTGGGAAGGCATATTTTTGTCGGAAGCCTAAATAACAAGGTCTAAGGGTGATGCTTTCTGGTGATTTCGTTTGCTCGAGATTGAACAAGTTCGTATGAATTGATGTGGCTTTTGTGTTGTGCATCTCATTTCACTGTCTTCACGTTGGAGGGAGAGATGATTGGTGCCATTTTGCAGATGTGGAAGTTGAGGCTCAGGGAGATTAAGTGGCTTACCCAAGGTCACATAGCCAATTAAGTGGCACTACCAGGACTCGATCCCAAGTCTACCACCTTTTCCTTTTCATCTGCACCCTGTTAGAGAAGGGGGGAGGGTCTGAGCCTGTCGTGTATCCAGTCTGTGTGAGGCCTGGGCCCGTTGCTTTATCAACACCACCTCATCCAGACCTTACAGGAATTCTGGGAGTCAAGAGTATTAGCCCGTTTTGCAGAGAGGTAGGTCCTAGCCCAGCGGCGCACAGATAGTAGGGTGGGGAAGCTGAACAGGGGTTCCTGGCCTGGGTTTGGTGGTGGGACTTCAAGGCATGCAAGAATTAAATGGAATTGCATAAACATTTGTTTGTATTTACACTTTTCTGGATGTGAGGAGAGAGGATAGCTTTCATGGAGTCTCAGAAAACACACAAAAACAAAAACGAATGAACCTTGAAGCTCGAGGAAGGAGTCCTCGTAACAGCTCATACTGACTGAGCCCCAGCCAGATGCCCGTCACCCGTCGAGGCCGGGATGGCCTCGTCATTGCGGTGGGGTTTGGGTGTGTATCAGCCCGTCTCTCCGGCTGCTCACAGAAAGCAGCCTTGCATGATGACACGTTTTGCTGCTTTTTCACTGTCGCCTCTGTGGCCGGGCTTTTTCTAGCAATGAGTAGGATTTTTTGTCCTCTTTTGTGGAGCTGAGAATTATTAAAAGGCAGAATGATATGCTGTGCTTCAAGAGGCCGAAGCCTGTGTCCAGGTCACCTCTGTTCTCTGGCCTCTGGGAACAAGCTTGGCTGGGTGGTGCTTGATTAAATGAACAAATGAGTGAGTGAGAGAGTGGGTGGGAGAAAGAATTACCTCTTCCTCAGTGTTTGGGTTGCAAGACATTAATACGTCTCTGATGACTTTTATTCAGAGTGATGGTCACTGGTGTTAGAAGTCCTGGGGGAGCTGAGATTGGGCCCGATGTTCCAATGGCCAGGGAGGACCGGAGTCACCATAGGATAGCCTGTCCCTGGCAGGCGGTGGTGTGCGAGCCGACGGGTGACCCCCTGCGTAGCTCTCTCCCACGGCAAGCAGCCTTCCATGGCGTGGCTTGTCTGCTGCCCTGGGCTAGGTGGGCCGGCACCATCTTGCTGCCCCTAGAACCCAGGACCTCTAGTGTCCCTGGCCCAGCTTAAAGCCCCCTGCTTGACCTGCTGTGGTGTCTGGCATCCAGGTGTGGCTTTTCCCCTAAAAATAGCCCAGTGATGGGGCCCAGTTAAGAGCAACGGCATCAGCAGCCCCCTGAGAAAACGGGCTCAGACGGTTGAAGTGACTTGCCCAAGGCCACAGCCAGTGAGCAGGGGGCCTGGGACCTGGGTCCAGCCGTGCATCACTGCATCCTCATATTTACATCGCCAAGAAGCCTTGGAAGGTCGGCCACAAGCTGGAGGCCTCATCGAAACACTGAGGCCTGTCCTACCTCTTCTGGCCCGATGTTGGGAAAACGGCTGAGATTTTCTCTCCTGTTTGGAGAGCGAGGGGGCCTTTTTGAGCGCCCCACCAGCAGTGTGTCTGCCTCTGCCTCTGCTGAGCATGGTTGGAGGGACTTCACTACAAGCAGGAGCTGGAGCTGGGAGGAGATTCTGGGAGTGTGTCCTGAAGTTTGTAATGCTTCCCCCTGCCCCACCCAACTGAATCTGTACTTGAAGAAAAGAGAGAAGGCATCTTTGCACACGATAGGACCCCCGAGTAGGAGAAAGAGTGAGGAGGGGGGTGAACTAGAGAGGGAGGGCCTGCGTCGGTACGCACGGCCCTGTTGACTTCTCCTCTTCCGTCCCCTGCACAGGGATGGGAGCCCCTCGAAAGCCTGGGTCTGATTATTCTTGCAGGGGTATCTATTGGGTGTGTGTTGAATGAATGAATGAATGACCTAGGGGTTAGATAACCTGCTTTCCTGTCCAGGACCTGCCATCAAACAATCTCTGTGGCCTTGGTCAGTCACATCCCATTTCTGGGCCTCGGTTTGTCTGTCTGAGCTGGTCTTCAAGGTGCTGGTGTTCTGATGTTCTGAGCCAGCGAGGGCCCTGGGCTCTGGTGGATGGAGGGAGGCGAGAGACAGGTGCTGGGACTCTGGGAGGACTTCGCCGGCTTGTATGTGGGCCGAAGGTGTCCTCTGAGGCTCGTGGCTGTGGAGGGTAGGAAGTGGGGCAGCTGACAGGTCTCATTTTCACCTCCTAAGAGTGCTGCAGGATTGGCAAGGAAGGCATCATGTCCGTCTTATGGCCGAGAAGGCTCTCAAGGGGGTGAGCAAGCAGGGCATGGGGGAGGGGAGAGGGAGGGTGCGGGCTTGGCTGAAAAGGCTGTTTGCTGAAGCTGCGGGTTTCCACGGCAACTTGGTTTTTCTTTTTCTGAAAAATGAAGTGCCCCAGTCACTCCTCTGGGTGCGGGAGCCTCCTGTGAGGGTTGTGGCCAGATTGGGGGGGTGGTGCAGACTGAACAGGCCCTGGGGCGGGGAGAGGACAGGCTGGGAGCAAGGGGATGGGGCTTTGGGTGCTGGCCGGCCCTGCCTGGGTCAGGGCTGGCCCCTGGGGTTCTCCCCAGCTCATGGGCTGTGTGCCTGGCTCACCATCACTCTGCCTTGTGTTTTCTGCAGATCATGATCGAGTTCTGTCCTGGGGGAGCCGTGGATGCCATCATGCTGGGTGAGTCTTCCTTGATGCAACGTGGCGTGCGGGTCGGCTGCGTCTAGGACCGGCATCCTTCACTCCCCACCCCAGGAATCCACGTGGCCTGTTCGAGCACCTCCCTGCTCTGTCGCATTTCGGGAGCAGGGGTCGGGTCCTTGGAGAGAACGCAGGACACTCAATGGAAGACCAACATTTCCCATTCAAAAAGCGATGTGACCTTGAGCTGGTCACTCGCCCCCTCGAGAGCCTTCTCGGCCGTAAGACGGATGTAATGCCTCCGTTGCCGACCCTGCAGCACCCTTAGGAGGTGAAAATGAGACACCTGAGAGAGGTTCTTTGAAAAGTGGGGATCCCCACCCATTTTGTAAGAGCTTAACAGGGATGTTGTCAGGTCTTGATGTCCCAGGCAAGCTTGAGGAATACAAAAAGATCTGTTAGCAGTCACCACTCTTTTATGAATAGTCACTGTATGCCAGAGATTGTGGTAGCTGCTTTCACGTCTGTTATCCTCATGTATAAAATCAGAAGGGGTTATCTCTGTTTTCTTCTTGACCAGACTGACACTTAGAGAGGTTAAGGAGCTGGCCCAGAGTCACACAGCAGAGCAGAGATGTGACCCAGGTCTGGGTGGCCCCCCTCCTGACTGCTGCCTTCCACCCACCACACATCCCCTGCTCTTGCTGGCCTGGTGGGCAGTGAGTGTGGAGAGGCTGAGGGTCTGCGGCCCCAGACGGTTGAGTGACACATTCAGGATTCTGGGGTGGCTCAGGAGAGGAGGGGCCTTCAGTATAATGTAGCACTATTCAGCCACCTTTTTATTGTGAAGAAGGTATTTTCCCCTGAGTTTAGCTCAGGAATGTCTCAAATCTATGGCAGCCCTTTCCCATCCTGAGCTGTAGAAACGCTGGTCTTTCTTGCAGAGCCCCATGCCACTCCCAGAGTTCCCAGGTGGGTAAATGACAGTAGCCAACGGGATACGGGCACTTGTGATATGGCTCTTGGGTGTGCCTTGTCTCAGCAAAGACTGCCATTGAAGATCTTCATTGTTCTGGGTAGAATCTAACAAGATAAAAATGGTGGTCTTGTATGAATTGAGGATCTCTAGGTTATAAGCAGTCCAAGACTATTCAAATTGGTTTAGGGAAAAAAAGGAAGGGGTGTGTGAGAGGGGGAAATTTATTTGCACAAATAACTGAAAAGTTCAAGGGTGGCTGGCTTCAGGCAGAGCTTAATCTAGGAGTTTTTAAAAAAGCTATCATAAGAACTTGGCTTCCTTCTTCAACTTTTGGCCCCACTTTCCTCTGTGTTGGCCCCATTCTCATGCTGGTTTTCTCTTCTCGGTGACAAGATAGCTGTGGGAGCTCCAGCCATCACATCTAAATTCCAAACAGCAGGATGGAAGAAGGGAGGGTAGGACAACTCCACAAACACACACTCTGCTGCCACTCTTAAGGAGATGTCACAGAAGCCGCACAAGACACCCCCATTTATGTCTCATTGGGTAGAACATAGTAACACATGGCTGGAAGAGAGGCTGGGAAATGTGGTCTTCTAGCTGGGTGGCCATATGTTCAGATACTAAAAAAGAAGGAGAGAAGGGGAGCCGGCCAGCAGCCTCTGCTTCTCCTGGTGTGCAGCTTAGCTGAAAAAGGCGTGGGGGAGAATGTCAGAGATGGAAGAGGCATTTGCGCATACCAGATCCTTGACCTCATTCACAGCTGGGTGTGACCCCGGGCTATGGCTCAGTCTGCAGGCAAACTCACTCCCTGGCTCCCTGGCTCAGTTCTGGTAGAACCGACTGCTCCAGCCCCAAGTGGTTTTCTCTCTGTTGGTGGCAGCAGTCAAAGGAAAATTGCCATTGACGTTCTAGAAATCTAGGTGGGAGAAGAGAAGCTGGGATGGGGAGCCCTGACAAGATGAGAGCCAGGGCCTGGTTGCAGCTCTGTGATGAGGGGTTGACTGTCCTGCAGATGCCTGCCCACTTAGAGCGACTGTGGCCTTGGTCGTCTCCCCATCGCCCTGCAGAGTTGTGTAGAGTGAGGGGCCTGGGCTCGGGATCCGAGGGACCCGAGGTCCATTCCAGGTTCCTCTGCTTGGTAGCTGTGCGGCACTGGGCCGGCCCCTTTGTGCGGTGGGGAGGATGTCCACGTGGATGGCTCGGCACTGTGTGGCCGTTCTAGTTTGTTGACACCCGGGTCCGCTCTGATCTGGTGCCCTTGCCTTGCCAGCTGTTAAACATTTTGGCCCTCAGCCCTCCTGCAGAGGAGACAGTGAGGGGCGGGATTGGATGTGGTTTCAAAGGAGACTCCGGACTCATCTGCAGTGTTGCAAATGTTTTTAATAAGAAGAAAGTGTTCATGTAGTGCTGTGTAATCAAAAATTAATCTTAAAAATGTGTGATTCCAGTTATGTGACATTCTAGAAAAAGACAAAACTCTAGGGACATAAATCAAATTAGTGATTACTTAGGGGCTGGAGATAGGAGGTGAAAAGTTGATTACAAAGGAGTACAGGGGAATTTGGGGGACTGATGGAAATATTCTATATGTAAATTGTGGTGGTGGGGATGTGACTGTATACATTTGCCAAAATCCATAGAACTGTACCCCTAAAAAAAATACATTTTGGGGGCTGGCCTGGTGGCGAGTGCTCTGCTTTGGCAGCCCGGGGTTCACAGGTTTGGATCCCGGGCACAGACCAACGCACCGCTTGTCAAGCCATGCTGTGGTGGCATCCCATAGAAAGTAGAGGAAGATTGGCATGGATGTTAGCTCAGGGCCAATCTTCCTCAGCAAAAAGAGGAGAATTGGCAACAAATGTTAGCTCAGGGCTAGTCTTCCTCACACACACACACACAAAAGTGAATTTTACTGTATGTAAATTATATCTCAATAAACTGGACTTAGTAAAGGTATCCTATCTATGTCATTGGGTTATTGTGAAAATTAAATGAAATGACGTACCCAAATAATAGCCCCATGCCTGGCACATTGTAAAGGCTCAAAAAACAGTGGTGATGAAATCGTCATCATTGTCACTTTGATTATTCCTATTTCATTTGTATAAGTTCATCAGACATGAGCAAGACACATTTCTGACATTTAGAAAAGTTGCTGCAGATAACGCAGTGTAATCTCAGGACCAGCGCAACAATAATCACCTTTTATTGCCAGTCCTCCATGCTGAGGAGTTAACATGCCTTATCTCTGGAGCCCTGCCCACATCGATGATCATCATCCCGCTTTACAGACCAGGACATGAAGACGCAGAGACATGAGCGACTTGCCAGAAACCACACAGCCAGTGAGAGGCACGCCTGGGTTCCTGCTCAGTCTGTGTGACCCTGAAGGCTCTGGGCCTGGCCTCTGGTTGGGGGTTACATGGAGGTTAAGTATGGGGCCACAGGGAGGGGGAGTAGTTGTGGACCCCAGAGGGAGGGACCCCTGTGCCGGAGCCGTGCTCTGAGCTGAGGCCTCCCAGGGCAGTGCGGAGGCATCTCCACCCTGGCTGGTGTTCATTTTTACCAAGCCTGAGGGGTCTGACCTTGTGGGTTCCTGGCCAGGCACGGCAGGGGAGACAGAGGCAGAGGGCTGCTCTACCCGGAGGACGGCCTTGGAGCAGGGCCCTGGTTGGCCAGCCTTGGAGCCTGCAGCCTGGGGAGCCAGCAGGCAGGGCGGCGGGGGCTCACCTCAGCACAGGGGCTTGGGTAGCCACAGGAACTAAATAATCCCAATGGCCACGTGGGGCTGTGAGCTCAGGATGTCACCCTTGAATCTTCTCTCGCCCTTCCTCCCACCGCACCCACTCGGTCCCTCATTCTGTCGTTCCCACCTCCCTGACCCATCGAGTTGGGCATCCTTCCTCTTTTCTGCCTTGGCCACCCTCTGGCCCTCCTGGACCACGTGACAGCCCCCAGCCAAGCTGCCTGCCACTCTTGCTCCCCTGCCAGCTCCTCACTCACTGCACTAGAGGGGATTTTTTATTTATTTATTTTTTAGAGTAAATTTTTTTATTTTTTTTTTATTATTTTTTTTAAACAGTTTTATTTATTTATTTATTTATTTATTTATTTATTTATTTGTGAGGAAGATCAGCCCTGAGCTAACATCCATGCTAATCCTCCTCTTTTTGCTGAGGAAGACCAGTAGAGGGAATTTCGTAAATGCAAATATCAGATTGTCTCTCTGCCTCGCTTAGGGCCTCTCCTGGATTGCCCGTTGTATTTCTAATAAAAAGCAGCTCCAGAGCATGGCCTGCAAAGTCCTGCAGAATCAGGCCCTGCTGACCTCTGACCTTGACTCAACTTTCCCCTTCAGCCAACTGGGGTCCTTTGCACGTGCTGTTCCCCACGAGTGGAATACCCTTCTTCGTGGTCCCCACCTGCTTGGAAGAAGGGCCCTCCTGTCCCTCGGTGTACACTGGGTTGTAGGCAGTGTGTGCGTGTGTGTCCCTGACTAGCACACGAGAGGCTCTTGGTGACGGCCCTCTGGCCAGCCCTTCACCTTCCACATTTCCACTCCACCACCGCCAGCCAGCTCATGTCAGCCTCTGGCTTTTCACTTCTGCTGGTTCCTTGACCTGGGATGCCCTGGCCCCACCTTGTCTCCTCTTAAACACCTTCAAGACACAGCTCCTCTGGGGAGCCTCCCAGTTCCCCGGGAGGAGGGGGATGCTGCCCGTCCGGCCCTCCCACGTGCCCGAATCCCACTCGGTTCCAAGCATTGCTCACTGTTTATGTCCCTCTCCACGTCCCTGCACCAAGCATGGAGCTGACACGGAGTAGGATCATTCGGAGCCTGCTGCCAGCACAATCTCTGCTTCTCAGAGGGTTGTGTTGACGACCCTGAGCTCCAAAGCCAGACTGGCTGGTTTGAGTCTCAGATCTATGACTTCCTACGTCTGTGACCTTGAGCAAGTGACTTGACCTCTCTGAGCCTTGGTTTCTTCATCTGTAAAATGGGGTAATAATTTCCCTGCTCCATAGGGTTACTGTGAAGATGAAATAGGTAACATGTGAAGTGAACCTGGTGCACAGTAAGTGCTCAAGAATGTTGGTGACTTTTGTATTTCTCGTACCTGGTGTGGGCCTGACATTCTGTTGCCTGCAGTGAGCGTTTGTTGAATTGACAGCAGTTCTCCTCTCTGTTTCCAGAGCTGGACAGAGGCCTCACCGAGCCCCAGATTCAGGTCGTTTGTCGCCAGATGCTGGAAGCCCTCAGCTTCCTGCACGGCAAGAGGATCATCCACCGGGACCTGAAGGCCGGCAATGTGCTGATGACCCTCGAGGGAGACATCCGGCTGGGTAAGGGGTGGGAAGGCGGAGCCCCACAATGCCTACCTGGTCTGCTCTGGGGAGTCAGCCTGGCCTCTGTGGGCAGGAGGGAGCGAGGGGGCGGTCCTCACTCCTGCGGCCGCCCACGATGTCGACAGTCCTCCCTCGCCTGTCCTGGGCCACAGCCACGTGCAGTTCCCATTAGCTCAGTCTAACCCAGGGCTTCTTGACCATGGGCAATCTTGTCTCCCAGCGACATTGGCAATGTCTGGAGGTGTCTTTGGTTGTCACCACTAGGGGCAGGAGGAGACCCTGGCGTCTGGTGTATAGAGGCCAAGGATGCACAACACCCCACGGCGCCCGGGACAGCCCCTTGCTGCGGAGAGCCATCCCGAGGCGGGGAGGCGCTGATCTAACCCTCCGCTCTTGCCTCCAACTGAGAGACGTCGAGGGAGAGTGATGGATGGAGGACCACCCTGATCCATTTCCATCCTAGTGGAAAATAGTACCTCAGGCACATACATTGAAACCTTGCCTTTTTTTTTATGTCTCCTTTCTTTCTTTTTTTTTTAATTGTGGTAAATTATGTGTAACGTAAAATTCACCATCTCAACCACTTTTAAGTGTACAGTTCAGTGGCGTTAAGCGCATTCACATTGTTATGCTACCATCGCCATCATCCATCTCTAGAAACTTCATCTTCCCAAACTGACCTCTGACCTCATTAAACACAACTTCCCCTTCCCCGGCCCCTGGCACCCACCACTCCCCTTAACGTCTCTGTGTAGTTGACTGTTCTAGGGGCCTCATGTGAGGCCCCTAGAGAACCCTGTAGAGGAACCCTACAGTATTCGTCCTTTTGTGACTGGTTTATTTCCCTTATTGTAATGTCCTCCAGGTCATCCCTGTTGTAGCGTGTGTCAGAATCGCTCTGTATTTTTAATAAGTCCTTTTAACCAAATGGCACGTACGTGTGTCCCGTGCTCCACCATCTCTTTCTCCATCCACTCCCAGAGATGGTCGTTTACCACTTCCCATATTTACTTCTGCATTGCTGCATAGGATGCCTATAATGCTGTTTTTAAGTAATGACTTTTATTGTTTGGTGAAAAAATAATTATGCGTATTATACAAAATTCACCTAGTACAGGAAGGTTTAGAGGGGAAAGCCAGAAAGTACCTCCAGTCTCGTTATCCTGACACTGGCCCTGGTTGTCATCCCAGATACCTCTGCGTGCATCTCTGTCTGTAGAAGGATGTGCGGATGGAGAGAGAGCATCTAGAGAGCGTTATTAACGATACGGAGATGGTGCTCTCTTGTTTGTCAGTTTGACTACGGTCAACTCCATTTTCTGTTGACATCCTCCTCTGATAGTTAAGTGGTCTATTCATTTGCAGCCCCCCTTCCTCAGCCCTGTCCTTCCAACATGGGAGTGTCACTGTCTGTAGTTCCTCTAGTTACCCGTGTCTCTATAAGGAACGTTTTACTTGTGTCCACAAGAACCTGCACCACCGTCGAGCCCTGTGATCAAGAGCTGCAGGGTAGTCAGAGGGTGGGGACAGAAGTGCTACAGTGCAATCGAGGGCATCCTCTGCGGCAGGAGGGCGGCTCCCACATCCCTGCTTTAAGGGCTCTGAAGCTCAGAGAGGGCGAGGACCTGCCACACGTCAGAGAGCTGGCAAGGACAGAGGCAGGGCTGACCCTCAGGGCTGCTGCTCGCTTCACAGGCTCTCCTGCATCACTGCACTCACCTCCATGAGTGCCTTGAGCTGACGGGTTAGGGTAGGTCTGGGCCTTACAAGATGGAGGCAAGACTGGGTGGCTCTCAGATTTAGTGCATCTCAGTCCCCAGAGGGCTTGTTAACACTCAGATTGCTGGGTGCAAGCCCCAGAGTTTCTGATTCCGTAGGTCTGGGGTGGGGCCTGAGCACTTGCATTTCTAACAAGCTCCCAGCTGAAGCTGCTGGTCTGGGGACCACACTTTGAGAACCACTGCTCGAGACCCTCATTCCCCAAAGTGTGGTCGGTGGCAACATCAGCATTACCTGGGCGCTTGTTAGAAATGCTCAGTCGTCCAGAGGGTGGGGTTGGCTCTGCCCTGAGACAGCCGCATGAAGGGCTTTCTCGTATCCGGCATGAGCAGGGGCACACTCGGTTCTGTGTCCTCAAGACCAGAATCCTTGGTACTTGCAGAGTCTGTGACCACTGGGGTTCAGCTCACATCCCCTGTAGCTATTCCTCCTCTTACCTAGAGTGGTTAGGAGCATGCACTCTGGAGTCAGAGAGACCCGAGTTCAAATCCCAACTCTGCCTCTGGCTCTGTGACATTGGGTATGTAACTTAACCTTGCTGCCTGTTGATTTCGCCATCTGTATAATGGGTGTGATGATAAAACCTCCCTCACAGGGTTGTGATGCCAGTTACAAGAAGATATATATACACAGAGAGAGAGGAAGCTCTCTGGGAGGGCCAGCTGTGATTACTGTTGTTTCATTAAGTGTCTGCTCTGTGCCAAGCCCCGGCCTGTGCTGGTCTCTGGGGACTGAGGAGCACAGAGACCCAGTCCTCGTTCTGCAGAGTCCCCAGGCCAGTGGAGGGAGTGTGGAAGCATCGGGGCTGGAGAGGGACTGTGCAGGGAGGGGGGTCAGGGTCCGTTCCCCAACCTGGGCCTGGAGGGAGGGGTTTAGAAGAGGCTTGGTGTGAGAGGATAGGTTGAGCTGAGTTGTGAGACGTGGATAGGTATTTGCCAGGTAAACCAGGTTGGGCAGGGCGGTCCAGGAAGAGGGAGCCTTGTGGGCAGAGGCACGGAGGTGAGAAATAGCGGGGTGTTTGGGGGGGTGGTGATAATGAAAATAACAGCACACATCTGCTGGGTTTATGAAGCACCGCTAGGTGCCAGCCATCAGAGTACCTTCCAGACATCATCTCATTGAATCACTCCAGGGGGCATTGGAGTGTGTGGGGTGGGACTATACCCGTCACAGGTGAGGACACAGGCCCCCAGTGAGATGAGGTGCCAGAGATCAGACCATGAGGGAGGAGAAGAAGCAGGGTTTTTAGACTCGGGTCTTCCTGACTCCACAGCTGCCAGTGGACTGGCTCAGTCAAGGGTGGAGAAAGGTGACCAGGGAGGGGCCGGGTCAGGGAGTATCCAGGGGGCAGGAGCGGGGCAGAAGAGAGTCTCGTGTGCTCTGGGGAATTGGAGGGAAGCTTCAGCTCAGCCTTCAAGAACTTATCAAATGGAGGAGGCAGAACAGACGACCTGGGTCAGGACTGGCCTGAGGGGCTGGTCAGAGCAGGGAAGCCCAGGGGTGGGGACAGGGATGGAGGGAGGGCCCCAGCAGCCTGGGGCTGAGATGTGCCCAGTGTGGTTCTTGTTTCCCATGCCGTCTCCCCCCACACACCCCTTGAATCTGGAGGGCGCTGACATGCTGAGCAGACTCCAGAATCCCACTCAGAACCTAGCAGAGGTGGGACGGAAGCCGGTGGGTGCACCAGGTTTCCAGATGACTTGGCATGTGCAGCTGAGAAAACCAGAAAGCCAATTAAGGAGGAAGAAAAGTTCAGGGAGTTGAGTGTGTGAGTATTTACACAATTACCCAGGGCCCCGGGAGCCGTGGTGTGGATGCCTGCTGAGGCCTGCTGTTCTGTTTTGGAAAATCCTCCTTCCCCCGGGGCCTGGACTCTGCAGCCTGGCGAAGCAGTGGAAGAGGCCCAGGAGACGAGACGGCGTGGCGGTCTGTCCGCCTCTTCCCAGCTTCCTGGGACCGTCTTGGGCCCCTAGAGGCACCCCCACCCCCATGTCCTTATGTAACTCCAGGGATACATAAGAGAAGTGCTCAGCAGATCTTTCTCCCAAGCAAGGGCATCACCTCTTGGAGACACGGTTCAACAGAGTGGGAATAAATGAGAAGCAGCAGGGTAAGCTGAGGAAAGCGTGGGGTCTAGACACAGACAAGCCTGGTTCACATCCTGGCTCTGCCCCTTCCGAGCTGGAGACACTGTTTAACCGTCCAAACCTCAGCTCTTTGATCTGTACAGTGGGTATAAGGACAGAACCTCTGCATGGGGTTCTTGTGCCCAGTGCGGTGAAATGTACAGAGGACTGACCAGAGGCTCAGGGTTATGTTCCTCTCTGCCACAAAGCATTTTGCTTCTTCCTTATGTCAAATATTTACTTCTGTCTCAGATTTCAAACTTCCTCTGAGATTCATTTGCTAGTTGCCAAGTAAACACATGTTCCATCTCTGGGTGGGTGTGAAGCAGTTCTCGATGGCTGGTGGGGATCCATTTGTGCAGAGAGAGAAAGGAAGAGCATTGCCACCCGAGACAGTTGGGATGTTAAGTGGGGTGTGGATTTTGAAGTGCAAAGATCTGTGTTCTTGTCCTGGATATGCCACTTGGCACTGGGTGCCCTTGGGCAAGTCACCTAACCCTTTTGACCCTCAGTTTCCTCAAACTGAGCGTGACCTAGTAGTTCCTTCTTCATGGAGTTAGTGTGACGATTTGATGAGACAATGTTGTCTAGATCCGCCGTGTTGTATAGATCCCCAGTGCATCACAGAGGGCCAGCAGGTGTTAGGTTTCTTTCCCAGGCTGAGGGAGCTCTCAGAGAAGCTGCTGTGAGAAAGAGTGTTCCCATTTTCCGAAGAACCTGTGTTCCTCTCCCCCGAGGTGCTTCTCTGAAGATGGGAGGTGAATTTCACAACTTTTGGGGTCTTTTAGCTTCCAAGCAGAGGTCTGAACTGGCCTAAAAATCAAAGTGCCCAGCACAGAGCCCAGTACACAGTAGGTCCATAAACAGTAGCTTCCAGCATTGCCATTACTCTGTCAGTTTGTGGTTACTGCAGGACCTCTAATTCCCAAAGGCCCCAGATGTACAGGAGGCCTGGCAGGTGGGCCGCCTCTGCCTCCATCTTGACTCCAGCCGCTCATTCCTGTTTGCTGCTGCCAGCAGGCTGGGGGCCTGGTTCTTTCACTGTGGCTGCTGTGCACTGAGCAGGGTGATATGTAATGACTCATTTAATCCTCACAGAGCACTGATAACATTTTACGGTGGAGGGATTTGGTGCCTCTCTCTAGTCACGCAGCTAGTAAGGGGAACACCTGGGGTTCAGACCAACACATCTGGCTCCAGAGCCCACCTGCTTAACCACTACCCTCTTTTAGACTCTTTTGATGGCAAATGATAAAAACCCATCTCCTGTGATTTGAGGCAGACAGGAGAATGCTGTGTGTATGTGCTGTGTGGAACCGTGTATGGGAAGATACAGCTGGGCATCGAGGTGAGTTGGACCCTGGAACACAAATGCTGCCGAGACTGTCTCTGGTCTCTGCCTTTCTATGCATTTTGGTTAGGCTCTCAGGCCAACCCTCTCCACAAAGCTTCTGGCAAGGTCTAATTTTACTTTTTTACTAATTTTACTTTTCCCAGCATCACCTCCTGTAGGATGAACTGAACCTCACTGGTTCAGGTCTCAGAGTCAGTAATCCCAGTGAAGGACTCTGATTGGCCCAGCTTGGCTCAGTGGACCAATCAAGGAGGCCCAGTAAGGAGGGCTTCTGTGATAGGCCCAGCCTCTGAGGAGGGCCGGGTCAGGTAGCGATATGGAAGCCTCCCCCCCCCACTGATGAATCAGTGTGGTTGGGGTGGGCGAGGTGGTGTGCCAGAAGGAAAGAGGATTTGTACTGATCAGAAAAACAAATTGTTGTCCACCATAGACACCATTGGAATAGAGACCCAGAAGAGGGGGAGTGAGCGAGGAGAAGTGTGGAGGGGTGAGTAGCAAGAACAAAGGACTGAATTTGTGGTTGACGTTGAGAGAGAAAATACCAGAAAAATACAGGGTTATGTGGGGAGAAGAGAGAGTCCATGAAGGCCGGGGGGGGGGGGGTGGGGGGGGCGAAGACGGAGGGGAATGAATGGGAAAACAAAGGCTTCATTAGTGGTCATGTGTATCTAGTTGCCTCAAAAACAAAAGAAAATAAACATAGAAATAGAGCAATTCTTTCAGTCTCACATTTGGCTAGAAAATATCTTCCCCATTTAATAGATGAGAAAAGCGAGGTTCAGAAACATGAAGCAATCCGCTTCAGATCACGGTAGAATCTTCTCGTTTCCCCGCCGGGTACTGTTTCCATGACACTCCTGGGAAGGCAGGTCATCCGATAATGAGGAGACGTCCCTTGGGGGCAGCCTCCCGCTTAGTGAGCCCAGGTGAGCCCCTGGCGGCTGTAATCCGAGGTCGGGGCCCTGGGATCCCAGGGCTGGGGGCTGGGGCCCGAGTCTCCTGACCCTCCGGCGGCTCAGCGGGTCCCGAACCCTCTCGAGGCTTCGCTCCCCTGTCCGCACCCGCGGGCCCTGGCTGCTTGTCCACAGGGCCGCAGCTGGCATTTCGGATGGGGCAGTTTTGGCCTGTGTGGGAGGTGCGGCGTCCCTGGCCCTCCCTCACTAGATGGCGGGGGCTCTCTGGCTCATGGTGACAACCGGGCCGCCGCCATTAATGTCCCAACACTTCCTGGGGCTCGCGGCGCCACCCCTGGACGAGGACCCTCCGGGGGTTCTCAGACGCAGAAGTCGAGGGTAAGCCCCGACCGAGCTGGACCATGGCTCGCCTGGCCTGGGGTCCAGGGTAGGAGGAGGGGTCAGAACTGCAACTGGACAGCAGTCTGCCTTTAATTGGCCTGGCTTGTCTGGGAGAAGGCTCCTCTTCTCTTGGGTGCTTTTGGTCACTTACGGTTAAGGGGACAGATGAGAGAGTCTCATCTATCTTCATACATGCTCAGTTCACTGCTTGTGCGTGTGTGTGCTATAGAATGCATTTTACACTGCATATGTAACTTCTGATTATAAAAGTAATATGTGATGTGTATACATGGATAGAAAGATATGTACAACGATGTTCATTTCAACAATCTTTGTGACAGTGAGAAATCAGAAATGATCCAGTTTGCTCCAGCAGAGGATTAAATAAGTTATGGTACTGTCATACGGTGGAATCGTTTTCAGCGATTGAAAATTATGTTGTAGAAAAGGTGTAATCTCTCGTACAGATGTATATACATACTGTGAAGGGGAGAAAACAAATTGCAAAATAGTATGTTTAATCTGATTGCATTTTTAAAATACTTTTAAAAATACATAAAAATTATATCATTTTTATTTACATATATGTTTTTATTTATATAAATACATCTGGAGCTATATGCAGCACACTCCTAAGTGTTTATCTCTGCCAGGATTATGGAGACTTGATTTAATCTGTAAATGCATTTTTGATAAGCAGCATTGCCTTGGTAATCAGAAAAAAAAAATATGTATATATGAATGAGTATATGTGTGGATACAGTCCTGCAGATAATTTGGAATGAGACAAAGAAGGAGATTGTCACTCCTAATCTTGCCAGAGCACAGCACTGTAGGCTTCCTTCCAGTCTTTTTTCTGTGCACAGAAGGAGGGACCAGATAGCGTAAGAGCACAAACGTGGTGTCAGATCTGTCCGTAGAGCTGGGAGACCATCCACAAGTTACTTAATCTCTCTAAACTTCAGGTTCCTCATCTGTAAAATGGGCATAATAATTTCCCCTGCCCCAAAGGGTCCTAGATATAAACATTATGCCTGGGAATGTATATGCCAGTGATATACAAAATCATATGAAGAAGAAGATATAAATGATCTGCATAAGTCTCTGCAGAGTGCTGTATGCCTGGTAAGTTCTCAGTGAATACTAGTTTTTATTAGATAAATGTGTATTTTTTTTTTAAGTTGGGATCATAGTATCTATACAGTTTTTCAGTCTGCTTTTTTAAAAATTAAGTAATATCAGCACGTTTCCCCACAAATACTCCTTGGAAACATGATTATTTAATATTTTTCCTGCATTCCGGCACCTGCACAAACCCTAATTTACCCATGAAACCCCTCAAGTTGGATATTTAGGTTTCTTCTCGTATATTCTCTAACAAATGCAGTAATGCGCGTGCTTGTTCTTGGATCTTTGAGTCTCCTTCTGTAATCTACCTGGAAGAGGGATTCTCGGAGTAGAATTGTGGGGTCTGGGCAGTGTGTCGGGTTTCTGTTAGTGCCTGCGGCCTGTGTGCGCTTCGTGCTGGTTGCATCCGTTTATACTGCCTTCCCCTGGTGGAACGTACTGTGCTTTCACCACATCCTGGCCCCCACTGGGTTTTACTTGAAAAAGAAAAAACAAAAACAAAAACCCACAAACCCCCAAAACTGCCACATGCATTTCAGCTTTTTAAACTGTAAAAGCAATGCATATTCTTGATTAAAAACATTTTAAAGAATAAAAGCGTATCAAGTAAAAATCGTAAGGCCCCCTCAGGGCACTGCCCCCCCCCCCAAATCTCACTTCTAGGGAGGTGGTCATTGAGTGTGATGTGCAACCTTCCAGACCCTTTTCTGTGTTGGTGGGTGTATGTGCGCACATGATATGCGTGTGTCGCTCTTTTAAGATACAATTGGCATCATGCTGCACTTTCTGTTGTATGCATGTCGGTCAGTCAGTGACATGTTTGGGACAATGTGTTGTGGACAGACTTCCAAGTTAGTCCGTACAAATGCAATCTCGTCCTTCTTAAGGATTGCGTATTATTTCATGGCTGGGTGAACCCTAATTTATCTAACCATTCACCAGCCAAGCTCTAGCAACAAATTAGGTTGTTTCCAGTTTTTCACTCTTTCAAATAATGCTTTCATAAGCTTCCCATACATCTTATAAATCTGGTTTTGGGGATCTACTTTTAGAAATAGAATTGCTGTCAAACATATTTCTTAGAACCTAGTGTTGTCATTTTTTCCTAAATGTATATGAGTTAAAGGCATTCTAGCAAAGTCTGTCTGTTCATTTATTCAGTTGTTCATTCGATAACCCTGTTTGTTGAGTGCTTCATGTGCCAAATACAGTGCTGGGGTATAGCTGTGGACAAAGCAGAAATGGTCTCTTTCCCTGTGGAGATTATGGTTCGTGAAGGGAGAGCCCCTCCCTGCCTGCTGCCCTTGTCTCTTGATTCTTGTTTAAAATGGGAGAAGGAGAGGGGTGAGTGTTTTCATCAGAAGACACTGCCTGGTGAAAATCCCCTTGGGATTGTCCCAGGGCAGCCCTCCACCCATTGGGCACGCCCCTAATAGACTCCACTCTGGGAGCAGACGGTTGGGGCCACCACTGCCCCGAGCCCAGGGGAAGCCTGAGGTCCCTGGGCTGCAGGGAGGGGCTGCTCCACCCTCCTGGCTGAGCCCCTTCTTGTGGGGCAGAAGGGGAAGTAGCAGCCACCCAAAAAACTGGCTACTGCCTGCCTCAGGGCGGGCCCTGGGGACCAGACGCATGTCATTGTGAAAGTTGGTGGTTTCCGCTTTTCCTCTTCCTTCTCAGAGAGGGACCAGGGCCGGGGTGGGGGCTGCAGCTCCACCCTCTCTCCTGGGGGCCTCACCCTGGGTCTGAGAGGCAGTCACTATTTTCAAAAGATTTCCTGGGATGACATGCCAGCCATTGTTGGTGTTTGAGGGGAGGTGGGGCCTAGGCTGACCCAGCAGGAAGGAGGGAGCCCGGCCCCCCAGTCTTACCCAGGTGCCCCGAGGGGCGGTGACTTGCCCAGGCCAGCCGGCAGTCAGCAGCAGAAGCAGGTTTTCACCTGTGTTTCTGGGTGTGAACCTCCCCCTGCAGCAGCTGCTGGTCCCACCCTGGGAGGTGATAGCCGCCCCCTCCCCACAGTGGCCAGACAGGCCTCTGAGGGCTGCCGTCAGCTGATGGAGCAACTCTTGTCCAGTTAGCACTGACGGGGCTCAGGGACCAGCTTTCCTGACCACTCTCTGGAGGGCTCTAGCACAGCCTCAGCCTGGCCCCAGCCTAAAAATCGGGAGGCTGCTGGCTCACGTGCCCCACAGAGTAAACGGCAGAGCATTTACCAAGAGTGGCTTGGAGCTGAGTGCTTTGTGTGTGTCGTTGAATCCTCACGGCAGCCCTACACAGTAGTTCTACAGTGTCACCACCCCTGGGTCACAGACAGGGAAGCCGAGGGTCAGAGGTTTGGTAACTGTCCTGGCCCCTGCCTGTCTCCCGCTTATTCGCTTCCACCTGCCCTCCTCCTGGCCATGCTGCCCCACCCCTCCCGGGCCCTCCAGCTAGTTGTTTCCTCTGCCTGGAAATATCTTCCCCCAGACCTTGACCTCCTGTCTAGGACAGCTGCCCACCCGCCAAGCACTCTCCACCCCTTTGTGCTGCCTCTTCCTTGCGTGGCCCTTCTCACAACCAGGAATCACCAAGAAACATGTGGGGGATGTCGAGGGCCTTTTCCACCACTAGAGTAACAAGCAGCACGAGGGTGAGGACTGGTTCATCTCTGCACCCAGAACAGTGCCTGGCACATGGTGGGTGTTCAGTTAGTGTTTGTTGGATGAATGAATAGCTCAGCTGCACCTCCTCCAGGCCTTGCCTCCCCGGTCCCACCCTGGTCTCTGAGGTCACATCCTCCTATGTCCCCCTGCATCCCGCTCCCGCTCCCTACATCCTCCTCCCGTCAATTCTCCCAGCCCTGCTCCCATCTTTCCATCACTTCACACAGTTACAAAGATACTTGTTGGTGTTCATCTGCTTGCCTCTACTTCCACCCCTCAACTTGAAGCTGTCTGAGTACAAGGACTTAGTTTGCTTTTGGACCCCACTGCATTCTCTGCCCCTGGCTAGCGTCTGGCTCCTGATGGCGCCTGTATGAATGCATCCATGAATGACTCATGAAATAGAAGCGTGAGGACAGGAACTCAGCTCTCTGGCATTCAGGCCTGAGCTCTTAGCATTGTGCTCCCTCCTGGTATGAAATTGTGAGTCTGACTGAAGCTCCTGAATACAGCAGCTGCCACCTGAACGCGTCTGGGCCAGCTCTCAAGACCCCGCAGAGGCTCCCGGAGGCGCCGGCAATTGTAACAATTCTGCAGTTCCTCGCAGCGAGGCTTCCAGTTAAGCATCACTGCTGCTCTCAAGGTGTTGCTTCCTCCCGAGTTTAGTTTTTAATCAGATGAGACTTTGCCCCTGAAGACTGGAGCACGCAGACAGTTTCTCTCTGTAGCCCCGGCTTCTTCTCTTAGCGGTGGCTGTGTGAAGCAAGACTGTAGTGCTGGCTGTGTGTTTATAGATACAGTTTACTTATTTATTGTTTGTCAGTCCTGACAGTCACACATGTTCATCATGGCAAACTTAAGAATTGAGACAGTAGAAGAACCGGCATCTGGTCTCACCACCCACAGACAACCATTTACGCAAGTTGGTGCATTTCTTCCAAGTCAGTTTAGTGTATATTTTTGCCCATTTTTGGGGAAGGGGGCATAATTCTGACCGTACAATATATTCAACTGTGCCTCTCCCCCTTTTCTCACTTAATCTTATAATATAAATATATAAATAAAACATTTTAATATTGCATTAAATATAAAATACATATTTAATGTTTAATATTGATATGTATTAATATGTATAATTCAATATTAAAATATTGAATAAAAATACTTCAGAACTAATTTTAGTGACTATAAAATATTCCACCATATGAGGTGTTTCACACTTTTCTTAATCTGTTCAGTCATTTACCGTTTACCTTATCTTTCTTCTCCAAATTTCTTAGTTTCTCTTCCTCTGTGTGTGTGTTTGATACACAATTTTAAATCCTTTTTGGAAAAGATGGGATATATTATACATCGTCTATAAGAATTTTTAAAATCACTCTGCAAGTTTGCACATGGGCAATATCGTAGCTGATGAGGTTCCTCTGAGGGGCCATTATTGTTCATTAAAATCACTCCCTGAAAGCTAAGCAATTATAGTTGTTTTTAATTTGTCACTAGTACAATGGTGCTTTGATGAACATCATTATGCATAATTTTTTTAATATTTAATATTTTTTCATTAGGATAGATTCCTAGATTTGGAATTACTGGATCTGAAGAATATGGATATTTTGAATGTTTTTGTGATTTATTGCCAAACTGCTTTGCTAAAAGGCTCTTTGGTTTATACTCTCGTCAGCAAGCAGGAGAGTACGTATCTTGATACATCCTTACAGCAGTAGATGTTATGTTTCTAACAATGTTATATTTGTGACAATCACTAATTTGCCGGATAGAAATGGCATCAGTCAGTTGACTTGGAACATATTTCTCTGAGTCCACATCATGGGCTTTTACCCAAGGGCTGTGGGTGGAGGAATGTTGATTGAATACCCTATCTGAGATTTTTGTCTTGCAGCTGACTTTGGTGTATCTGCCAAGAATCTGAAAACTCTGCAGAAACGAGATTCCTTCATCGGAACGCCTTACTGGTGAGTCGTCTAGCTTCTGGAAATGGAATGGTGGACTGCATGTTAAACCTCAGACTCCCCAAGGTGACCTCTGGCTGGGATAGAGGGAGAGGACAGAAGGCCAGGGCTCCTGAGTCAGCCTGCTGGGTCTGAGCCCCGTTTCCACCACGTCCTAGTCCTGTGACCTTGGCCAAGTTGCCTTGCTTCTCGGTGCCTCAGTTTCCTCATCTGTAAAATCAGGGAGGTAATAGCACCTACTTAATGGGTTATTGTGAGGATTAAATGGCCTGCTGCACATGGAAAATGCTCCAGTAATAGTAACTCAACTGGAACCCTAAAAAATGGTTCAATTCTTGATTCATTCAACAAATATGGCTTGAGTGCCCAGTCCCGGGCTGGGGGTGTGAAGATGAACAGTACAAGTTCAGTTCCTACCCTCGCCTGAAGTCTTCCTGGACTTCTCTAGTCCATCATGTTTCCTTCTTTTCTAAAACTGTGACTTTAAAAAGAACTCGCACTCAGTTTCACACCTGACTCCTCTCTGTTTTCCGGTGCATTGCTTCCCACTGGAGTTAGGCTCCTTTCTTGCTTGCTTATTACTCACCCTTTCTTTCTTTCTCTCTCTCTGCCCTTTTATTCCTCTTTCCCCTTTTCTCTCCCATCCCTTCTCTCTGTGCTGTTGTATTCTCTCCACCCCTTTCCGGCCCCGTTTTTTGTGGGCACCTTCCCCTTTGTCCCCACCCGCCCTTCCCCAGGACTCTGTGTTCTGGATTGTGGCTGCCATCTTGTGGTAGGCATCGGAACTGCAGCAGGACGTGGCGGTGGAGCCGCTCTGAAGGCGTCTTTCTGTGTGAAGACCATCATAAGGAAGACAGTGGGATAGAAAGTAATGCAAATCATGATGCGGGAGTGCTGCCAACCTCCTGACACTGGCTTGTGCTGGTCCTTGACCCTGAGTTTCTGAGAAGCGCCTGTGGAGGCCATGTTCTTAGCCCTCTGTTGTCCCTTGGTTGGTTCAGGATGGCCCCCGAGGTGGTGATGTGTGAGACCATGAAGGACACTCCATACGACTACAAGGCTGACATCTGGTCCCTGGGCATCACTTTGATTGAGATGGCCGAGATAGAGCCCCCGCACCACGAGCTCAACCCCATGCGAGTCCTGCTTAAGATTGCCAAGTCAGACCCCCCGACGCTGCTCACACCTTCTAAGTGGTAAGGAGCAAGGAGGCCTCCCCGAGGGATGGCCAGTGGGCCCAGGACGCAGGGCAGGTGGGATTTGAGGAGGTGGAGTGCCAGGGCTCTCCTGTCACTGCTAGGCCCCCAAGTCGGGGAGAGGTTCAGGCCGGGGTCTCCAGGCCTCTCTCTTTCCTCTGTGCTCTCGACATGGGCTCTCCGTCAAAGCAGACGGGTGGCCGAGATAAGCCGGATCCACTGTGGGAGAAGAACCCAAGTGGCCCAGCAGCCATGTGGCACAGCCCTGGGCCGGGAATGGGGCTCGGCTTAAACCCCAGCACCGCCGTGTCGCACGGCTCCTCCGATGTCTGTGTCCCCCATACAGTGATGTCCATGGTGAGAAGGTCATCATGAAGGCCGCGTCGCCTCCGCTCTTGGGCTCATGAAGGCACCCTTTGTCCTTTGAGGGGCGTGCCTGGGAGCACACGACTCCTGGGGGAGCAGAGTCTGTGGCACAGGGAGTTTCCTCTGCTCTCGCCTGGCTCTGAGCTTACCGCCACCTGTCCCCCCAGGTCTTTGGAGTTCCGAGACTTCCTAAAGACGGCCCTGGATAAGAACCCAGAGACCCGGCCCAGTGCCGCACAGCTCCTGGAGGTGAGTGGTCCCCCCACAGGGGTGGCTGTGTGCCCCTTCTGCCCTGCCCTGCCTTTGGAGGTGGAAGATGGATGAGGTCACCTGGGCCCTGGAAGCTGGATATGTTCCTCACCCAGCCCGGGTGACAGCGAGCACAACCACGTACTTGTCAACCGACATTCCCCCGGTGCCTCCTGGATACCAGCTCTTGTGCTGGGAGGGCTGTGGTGAGGGCAGCCCCCAGAGCTCTGTCCTCATGGAGCTTATGTTCTAGTGGGGGGACAAGCAGATATGTGCCCGTTAGAGGTAGAAATGGGGCTGTGGAGAAAAATAAAATAGCGCTGGGGGGTGGGGCTGGGGAGGGGCGGCTCTCCTGTAAAGGGAGGACACGGAAGGGCTCTCTGTGTGAGCAGACACCCAAGGAGGTGTGAGAGCGGGGCAGGTGGTACCCGAGAGTGGAGGCAGAGGCCTGGGGCAGGAGCACCATTGGCACAAGCCGGGAAGAGTGCGGAGGCCAGGGCATGGGAGCCAGGGGTGAGGGCCGGGGGATCCAGGAGGTATGGGTGTGTCCACCCCTAGGTGCGGTGATTCACTAAGAGGCCACATGGGGCTCAGCATATAGTCATATCACACTAAGACTTACTGCAGCGAAAGGATACAGAGGAGAAGGCACGTGGGGAGACCAGGCATGGCTTCCAGGGTCCTCTTCCCGTGGATTCACATGGATGCACTTAGTTCCCCCCACGACGAGTTGTGACGACCCATGTGAAATGTTGTCTCCCAGGGAAGCTCTGTAGAGGACTCAGCTCCCGGGTGTGTCCTGGGGGCTGGTCCCGCAGGCGGCCTCTGCCTGGCGCATACTGAGGTTTCGGGCTGCAGAAGGCAGGCAGGTGTTCAGCCTGAGCCATGTTGTTTGTGCAAACAGTTGAGGCATAGGGGCCCTCTCATCAGTTACTGGTGGGAGCCCTCCCCTTATCCCAGTCCCAGAGGCCGGCTGAGAGCCAGCCGTGGGAGCAGCCTCTCCGAGGAGAGCGGGTGGGCCTGCTGTCTCACTCTGTCTACACGCAGGGCCCCATCACGCAGGGTCGTGCAGGGCCTCGCAAGCCCAGACCAGGACTGGGGCTTCACCCTGGGTGCAGTGGGGCCTCCATCAGACTTACACTTACAAGGGCCCCCTGGCTGCTGTGTGCAGAATCTGGGAGCCCAGCCTGGCTGACGGCTGACTCTGCGCATCTCATTACTGGCTCCTGGCCTTAGGGAAAGTGGATGATGGTTTCCCTGAAGCTCTTTGAAATACTGGAGGGAGCTGTGAGCTGCCCTTCACCTGGGCTGAACCTTGTGTTCTGAAAGCTGCACACCGCCCAGCTGTCCCCAGGTCTGCCGATGGCTGCCCCCATGCCACCAATGCTGATGGGAGAGGGAGAGGAAGCAGGCCTGGGTGATGGGAGGGGCTGCCCCTCCATGTCCTGTCCCTGCTGGACCTTCCATCTGTGCGACAGCCTCTGATGTACGGTGGGAGGAGAGCAGCAAGAGGCCACACCAAGCACTCGTCTTTCTTTACGTTTCTTTATGCTTTTCCCCAGTACCCAGTGTGCCAGGGCCCATGGTCGACATTCTGGGCTGCAAATGCGTCCCTCTGTGGTGTGCGACACAATGATTAAGCGTGTGGACTGGGGTTGGAAAGTCCTGGGTTCAAATCCCAGCTCTGCCACTTGCTGGCTGTGAGACCCTGGGCGAGTGACTTGACTTCTCTGAGACTTGATTCTCGCTCTAAAATGGGGATAATAGCCATGCCCCCCTTACAGGGTTGTTATAAGGGTTAAGTGAGAAGATACTGTATGTAAAGTGCTTAGGTTAACCGTTAAGTGCTATGCTTGATGAATGTTTGATGCATTGAACTGAATTATTAAAAAAATGAAAAGAAACCAGGATGCAAAATGGGGTCTGTCTGCTAGGGGGTCACGATTATTCCTTGCAGATTTCTGCAGTGTATTTGAAAGCAAATGTCTGGAGAATCAGAGGCCTCCTTCTCTGGGTGTGGAAGGCACTGGCCCGGGCCAGCAGAGGTGGGGGGGGGGGCTCCGAGGTCGCTCAGCCGGTTGGAGCCAATTGTTTCCTGTAGGCAGGCCCTCCTGGCCTGATGTATCCGGCCTGCAGGACATTCCACCGGGAAGAGACCAGCTGTCCTTCATCCCCACAGGGCAGCCCCGAGCCTCAGCCTGAGCCAGGAATTTCCGTTCTGTAGTTGGGAAGATGTCCTGCCAGAGGATTCTTAGCGTCAGACAGAAAGGGCTGCGGAAGGAAGGACAGCTCTCTGCAGATAATGAAACACCTGTCAGAGCTTAGGCTGCTGGCAGGGTTTTCCAGGTGCCTTCTCTGTCCCAGCGAGGGAGGGTGGAGCGCCACACCTCTCAGGCGAGTGCCCCAGGCCTAGAGCAGGGAAGTGGCTTTGAGTGACAGGTAGGCCCAGGTCCTGACTTCGCAGCCCCCCCTGCGGAGCTGGTGGTGCTCCTGCCTCTGCCTGCTTCCGGGAGGTCCCTCCGGGCCCCTCGTCTGTCCCTGCGTTTTGCCTCGAGCTTCCTGACACGCACCCTTGGGTTACGATTGGTTCGTTTACTTGCCGCGTGTTCCTCGGGACCGTGTGGCGTAGTGATGGGTGACTCAGGCTCTGAGATCAGGCTCGGCGCCCGGCATCTGAGCAGTCCTGCCTGGGCCTTGGTGTCCTCGTCTGTGACACGAGGACGGCGCTCACTTCACAGCCTCGTGTGAGCGAGCGAGGTGCTGTGTGCACGTGTCGTGTGACAGCACGCGTGAGGCCTGGGTCACGCGTGGTGCGTCTGTGTGGGCCCGCCCGCTCCGTCACAGCCTCGCGGCGGCGGCGGCGCTTCCCACGTGTCGTGCGTCGTGGTCGCTTGGGCCCCGGAGCTCGTCTCGCGGGACCGCGGCCGCGGCCACTGCCCACCCTCGTCCTCCGCACTCCCGGTTGACTGCGGCTCTCAGCGCCACCCTCCTCCCCACTCCCCCGTCTCCTGCACTCCCTCTTCTGTGTGCAGCGACTCCCGCAGGCCCAGACTGTGCGCCCCGCCCCAGACGCTTGTCGCCAGCGGTGACCCTCCTCCCCGCTTGGGCGCCCACTGGCATGTCCCCCAAGTACGCTCCAGCGGTGGCTCTCCTGTCTCAGTCGATGGCGCCGCCGCCTGCCGGGGGTCAGGCCTCAAACCTTGCAGGCGTCTTTGACCCCTCTCTTTCTGGCTCCCTCTCCATCCTGTCGGGAAATCCCGTTGTCCCTGCCTTCAGAACGTGCCCAGAATCCCACCACTCCTCTCCACCTCCACTGCAAGGCCCCGTCTGCGCCGCCGTCATCATCTCTCACTTGGTCATGGCCCCCTCGCTGGGCTCCCTGCCCTCCTTCAGTCAATTTTCAGCACAGGAGCCAGAGGGAGCCTTTAAAACATGTCACCTCCCATACCTCCTCCGTCCACAGCCCCTTAATGGCTCTCATCTCATTCAGGTAAAATCCAAAGTTTCAGGGACCCGCCAGGTCCTGCGTGATCTGCCCACCCCACCTCGACTCCTCACACTTCCTCTCCCCTTCTTGCCCCCTCGCTCTTCACTAGCTACTCTGGCCTCCTTACTGTTCTTCACACACTCCAGGCACACTCCTGCCTCAGGTCCTTTGCACTGGCTGTCAACGCTGCCTGGAATATTCTTTCCCTAGACACCTCCAGGGTCTCTTCATGTCGTTGCTTAGAGGTCAGCTTCTCAGTGAAGCCTCCCCCAGCCACTTTATTTAAAACTGTGAACCTGCCGCACCCCCATGTTCCTCATCCTCTTTTTCCTGCTCTGCTTTTAATTTTTCCATGGTACATAGCGTGGTTGTGTATAACTTAACTGTTTATTAAGTTTATTGTTGGTCTCCCTGACCAGCACGTCACCTCCCTGAGAACAGCAGTCTTATTTGTGTTGTTCACTCATGTGTCCCAAGCGTCTAGAACAGTGCCTGGTATGGAGAGGGTCTTCAGCAAGTATTTGTTAAATACATTGACTTAAATTGTTATGTAACCCTTTCTCCATGCCAGGTGCTGTTCTAAATGTTTAGCAAATGTTAACTAATTTAATCCTCATGACAACTCTGAAGTAGGCACTATTCAGATCTCCATCGAACAGATGATAAAACTGAGGCACAGAGAGATTAAGTAGGCTGCACAAGGTCACACAGCTTGTAAGCGACAGAGTTGGGATTTTGGTCCTGGTTGTCTGGTCCCAAAGCCTGTTGTCTTGACCACTCTGGTAAGCTGCCTCTGAATGAATGAAGGAGAGGAAGAAGGAAGGGGAGAGAGAGACAGAGAGAGAGAGAGAGAGGGAGGGAGGGAGAGAAAGAAGAAGGTTAGGAGGGAGGAAGGGAGGATTGAGGAAAAGATGCTGACCCCTGAAAACGTGAAAGCGTTATTGGGCGTTTCCTAAAGCCAGTTTGCAGTGTAGCACCCCCCAGCTGATGGTTTCTAAGCACACACAGGAAAAACAGGCTCAAGTCCTTGGAAATGGTGTCTGGATGGCAGGAGAGGTCCCGGCCAGAGGGCAGGTGCCAGCTGGCGAGTTGTGGCGTCTTGGGGCTCCCCACAGAGAGAGCACTGAACAGCAGTTCCTCTTCCTGAAGGAGCAGACGGCTGAGTGCCCCTCTGATCTGGGCCTTGCGCAGGAGTGCCCGAGCACCTTCCCGGGACCCGTGTGCCCACACCAGAGCACCCCTGTGCCGGGCTCGGCGCTTTGGGGGTTGGGGAGATGTCTTTTCTATGCACACCCCTGGAGGTAACGGAGCTGACGCAGCGAAGGAGGTGGCTGCACGTCGTGTCCCAGGGCAGTTTACAAAACAGTGTTCCGGGCCTAATGGGCCCCAGGAGGGCCTGCCCTGTCTGCCCGCCCCCCTTGCCCAGGGATTCCGGGCGTCCAGGGGAACTGCCCTGCTCGCCTCTCCTCCATCAAAGGCTTTCTTCCCCGTAGGTTACCCCTCCACTTCCTCAGGACTGGGGTGCTCAAGGGAGGCAGTGGAGCAGAGCTTCAGCCTCAGGAGAGCAAGGCTCCTGGCCAGGCTGAAGAGCCACTAATTTGGTCAATATGTGGTATGCCCTGATGAAAACCTGGTATTTCCGGTAGCCTGGGCCTGCATTATTTATTTCTGCCACATCTGCTTCAGCCACCGGAGCGAAGTGTCCTGTGCCTCCTTGCTCAGGTTCACGTGTGCGAGGTTGCACAATGTGAAGCTCAGGAACGTTTGGATCTGGTTCTCATCCTCGGTTCAAAACGCTGCGCTCTGGGGGGATGCAGGAGGGAATAGGAATGGCTGGGAGTGCAAAACTGGTGCCTGACACACTTCTCTCATTTGATTCTGCCGTTGGTGATGATGACAAAGACGTGATGATGACGGTGCTGGTGGTGGGGATGGTGGGGATGGTGGGGATGAGGATGTGAGATGATGATGGTGCTGGTGGTGGGGATGGTGGGGATGGTGGGGATGAGGATGTGAGATGATGATGGTGCTGGTGGTGGGGATGGTGGGGATGGTGGGGATGAAGATGTGAGATGATGATGGTGCTGGTGGGGATCATGGGGATGAAGATGTGATGACGATGGTGCTGGTGGGGATGGTGGTGGTGATGGAGGTGACAAAGTACTGATGACAGTGATGATGATGATGTGGATGCTAGCCGCCATATTTTGAGCACTTACTGCAATGCTTAGCACAACCATACTGTTATTCCAAGTATGCAGATGAGCAAACTGAGTGAGGCTCAGAGAGGTTGAGTGACTTGCCCAAGTTGGTGGTGGAAGCAGGATTTTATCCCAGGTAGCCTGGCTCTAGAGTCTCGAGCCAGTACTCTTTTTTTTTGTGAAGAAGACCAGCCCTGAGCTAACATCCGATGCCGATCTTCCTCTTTTTTGCTGAGGAAGGTTAGCCCTGGGCTAACATCCGTGCCCATCTTCCTCTACTTTATATGGGACGCCACCACAGCATGGCTTGACAAGCGGCGCGTCGGTGCGTGCCCGGGATCCAAACCTGTGAACCCCAGGCTGCCGAGGCAGAGCGCACGCACTTAACTGCTGCGCCACCAGGCCGGCCCCTTGAGCCAGTCCTCTTGACTGCTATACTCTCCTACCTCCTGCAATTAGTTAACCCTATAATTAATGGTCCCCCTCAAGACGTTTTGGAACCACACAGCAGCCAGAGTGACACTTTTAAAGGGTGACTGTTAATATCAGTGCTCTGCTGCAGCCCTCCAGTGGCTTCTGGGAATAAAGTCTCAGCCTCTCACCAAGGCCCAGAGGCCCTGCATGTACCACCCCGTCCTGCCTCCCACAGCTCCTCCCATCTCTCCCGCAAGCTCCGCTACCCTGGCCTTCTAGGCATTAACAGATGAAAATGATTTGTGGTGGACCTATCAGTTGTGAATGTGGTTTCAAGGTGCTAGAAAATTTATTCTCTTTAGTCATTTACATACTTCCCTGCAATCTTGTTGACACTGTTCCTCTGCTGATAAGTTTTCTGATAGTAAAAATAGTGAATTTCATCAGAGCCTTCCTGTAAATTTCATATAAGCAAATTCCAACTTAATGACACCCCCCTTCCCCAACGTTCCTTCTGCATGGCCCTGGGTGAGTGTGGTGAACTGAGGAATCCCCATCCCTATCCACACCCTGGAGCTGGGGTGAGATGCCAGAGGACAGACTTTCAGCAGGGAGACGCCCATGCTGATTTGACATCTGCTGAGGCCGTGAAAGCTTTGGTGTTTTGCACAGTCCATGAAGGAGCCTTCACTTTTAAAGATGTGACATTTTTCTAAACGCCTGGGAATAAAACATATACCACTCTGCCTCCAGATTGTGCAAACACATGTGTCCACCCAAAGACATGGACGAGCGTGTTCATGGCAGCTTTATGCATAGTTGCCAAAAACAGGAAACAGCACAAGTGTCCATCAGCAGCAGAATAAATAAACAAACTGTGACAGATTCGTGCAGTAGAATCCTACACAAGGATAAAAAAGGAAACAATTGGCTGATACATACACAATGCAGATCAGTCTCTTAGTTTCAACTCAGCTCATGTTGTGTGAAGAAAGCCAACCACAGAAGACCACATGCTGTATGATTCTGTTCATGCGAAGTTAAAGAGCTGGCAAAACTAGTCTCTGGAGCTGGCAGCTGTGGAGAGTGGGGGTGACTGCAAGGGATACAGGGATCTTTCCAAGGGGATGGAATGTTGTGTGTCTTGTGGGGGTGGTGGTTACACTGGGTGTATATATATGGAGAAGGTCACTGAGCTTAAGCGTTTGTGAACTTTACAAAGTGTGTAAGTAAGCCCTCGATAAAATATGTATATATAGTATATTTTTTAAAACCATATATTAAAACTTTTTAAAAAAGAAAATACACAAGCAAACCTCGCCAAACATTGCTTCGGCTCCTGCCTTGAGCTAAGCGCTGCTGTGTGCATTATCTCATTTCATCCTCATGACCTCCCTGTGGGTTTGGCATTATCGTCTGCACTTGAGAGGTGGGGAGCCTGCAGCTCAGAGAAGGAAAGTGACGTGCTTGGTGTGACACAGCTTGTGAGTGGCAGAGCCGGATTTGCCCTTGTTCCATCACACAGGACTTTCTGCGCTGCCTCTGGGCCTCCCTGACCAAGTTCACGTTCACGTTTCACTTAGGGATGCTGCTGGCCCTTTCTGCCTGGGGGATTGTCTCCCCGCTGTGGCCTGCTCCTCGGGCACCCCCAGCCCAAAGTGGTTCTAATCCAGGTGTGTCTTGCCCCCTCAGCATCCCTTCGTCAGCAGCGTCACCAGTAACAAGGCCCTGCGGGAGCTGGTGGCTGAGGCCAAGGCCGAAGTGATGGAGGAGATCGAAGACGGCCGGGATGAGGGGGAAGAAGAGGACTCTGTGGACCCCACCTCAGTAAGGCCCAGGAGAAGGGGTGCTGGGGAGGGACAGGACCCCCGCAGGCCTCGGCTGGTGTGGGAGGAGGCCTGGAAGGTGCAGGAAGGATTCCTTACTGTCTCTTCCCTGCTCAGAGGTACAGGCTCCCACAACACAGGTTACGTAAGACGGCACCGAGGCCAGGGCGAGGCAGCAGGCGTGTTGGCCAGATACTGTGAGTTTTCAGGAAGGACCAGGAATCTAGATTTTCACATGAGATCTTCCAATTTTTAAGTTGGTAGCTGAGTCACTGCTTCCGAGCCTTTTTCCTGTTGTGGCTCGCATACAAAATGAAAATGTTTTGGCATACTGTGGGATAAATGCAGATAAAGGTTGTACGTGATCAGAGGCAAGAGGCCGAGGGGCTCCGGCCACCCCAGACCCTGTCTGGTACTCTGAGTGCCCATGGGGCCCGTGTCGTGGCACATTTATAACCCATCTGCAGCTTCTGCACTTGGCTGAATTTAAGTTTAAATTAAAGCTAATTTAAAATTTTCTAAAACTTTTGAGCCAAGCAAAACATGTCTGTGGGCTGGATTCTGTCCTGAGCTGCCGCTTTCGGATCCCTGGTCTAGCCATTTGGGGAGGGCCTCTTCCGGAAGGGGAGATTTGCTGTCCGGATGGTGCTGTGGACATAGTGAGGCAGGGGCTGGACTTGTCCACTGGGGATGGACGATACCGCGCTTTCTCAAGTTTCAGTCAGTCCTGGGAGGGGCCTGAGGCTGGTGTGAATCCTCACCAGGATGAAGAAGGGACCCCTGAGGAGGATGAATGGCATCAGCATGGTAACCACAGCAATTTACTGAGCCCTCGGAGTGCTGGGCGCTCTGCAACTCTGACAGAGGAGAACCAAGGCTCCATTTTGCAGATGGGAAAGCTGAGGTCTGAGCAGTGCAATGGCTGACTGAGCTGATAGGCGGCAGGGCCAGGTGTGGGCTGGGAGTATGAGAACCGTGGTGGGAGAGGGTAGCAGTGTGTCTGTGACCCAGACCTCCTGGGCCTGGCTCCAGGAGGAGGCGGCAGGCAGTGAGGTTGGAGAGGAAGGCAGAAAGCAGTCACGTCCAACCTGGTTCACTGCAGGCAGGAGGCTGGTCTTCGTCATGAGAGCAGTGGGGGCCGTTGAGGGTGTCAGGCAGGGGCTGGGTGTTGGTGTGGGAATGACAGGATCAGATCTGAATTTTTGAACTATCACCCTGGGTGTTCAATAGAAAGTGAATTAGAGTTGCTTCTGGAACCTTCCATTCCAAGGTTAAAAACCAGCAGCCATCAGGATCCAAGGGAGTGCTTAATGTGATTCCATTAATATCAAGTTTAAAAACAGGCAAACTAACCTATAACACTTAGAGATGGAAGTCAGGGCAATGATCATGTCAAGGGGTGGGATGGGCAGAGGTGGGGGTCCCTGGGCCGGGGTGGTGTTCCACTCCTGACCTGGAAGGTGCCCATATGGGTGTTCACTTTATTCATTAAGCTGAACATTTGTGTTCTATCCACAGAAACGGGTGTTCTGTTTTATAATAGTAACATCTTCAGTACTTTCCACCCCCTAAAAGCTCTAACAAACACAAATAAAACTTAAAAAACTTAGTGGCTGATCGGCTGAATCCAGCGCCTAGCTAGGTTTGCTTTGGCCTTTATGCGATTTTTTAACCATTTGAATTAGTTGCCATCTCAAAGTCAGGAAATATCATGTGAAAATCCAGATTCCAGCTTGTCTTGAAAAATTGGAAGGTCTGGCCCCGGGGGACCCATTTTATCACATTGTCACAATTGGCTGGAGCAGAGTAGCTACTGCCCCCTTTAGGTAGGGCATGAGCTGTCCAGCTGTCCACAGTTGCCTCCACTCTTAGGAGGAATAACAGGTATTAAATTAGGCTAAGATTAGAGATGATCAGGAAATTCCTATTCCTCAAAACAAGTAGTAATTTTATTGTTGGTTAGGCAATAGGGAGTGGTGAGGACTGTGGCTTACTGGAGAGGGATACCTACTCTGTTTGCCTGTGCCTGCCCTACTTCGCCTTGTAGGTGTCTGACTTTGCAACTCCACTGCGTTGCAGACTCCTGTCTCAGACATGCAAGTAGCATGGCCTTGACTATCTTTTTTTTTCCTAGCCTCTGGGGAACCACACTCGGGACTCTTCTAAGGTGAGCCAGCTGAGCCTCAATGCTGACAGTCTTCTCAAAGAATCGTCTTTCACTCCACTGCCACCCAGCCAGTCTCAAGAAAGTGTGAATGGGCCCAGCCAGCCCTCTGGGGACAGATCCCTCCAGACCACCAGCCCCGCAGCTGTGGCCCCTGGCAATGAGAATGGCCTAGCAGTGCCTGTGCCCCTCCGGAAGTCCCGACCAGTGTCAATGGATGCCAGAATTCAGGTGTCTGAGGAGAAGCAAGCCACTGACCAGGGTGGGGACCGTAGTCCAGCAGCCAACAGGTCCCAAAAAGCAAGCCAGAGCCGTCCCAACAGCAGTGCCCTGGAGACCCTGGTCGACAGTAAGCTGGCCAACGGCAGCCTGGAGCTCCCTGCCCAACCAGGCCCTTCCCAGAGGGACTCGGACTGTGGCAGCCTCTCCGCCTCTGAGAGCATGGACTACAGCAGCTCCCTCTCAGCTGACCTGTCCCTGAACAGAGAGTCCGGCTCTCTGTCCATCAAGGTAACGCCACCCCTTGTGCTACAGGCTGGGAGCAGGACTGCTGCAGAATGTCCTGTGTCCGGTTTTGGTCTTGAAAGCGTTTAGTGGCTGCCTTCCATTTTAAGTGGTCTTAGTTCAGAGCTCTTAGTTCGATTCATAGTTTGATCTCCAAAATATCTGAGTTTAGTCTGGGATTTAGTCACATCAGGTAGTTGGTTGGGGTTAAATTTCAATTTGCGTTTCCATTTATATTGGGTTTGGTTAAAGGTAAAATTTGGGAGAGAGAATTCTAGAAGTGGAAGTTCTCTTATTTGGGCATCAGCCATGTGGTCCAGCTGTTGACTCGTGCGTTCGATTAAAGGGAGCGGGCTCCAGGCTCTGTCCCGGCTCAGTGGCCTTTCTGGAGTGGGTGACGTTGTGAATGACAGTAGCCACTTCACTGGAGGGCTCAGCTGGAGGCCAGCACTGCAGAATGCTTTAAAAAAAAAAAGAAAAAGGAAGGAGGCTCCTTCATGATCCCAATGTACAGATGAGCAAATGGAGGCTCAGGTGGGAAGTGGAGAGCTGATCAGACCGCAGACTCTGCGCTGTGAACGCCACGTGCCATTCTGCCTTCCTCGTGGGAACCACGGCCTCCTTCTCCTCAGGCGGCTGGGAGGGTCTAACCCCTTCCCCTGCCCCCTCCCATAAGCCGAGGATGTTCCTGAACTCACCGTTGGTCGCCTGACTAGGCCACACTGAGGGCCTCATCCCCAACCAAGGCTGATGTTAGGGAAGGTGTTGTATCCTTCTGTTTTTTCCTTCCGTCATTTGCTTGGTGAAAAACACAGTAGAGACTCAAAAATATTTACTAAATGAAAGGGAGCGAAAGGAGGAGCCACAGCCGGCCTTGGAACAGAGAGAAAGGGCAGTTCTGACAGGTCGCCGGCACAGGCGGAGCCAGCGGCTTTTATGTGCAAGCAGCACCGGGCCGTCATCTTCCCTGGGGCAGGCGTCCTGTCCCTTCCCTTCTTAAAAAGACACTAAGTGAAAAGGACAAGGTAGTTTTCTTTTTTTAAATAGAGGCCAGCCGCCCCGAGTGGTCTCCCCTGCCTCTCCACGAGTGTGTTGGGAATGTTCCTCTGCTGGCTGGCCAGCAGTGAGTCAAGGAACACGGCTGTGCTGATAAGAGTCCATGGGCTGCTTCAGCATCCCTGACGTGACTGGGAGCCTGTGACCCCAGGGACAGACGACCCTGTGACCAGGATCAGTTCTAGTGTGAGGGCTGCGGGGTCAGCGCCGACTTGGAGGGCAGAGACTGACTGCCGGGGCCACCCCGGCCCTCCCTCTTCTCGGGCTGGAAGGCCCTCGGCAGTCTGGAAAGGCCGGGCTGGGCCACACTAGGAAGGCAGGCCTGGGAAGCCAGTTGAGAGGTTGGAGGGAGAAACGCCATGATGACCCCAGGGCAGGCCCACAGGCCCTCATGCGAATCAGGACAGAGAACTTGCACAGGGTGTTTGAACACCTCCAGGAGTCCTGGCAGCACTCTGTGTAGTGCTCGACTATTCACAGGAAAATCGTGCTGCGGATGGGTGTAGCCTCCTGTGGAGTTCGGGTCAGATCAGGTTTGGCTGCCAAATCAGTTGTGAGCTTTGGTTTTCCGGGCTCTTTGGATTTTGGCGTTGTGGATAAGAGGTTGTGTGGTCTGTAACAATAGCTGTCAGAAATAAATACCAAGTATTGAACGCTTGCCGTGAGCCGGTGCTGTGCTGTGTGCCCCCACGCATTATCTCGTTGAGTTTTCATAGCCACTCTGGGGCAAGTACTGCTATTCCCTGACGAGCCGAGGACGCCGAGCCTCAGCCAGGAACGGGACTTGCCCAGGGTCGCACAGCCAGCAGGTGGTAGAGGGAGGATTCGGACCCAGCTCTCTCTGACGCCACAGCCTGTGTGTGAGAGTGCTGGCAGCTGTGTGGGGGAGGTCAGGGGCCAGTGTCTGAAGGCCAAGATCAGGGAGAGGAAAGGGGATGAGCTCAGACACTCGGGTCCGCAGGTTGAGAAGCTTGAAGCGAGAAGGGGACGATGGACAGCCATGTCCACTGGACGAAGCTGGGGCTGGAGTGCTGTGGGCCACACCCACCGTGTCACCTATGGATTCTGAGCTTTGCCTAATGATTGTCCCCTACCAGGACTCAAGGCTGCACAATAGAACCCTCAAGAGGACACGCAAGTTTGTGGTGGATGGCGTAGAGGTGAGCATCACCACCTCCAAGATCATCAGCGAAGATGAGAAGAAGGATGAGGAGATGAGATTTCTCAGGCAAGCCTGGGAAGGGCTGCTGATGGCGGTAACAGGGTGGGGGTGTGGTGAGAGGGATGGGCGTATGTCTTTTTGGTGAGAGAGCTGTCTGTCTACAGCATGAAGTGACGGATCAAGGAGACAAAAGGAAACTGGTTTTGCTTGAGATCCTGCACTCCCCCACCCACTCGTCCACCCACCCACCCACCCATCCACCCATTCATCCATCCATCCATCCATCCATCCATCCATCCATCCATCCATCCATCTATCCATCCTCCATCCATCTATACATCCATCTATCTACCTAACCATCCATCCATCCATCCATCTATCCATCCATCCATCTACCTAACCATCCATCCATCCATCCATCCATCCACCCACCCACCCATCCATCCATGTATCCGCTCACCCACGAGGTTGGAGGACACAGTGGTGACCCACATAGTTGAGGCCGTTGCCTTTGCAGAACTTACACCTAATGGGCCAACACATAATACAAAGATAATCCCCAATTGTGGTACATGTGCTGGGAAGGAATTAATGGGTGATACGATAGTGAGTGCTGGGCTGGGGGGACACTGTCCTGCGGGAAACCCCCTGAGTGGAGCCTGAAGGGTGAGAGGAGCTGGCCGCGAGAGAGCTGGGGGAGCACAGAGGGAACTGCAAGGCTGAGGCCTGCGGAGTGACCCTCGGCTCGTTTAGGGAACTGAGAGGACTGGGCTGGAGCGTGGAGTGTAAGGTCAAGGGGAGAGGCTGGGATGCGGTCCATGGGACCCGGGTCACGTAGGCCTGTGGGCTGGGGTAGAGGAGTGGATTTTATCCCAGGTGCAGCTGGAGGGAAACAGCTGGAGAGTGACCACTCTAACGTCCCTTTTGAAAGATGGCTCCAGCTGCTGGACGAGTCTGGGCCGTGGAGGGGCAAGACTGACGCAGGGAGACCTCGTCCAGGACAGTGGCCGGGCAGAGGGAAGAAGTGGTTGGATTCAATATACATTTTGGAGACAAAACCCATGAAACCGGGAGGGACTGGTGTGGGGAGGAGGGCTCGAGGCAAAGCTGCTTGCTAAGAACCGTCTTTGAACTTTTGAGGTGCTCAGGCCCCCTACCGGCCCTCCTCAGGGAGCGAGACCCTATTGCTGCCATTTTGTAAACGAGGAAAGTGTTTCTTGGCAGGTCAGTTACTGCCCATGTCACCAGGGTGAGAAGGGGTGGATCAGAGATTCTAACTAGGTCTGTCTGTGAGGATTCTACCAGGCTTCCCTGGATGTGAAGCTTCCTGTGGGGCTGCAGGGGTGGGTGGGGGCTTAGCAGTCAGGGAGACCCTGGGGCCATGGAGCTCCCTCGGGGCCAGGCCTTTGCGGGCTAAATTCATTATTGGTTTGGAGAACATTGCTAGAACATCAAACACATTCATATTTCTGAAAAGCACAGACATTCCAAAGCCAAACGGAAGCAGTTTGGGACACTCTGGGGCACTTTGCCTCCCCAGGAGCCAGGGGGATGAGAGGCAGACTTTTCACTGGTGGCATTTCTGCATGCATACACGTACACACACTCACACGCTGGTGTCCTCATCTGTGTGGGTTTGGGGAGGCTCAGGGATGGTTGCTCTCGGTGAATGACACCACCTTCTGTTCTAATGGTCACCTGGGAGGTGACTTGTATGCTTCAAGCTTCAGTTCTCAAGGGCTGGGTTTCCTTTCCATCGTCTCCCCTCTGGGCAGTTCAGCTTCCTGGGGTTGAAATTCCAGATCCACCACACTCATCTAGAAGCAGGGCCCGCTGGCCGTGGCACTGGGCCCCCTCCCTCCTCCTGAACAGAGGAGCTGATGCTGCTCAGATTCGAAAGGTGAGACTCGGCTGAGGTGGAGAAGAGGTGCTCACCAAGAGCAAGGCTTTGCTGGTTTGCCCGCTGAGGGCCAGAGGTCTGAGTGTCCTGTAAACCCGGCCAGGCTGCGGGGGTGTGGAAGGCTTATCATGCCCCTCCTGGCCCACGCCCCTGGTCAGACCTGTATCCGAACATTTCTGGAGGATTGGGTCACATGTAGGCTTTAAAGTCATGTGACGGAATGGTCACTCTCCCAGATGGAGGGTTCTAGGTCTGAGTTCGTTCTGGTTTTCCCTAAAATTGCTGGTGCTGGTTCTTTCCTTCTTAAGACATCAGCCTGTCTCCACTTGCCTTCCTGTGAGAGCTCAGGAGGGCCAGGGAGGGTAGGACCTACCTTATTTCTGTACTCCTTTGTTTGTTTTTTTTGTCAGCTGTTCTCTAAGCCTCAGTCTCTTTTTTTTTTTTTTTTTTTTTTTTTGTGAGGAGATCAGCCCTGAGCTAACATCCGCCAATCCTCCTCTTTTTTTGCTGAGGAAGACGGCCCTGGGCTAACATCGGTGCCTATCTTCCTCCACTTTATATGGGACGCCGCCACAGCATGGCTTACCAAGCAGTACTTCGGTGCGCGCCCGGGATCCGAACCAGCGAACCCCGGGCCGCCGCAGCGGAGCGCGCGCACTTAACCGCTTGCGCCACTGGGCCGGCCCCAGCCTCAGTCTCTTTTGAGTCAGGATTTCCGTTTCTTTGTTAACACTGTCAAAGACCAGAGGCTCGGATGGAAGCTTCCTCATGTGGCTGTAGAAAGCCTCGCTGGCTCTTCCCTGAAACTGGGTGGCCTTTGCCGCTTCTTCCCTCTTTTTATCGTTTGAGCAGTTACCACTTAGGGAGCCTGGGCCCTGTACCAGGCAGGCCCTGCGGGTATCATCTCATTTAACCCTCAGAGACCTTGAGAGGGAGAGATTGTCTGCCCCACGTTACAGATAGGGGAACGGAGGCCTCCCAAGACCAAGGGCACCCAGCTGAAAGTCGGCAGAGCTAAGATGCAAACACGGTCCCTCTGACCCCAGAGAGTGTGCGGCCTCTCCTCGGGCAGCTGTTGGTGGGCAGCTAGACTCTGGACTGGAATAGGCCATAGGCCTCTTGGACCCTAGTCCCGAGGGGCTGCCAGGGAGCCCCTGGTTCACAGGGGGCCCCAGTTCTTTCTGATCATTTTAATTTCTTTTTCTTTTCTGATCACATAAATGATACATATCAGTTTTTAGTGGATTCACCTTGGGGTTTATCCCACCAATATTTTTTCTGTGAGTATATACATGTACACATTGACAATGTATATGTTACAAAATTAAGGTATACTATGTGGTTTAGGTCAGGTTTTTATTGTATTTATATTTTGAATAGGTAATATAATGTCATGGTTCAAAATTCAAAAAAAAAGAGAGTAAACAGTGAAAAATCTCCCTCCCTCACTTTCCTGACAGGCATCCAGTTCCCCTCCCTGTGTTAATGTTTTACGTTGTGATGCTTCCAGAAATACTCGGTGCGGGGCCGGCCCCGTGGCTTAGCGGTTAAGTGCACGCGCTCCGCTACTGGCGGCCCGGGTTCAGATCCCGGGCGCACACCAATGCACCGCTTCTCTGGCCATGCTGAGGCCGTGTCCCACATACAGCAACTAGAAGGATGTGCAGCTATGACAGACAACTATCTACTGGGGCTTTGGGGGGAAAAAAATAAATAAAATTAAAAAAAAAAAAAGAAATACTCGGTGCTTAATAGGAAAACACACAATAAACACATGTGCACACACACATTGTCTTTTTTTCCCACCCAGATAGTAGGGTAGCATAATAGACCCACGTGTCAACATCTTCCTTTTTTTCACTTAGAGATCATTCCATATCTGTTCATAAAGAATGGTTACATTTTTAATAGATGTTTTCCCATGTAATTAAATATTTTCTAAAACTTGTTTTAATGGTTGCGTAAAATGACATCAGATGGATATATTAATTTAATTAACCTATATTGATGGACACTTAAGTTGTTTCCAATTTTATACTATTATAAATAACATTGTTAGGACTATCCTTCTTCAATTGTGTTGTGTATCTATGAATATTTCTTTAGAATCAATATCTAGAAGTGGAACTCCTATGTTCCACTCGCATATGTAGAAACTTATTGGTTTCTTATTGCCAATGAGAAAGGCATAAACTTATTGCCAAATTGTCCTCCAGAAATGTTGTACCAATTTAGACCTGTCAGCAGGTTATGAAAGTATCAATTTCCTCTATACTCTTGCCTATTTAGTTAATGAAAATGGTATTTCTTTTTAATTTGCATTTCATTTCATTCAAATAGGTGTTTTCTTTTTATCTTTTGTTTCATGTCTGTTCATATTCTGTGTCACTTTTTAAAATTAGGACATTCCTGTTTTTCTTATTGATTTGCAAATACTCTTTATATATTCAGATTATTACTGTTTATCTGTCAATAATGTCAGATGAAGCCTGAGTTCTACTTATGCCTCTGCCCCAGACGTGTGTGATGCTCCACTATCCAGCCTTCAGTGTCCCTAGCTGTGAGTTATGTGAGCTCTGAGGCCACTTTCTGACTGAAATGTCCACATCCTTTAACCCTTCAGGCGCCAGGAACTCCGAGAGCTTCGGCTGCTCCAGAAAGAAGAGCATCGGAACCAGACCCAGCTGAGCAGCAAGCATGAGCTGCAGCTGGAGCAGATGCACAAACGTTTTGAACAAGAAATCAACGTGAGTGTGAGAAAAGATGGGTCCCTACAGGGTCCTTGCCTCCATGTTTTCTTAAAGCAGAAGCTGCAGAGTGGGGAGGAGTGGGCAGTGGAGAGTAATTCACAGCTGCCCAGTTCCTGTGGTTTCCTGACTCATCAGGCATTGACTTGTAAACATAGGATCACATGAAGGTCACAGTGCTCCTCTGAGTCACACAGGAGGCCTTCTAGAGGGAAGTTAACCTCTGATGAGCATCATGCAAGAACCTTGCAAGATAGAGCGTCTGGTCTCCCTTTTGCACATGAGAGACTCCGAGAGGTTAAGTGACTTGTCCCAGGTCACACAGCAAAGAGGTGGTAGAGCTGGGATTCAAGCCCAGGGCTGAGGACAGGCTCTGCGCTGCTGCTGTCCACCTCCCTCCCAGGTATAAAGTGACTTTGCTGAATTTCTGTTTCTGCTCCTTCCAGGCCAAGAAGAAGTTCTTTGACATGGAGCTGGAGAACCTGGAGCGTCAGCAAAAGCAGCAAGTGGAGAAGATGGAGCAAGACCACGCTGTGCGCCGCCGGGAGGAGGCCAAGCGGATCCGCCTGGAGCAGGACCGGGACTACACCAAGTTTCAGGAGCAGCTCAAGCTGATGAAGAAGGAGGTCACTACGTGGTGGGCGGAGGTGGGGGGTCGGGGAGCGCTAGGACCCTCTCGTTTGCACGTGACTGAACCCCAGCTCAGCCTCGCCTCAGCAGCAGAGGGAATTTGGGGAGCTCGTGCACCTGAGAAGCTCACGTCCAGGGACGACTGGATCTGCCTGCTCCAGCTGTGCCGTCAGGAGCCGCTGCTCCATCGTGGGGGCTCTTCCCTCTGTGTTGACTTGCTCCCAGGCGGGCCCTGCCATGTGGCTCGGGCAGCTGCCTCTCCATCCTCCCAGCTTAGCCACCCCAGCTGAAAGAGGGCAGGGGAGGAGGGAGGGATGGGCCCAGGGCAGTTTGAGATGCTGTCACCAGAGGGGAGAGTGGGTGCTGGGGGGGCAAACACAAGTCCTCTGTGCCCTGTCCTCTTCTCCCAGAGCAGCAGGCCCCTAGTTTGGACTCATGAGCCTCTCCTCCCTCTTTCCCACCCGGCTGGAAGGGAAAGGGAGAGGTGGTAAAGAGGTAGACGGCCCTGAGACAAGGGGAGGAGGTGTGTCTCAGCCTGCCTAGGAAAGGGCCTCTGGGGCCCAGAGAACAGCCCACACTCCCTCTGTGGAGCCAGACACCGGGAGGTGGGGACATGCTTGCTCTCCTAGACTCTCAGGAGGAAGCAGGGAGACAAGGAGGGTGGAGGCCCCGGGGTGGGGTACCAATCGGCCGTTCTCATCTCCAGGTGGGAGCAGTGGTGGACAGCCTCTAAGGGTGGTCCGCGGTGCTGGGGGCCTGGGAGCCCAGCTCCCAGACTCTACTGTGACAGGTGTACCCTCGGGGCCTCAGGCACTGCCTGTGGGAGCAGGGCGGGGCTGGGTGAGACAAGCAAGGCACTCACCTGAGGCATAAGATTTAAGGGAGCGCCAGAACACTCAGTAACCAAGATAGATAATCTTCTAATGCAATGTTTAAAATAAAGATTAGTGCAAAATATTCATGATGAACAGAATATCAGCTATTTAAAATATAGACAGGATCTGACAGGGCCCGGATTAGGGTGAGGCGATGAGGCTGAGTCCTGCTAGTACAGGGCTGGATCTTGTCTGTATTTAAAATTTTGATACTTTGTTCATGACTTGTTTTTTGCCTGAATTTTTATTTATTGACTTATCTATTTATTTTTTGGTGAGGAAGATTGGCCCTGAGCTAATGTCTGTTGCTAATCTTCCTCTATTTTGTATGTGGGACGCTACCACAGCATGGCTTGATGAGCAGCGTGTAGGTCTACACCCGGGATCTGAACCCATGAACCCCGGGCTGCTGAAGCAGAGCACACAAACTTAACCACTACACCACCAGGCCGGCTCCTGAATTTTGATTTTTTAACATGTTTATCTTGATTGCTGAATTTTCTGGCATTGCCTTCTGTGCCTGGGGCGAGGGTCTCACTGGTCGTTCCCTGGTCCTGGCCCTCCTGCTGAGACATGGACCAGTGGGCTGAGGTACGTGGGGGCGGAGGCAGGAAGCTGATGGTAAGCATGCCCCGGCTCCAGTGCAGGGAGCACAGGCCTGGGAGGCAGCCTGGTTCCGAGTCCTGGCTCGTGGCTCAGAGCTAACTGTTGGGCTTTGGACAAGCTGCTTCCCTGAGTCCCAATGCCTTCTGACGAAATGGTAGTTATTCAGCTACTGTTTTATAAGTATCTACATGTATGGTACTGTGCTAGCTGCCGGGATACTGTACTGAACAAAATAGACAGAGTCCCTACCCTCAAGGAGCTGTTAATTGCCAGGGAAGCCAGAAAAAAAAGTACACCATCAAACAAATAAAACACTTACCAACTGTATATATCTGTGAAGGCAAATAGACTAGTTACTGAGAGAAGAGATGGAGAGATCTGCTCTAGCGTGGTCTGGGAAGGCCTCTCCGCATATGACAGTTAGGCTGAGACCAGAGGATGCTGCCAGGCATAAGATCATTCCAGCAGGGTAGAACAGCATGTGCAAAGGCCCTGAGGTGTGGGAAAGAGCTTGGAGACTTCAAAGAGCTAAAAAATGATCTATGTGGTGGGTGCTTAGGAAATGAAGGGGAGATTAGCATGAGATGAAATTGGACGGGTAGACAGGGGCCAGATCACGGAGGGCGGTGAGCCATAGGCAGGAGTTTGCTGTTTTATTAATTACTGTTCACCATACATTCCTCACACCGATATTTTGAGCATTAAATGAGACCTGCATTAAGCGTTAGAGCCAGTGTCTGCCCCAGAATAAGTACTCGGTAGATGCCAGTTCCCTTCTTGGCTCCTCACCCCATCACATCATCCCCACGTATATGTGGTGGGAGCGGGAGGAATTGTGGGGGCTGTAAGAGTGGAAAAAAGAGGAGGCTGCAGGGGTGGTGCCTGGGAAAAGGGGGTGTGTGAGGGGAAGCCACAGGCTCCTCACCCCTTACCAGCAGCACCCGCCCTTCACAAAGCTGGACGGGCCCGTTGTTGGCAGCATTCCAGTAAGGTTTCGAGCCTGTCGTTGACCTCTGAGGCAGTGTGTGGGGTCTGCTTGGGCTTCTGCTCAGACTGTTTTTAAAATTTTCTTTTTCTCTGGATGTTTTTCTTCAAAAAGTTTTTGTGGAAAGAGAAAGCTTGATGTCTTTGCTCTCTTGGCTTCTGCCATTTGGTAAGATGTTGTTTCTGTCACCGTCCTTCCAGGTAGGCATTCCTGTTTGCTGGGACTCTAACGGAGCTGCTGTCTTCAATCTGTTTCATGGTGGAGGCGGGCAAAGTGTAGGCTTGCATTTACTTCTGCTTCCCAGAGCTAGTTGTTGGGCTTTTGTTACTTGATTCGTTAAGTGTATGTACATCTTCAGAGCCCCTACTATTCGCCAGCCCCTGTATTAGGCAGCGATGAGCAAATCATGCACGGCCCCATCCTTCCATGTTGCCGTCGTTGTCAGAGGCCGTCAGCATGGAAAGGGTGACATGGTCATAAGAAGTTTGAGAACATCCTGCATTTTCACCAGAGAGAGTAAAGGAAGAAGGTGGTCTCTTCACCTCGAAGGAGAGAAGCTGTTCTTTTAGGACAGCGTGATGGTGGAGTGGTTGTGTGGAGCCTGGAGTCAGAAAGACCTGAGTTTGAATCCCAACTCTGAGCTCGGGCAAGCTCTGTCTCCTTCTCTGTGAAAGCAGGTAATGACAGGGTCACCTCACGAAGTTGTTCTGTAGACTAAAGGACAGAATGCAGGTACAGCCCCTGGCACCTCGTAAGCACTTACTGCGTGACAGCCTTCTGGTTACTTGACGATTATTGTTGTTCTTATCAGTTCCCAAAGAAAGGGCTAGGGATTCCAGCTGTCGGGGCCAGCAGAGGGCCTTGCTTCACGGCACCCCTAGATGTCCCATGATTCCGTGTCCTGCCACTGCCTACTCCACGCTCCCACCCTTTTCTCTGACGCCAAGGTCGCCTCTGCGAGGATGCAGGCTGCTGGGCTATGGCGAGGTGGGATGGAGGCTTGGGTGGAGACTGCCTGCCCACCGCTCTTGGATTGGTGGTTAGGATGTACCAGCAGGGTGAAGGATAAAATTGGGAATGGGTAGGGCCCCCAGGTGAGCAGCCTCTGAACTACCCACAGATGCAGTAGCCAGCCCAGTGCTGCATCAGAGAAATCCACACATGGATGCTGGAGACGAAGACCACACACAGATCCCATCTGGGCTTTTCTTTAACCAGTTCAGAACATTTGTCCATTTCCCTACGATCCACTGAATGTGAGGAAGCAGGTCATGATTTCAACTCAGGCATGGAAAACAAGTACAAAAATACAAAATACGAAAATAACAGAGGATAAAACTTGAGATGCCTCATGGGCTCTCTTTCATGATTATAGCAATTGGTATGGAATATTTATCATGCTAATGACCTTCCTGCACAAAGGAGGTATGCATATGGGAAAAGTCATTATTAGTAAGCTAGTTGAACAGGGACATATTTATTCTTCATTGTCATTTCAAGTAATTAACTAAATCTAGTAATGTGTTTTGTATCTGCATATACAAATGTAATAAATGTGTAATACGTGTCTTCTGTAGGAATGGAATTGATGGTCTGCTATTCGGTTCCTATATACACAGTACATTTAGCATCCATGAGAAACTCACTTGAAAATTATAACTTATCAGATCACCTAAATTTGAAAGCAAACTTAACCAGTCTTGAAGGAAATCTTTCCAGAACTGTTTCCCTGCCTTCCTCAGCAAAATTCATTAAATGTAATTGAACTATTTCTTTCTTTTTTTTTTTTTTTTTTGTGAGGAAGATCAGCCCTGAGCTAACATCCATGCCAATCCTCCTCTTTTTGCTGAGGAAGACCGGCCCTGGGCTAACATCCATGCCCATCTTCCTCCGCTTTATATGGGACGCCTCCACAGCATGGCCTGATAAGCGGTGCATCGGTGCGTGCCCGGGATCCGAACCGGTGAAACCCGGGCTGCCAGCAGCGGAGCGCGCGCACTTAACTGCTACGCGACAGGGCCGGCCCGAACTATTTCTTAAATAGTTTGGCTCTTCTTAACACAACAGAATTATATTCCTGGAAGGATCTTGAAAATTTTAGTTAAAAGCCAGATGTTTTTTCCTGATGAGAAAATGAGAAACTAACGAGTCCTGTGACTGTTGCAAAGATGTGTAACTGGACCAGAATGCAGAATTCCTGGCGTCTAGTAGAGCGCAGTTCCCCACCTCTCCTCTCTAGCGATCCCAGCCAGAGCCGTGCTGGTCCATCCCTGTCCTCTGGGGTTACTGACATGTGTAAGTCCGCTGGCTCCTTTGCTAAGTGGCCCCGTGTGACTCTGTTTTTACTGCCTTTTGCCGCCTCCCTCCTTGGTAACATTTCTTACTGTTTTCGGTGCCTTGAGCAAAAACCTCCAGACCCTTTTCTAAACTGCTGCTTCTAATCTTCTGTCCTGGAAAACCACCTAATCAAGCCTGCACAGTTCTAAGCTAATGGGTCCTTTAAATTGCGTGACGCCTTGAATGGCGCTCTTGAGAGGGGCTTTGACAAACACCACAGATGGGGTGAGGGTTCTACGGCATCTAGTGGGCAGAGGCCAGGGATACTGTTAACATCTTATAATGTACAGGACAGCCCCCCCACAAAGAATTATCCAGCCCCAAAAGTCAATAGTGCTGAGGTTGAGAAACCAAAATCTAAGACCGTTACAGCCAAAGAACAGAGGAGCAGGATTCAGATAACAACCTGAAACCGTGAAAGAAAACACCCAGGAATTGAGAGAAGAGATGATAAAGAATAGCTGGTGGGATTTGGGGGTCAGGTGAGAAGTGCATGTTTAACTTCAGGAGAGGCTGCCAAACTCTTCCAAAAAGGCTGTGTTGTCTTACGTCTCTGCGACAGCGTGTGAGAGCTCGGGTTGCTCCCCATCCTCACCAGCACTTGGTATTGTCAATTTCATTTTTTTATTTTAGCCATTCTGATAAGTGTGAATTGGTGTCTCATTATGGCTTTCCATTTGCATTTCACTAATGACTAATGATATTGAGTATCTGTTCATGGGCTTATTTACTCTCTCTCTCTATTTTTGGGTGAAGTAATCTTTTGCCCATTTATTTAACTGGGTGATTTGTTTTCCGTTTATTGAAGTTTAACAGTTCTTTTTATATTCTGAATATAAGTCCTTTGTCAGATATGCATTTTGCAAATATTTACTCCCAGTCTGTGGCTTTCTTTTAATTCACCTAACAATGTCTTGCACAGAGCAGTACTTAATTTTGGTGAAGTCCAGCTTACCATTTTTTCTTTTAGGGATTCTACTTTTAGTGGCATATCTAAGAAATCTTTGCCTAACTCTAGGTTACATATTTTCTTTTAGATGTTTTACAGTTTTAGGTTTTACATTTAGAAGTATAATTATTTTGGGTTAATTTTTATATAAGGAGTGAAGTATGGGTGAGGTTCACTATTATTATTGTTTTTGCTTGTGGATATCCAATTATTCTAGCACCATTTGTTGAAAAGGCTGTCCTTTCTCCACTGAAGTGCCTTTGCACCTTTGTGCAAAATCAGTTGACCATATATATGTGGGTCTATATCTGGACTCTGTGCCGTTCCATTGATCTATTTGTCTATCCTTCACCCATCATTCACAACATCTTGATAACTATAGTTTGATACTAAGTCTTGAAATCAGGTAGTACAGATCCTCCTACTTTGTCTCTTTTTTTCAAAATTGCTTTGGCTATTCTAGTTCCTTTGCCTTTCCATATGTGTCTTAGAATCAGCTTGTTGATTTCTATGAAAATGTCTCCTGGGATTTTGGTTGAGAGTGAGTTGAATCCATGGATCAATTTAAGGAGAATGGACATCTGAACAATATTGAGTCTTCCTATCCGTGAATACAATAGCTCTCTCAATTTATATAGGTGTTCTTTGATATCTTTCCTTAGTGTTTTGTAGTTTTAAACGTACCAATTCAGCATATATTTTTGTTAGAATTATACTAATTTCATGTTTTTTGGTGCTATTTTACAAGATACTATTCTTTTAATGTCAATTTCTTATTGTTCATTGCTAGCAACATAGAAATACGTTGATATTGGTATGTTGATCTTGTATATTGACCTTGCTAAACTCACTTATTACTCCTAGTATATATTTTCGAAGAGATTTATTGGGATTTTCTACATAGACAATAATGTTTGCCAACAGATACAGTTTTATTTCTTCCTTTTTAAGTCTGTATGCTTTTTATTTCTTTTTCCTGCATTATCATGCTGGCTGGACCTCTAGTAGGATCTTGAATAGGAATAGTAGAGTGGACATCCTTGCCTTCTTCCCAATGTTAAGTGGAAAGCATAGTATTTCATAGTTAAGTATGATATTGGCATTAGGGTTTTTTGTAGATGCCCTCTATCAGGTTTGCTAATAGATGTTATCACGAATAGATGTTGAATTTTGTCAAATGGTTTTCCTGTATCAATTGATATGGTCATATAGTTTTTCTTCTTTAGTCTATTGATATTGTGAATTGTATTGCTTGATTTTCAAATATTGAACCAGCTTTACCTAGGATAAAGCCCACTTCGTTATTATGTATTTTCCTTTTTATATATTACTATATTCAATTTGCTGATATTTTGGTGACGACTTTTAAGTCTATATTCATGAAAAGGATATCAGTCTGTGATTTTCTTATAATGTCTCTCTGGTTTTAGCTATCTGTTTCTTCTTGAATGAGCTTTGGTAGTTTCTTTTAAGGAATTTGTCTGTTTCATCTAAGTGGCTGAATTTATTGGCAGAAGCCGTTCACAGTATTCCCTTAGTATCCTTTCACTGATGCAGGCTCTCTAGTAATGTTCTCTCTTCCGTCCCTCATATTGGTAGTTTCTCTCATAGTCTCCTCCTCCTCCTTCTCTGTCAGTCTTACTAAAGGTTTATTAATTTTATTGACCTTTTCAAAGAACAAGCTTTTGGTTTCATTGATTTTCTATTTTCAATGTTACTGATTTCTGATTTTATATTTGGTTTGGGTTTAAATTGCTTTTCTTTTTATAGTTTCTTAATGTGGAAGTTTAGATCATTGACTTGAGACTATTCTTCTTTTCTAATGTAGGCATTTAATGCTATAAATTTTCCTCTAAGCTCCGCTTTAGCTTCATCCTACAAATTTTAATGTGTTGTATTTTCATTTTGATTCAACTCAAATTATTTTCTAATTTCCTTTGCAACTTCCTCTTTGACCCATGGATTATTTAGAAGTTTGTTGTTTAATTTTAAGATATGTTTGGACTTTCATATCTTTCTGTTATTGATTTCTAGTTTAATTTCATTGTGGTCAAATAACATATATTTTTTAAGATTTCAATTTTTAAATTGATTAAGGTTTGTTCTGTGGCCCAGGATGTGGTCTATGTTAGTGAATGTTCATTGTGCACTTGAAAAGGATGTATATTGTTGCCCTTGGGTGGAGTGTTCTATAAATGTCAAGTAGGTCAACATGATTGATAGTGTTGTTCAAGTCTTTTATAGCCTTACTCATTTTCTGTTCCTTTGTTCTGTTGGCTACTGAGAAAGATGTATTAATGTTTTCAACTATAATTGGGGATTTATTTAATTCTCTTTTCAGTTCTGTCAGTTTTTATTTCATGTTTTTGAAGTTTTTTTGTTTTTTAAAATTGTCATATCTTCTTAGTGAGCTGACCTTTTTTTTTGTGAGGAAGATTAGCCCTGAGCTAACATCTGTTGCCAATCCTCCTCTTTTTGCTGAGGAAGATTGGCCCTGGGCTAACATCTGTGCCCACCTTCCTCTACTTTATATGTGGGATGCCACCACAGCACAGCTTGATGAGCAGTGCGTAGGTCTGCGCCCGGGATCCAAACCCGCAAACCCTGGGCCGCCGAAGCGGAGCGTGTGAACTTAAGCACTACACCACTGGGCTGGCCCCTCCTTTTATCGTTATGTAATGTCTGTCTTTATTCTTGATAGTATTTCATGTTCTGAAGTCTACTTTGTTTGATATTAATATAACCAATCTTGCTTTCTTTTTTTCTTTATTTTTTTGTGAGGAAGATTGACCTTGAGCTAACATCTGCCAATCCTCCTCTTTTTGCTGAGGAAGACTGGCCCTGGGCTAACCTCCGTGCCCATCTTCCTCCACTTTATATGGGACGCTGCCACAGCATGGCTTGCCAAGTGGTGTGTCAGTGCGCACCTGGGATCTGAACCGGTGAACCCCGGGCCGCCGTAGTGGAGTGTGTGCACTTAACCGCTTGCGCCACCAGGCTGGCCCCCAATCCTGCTTTCTTTTGATTAGTGTTTGCATGGAATATCTTTTCCCATCCTTTTAATTCAACCTGCCTGTATCTTTATATTTAACATGAGTTTCTTGTAGATAGCACGTACAGTCATGTGTTGCTTAATGATGAGGATATGTTCTGAGAAATACAGTGTTAGGCAATTTTGTTGTTGTGCAAACATCATAAAGTGTACTTATACAAATCTAGATGGTATAGCCCACTACATATCTAAGCTGTATAGTACTCATCTTGTGGGACCACTGTCATATATGTGGTCCGTTGTTGACCAAAGCATTGTTATATGGCATATGACTGTAGGTGGGCTTTGATTGTTTTAAATCTAATCTGAAAATCCTTGTCTTTCAATAGAGGTTTTTATGCCATTTACATTTAATGAAATTATTATTTGTTTTTTGTTTGTCTTCTCTGGTTATGTTCCTCTGTTCCTCCTTTTCCTGCCTCTTTTTGGAGTATTTGAATATTTTTAGAATTGCATTTTAATTCATCAGTTGGCTTAAATCTCTGTGTGTGTGTGTGTGTGTGTGTTTAGTGGTTGCTTTAAGGCATTATAATATACATACCTAAGTCTTTCAGCATCTATTTAGAGTTATATTGTAACATTTCAAGTAAAACGTAGAAGCCTTACAACCATATGCATTTCTCAATCCCTCTCCCATTTTTGTTATACTTGTTATATGTATTATATCTACATATATTAAAAACCTCATTAGACAATGTTATAACTTTTTTTGACAGTGTTATAACTTTTGCTTTAAACAGTCATCCATATTTTAAAGATCTTAAGGGGAAAAATTCCATATTATATTCCCCCACATATTTACCATTTCTGTTGCCTTTCTCCATTCAAGTGTCCCCTTGGATTATTTCTCTTCAGCCTGAAGAACGTCTGTTTAGCCTTTTTTGGTAACAACAAATTCTTTTATTTTTCCTTCATCTGAGAATATCTTTATTTTGCTTTCATTCCTGAAAGATAATTTCACTGGACATAGAATTCTGGGTTGACTGTTCTTTTCTTTCCACACTTTAAGGATGTTGTCTCACTGGCTTTTGGCCTCCGTGGTTCTGTTGAGAAATCCATGATCACTGAAATTGTTGTCCTGCATCAATATGTTATTTTTCTCTAGCTGCTTTCAAGAATTTTTTAAATCTTTGGTTTTCAAGAGTTTGATTTTGCTGTGTATAAGCATAGTTTTCTCTGAATTTAACCTGTTTGGGTTTCATTGAGCTTCTTGATTGTGTACATTTATGTCTTTCACCAAATTTGGAAAGTTTTGGCCATTATTGGTATGTATTTTCTACACCAGTCTCTTTCTCCTCTCCTTCTGGCATTCCCAAAGACATGAGTATTAGACCTTTTGATATTTTTCTGTAAGTCCCTGAAACTTGCACCTTTTTAATCTTTTTCTCTCTGTTGTTCAGATTGTATAATTTTTATTAGTCTTCAATTTCACTGACTCTTCTGTTGTTTCTATTCTGCCATGAGTCCATCCAGTGCTTTTTGTTTTTAATTTTAGACATTGTATTATTTATTTCTAAATTTTCTAATTTGTTCTCTAATAGTGTGTATTTCTCTGCCGTAAAATTCTATCTTTCCATTAATTTAGAGTATGTTTACCTTTAGCCAGCCCTGGTGGTCTAATGGTTAAGATTCAGTGCTCGCACTGCCACAGCTTGGGTTCATTTCCCAGTCAGTGAACCACACCAGCTTTCTGTCGGTTGTCATACTGTGGCCACTGCGTGTTGCTGTGATGCTGAAAGCTCTGCCACCAGTATTTCAAATACCAGCAGGGTCACCCATGGTGGACAGGTTTCAGTGGAGCTTCCAGACTAAGACAGGCTAGGAAGAAGGACCTGGCCACCCACTTCTGAAAAAGTGGCCATGAAAACCCTATGAATAGCAGCAGAGCATTATCTGATATAGTGCTGGAAGGTGAGAGGATGGCATAAAAAAGAGCAGGCAGGGTTCTGCTCTGCTGTACACAGGGTCACTAGGAGTCAGAATTGACTCCATGGTACTAACAACAAATGTTTACCTTACCACGTGGAGTGTGGGTATAACAGCTGCTTTAAAGTTTTTGTTTGATAATTCCAACCTCTGTGTCATCTAAGAATTGGTATCTGTTGATTATCGCTTGCTTTGAAAATTGGTCATATTTCCTGATTCTTTGTATGTAGAATAATTTTGGATTGTATCATTGACAGTTTGAATGTTATATTCTGTAGACTCCAGGTCCTACTATAATCTTTTGGAGAATGTTGCCTTTTTTGCTTTAGCAGGCAATCCGCCCTGTTAGGTTCAGACCACAAGTGCTGTGCTATCTTCTGTGGGTGGTGGTCCCAATCTGAGTTTTGTTTTCAAAGCCTTTGCTGTACTGCTTTTTCTTGCTCATGCTCAGCTCAGGGGGGAACCTGAGACTTGTGTGGGTTCCTACACTGAATTAGGTATTTCTCTTTCCTGCTGTCTTCTCTCCAGGATTCTTCCCAGTCTCTGCCTTGCACACGCCCCTTTTCCTGGTTCTCTGGCCAGAAACATGAGGTTTTTTACAGAGTTTTAGCCGCCTTTCCACTGCAGGTCTGAACTGGTACAAAGCCAGGAGAGCAAAAGGAAAAGCACTAGGAACCTCATCTCCTGTTGCAGCCCGTTCTATACGTTTTGACTCCCTTTCATAGTCACCTGCTTTGTTTACTTTTCAGAGTCCTCACGTAGTTGCTTTTTGGTTTTATCCAGGGTTTTTCAGTGTAATCAGCAGGAGGAGAGGCCATTTGGCTTACCTCACCGTGCCAAAGTAGAACTCCCCTAGAATGTTCTTTTTTGATCACGGACAGAGTTTTCCCCTCACCAGCTGCTCCTGAGAGCCCTCTACCAGTGAGTGCATGTTTTGGGGTGTTGGGTACCTGTGAGGATGTGGGTTCCTCAGTGCAGTCTGAGGAACTCTAGGTTCCTTAGAGAGAAGTGTCATGCATGTCTTCTCCTCTTCTGTGATAAAAGCCAGAAATCCAGTTCCACTTGGCCTGAGAACACTTGCTGGCCTCTGACCAGGAGGCAGAAGTGTCGCCAGGAATCCTCCTTTCTCATGTCTTGGCATTGCTTCCCTGAGTTGATTCCGTCTCACATCCCTCCAGGGTGGCCCACTGTGGCCTGCCTCCTCCCAGCTCAGCAGCCCCAGAGGACAGAGAGTGGCTTTCACCGATAGTCCCAGAAAACGTCCCAAAGCTCTCACTGGCCCGGCAAGGATCACGTGCTCTTGTCTGAACCCATGCCTGAAGTCAGGGTGTGGAATATGCTGACTGACAGCCTGGATCAAATGCCCAGCTTAGAGCCGGATGGAGGTGGGGGTGTCAGCCCCACCTGAGCCTCAGGGACTGAGGAGGTGGTACCTAAAGCGTGCATTCTCCGTTGGGGTGACATCACCCCCAAGGGGTTAAAAAAAACCTTAGATATTATAATGGTGTAACAGATTGGCAGTGTATCTGTGGCATTAATATTTCATGGGGGTGGGTGATTAGGGAAAAAATGTCGAAAAGGGCATCTGAGTGGACGAAAGGTTGAGAACAAATGGACATAATGAACAAAAGGTTGAGAAATGCTGCCCTAAAGGAAACTGAGGTGCTGTCATCAGAAGAAGGGGGGTGGATACCGAGCACCTGTCAGCTGTGGGGGCGTCTGGACACAGGAGCGGCAGCAGGCAGGGGTAGGCCAGCAGGTGCCGCCTGTGAGAGGGGCTCGCTGGAGAGCAGGCGGGGCTGCTGCCTAGGAAGCTGAGCCTCGTCTTCCGTGTCCCTGGCCCAGGAGTTTGGGGTCGAAGACTTGTTGTTAGGCAGCGTGAGGGGGCATCCTGACCCAGCCGCTCTCTGCTGTCTCTGGTGCAGGTGAAGAATGAGGTGGAGAAGCTCCCCAGGCAGCAGCGGAAGGAGAGCATGAAGCAGAAGATGGAGGAGCACACACAGAAAAAGCAGCTTCTCGTGAGTCCTTGCCCCTCGGTCGGGGAGCATGGGGTGGGGAGTCCCAGGTTTGAGACCCTGAGTGGTGACCAGGCCTCCTCTCTGTCTTTGCCCATGTCCTACCCCTTAAATACCCATCTCTTATTCTGGATGCCTAAATCCAGCCCATCCTTGTTATCATCCCTATTATCACCTCCCCCATGCAGCCTTCCTTGACTGCCCTCACTCCAGCTGGAAGCGAGCTCGCCTGTCTCTGGATAACCCAGCCATTTACATCCACCTGTCCCAAAGCCTTTAGAGCCTCCTGCCTTGTTTTAGAGTTGTTTGTTTGTACGTCGCATCTCCTTGACCAACCCAGTACGTCCGTCTCCCCCTTGGCATCTTTGGAGTCTCAAAGACATCAAACCCATGATCTCCCAGACCTGGACCTGTTCTCGTGTTTAGAGGAGGCACCACCCTCCATCTTGTTGTCAGGCCAGGAACGTTGTCATTCCTGACATCTCCTATCCCACCAATCCTTCATCACCTCCTGAAGCATAGTTTGTTTTTGTAAATTTCCAAACTCTCTCTGGATCTGTTGACTTGTGAACATCTCTGCGATGCCCTAGGGTCATCTTTTGCTTGGACTGCCACAGTAGCCTCCCAGCTAGTCTCTCGCTTCCTCTCTTGCTCCCCTGCAGTTCTTTCTCTCACCTCGGCAGGTGTGATCAATAGAAATTCCAAACCTGGATCCTGTCACCCTCCCTCCACAGCCCTGTGCCTTGAAAACCTTCAGTGGCTTCCCCTTTGTCCATAAGACTAGCCTCCTCAGTGCTGACAAGGCCCTGCAGGTCTGGCCCCTGCCAGCCTCTCCCAGCTATACTCAGTCCCCTCTGCCCCCGCCTCAGCAGCCTCCTCTTCATCCTTGTGGGGCCATGCTCTCATTTCCTCCCACTACGGAGTCTGCACATTCTGCTTCCTCTGCCCCCAAATGCAGAGAAAATTAGAGTCTACATTTACAAATGCTTTGTATATTATCTGGATTACCATTCATGGCTTACCAGAGTAGGTGCTGTTCGTTTTCTCTTTTGCAGAGGAGGAACCTAAGGGTCAGAGAGGTGACATTGCAGAGGTAATAGTGGGGGGCCAAGGCCTCAAACTCAGTCTGATTCCAGACTTCACGTTCTCTCCAGGACACCATCATACTGTCCTACAACCTGTCACTTGACGCTTTGATTAGAAGTAGAATGCAGGTCTGGGGAGCGGGGTAGACAGGCCCTCATCCTCACGGGGGGAGAGCAGACTGGCCCTTAAGGAGGCCAATCTGGCAATTGTATCAAGACCCTCAAAAATGTGCATATCCTTCAGCCTGAGTATTCTACTTCTAGAGACTATTCCTGAGGATTAACCACCACAGAGGTTCACCGACACGTAGCTACCAGAATGTGAAGAGCAGCCCTATCTAAAATAGAGACAATTGGGAAACAACCAATTATATATTGGGTAAATAAGTTAGGATATAGCCATACCATGAAATATTTTCAGCCATTAAAACTCATTTGATAGAACATTATATTATAATATGGAAAGGTCTTTTAAATAATTTTTTTTAATTGTAAAATAGACATAACATAGAATTACCATCTTAACCGTATTTAAGTGTACAGCTGAGTGGCACTAAGTACGTTTACATTATTGTGCAGCCATCACCACCATCCATCTCCAGAACTCTTTTCATCTTGCAAAACTGAAACTCTGTGCCCATTAAACAATAATTCCCTATTCCTCCCTCCCCTCAGCCCCTGGCAACCACCTTTCTACTTTCTGTCTCTATGAAATTGCCCTCATTTAAGTGGAATTATACCGTATTTGTCCTTTTGTGACTGGCTTATTTCACTTAACATAATGTCCTCAAGATTTATTCATGTTGTAGCATGTATAAGAATTTCCTTACTTCTTAAGGCTGAATAATACTCCTTTGTGTATATATACCACATTTTGTTTACCCATTCATCTGTCTATGGATGCTTGAGTTGTTTCCATCCCTTGGCTATTGTGAATAATGCTGTTATGAACATAGGCGTACAGATATGTCTTAAGTCCTTTTAAATACTTTTTGTAAAACAACAACAATAGATGTAGATATATTTGTGTAGCTATACCACAGTAGTTGCTAGCCCTGGGTGATAGGATTAGTGGGGATTTTTTTTTTTTTTTTTTTTTATAATTTTATTTTATTTTTTCCCCCAAAGCCCCAGTAGATAGTTGTCTGTCATAGTTGCACATTCTTCCAGTTGCTGTACGTGGGACGCAGCCCCAGCATGGCCGGAGAAGCGTGTGTCCTGCGCACCCGGGATCCGAACCCAGGCCGCCAGCAGCGGAGCGCGCGCACTCAACCGCCAAGCCACGGGGCCAGCCCGAGATTTTTAGTTTCTTATATGTTCCCTAAAATTTTTTAATTTTAATTTTTTTTACTCTTTATTATGAAAAATTAAAGACACAGGCAGAAATAGGTATAATAGTATAATGAACCCCCATATACCCATCACCCGATCTCAATAATTATTGATTCATGTCTACTCACTTCCTCACCCTACTGTATTATTTTGAATCAAATCCCAGACATCATTTCACCTGAAAATATCTCAGTATGTATCTCTAAAAAAATAACCACAATACCATAAATACACCTAAAAAAGTTAAATATTTAACAATAATTGCTTAATAACATCTGCAGACAGGTCAGTATTCACGTTTCTAATTGTCTCATGAATGTCTTTTTTTTTTTTGAATTCGTTGTTTGGTCAGGGTGCAGATAAAGCCCATGTGTTGCAATTGGTTGATATGTCTCCAGGTCGCTCTTAAATTTCCCCTCCATATATTTTCTTTTTTTGTGTGTGTGAGGAAGATCGGCCCTGAGCTAACATCTGCCAATCCTCCTCTGTTTGCTGAGGAAGACTGGCCCTGGGCTAACATCCATGCCCATCTTCCTCCACTTTATATGGACGCCGCCATAGCATGGCTTGACAAGCAGTGTGTCGGTGCGCGCCCGAGATCTGAACCGGCGAACCCCGGGCCACCGCAGCGGAGCGCGCACACTTAACCCCTTGCGCCACCTAGCCGGCCCCTCCATATATTTTCTTTTCCAAATTTTCTTTACTGATCATGATGACTTTTCTTCTGTGATAAAAATAAATGTTGAAACGCCAAAGCCAGTGCTGGGTAAAGGTCAGTCCTCTTCTCCCCCACAGGACAGGGACTTCCTGGCCAAGCAGAAGGAGGACCTGGAGCTGGCGATGAAGAAGATCACGGCCGACAACAGGCGGGAGATCTGCGACAAGGAGCGCGAGTGCCTCACGAAGAAGCAGGAGCTCCTTCGAGGTGGGTGCCCGGGAACGGGTGGCGCCGTGTTGGCCCAGAATCTCCGAATGGACATCCTAGCCTTGGGCAAGAAAGAACTGCTGGGTCTTCTCCACCCTAAAACCAAACATCCTCCGTGGGGAGACACAGGGAAAACTCCCACTGAAGTCAGGACCAAGGCAAAGATACCAGTTATTACCAACTACTTGACATTATTCCAGATGTCAAGGGAAAAAAAAAAAAAGCCATGTAGAGTGGGTAGAAATTATAAATAAGTGACCTGGGTTAATGGGGTGGTGAGAGTTGGGGACCATGGAGAGCCCCTCACAACAGTCATCACGTGTCGAGCAACTGCTCTGCCAGGCTGGGTGCCAGTCAGTTTTTATACCTTCATCTCATTGAATCCTCACCTTAACCCTGCAAGGCTTCTCATTTTTATAGACGAGGAATCTGAGGCTTGGAGAGTGACTATTCTTTGTCCGAGGTTGCACAGTTCCTGAGTGGTAGAGTGGGCCTTGAACGTGGATCTCCCCTTGAAGCCGAGCTCTTAGCTACCCTGGTGCGGTGGTATCTTGACAGGTTTGCATGCTGGCTAATCCCTCACAGCATGACACCTTCCAGAGACAGCAGTTGGGCCACCACCCAGAGGGAGGAGGGCAGGGGAACTGCTGGGGGAGAAGGGGATCAGAGGGGGGTGGTTTACGTGTTGGATGATGCCGCTCACATGGGGAGTGTCTGGGGTGGAGAGCTCTCAAGGGCAGCGGGGCTTGGGGTCTTTTGTGGCTCTGGGACTTATCCATGGCTAGCAGATGTTGGGTGCAGTTTTGTGAAGTATGCAAAGCAAGCAGGTTCTAGTGGCTAAAAATCTGTCATTTGAGCTACATTTAAAACAATTGGATGAGTGAAAACTCGACTTTGGCGCCTGTGGGCTTTTGAGCTAACGGTCCGGCCTGCTGGGAAGAAATAAACAGCACAGGGCTGATACACCCGCGCTGTCTCTGGCTCACTTACGTACCAGGTGCCGCAGCCGGGCTTGATGCCCAGTGCCGTTAAGCCGTGCAAACCCCTCAGCACTTGGTGTGGACAGCAAAGTGGGGTCCTGGATGTCCCGACATTCTGAATAGAGCCACGGATGTTTCAGGAAAGCCCTCATTTCCTTTTTTTTTGTCCCGTGATGTCCATAAGAAACATCTTACTTGTGGGACGGTGGTTCTGATTTTGGTTTGGAAGCCAGATCACATTCCGATGTACCATGGCCAGACACTGGTTTCCAGAGAACAGGAATGCGGGGAAATAAACGGAACCCTCGTAGTGGGCCGAGCATGGCCTGCTCTGTACCTGGCAGGGCATGAGTTTCTCCATCTGACATCAGCTCCCTGCCTTGTTGCTGAGCACGAAGGTCGATTAATAGACTTCAGTGATAAAATGCCAGATGCTGTAGTCTTGATAATGCATATATGGGACATGCAGGGGACAAGGAGGGTCTCAGCCATTTTTTCAAAAGAGGAAATAATAACAAGAGGCCAATCCTGTTTTCTTCTTGGGGTTTCTACATGAGCCCTTCCCATTTGCCCAGTAGGACAGCAGAGGTGCCGTGTAGATTGCATATAAAAATGTCTCACAAGGACGTGTCCCTCTGTGGTATGTTTGTGACTCTCTGGTAGAGGAGAAAGCTGAGGCCTGGAGAGGATTTGTTACCCATCCGAAGTCCCAGGGATGGAGCTGGGATCCAGCCTAGGTCTCTGGTTTCTCTGGCTCCTGGCTCGGAACACTTCCTGCTGTACCACGCTGCCGGGAGCTCTCATCCCTTAGGTGTTCAGGAAGTTTCTAGATGTTGGCTCAGTCAGCTCAGCCAGCAGAGTCTGATGAGGGGGCACGGTTATCAGCTACAGCGTGAGGAGGCCTGGCACGGGGGAGGAGGGCGCGGCAGGGCTCAGGCCATCAGCACCTCAGGGGGCGGCGTGTCCCCCGCAGACCGGGAGGCGGCCCTGTGGGAGATGGAGGAGCATCACCTGCAGGAGCGGCACCAGCTGGTGAAGCAGCAGCTCAAAGACCAGTACTTCCTCCAGCGGCACGAGCTGGTGCGCAAGCACGAGAAGGTGAGGCTCCCGGCTGGGCGGGCCGTGGGGCTGCTCCCGGGGACCTGGGAGACAGTGTGGGGCGCCGCTGGCACCATGTGTGTTTCTGAGAGGAGCCAGGCTGCCCGTGGGGAGGCCCCAAGGGGTTCTCAGGGGGATATACTGCCTTGGACGAGGGGCCAGGAGTGGGGGAAACCATCTAGGGAAGCAGATGGCCCGAGCGGCTCTCTCACTGACTCCTGACGTGTGTCTCGCTCACTTCTCTTTTCCCTCTTAATTTTTTTGTCCATTTTCTTTCCATTTTCTCTTTATTTCTCTTTTTCCTATGCATTCCCTCAGAATACTTTTATTTATTTTTTTAATAATTTTATTTATTTATTTTCCCCCCCAAAGCCCCCAGTAGATAGTTGTGTGTCATAGCTGCACATCCCTCTAGTTGCTGTATGTGGGACGTGGCCTCAGCATGGCGGGAGAAGCAGTGCGTCGGTGCACGCCGGGGATCCGAACCTGGGCCGCCAGCAGCGGAGGGCGCGCACTTAACTGCTAAACCACTGGCCGGCCCTCAGAATACTTTTAGATCTCAACTTAACCACCACCCTGCCAGGAAGCCTTCCCTGACCTCCCCAGGCGAGGGCCCCTGCTCTGTGTGGCCACAGCCCCCTCTGTTTCTGTGTAATTGCCTTGGTTCAGTCCCCTTAGTGGGGACGGAGACAGGTAAACCGAGGTCTGGATGCACAGCTGGTGTGGGTAATTACAATCCTCATCTAAGCGCAAGGATGGAAGTCAGCACAGGGCTGTGGTGGCTCTGAATGAGGGGGAGGAGCCTTCTCAGGGGAGGCTTCTTGGAGGAGTTGATGCCTGTGCCGAGTTTTGAAATACAAATAGGTGTTAGGTGAAGGAAAAAATTCAAATTTATTAAGACTTTTTAAAATATGAGTTGACATCTGTCGTCAATAATGATGTACATTGTGCTTTGAGATATCAGCTTGTGATGGCATGCCGCCATTGAGTAGATGAGAAGGCATTTAGAAGGTAAGAATCCAAAACTTATTAACAGTAACTTTTCAAGTGAGGACAAAAACTGTTAACAGTAGAAGTAAAATGATACCAGCCTTGCTCTGCTGAGCATTCTGGGCCCCGAGTTGCGTGTGGGAGCCTCTGGCCGCCGAGCACACCCCCGGGCCCGGAGCGCAGCTGACCGCGGCCCTCTGGCTGTCCCTCAGGAGCGGGAGCAGATGCAGCGCTACAACCAGCGCATGGTGGAGCAGCTGAAGGTGCGGCAGCAGCAGGAGAAGGCGCGGCTGCCCAAGATTCAGAGGAGCGAGGGCAAGACGCGCATGGCCATGTACAAGAAGAGCCTCCACATCAACGGCGCCGGCAGCCCCGCTGAGCAGCGCGAGAAGATCAAGCAGGTGCGGGGTCTGTGGCTGTACTGGAGGGGTCTGAATCTTCTACGGTTGGGGGAATATAAAATTTGAGACGCAGCACGGGGTCTTAGAAGGAGGCGTGCCGATCACAAGTCACAGCCCGGAACCTCCTAAGCCTCACAGTGGCTCCCCCTGGTGGACAGAGGAGGAAGCTCGGCGTTACTTTCTCGCACCGTTCCCTTTCACGCTCCGCTGCCTCTATCCCGCAGCTTCCTCTCCTGGTAAACCCCTTCCTCTCATCCACCAGGACCCCACTTGCATGTCACCTGTGTGGCTTGGGAACATGGAGTTGGTGGCCCTGGGCTCCTGTGACTCCTGCGTGGTACACATGCTGCCCTAGCACATGTTACAGCACTGTGTCGTGTCCCCATCAGCCTGGGGTCTCCTCCACGGCAGTGGCTGGGTCTCAGCTCAGGGGGAGGACTTAAAACAGGAGGGTACAGCCTGACTGGTGCGGGGCACTGGGGCTGTGCACAAACCAGTCCCTCTGGCGGGACCTCCCTGGGACAGGGCTAAGGTAGGGCCGCCAGCCAGGCCTGTGGCCCCCTGAGATACCCACCCTCTCTCTGTTGCAGTTCGCCCAGCAGGAGGAGAAGAGGCAGAAGTCGGAGCGGCTGCAGCAGCAACAGAAACATGAGAACCAGATGCGGGACATGCTGGCACAGTGCGAGAGCAACATGAGTGAGCTGCAGCAGCTGCAGGTACTGCCCTCTGCCTGCCCTCCCGGATTGCCTCACTGTACCCCAAGGCAGTCAGCTCGGGGTCCAGAGGCTCTACAAACAGACATGCCCCGGGTGGACTGGTTTCAGTCCTGCCATGCTACATAATGTTGGCTAAGTCCCGTCACCCTCCCAAGCCACAGTTCCCACAGCCGTAAAATGGCCACGGGGTGGGGGTGATAATTCCTATTTTGCAGGACTAGGGTGAGGCTTTGAAAATGAGATGCCCACTGCTAGGGCCTGTCAGTGGCACGCTGCTGGATTTCTCGGTCATTACTGTGTCTTGGGAAAAGGTGTTCCAGTTACCCTAATACCAAAACCAGACACAGACATTATGAGAAAGGAAAACTGCAGACCAGTACCTCTCATGAACAAAGATGCATAAATCCTCAACAAAATATTGGCAAGTCAGATCCAACAATGTATAAAAAGAATTATACACCATGACCAACTGGGATTTATCCCAGGCTGGTTCAACATTCGAAAATCAAGTGATGTCATCCGTGACCTAAAGAAGAAAAATCACATGATCATATCAGTAGATGCAGAAAAAGCATCTGACAGAAGCCAACACCCATTGAGGATAAACACTCTCAGTAAACTAGGAACAGAGGGGAACTTCCTCAACTGGATAAAGAACCTCTACAACACTTACAGCTGTCATCATCCTTCATGGTGGGAAGCTCAGAGCTTTCCCACCAACATCAGGAGAAGGTGTCCTGGTGCTGCCGAGCCCCTTGGGGACCCCTTTCCCTGACCTCTTGAAGTTTCCTGGCTCCTGAGTTTGCCCCACCCTGAGGCTCCCCACTCCAGAAACTGGTACTTGGAGCCCCCTTGTGGTGGGGCGAGGCATTGTCATAGTGAGGGATGGGCCGACTCAAACCTCTGTGACCTCAGGAAATTGCTCAGGCTCTTGGATCCATCTGGCAATTTCTGGAGCAGCATGGAGGAAATTTAGTCATTGCAGCCTGCCAGGTAGGGGCTCTGCTCTTTGCAGCTGTGTGAATTTTAGCCAAGCCACTCACGTCCTGCATGTGTTTTCCCATCCCTGCCTCGTGGGGTTGCTGTGCGGATTAACTGAGAGAACCCACACAGAGAGTGCTGGGAGCCCCACTCCTGGCAGGTCACAGGTACTTGGTGCTGCCACGAGTATTATTCCTAACGAAACCAATTGCTAAACTCCCAGAACCCTTGAGCTTGAAACCCAAAATAAAAATCCCCCGAGGGGTTCCTCTCTTCTAACCCAGTAGGGTGAGGTATCTGGATAAAGGCACTTTGCCCCTGCTTTATAAGCTCCTTATAAACCACAAGATTGATTCCCTGTGAGGAATCTACAGGGACTTGTCACTTCTGCCTGTGAGAGATTCAAGGTAAATTCTGTGAGGTAGGTAACTTACCTCAGAGAGAGAACAGTGAGGCTGGCAGAGCCTCAGCCAGGTCCACGGCCCTTATCTCTTGCCACAAATCTCTCCGAGGAAATGATATGTGAGGCAGAAAATTATATATATACTTTACATAAATATAAATATTTATACGTACAGATTATCTTAGCTCGGGCCGCCATAACAAAATACCACAGACTGGGTGGCTTCAACAACAGAAGTTTATTTTCTCACAGTTCTGGAGTCTGGAAGTCCAAGATCAGCCTGCCAGCGTGGTTGGGTTCTGGCAGAGAGAGAGAGAAAGCTCTCTGGTCTCTCTTTTTATAAGGACACTAATCCCATCATGAGGCCTCACCTCCAAATACCATCAAATTGGGGATTTAGGGCTTCAACATACCAATTTTGGGGAGACACAGTTCAGTCCATAGCACAGCTGTTTAACACAGTGCTATTTATAACAGTGAAAGTTAAGAGCAACCTACATGGCCAAAAACAGGGGAATGTTTAAGTAAATTTGATGAATCCATACTGTGGGATATTCTCTAGGCATTACAAGTGATGACTGTGAAAAATGTTAATTCTTTGTAGAAATGTTTACATTATCATGTTAAGTGAGAAGGGAAGCATGTTTCAGAACTGTATATACAGATGAGCTAAACAACATATAGGTTAGAACCCGACAGGAAGTATATCCAAATTTTTATAGTGGTTGCCTCATTGTGGTGGGAGGATTAGGGTACACATTATATTTATTTATTGTTAATAGTTTTATTGTTTTCTTAAAATGACATATATGTTCATGTTAAAAAGTTCAAACAATGCAAAAAGCACAAAGAAGAAAGTTGCAGAATTACTACAGATCCCCTATACAATAAGAACTATTAATATTCTGGAATATTCCTCCAGACACCCCTCAGTGCATATGTATTTACATGTATAGAGTTTTATATAAATGGGTTTATAATCAAGGAGAAGAAATAATAAATAAGTGATGCTGATGCCCTCATGGCTACAGCACGAGGTATGTCTCAGCCCTCTGCACCTCAGCCTTCTGAGTTTCTTACCTGTTCTGCCTGGAATTTGTTCCAGAATGAAAAGTGTCACCTCTTGGTAGAGCATGAAACCCAGAAGCTGAAGGCCCTGGATGAGAGCCATAACCAGAACCTGAAGGAATGGCGGGACAAGCTTCGGCCACGCAAAAAGGTAAGCATGTCTGGTCTGGTGGGCTCTGCTCCATGTTGTATCACAGGTGTCTGCCTAGAATGTGGACATAGATATGGACAGAGGTTTATTTTAAGGAATTGGCTCACATGATTGGGGGTCTGGTAAGTCTGAAATCTGCAGGGCAGGTTGCAAAGTGGAGATCCAGGGAAGAGCTGATATTGCAGTCTTGAGTCTCAGGGCAGTCTGGAGGCAGAATTCCTTCTTCCTTAGGGGGACTTCAGTCTTTTCTCTTAAGGCCTTCAACTAATTGGATGAGGCCCACCCACATTATGGAGGGTAATCTGCTTTACTCAAAGTCTACTGAGTTAAATGTTAATCACATCTAAAAAATTTCTTCACAATGACATCTCAGCTGCCATTTGACCAAACAGCTGGGTACCATGGCCTTCCAGGCTGACACATAAAATTAAGCATTACAGGGCCTCAGTGTGGTTATTTGTGAAGTGCAGATATGGATGTTGTATAGTGTTATGCAAAAGTCACCAGCCCATAGTACAGGCCAAGGACGTACTCATTTCCTTCCACCGTCCTACACTCTCCAAGGAGAGAGCTGCCCTAATTACCCTTGATCATGTGTCCTGAAGCCCCACGGTTTGTTCTGCCATCATCCGTCAGCTCTGCTTGCTGTAACTGTGGTCTGGAGATGAGGCAGCTGCCCACCTCAACTGTGTAATGGCCTTGGAAGTCCTTGAATTGAGGCTTCCCTCCCTGTGCTAATGGAGCTGTCTGGCCGGAAGCTGGCCAGGGTCTCAGACCTTCCTGTTAGCAGGCCCGTGTTCACCAGTTTCTGTAACCACGGCCTGCCAGGACTTTTGATACTTGACACTCAAATCAATAATGCTCCTGCTGACACAGGTTGACTCTGGCATCAGGAAATAAATGCCCACCTGTTCTCTTACTTGGGGGTTCTATACCCTTGGCACATCCTGAGAGAGGTGGAAAATGAACGATCACATTGCCTCTGGCAACTGCCTCATATCCCAGATTGCTCCACGGAGGCGCCTGGGCCTCGGAGAGGTACCACGAGCGTATGTCTGGAGAGCTAACATTGATTTTGCCTGTGGGGGCTGCCCCTTTGTAGACTGTTCTATCATTAGCTAGCTGGGCTGCTGCTGGAACACTGGCCCAGAGGTGATGATTTTCATTCTGGAATAAATGTTCTTTTACACTTCTGCATTGCAGTCAGCAGCCTTGAGCTGCTGCCCATATATGGGGGCAGGGTAGGTGATTATATATTATGGAATATTTTTAGAAAAATTCAGATTTATTTCTTTCAAGTAAGTACAGAATATCTGGTAGGGTCAATAAAGCGTTGCTTGGGTTATAGTTAACACAGAATGTGGCCTCAGACAAGTCAAGTCTTCCCGCCTAAACCTTGCTTTTGGGGCTATAAAATATAGATAACATTTCTTCCCTTAAAGAGGTGTTAGTAAACTATTGCCCCTGGGCCAAATCTGGCCCACCACCTGTATTTGTAAATAAAGTTTTATTGGAACACATCATGCTCGTTCATTTACATATTGCCTATGGCTGATTTTACACTACAATGGCAGTTGAGTAGTTGCAAAAGAGACCTTATAGCCTGCAAAGCTGAAAATATTTACCATCTGGCCCTTTGCAAAAAAAAGACTGCCAACTCCTGCCTTAGGTTACAGAGAGGAGTATATGTGGTAGGTAGAATAGACTAGTGCCTAAGAGCACAGCCTTTGCAGTAAGACAGTGGGATAAAGTCCCAGCTCCCCTGTTACTAGCAGTGAGACCCTGGGCAAGTAATTAGACCTCTGTGCTCAAAAAGTGGTAGCTATTATAATTAAATTGGTATTCCTATAGTAGAGGTCACAAACTGATGGACCATGGGCTAAAATTGGCTTACAAACATTAGATTTGGCTAACATATAGCAATTTAAGTTTTTTTTTAAGTTGTCAACCTTTAAGTATAAGGAAATTTTACATAAAAATCTGGATTTCCAGTTTCTTTCGAAAACCCAGGAGCTCTGGCAACACTGGGCCGTTCATACCACATGACAGCCATCAGCTGGAGCTGAGAAGAAACCACTCTCTTCAGCCATAGCATGTGCTCTTCACCTCACCACAGTCCCCACCACTCCCTATTGTATCACATCCAGCTCTCTTCACTCATTTAATTCACCTGGCTGGCTCCCATAGGCACTGGATTTTGTAATCTCTGTTGCAAGAACTTAAACAATACTACTTATATCTTGCTTATATATAATGTTTGCATGCCACAAACACTTTACTATTAATACATTCAGCAAAGGAGAACTTGAGCTAAGAATCTGTGTGAATTACACAGAAATTTCAAATTAATCAAGTCCAAGATGAGGCATGACTTCAAATACCTTACCTTCCCTCACATGGATGTCCTATAACAACAGGTTGGAAAAATTGACATTGTGATTCAATGTCCTTTCCCCGTCTTTTCTTAGAGGTAGAGAGAACTCTCTAGAATTTAGTACTATTGAGGGAACAGGAGCTTAAGGGGGGATCTGATAATGAAGTTATTTGTTAAGTGAGACTATTTCAGGCCATCCAAAGAATAGTCTTAAAAAGAGAGACATCATAGAAGGCTGATCAAATCCTGTGCAAGTAGATACTTCTGTAGTGAAAGTAAGGATACTGGCTGGTGGTCAAACACCTCGTAATAATGAAGCCACGTATACCGAGCAACCCGTGTGTGCCCGGCTTTGCAGATCAGAGCCTGAACTCTGAAGTTAGACCGAGGTTCCCATCTTGGCTGTGCCCCCAGCTAGCTGAGCGACCTTGGGCAAGTGACCTGAGCTCTCTGAGCCTCAGTTTCTCCATCTATAAGATGGGGATAACAATGATATCTACCTCATAGGGTGACGGTTAACTTCAGGTTGTAAGATGTACTGCACTTAGCACAGTGCCCGCTGTGGGAAGTCCTCAGGAATCCTGAGCCGTTGTTTTGATTTCATCCCCAACAGCCCCGCTAGGCAGGTGGGGATACTGCCATTGTACACGTGAGAAACACGAGAGGAAAGGTAACGGGCAGAGGCCACGCAGCTGGTAATAATAAAGCTGCATCCTGTCTGACGGTGAAGCTCATGTTCTCTCCAGAACTCTGCTCTTTCTTAAATGAATGCTTATTATTGGAGAACCCTCAGGAAATTTTTCTGGTAGAATCCAATTTATCGAGACAAACTTGGGTGTGTCCAAGGGAAGCTCCTGCAGTGCTGTCAGCCAGACGCTGCCCAGAGCCCCCCGATGTGCTCTTACAACACAGAACTCCTGTCCTGCCACAGATTTTCAGAAGCAGAATCTCAGGGGCTGGCGTGAAGGCACAAGTATTTTGAAAAAAACTCCCTGGGTGATTTCTGCAGGACAGTGCCCTCATTCGGAACAACTATGTAACCCGGACATCTCTGCTCCCCCTGCTGTTAAATCTCTCTCCATTTCCTACCTTGGGTTTTTCTCCATTCATTTGGCTGTTTTCCTGCCAGCAGATTTGCGCCTGCTTTCCCCTCTACCCCATCTAGATTGGCGTTTGTCCAAACCATAGCCCTTGGCCCACAGGAAATTCCTGTATGGCTGTGGCAGGAGGCAGGAGGAGGTGGTACTTCCTTCCAGGTGATGGGCTCTGGGAAAGGAAAGAGGGAAGACCAAGTTACCCGAGCACTAAGGCCCGGGAGGGAAATTTCCAGAGAAGGCCACTTGAGTGGTTGGGAGACTTGTGTCCCATGGGATCTGACGAGCTCCATTGCCCTCTCTCTCTCCTAGGCTCTGGAAGAAGATCTGAACCAGAAAAAGCGGGAGCAGGAGATGTTCTTCAAAATGAATGAGGAGTCAGAGTGCCTGAACCCCGCTACCCCAAACAAGGCCACCAAGTTCTTCCCCTACAGCTCTGCGGATGCCTCTTAACAGCCACCTGGGGCTGTGGCTGGCGGGCTGGCAGGCCTCCGGGGCCCTCCCATTCTCTGTGAACAAGTAACTCAGGACCCCCTTCCCTCTTGCTCCCGTGCCAGCTCGAATCCAGCCCCCAGCCTAGTGCCGCCCCAGCTGCGCCCCACAGACCCACTCTGGTGTTCCTGACTTCTCGCTCACTCACGCGGGTGAGGTTTATTATGTCGCCTGACCCTAATGTTTGTTCTCTTTGAGCCCCGGATCCCTTCAAGCTGTCAGAGATTTGGGCTGTTGGTGGGGTCAGTGTCCAGGAGGAATGGGCGTTCTGTGGCCTCAAGGCCCCTCCTGTTTGCCAGTACACCAGTTTTGCTGTCTGTGGGCACAAAGCACTGCCACTGAAATCACCACGGGCTGGTCCATATTGTAATTCTGGTGGCTTTTAAGCCCTTCCCTGCAGTGCCAGACAAGAATCACGGCTCCAAACAGCCATTTTGTTCTCAGTGGAGCCTGGCTGCAGCTAGCTGCTCAGGGGTGCTCTCATTCCCCCAGTACCTCAGTTTGCCTTCCTCTTGAGACAAGGCTGGGTCTATGACGGTGGGATGAGGGAGAGTCTAAACCCTTCATCCTGCTGGTCTCGGGGCTTTCGTGCCATCTCCTGTCCCCCGTTTCTGCACACACACACACACACGCACGGCTTGGCTCCTGGTGTCCCCTTTTTCTGCACACACACACACGCACACATGGCCCAGCCCCCAGTGTCCCCCTTTTCTGCACACACGCACATTCACAGCCTGGCCCCTAGCGCTACCCAAGCTTGCCTCTGCCGTGGGCCTCTTGTGCCAGGTGGGTTGGAGCACGGTTACTGCCTGAGCCTGCGCCCCTGAGCATAGTAGGTGGAGCCACTGGTATGGGGTGTGCTGGATGTTGGCACCAGAGGCACAGGGTGGCACAGGCTGAAGTGCCGGTCCACAGTTCCTTTTGGCCCCCACATGGGATCCTGTGTTCAGGGATAAATTCCTCATCACACAAGACCTTCACTACCCAGTCTGCTCCCGTCTCACCCTTGCCCATCCTGTCTGCAGGTGATATGGGAAGGCTGTTGCCCTCTGCCCCTCCTAGTTCAGGGGTCTGTCCTTACACTTCAGACAGAGGCTGGCAGTCACTGGACTTCTGTTCAGGAAGAAAAAGCATCAGGGGGAAACGTAATGCTTTCTTCCCCCAGGAACATGGCAGAAGCAAAGCTTCTCTGTCTCATGGAATCCTGGGCCTTTGGGTTACTCATTGGCCTCCCACAGATTCCGAGCCCCACAGGCTGCAGGGTGTAGATAACCCATAAAGCAAATGCTCAGACCGGCCTTTGGTTTATTTACAAAGAAAACTTCTTTTCACTTTGATTTCTAACTTGAAACAAATATAAATGAATGGCTTCTTCAGGAAGATACCTACTTTAAAAAAATATAACAGCCAAGGGAAGATGATTTCAAGGAATCACATGGGCATATGGAGTCTGGGTGCCATTTTGCTGGTGATAGAGTGGCTGACACACCCCAGAGGACATTCTCCTTCATTCCTACAGGTTAAGGTCCAATGCTTTGTCTTTCTGAAGCAATTCCCTGGAAGTTTTCTTTGCACTTGTCGTAACTGGATCTTGGAAGGGAGGGAGGCCATTTGACCGGAGAAGGGCCTTGGGGTTCCCAAGTCTCACATATGCAGTAAAGATGCTCTGAGGGCCATGGGAAGGCAGTGGTCCTCTTAGGTTAGTGAGCATTCAGCTTGCCTGCTTCAGTGTTTGACCCAATGGGACAGTTTTCAGGTTTCACACAAAGGAGACAAGTGAAACAACTGTCCCTTTGATTCTCTTTGGGGCACGTGCTGGGAGAACGTGGGCTAGCAGCAGTGTAGCTACGGAACACAGAGCCAGCTCCGCCCGGCGAGGCCAGCAGCGGCACATTGTCAGGCAGGGCTCATTTGGGCTTTGTTGGCAGTGTTGCCATCTGCAGCCGGGGTGTGAGAAGGAGTATTCGCTGAAATGCCAGTCCCGTGGTTCAGGTGCAAGTCTTGAATCGTTCCCTTATTGGGCTTGTCATTCACATTGGAATCTCGCTCAAGGAGGTGCTGCATCCCTGCTCACTGCTGCCTGAGCCCCACTAGCTCCCCCGTCCTTTCTGGGTGGGGGTGGTCGGGTCTCCCAGTGTCATGGTTGAGCCAACGTGCAATGCCCATCGCTGAGCAGGCCCATGCGGTATTCCTCGTGTCCTGGGCTAGTGTTTTCTCTGTAAGGGACAGACGGAACTGTTTCTCCTTTTCAGTCGATTTTTGGCAGAGTAAATATAACTAACTTATATTCTCCCTTTATGAAGGATAGAAGTTATTTTTATGTAGTTTCCAAACTTTATACGAAACGTTTGTAAAATGTTCTCTGCAAAGTTAACTGCAAGAATGTAAATATGCTTTTAATAAAACAACAAGGTGAGAAACTCTGTTTGCATTTGGGGTTGTTCTCTTAGATTGGGGTGTTGGAAGCAGGGCAGACTTATCCACATTTGTGGGTCAAGAAAGGGTTTACTGGGCCGGCCCCATGGCTTAGTGGTTGAGTGCACACGCTCCGCTACTGGCGGCCCGGGTTCGGATCCCGGGCGCGCACCGATGCACCGCTTGTCCCGAGGGCCATGCTGAGGCCACGTCTCACATACAGCAACTAGAAGGACGTGCAACTGTGACGTACAACTATCTACTGGGGCTTTGGGGATAACAAAGGAGGAGGATGGGCGATAGATGTTAGCTCAGAGCCAGTCTTCCTCAGCAAAAAAAACAGGAGGATTAGCATGGACGTTAGCTCAGGGCTGATCTTCCTCACACACACAAAAAAGGGTTTACTATCTTCTGAGTACACTGGTGCCTCCCAGATTGTCCAGCAGGTCAGACTGGGGTTTCTGTTCTGAAGGAGGTTAAGCTTGGGTGTGTGTGTGTGTGTTCCCTACAGACATGGAATATCATTCTCAATCACAAACATTTGACCCCCAAGAGTTTTCACATGTTGACTTATTGAATCCTGTCAACAACCTGTGAAGAAGACATTGTCATTCCCATTTTATAGAGGAAGAAATGGACACTGGGCAGGGGGAGGGTCAGGCCAGACCTCACAGCACGGGTACGTGACGCTGACGGGCTCAAACTGAGACCTTCTGGCAGTGCTCTCCACCACACCTCCCCCACCCCACTGCCCTTCACACTCAGCACAAGTCACACAGACACTTAGCCACTAGCCAGGTCTGCTGTAGTTAAAAGTGTGTGTCTGCCATGCTTCTAAAACTCCACTTAGGGGTTCTTCCCCTGGGGCCTGTGGGCCCCCCGCCCGCAACAAGGGATCGTGGGTAGAATTCGGGGTGTCTTTGTTTCACTAACCTCTGAGATTCAGCATTTCCTTTCCTTACGGATGTAGGCAACAAATTCTAGTAGTATTAGCCGTACCTGTGACTGTGTCAGCCATCAGAGATTTCAGCTCACATTACAGCTGTTGCAGACGTCTCAAAATGTCATTTTTGTTCATTGGTTTGAAATTATAGTAGTTTTTAGACCTATCACTAGTTCTGGTTACTTAATGAGATATAAATGTAATACATGTATCATATTACATATATCACATGCATATATAGTTTTCCTAGTATTTTGAAACCTGTATTTCATTATGATTGGTTTTACTTGTAATCTATGTGCTTTATAGTGTGCATTTGAAAATAATATTCTGAGAAGGGGTTCTTGTTCTTTGTAGAATACCTTAGGATTAAGCACCCCTACTCTGCAGCCCTGAGCTGTCACTGTCCTAGAAACCTTCCGACCAGCAGGTGGCGGTCCACTGTCACAGTGTCCCGCAGGTCTGTGAACTTGGTGTGTCTGGGGGATGCAGGCAGATAAGCCGCTGACATGCCTCCCATTAAGGGCCAGAAAAATGACTAGGGTTTCTGGGAAAAAGAATTCATGAGGCTGGCAAAGAAGACAATGCATAGGGGATGCGTGGAACTTGGGAAATGAGATCATCCCACATTAACTGACACTTCTTAAGTACCAAGTGCTAGAGATGCTGAAATAAATAAGACACCTGACACTCTTCAAAATGCTTGTCCTGCTGGGGACACAGACATGGAGAAACAGGGTGTCAGTTCAGGCTGACGTAGCCTGGGAGAATCAGGGAAGCCTTCCTAGAGGAGGTGATGCTGAATCTAAGAAGACAAACTAGTATGTGCCAAAACATGCATGCAGGGCCTGGGGTGTAGTTGAGGGTGAATGGTTTATGGGCCATAAGGCTGGAGAGAAGGACAGGGCCAGGCTCGCAAGCTGGGCTCAGACTGCTCTTTGCAGCCCTGAGGGCAGTTAGAAGGCTAGGAGAGAGTTTACTTGGGAAGGACATTGAAATCATGACCATAGCAACTCAAGAGACCAGCTGAGAAGGAAGGAGGCGATGTTGAATGTGAATACTGGCCCACAAAGGTTGGAGGCTTTGGGAAGGAAAGGGCAGGCTACAGGCTCCATGAGGGCAAGGAGGAAGACTAGCTGAACCCTAAGCACCCAGAACCCAGCATGTTGGAACACCAGAGATACCCAGTCTGGGCTCCTCATGCCATAAAGGGCCTGCAAAGGGAGCCGTGGGGTCTAGGGGCTGTAGACTGGATGTACATTAACCCACTATGGTACCAGAGGCATTTACTAGGTCTGATTAACAAGTGTGTCGCTAGTTGAAAACAAAACAGAGAACTTCCACTTCCAGTGATGGCAGACATGGTAATTCAGATCAGTCCTAACGCTGAGGACAATCAGAAAAGCTGGATAAAGATACTAAACACATCTACGTGAAGGCATATGAGAACTACAGGCAGAGAAGAATTACCAGGCCAGGATTCAAGCAAGGATGGCGAGCCAGAGAGAGGCTGCTGGTATGTTACCCTGGGCACATCTGCTGATCCCAGAGCCAGTAACGAATATGGAGCTGAGCTTCTGAAAACCTCCCAGGGCTAAGAGCATGAGGATTAGAGGCCAGGGTCTGATAAGAGCGGGGTGGAGGGGACCCAAGTGAAACCATTCCCTTCGTAGGGACCTCAAAGGGCTACACCTATGAATAAGAGTAAACCTGATGTCTGCAGTCCTCCCAGGGACTGTATTTCTCTTTCTAATAATCAAAACCTCTGAAACTGGCCTGGGGCGAGCAAAGATAGCCAGTGCTCACGAGCACCTGGTAGAAGCAATGGTGAACGAGTCCTCTCTGGAGAACCCCCTCTTAGGCTTCAATTATATCTGCAATTTTGCAAATAAAATGCTTAGCACATAATTAAAAAATAACTAGGCACATAAGGAAAATGTTAGAACTAAAACCAGCAAAAACAATGGACATCAGAAGCAGAACAACAGGGGCACCAGATACTGGAATAATCTAACTGTGACTTAATAACCACTGTGCTTACTAAGTTCAAGGATATAAAGGATGTGACTTGAAATTTTCAGCAGAGAGCTGAAAATGAAAGTTTGAAAAAGAACTAAGTGTTCTAAAATTAGGTAGTGGTAATGGTTGCATAACTCTGAATATACTTAAAAAAAAAACCCACTGATTGTACACTTTAAAAGGGTGAATTTTGTGGTATGTGAATTGTATCTCAGGAATGCTATTATTAAAAAAAGTAAAAAGTCTAGATGTGAGACAGAAATAACTGAAGTACTCAGTGTATGGGCAGGCACAAGAGTGGACCTCGTCAAAAGCCTCCATCGCCCGTTCTCTATCCTGCCGACCTCTACATGTCCTTGTCTTATCACTTTGACTGGAATGATGAGGCTTTGAAAAAGTTTGCAAAACACTTTCGTTACGAATTCCACGAGAAAGGGACACACACGACATGCAGAAAAACTGATGAAACAGCAGAACCAACAAGATGGGTTTACTCTTCCTTTAGGACATCAAAACACCAGAAGGGACAAAGCTGAATCAATCAGAACCTCTCTCCGGGCCAGACGGAAATGGAAGTTGAGAGGCTGAAATATCACGGCGCAGTGAGGAATCAGGCCGGAACGGGCCAAGGTCAAGCTAACGTCAGAAAGGAGGTGGGACTCAAGGATGCTTCCTGAATTTCTGGCTTTGTTGATCAAGCAGGTAGAGGTACCATTTACAGAATGAGAAAAGACTGGCACAGGACAAAATGTGGTGTGAAGGGGGGAATCAGAAGTTCAATTTTAAAGTGTGGGCTCCAAAAAAAGGTTTAATTTTGCATATATTAAATTTGAGATGTTTACAAGACAACCAAAGAGGGATGCCACTTGACTACATACATCTGGTGCTCAGAGGAAATATCTGGACTGGGGATATAAATTTGAGAATAAGGTATGAAGTGGGTAGTTGAGGACAATGAAGTAGGAGGGACAGGCATGAGCAGAGAGACATACGTAAACCACGAAAATGAGTAGGGGTTTTATCCTGAAGGCCAAATGTGACATCAGCTTCATACTGTGGACAGGTGACTTGGTGCGGTGTAGAGGATGTATGGCAGGGGCAGAGGCTGGAGGGAGGGTGATAATTAGAGTCTGTACAGTAATCCAGGTAAGAGATGGGAATTCTCATATGCAGATTTATATCCTGACTTTTTTCACTTATATTATGAGCATTTAACAATGTCACTAAAAGTTCTCTGGAAACATGGTTTTAAATGGCTAAATAACCTTCCCATTTGTGAACGTACCTAATCTACTTAACCACTACTATACAGTTAGGCATTTGGGCTATTTTCAGTTTTTTTGTCAGGAACCTTATTCTTTCACACAACTGCCTATCCTTTGTACTAGGTAAAATCTCTTTGCCCTGCCTTGGTGATAAAATCTCTGGCAAATCTCATAGCTTTCCTAAAATTATTTGGTCAAGTCTAGTTACCAAGTTTCACTTTCTCTTTTGATTTAAAACTTTTTCTCACTCAGCTCAAGGTGGAGCTAGACTTAGAAGCTCGTAGTGAAAAAGACTGAAAAGACTGGCGTGGTGTTGATGATACTCATCCTGCACCATCTGATCCCCTGCATTTCCCAACCCCTGCAGTCAGGCAGGGCCTGTGACTCGTTCTGCCCAATGACCTGTGACTGTCATACCTGTATTGAAGCACACTGTGAAGCCCACGCCTGATCCTCCCCTTAAAACACCTGAGGAAGCTGTGTGTTCAAGATGGCGCAGAACAAGATGGGGGATCCTCTAACAGCTTTAGTCCCTAGTGACCTTGGGGTGCGCAGCGCTCTGCCAGTCCACGTGGACATGAGGCATAAGCAAAACATACACTCTACTGTGGTAAGCCACTGAGATTTTAGGGTTATTTGTTACTACGGTATAACCTAGCCCATCCCAATCTAGTTTGCTTTTTCATCATTTCTGCTACTTTGCTCTCCTCCTCCCTACTCACAAAGTTGCATCTGGCTCGTCCAGGGTGGGAGGAGTGAAAAGGGAGTTGGGGAGGGAAGGAGAGGTAAGATGCTTGTGGTGGATACTGTTGGTGCTCTCCCCAGATCCCCCTGCGAGGTTTCTGTTTGTCTCTCTCCCAGCGTCTGGGTCTTTTGCTTCTAACAGTCCACACCCAAGACTCTCTTCAAAGGCCAGCTCTTGAGCTACTGGAGCCACTGTGCCCACAGGCGGAGCGAGTCAGAAGTGCCTGGGGATTTACATCCGCCCACCCTGAGTGGGTCTTAGCCAGTGGCTGACCGGTGTGGGAGTATGAAAGCCTAGCTCCCTCGCAACAAGTCAGGACAAACTCTGAGGCTTAATTTATATTCCAAAGTTCCCCTGTAAAATCAGGCTGAAGCTCCCCTTCACGGGACTTTGAGATTGCACCCTTGCTTTGCTTTTCCCCTCCCCTATTCTGCTTCTCCTATTCATTTTCCAATTTTTTCCTGGGAGAATTTCCTAAGTGGATTACTCGCACACAAATTCCCATTTCATAGTCTGCTTCTGAAGAACCCTACCTAAGACATTTGGAACTGATAGTTCTTGTAGGAAATAGACTCTAAGGAGGAGATTTTGGAATTCGATCACTTGCTGACCAGATGGCAACAAAGACGCCATTACTTACAGTAAGTACAGTGTTGGGAGCACCTGGTATGCTCTAGCATTGTCATTACTAAAATACGTACCTATGGTAAGTTGGAATCAGAGATAGCTGAAAGGGGTTGCATTGACTTGTGCAATACAGAGGAAATACTAATCTAAAGGACTACGGAATGAGCCGGGCCCGTGGCTTAGCAGTTAAGTGCGCGCGCTCCGCTGCTGGCGGCCCGGGTTTGGATCCCGGGCGCGCACCGACGTACCGCTTCTCTGACCATGCTGAGGCCGCGTCCCACACACAGCAACTAGAAGGATGTGCAACTATGACATACGACTATCTACTGGGGCTTTGGGGGGAAAAAAAAAAAAGAACTACGGAATTAGTTTATTGTTGCTGGATGCTATTGATGCATGGAAGAGAGAAAATGATAGGCTCAGGGCAGATATTATCAATTTAAGGCAAGATGTGAAAGCCAGAAGGCCTTTCTAGCAGCTTTAAAAAAAGACTGTCATCTACTGTAGCTGGAAGGTAATTGTGCTCAAGACCAGGCACGGGACTGTATTGTAAGAATAGCAGAACTTCAGTGATAGCTAACTTTGCAGCCTCAGGAAGTTCCCTACACTAAAGCCGTGCCCCTGATAGGGAAGGAGTGGGACTCTGAGACTTGGCATGGGGATATCTGGGAGGATGCACTTGAGAACATTTAACCCTTAGATCCCTTTGAATATTCTGGGCTCGCAAAAGTGAATCACTCCTTCTTGCTAGAGGGTAACAGCAGCCCCCTCCTTGTAGAAACTATGCAGAGGCCTCAACTGAGGCAGATGTTCTGCAAAACACTACCTGCCTTCCTCAAGATCTTCTCCCATATCCCCTCCTAGACACTAGGCCAATAACTAGGGTTAAGTTATTGGGGAAGTGCTGGCCCTGCTAAAGGTGAAAAAGGATTATTCACCAAAGGAGCCACAGGACCAGGCTAATAGGTACCAGCAAGAACCAGGAGTGCTTGCTTCCAAACGTACCTTGAGGATGCTGAACCAGGGTTTGAACAATTATACACCATTGTAGTAGCAACAGCCAGATGAAAGCCCCCCTGGACCCCCCCCCCCACCACAATCTGGCTAAGATACTAAATCACAAAAAATACTGCCTCTTGGTGGAATGGTGTACTAACCTTAAAAACTTAAAGGATGCAAGAGTGGTAGTCCACATTACATCTCATTTTAATTTACTAGTCTGGTCCCTACAAAAACCAGATGGATTATGGCAAATGACAGTGGACTACTGCAAACTCAACTAAGTGGCAGCTGCAGTGCAACTGCTGTGCTGTATGTGGCATTTATACTAGAATGAAGCAACAGAGCCCCTCCTACACAGCATGTGCCTACTGATCTAATGAATGTGTTTCTTTCGGTACCCATCAGAAAGGAAGATCAGAAGCAATTTGCATTTACCTGGGATGGACAACAGTATACAACCAAACTCATTTTATGAGGCCTGCATTACCTGATACCAGAACCAGACAAGGACACCACAAGAAAAGAAAATTACAGTCCAATATCCCTCATGAACACAGATTCAAAAATCCTCAACAAAACATTAGCAAACCAAATTCAACAATACGTTAAAAGGATCATATACCATGATCAAGTGGGATGTATTCCAGGGATGCAGGGATGGTTCAACATTAGCAAATCAATCAATGTGATATACTACATTAACAAAATGAAGGAGAAAAATCATATGATCATCTCTATAGATGCAGAAAAAACATTTGACAAAATTCAACATCCTTTCACAATAAAAACTCTCAACAAAGTGGGTATATAGAGAATGTGCCTCAACATAATAAAGGCCATATATGACATGCCCACAGCTAACATCATACTCAACGATGAAAAGCTAAAACCTTTTCCTCTAAGATCAGGAAACAAGACAGGGATGCCCACTTAAGTCCACTTTTATTCAACATAGTATTGGAAGTCTTACCCAGAGCAATTAGGCAAGAAAAAAAAAAAATAGAAGGTATCCCAATTGGAAAGGAAGAAGCATAACTGTCACTATTTGCAGATGACATGATATTATATATAGAAAACCCTAAAGACTCCACCAAAAAACTGTTAGAACTAAGAAACTAATTCAGTAAATTCAGTAAAGTTGCAGGATACAAAATCAATACACAAAAATCTATTGTGTTTCTATATACTAATAACAAATTACAAGAAAGAGAAATTAAGAAAATAATCCCATTTACAATTGCATCAAAAAGAATAAAACATCTAGGAATAAATTTAACCAAGGAAGTGAAAGACCTGTACATTGAAAACTATAAAACATTGATGAAAGAAATTAAAGAAGATATAAACAAATAGAAAGATATTCCATGCTCATGGATTGGAAGAACTAATATTGTTAAAATGTCCATACTACCCAAAGCAATCTACAGATTCAATGCAATCCCTATCAAAATTCCAATGGCATTTTTAATAGAAATAGAACAAACAATCCTAAAATTTGTATGGAACCACAAGACACTCCAAATAGCCAAAGTAATCTTGAGAAAAAAGAACAAAGCTGGAGGCATCATGCTCCCTGATTTCAAACTATATTACAAAGCTATAGTAATCAAAACAGTATGATATTGACATAAAAACAGACACATAGATCAATGGAACAGAATAGAGAGCCCAGAAATAAACCCACACATATATGGTCAATTAATTCACGACAAAGGAGTCAAGAATATACAACAGAGACATCACAGTCTCTTCAGTAGATGGTGCTGGGAAAACTGGACAACCACATACAGAACAATGAAACTGGACCACTATCTAACATCACACACAAAAATTAACTCAAAATGGATTAAAGTCTTGAATGTAGATCTGAAATCATAAAACTCCTAGAAGGAAATACAGGTGGTAAGCTCCTTAACATCAGTCTTGGTTATGATTTTTTAGATTTGACACCAAAAGCAAAGGCAACAAAGGCAAAAATAAACAAGGAGGATTACATCACACCAAGAAGCTTCTGCACAGGAAAGGAAACTATCAACAAAATGAAAAGGCAACCTACTAAATGGGAGAAAATATTTGCAAATCATATATCTGATAAGGGGTTAATATCCAAAATATATAAAGAACTCCGACAACTCAATAGAAAGCAAACAAACAAACAATTAGATTAAAAAATGGGCAGGGGGGCCCGGCCTGGTGGTGTGGTAGTTAAGTTCACGTGCTCTGCTTTGGTGGCCCGGGGTTCGCAGGTTCAAATCCTGGGCGCGGACCTATACACTGCTTATCAAGCCATGCTGTGGCAGGCATCCCACGTATAAAGTAGAGGAAGATGGGCATGGATGTTAGCCCAGGGCCAATCTTCCTCAGCAAAAAGAGGAGGATTGGCAACAGATGTTAGCTCAGGGCTAATCGTCCTCACCAAAAACAAACAAAAAAAATTGGGCAGAGGATCTGAATAGACACTTTTCCAATAAAGACATATAGATGGTCAACAGGTACATGAAAAGGTGCTCAACATCACTAATCATCAGGGAAATGCAAATCAAAAGCACAATGATTCACTATCTTAGCAACTTTCAAATATACAATACAGTATTTTTAACTGTAGTCACCATGCTCTACATTACATCCCATGACTTATGTATTTTATAACTAGAAGTTTGTACCTTTTGACCCCCTTAACCCATTTCACCCACTTCCCTTACCCCCTACCTCTGGCAACTACCAATCTATTCTCTAAATCTATGAGTTTGGTTTTTTGTTTGTTTTTAGATTCCACATATAAGTGAGACCATATGGTATTTGTCTTTCTCTGTGTAACTTACTTCACTTAGCATAATGCCCTCATGTTGTTGCAAATAGCAAGATTTCCTTCTTTTTTATGGCTGAATAATACTCCATTGTGTGTGTGTGTGTGTGTGTGTGTGTGTGTGTGTGTGTATATATATATATATATATACACCACATCTTCTTTATCCATTCATTTGTTGATGGACATTTAGATTGCTTCCTTGTCTTGGCTATTGTAAATAAAAGTTCTCATCACAAGAAAAAAAATTTGTAACTATGTATGGTGATGGATGTTAACTAGATTTATTGTGGTGATCATTTTGCAATATATACAAATATCAAATCATTATCTTGTACACCTAAAACTAATCTAATGTTATATGTCAATTAAAAAAAAAAAGATATATCTAAGTCCTAACCCTGGTATCTGTGAATGTGAGCTTATTTGTAGAAAGGGTCTTTGCAGATGTAATTAAGTGAAGGCTCTTGAGATGAGATCATTCTGTATTAACTAGGTGTGCCCTAAATCCTATGACAAGTGTCCTCATAAGAAGAGGAGAAACACAGAGGCCAAACAATGCTTGGAGCCACCAGAAGATGGAAGAGGCAGGGAAGGATTCTTCCCTAAAGCCTTTGGAGGCCATGAGGCCCTGCCCACACCTTGATTTTGGACTTCTGGCCTCCAGAACTGTGAGAGAATGAATTTCTGTTGTTCTAAGCCACAAACTTTGGGTTAGTTTATTATAGGACCCCCAGGAAACTATATAATAGAAGACCAACATCTTTAAATGTGTAAAGAAAAACTTCTGAAACAAAAATTTTAAATCCAGCTAAAATATCCTTCAAGAATGATGGAGAAATAAAGACATTAACAAATAAAAGAAAAACCAAAAGAATTCATTGCCAGCAGAGATGCACTAAAAGAAATGCTACAGGAAGCTCTTCAGACTAAAAGGAAATGATACCAGATGGAAAACTGGATATTCAGGAAAGACTAAAGAGAATCACAAATGGCAAATAACTGGGTAAATATAAAAGACTATTTTTCCTCTGACTTTTAAAAGAAATACACAATAGCGTTTAAAGCAAAATATATAACTTTGCCTTGTGAGGTTTATAATGTATGTAGACATAATACATATGACATCTATGGCATACAAGATGGGAAGGAGTAAATGGACCCATAGAGTTGCAAGGTTTCTATATTTTGGGTGAAGTGTTAAAATATTAATTATAAGTAGACATGTGAAAGTTAAGGAGACATACTGTAATCCCTATAGCAACCACCATGAAAATAATGAAGAGTCATAGTTAAAAAGCCAACAGATCATGACTTGGTACTAACTGGGTTGAGTGGAGTGCTTTAAGTAGGATTTGGCAGAGGATGCTCAAGATTGTTCTAAGGAAAAGGAACAAAAGGATTGGTAATAAAATTGCTTGTGGCAATGGAGATTAGGATGGATATCTCAGTAGGTTGAATAGGCAACCCCCCCCCCCGCCCCGCCACCCCCACCGATATGTCTACCCGGAATCTCAGAATGTTACCTTATTTGGAATAAGGGTTTTTGTAGATGCAGTTAAGGTAAAGATCTCTAGATAAGATCATCCTAGATGAGGGTGGGCCAATGACAGGTTCTTTATAAGATACAGACACAGAGGATAAACACAGAGACAAAGGGAAGAAGGCCATGTGAAGACAGAAACAGAAATTGGAGTTATGCTGCCACACGAAAAGAAATACCAGGAACCACCAGAAGCTGGAAGAGGTAAGAAGGGCAAAAGAAGAAAGTTGGACCCTTACTTTATACCATATACAAAAATGAACTCAAAATGGATCAAAGACTGAAATGTAAGAGCTAAAACTATAAAACTCTTAAAAGAACACAGAGAAAAGCTTCATGATGTTGGATTGGCAAAAATTTCTTGGATATGACACCAAAAACACAGGCAACAAAATAAAAACATCAAATACATCAAAATTTATAACTTTTTTTTTTGGTGAGGAAGATTAGCCCTGAGCTAACATCTGTTGCCAATCCTCCTCTTTTTCCTGAAGAAGATTGGCCCTGAGCTAACATCTGTGCCCATCTTCCTCTATTTTATGTGGGATTCCTGCCACAGCATGGCTTGATAAGACATGCGTAGGTCCGTGCCCAGGATCTGAACCTGCGAACCCCGGGCTGCTGGAGTGGAGCATGTGAACTTAACCACTATGCCACCAGGCTGGCCTCGTCAAAATTTATAACTTTTGTGCATCAAAGGACAAAATCAACAGGGTGAAAAGGCAACTTCAGAATGGGAGAAAATATTTGCAAATCATATATCTGAAAAGGAATCAATATCCAGAATATATAAAGAACTCCTACAACTCAACAACAACAAAAACCCAAAAAACAACCAGATTAAAATATGGGTAAAGTACTTGAATAGACATTTCTCCAAAGAAGATATACAAATGACCAATAAGCACATGAGAAGATTCTCAACATCACTAATCATAAAGGAAATGCAAATCAAAACCACAATGAAATACCACTTCACCCATTAGGATGGCTATCATCAAAAAACCCCCAGAAAATAAGAGGTGTTTGGGAGAATGTGAAGAAATTGTAACCCTTGTTCATTGCTGGTGGGAATGTAGAATGGTACAGCTGCTATGTAAAACAGTTATAGCAGTTTTTCAAAAAATTAAAAATAAAATTACCACATGATCCAGAAATTCCACTTCTGAGTATCCAAAAGAATTGAAAAGAGGGCTTGAAGAGATATTTGTACACCCATCTTCATAGCAGCATTATTCACAATTCAAAAAGTGGAAGAAACCCAACTGTCTATCAGCAGACAGAAGAATGGATAAACAAAAAGGTGGTATATGCACACAGGGGAATATTATTCAGCCTTAAAAAGGAAGGACATTCTGACACACGCTACAACACAGATGAACCTTGAAGACATCATGCCAAGTGAAACAAGCCAGTTACAGCAGCACAAATACTGTATGATTCCACTTCATGAGTTACCTAGAGTAGTCAAATTCGTGGAGACAGAAAGTAGAATGGTGGTTGCACAAGCTAGGGGGAGGCGGAATGGGAAGTTATCGTTTACTGGGTATGGAGTTTCAGTTTGGGAAAATGAGGAAAGTTCTGGAGATGGATGGTGGTGATGGTTGCACGACAACGTGAATATACTTAATGCCACTGAACTGTACTCTTAAAAATGGTTAAAGTGATACATTTTGTTACATATATTTTACCACAATTAAAAAATGGAAGACAAAGAAAAAAGAGAGGAAAAGGAGGAATCTCCCTTAGAGTCTTTGAGGGAGTATGGTCCTGTTCACACCTTGATTTCAGACTTCTGGCCTCCAGAACTGTGAGAGAATAAATTTCTGTTGTTTTAAGCCACCAAGCTTGGGGTAATTGGTTGTGGTAGCCACAGGAAACTAATATAGACACACTGAGACTGCAGAAGTAAGAAATAAGACAGAAATGAATACAGAAGACTCAGACAGAGGAGCCCAGGGAGATGTGATAAATCATTGTGAAGAAGAGCTGGGGCAGGACTTTGTACAGTTCCCCTGTGAGTGAGGCTGGACGTGGGGCCCATGCTTGTTCCCTTAGTGGTACCAGTTCAGTGAGCCCTACACTCCCAGGACAGTCGTAACGGTGAATGGCCAGTCAGCAATCCCAGCTCGATAAAGGCACGGGGATCCTGGGCCTCAGACCCCTAAGGGACGAAGGTCAGAGACACCCTTCAAGCCACTCAAAGAGCAGAAGGATTAGTCAAGGGTGAGGGGAATCTAGAACACACAGAGAGGAAGATGACGAATTATTATTTACAGCCTTGGGACCAACTGCAGCAGTGGGGGCTGTAGTTCACCCTCTAACCTTCTTCTTCTAAATTTTCCCCTAAAAATTGTGACCAATCCCAATCTTGAAGAAGCTGTGATGGGATAAATTTAACATAAAATACAAGTAGATCTGAGCAGTGCATGGAATGATCTGTAGCAGACACTGTTAACACTCTACCCAGATCCCTTTAACCTCCTGCCCTGGCTTCTACGTGCTTTCCTTTCTAAAGACTCATACTAACTACTCTCTCTGGGGGAGGGCCCTCCTACTGGTGCTACTTTGCCTGAAGCACCGCCAGCCAGAAGTGCCTGGGAGCTGACTGACTGATCTAGGACTAGGAAGTCCAGCTCCCTCACCTCACGTCAGGACAAACTCTGAGGATTAACCTACATTCTGGAACACCCATGCAGGATCAGGCTAAAGCTCAAACTCCTGTCTGTGGAACTCTGCCTGACAGAGCAACTTCCCTTTCTTGCTTCCCCTACTCCCTAATGGGTTTCCTCTGGGAGCTCTTCTTAATTAAGCACTTCTTAATAAACACTTGTACAGCATCCTCATTCCAGGGTCTGCTTCTGGGAGACCCAACCTCAGGCACGGGAGAAAATGTCTTGACTTGCCCCGTTATAACCTGGCACCAGTATCTCCTAGGTGTTTCACGTCAAATGCTGGTATCTTCTCTCATGGGGACTTTTGGGGCTTCCTGTTATTCCCAGATATGAGAGATACCAACTTTCGCTAGCTGCCTGAAATCCCCGCCCTCTCAATCTCTGGCTTCCTGTGCTGTACACCTCACAGGGCACACCTGTTGCGATCACCCTGACCCTCCAAATAGTCCTCTTGGTCAGCAACTATTTCAAGATAATGTTTTTGTGGAATCTACAGTTGGCCCCCACAAAACATGCGTCTTTGCCTCTCAGAACTGTGCAGTGTAGGACCTGCCCAAGACAGGTCTTTTCTGTCTGTGGCCACAGGATGCTCCCACTCAGCCTCTGGCCTACACTTTTTCAGACATGGACGAGGAACCAGTGCCCATGTCTCCTAACTCTGGGGACACATATCAGTATCTCTGAGTGGTCCCTGAAGACCCCCTGAGGGGCACTTGGGCAGTACTGGGAGGGAAGAATTCTCTAAATCCTCTCCCATCTCTGCCAATCAGTCTGCAAGCCTCTCCTGTACATCCTCAAAGTGGGGGGTGGGCTGATTAGCTGGCAGAACTGATTTTTCGACAACTTTCTTCACAAGCCTTCCAAACTTCATCTAAGACTTTGCATTAAAATGGCACCTATTGTTTTCCCTTCTGAGACCACGGCTGCAACTCTGGACTGCAAGAGTCCATTTTAACATCTGTTACAGCGATAAGGCTCCTTGTGCACATACTTTGCTCCAAGTTTGATAATTCTGAGCCCCTACTGGTTACAAAGCTTCTCTAGCAGAGAGAAAAAGGCAGAAGGCAGGCACAGAATTCTCCTATTCAGGTGGGAGGGAACTGAATAACACCATCAACAAGAGACCATAACCTGAAAACACAAGCAAAACTCACTGGGATTAATGCCTGAAACCTCAGTCATATACATTCTGGGCTCGAGCAGCTAGAATCCAGTTCATCAGGAAATCCCTATATAACTTCATCCCTCTTTGCTTGTTCTCTGCTGGCCTGTTTCCTCAAAATTTAGGATATTCCTTATGATAAGTTTCTTAATACTTGGAAACCTGCAAGCTGCTTAAAGCCTCCAGAAGGGCCCGGGACAGGTGAAAAAGTTCACATCAAAGTTGCTGAATTCTGCACTGCCCAGCCTCTTATTGGCTCTCATTTTGTACCCCATTTGTAAGCACCCATCTTATCCTCCCCAGTATGGGAGAAAAACTGCTGGAGAGAGGGACGGGGCAGTGTGAAGGCAGGGAGCTGTGAGGGACAAAGGTCTGTTCATGGAAATGTGGAGAGCAGGAACACAAGATGAGGGAAAGCAGTGGAAATGAGGCTGGAAAGGTGCATTGGAGTTGGGCTGCTAAAAGCCTTCAGTGCTATGGTGGGTATCCCACTGCAGAGCTACTCAGGGGTGAGAAGTGGGGCCAGTGGATCCACTATCTGATGATTTTTTTTTTGAGAAAGATTAGCCCTGAGCTAACATCTGTTGCCAGTTGTGGGAGATCAAGATTTGGCCACCCTGGGGCCGGCCCCATGGCTTAGCGGTTAAGTGTGCGTGCTCCGCTACTGGCGGCCCAGGTTTGGATCCCAGGCGTGCACCGTCACACTGCTTCTCTGGCCATGCTGAGGCCGCGTCCCACATACAGCAACTAGAAGGATGTGCAACTATGACATATAACTATCTACTGGAGCTTTGGGGAAAAAAAAGGAGGAGGATTGGCAATAGATGTTAGCTCAGAGCTGACCTTCCTCAGCAAAAAGAGGAGGATTAGCATGGATGTTAGCTCAGGGCTGCCCTTCCTCACACACAAAAAAAGAATTGACCACCCTGAAATATGTCTCTTTACCTTGATTGTTTTCTCTGACGGACATGTGACCTCCCCCACTAACTGCCTAAAGAATTTAACATAGAAGACCTGTAGGAGTTGCCAGACAAACGTTTACATTTCCCTCTTCATGTAAATTGTCTTCTTCCCCTCTGAAATCCCAAAACACCACCCACCCCCAACATCCTCCTTTGTCTTTAGCTGAAGATGGTATTTAAGATGAGAATCGTTGCCATTGTGTTGAGAAACTCAGTTTCCCTGGTTTCTCCCATGTATACATGTTATTAAACTTGGTATTATTTTCTCCTGCTAACCTGTCTTTTAATTATTTGGGAGCCAGAAGAACCTTAAGGAAAAGGGCAGAGGAGGATTCTCCCTCTCCCTCGACAGTTTTGGCGCCCAATGTGGGGCAAAAATTTCACTGGCTGGACACTGCTCGCTCCTGGACTACTGCAGCGGAGAGATCTCGGACCCTGACAAGAGCTGGCAGGAGGTGAGAGTTCTTACCATGTCAGTCTCCCGGATCTCTGCCTGCGGGGTCCAATGGAAGTGAGAGTGGTGAGTTTTCTCTTTCTAAATTTAGATTAACAGGAGAAAATATTGGTGCAGCTAGCTTCTTGGACTCAGTGACTCTAGGATCTGGTTGGGTGCCCATTGGATAATTGATCCATTTCCTCCCAGAAATAGTCTTTGTCTCTGTCTCTCTGTCGTCTGGGCCTTTGTCTTGTTCTATGTCTTGTGAGTTTGGCTTTGTGACCTTGCTGGTCTCCACCATTGGGAGGATGTGTGCACCGGCGTACGTCCTCGGTGGCCAGTCGAGCAGACTGGGGTCCCAGAAACTCTTTGTCCGGCTGTGCCTGCTCTCAGGGAAGGTTGTCATAAGTGGTCCCATTGGCTTTATAAGGGGCCTTTGTCATCTTTGTTGGGCTTTCTTATTTTTGGGAGTGAATTCTCTAGATCTCTTTTGGGGATGCCTCTGGTGTCCATAGTTAAAGCTTGGGATAAGTTGCTGTTACGGTTAAGATCCCACTCGTCAACGTGGCCAGACGATGGATCATTTAAATTGGAAAAACTTCTAAATTGAGGGAAAACATGTTTTGAGAGCTCTCACATAATTGTTTAACTGGTACCTAAGAAAAGGCCAGAAAAAAGAAGAAGGGAAAATTTTGAGTAGCCTTAAGACCCTGACTCAGGTTACAAGTGAATTGAGAACACGTAAAAGTGTAAGTGTTGACAAGATTACAGAGGTTGGAATATTTGAGTTAATTTTATATAAAGAGGTTACATCAACTTTGCCTGAGTATGTTTTAAAATGTCTGACTGGGAATGCTTCCCTTGTCCAAAATTATAAGACCAAGACCTATTGATAAAAGTCTTAATGAAAACTATGTTTAGAGGTATAAGAAGTGATGAAATTCACATGAAATTTTGTAGAAAAACATGTTATTTCTATTACAGAACTGGTTAACAATAACTTAAATGATGGCTAATTTTATCTAATGTCTTATGAAGTCTTGTAGGCAATCTAAATAATTATTGGGAACAAGTAACTAAATAGATGTGAAAAAGATGAATGTTGGGTCAACTTTTAACAATAATTATGTGTTATGGTGGTTACAGCTTCCAAACTCTTTTTGGTGACTTAAAACTTTAGAGTTTTGCTAAATTTTATGATCAAAATTCATTGAGCATCTAGATCATTTCCAAATAAGATAAGATATTAGATATTAATTGCTAAATATAGGTTTATCTACTTTTGGCTTGTTATAAGAAAAACTAAATGGTGTTTTGGGTCTATTGGTAAACATGTCTTGTGTTTTATTAAAAGATTGTACTAAAGTAACATGTTTCCAGAAATTATAAAGTGTTTATAAATTTTCCAAGCCACAGAATACTAATGTAAAAGAAAGTTTATAATTGCTCACTTAGTTTTTACTTAGAAATCAAGGTTTCTAAGGGTTAAAATTTCTAATTAGTATATGTGATTAAAGTTACCAAAAATTAATAAGGAAAACAGCTCTGTATACAAGGCAAGTTATAAAAAGTTTGTGTAAGAAAAATTATGAAAAAGGAGTTTTATGCATGGTCAAGTTGGCTGGGATTAAAGTAAATCCAATTAAGTAAATGAGTTTTAATATCAGAAGTAAGCTGGTACCAAATTAAAATTTTGTCTTCTTTCGCTTAAAAGGATGATTTTTCTTAAACTTTTCATCTGAGAGGTTATAAAAGGTTTCTTTATGTTTGAGTAAATCAATGTTTTGTTAAAATAATTTCCTATGTTCAAAAGGACTGAGGTCTCTCTATTAAGGTTTTTTTTTTTTTGACTATTTTAACTCTGTCTGCCCTTGACTGTTTCATAATGAGCATTGTTTCATACTTGATCAAGTGTTTATGATAAACCTTCTTAGGTGGTATTAAGTGAGTGAATGTTACTGATATAGGCTTTTTGAAATTGTCTAACATTACTGAAATTCTGATCTGTCCTGGTTATCAGTCATAATCCTGGTTATTATTATTTAAAGTGCTGTATGTCACAAAATTAACCAAATTTGTCAACTGCCATTTTGGGGTCTTGTTTACAGTTATTTCTTTACCCTGATGCTTTTACATATGTTTTAACTTCAGAAAAATTCATAGAAAGGACTTGAACATTTACTCTGGAATACAGGTTTCTGACAAACTTTCTGATCATAAAACTGAACTTGGTAAGAAATTACAGAACTCTGATGGAGAGACTGATGACTTCATGAAGCTGTTAACAAAAAGATTGGGATCAACAATGGATTGCACAGGACTGAATGAACAGATGAGGATGATTATAATTTTTATGATTTTTTCATTCGAAATGTTGCTCTTTTTTTTTAATGTTTTGTTTTTTCAGATTTAAGGAAAACTTTTCCTCTTTTCTCCTGAGATAGCTATGACTTATGGCAATTTGGTAAATGATACTTTTGTAAGCAAAGTTAAAATATTTACCTTTTTCTCTCTACCTGATCCCTCCAGAATTTGAAAACTCTTAGTAGGTAAATATTCTTATTTCATGGCAATGTAGTTATTTGCATAATTTCAATAAGAATCTGTTCTCCTTATAACAAGACACAACTGGAAACACTGGTTATATTACCAAGGCTGTGACTGGAACATCATATTTGTGATATAACCATACAGCTTTTGAGGAATGAAGATTGGACTTTATGGAATAAAGCCACGTGGAAATATTGGCCTGGTACCTTATGTTCCAAGCAGCACTTACTGGATAAGTAAAGAATGTCACTTATCTGGCAGATGCAAGGAAACTCGAAATATTTTGGGGAAACCTCAAGAAGAGAGGAATTCACCCAAATCTGTAGGTATTGCAGGCGAAGTCTGATGACAAAAGTTCTTGGCTTGGTTTCCTGGCCTTTGAAGTTCAATCTGAGATTCCTTATAAAAAGTTCCAGCAAAGCAGATTTAAAAGAGCCTATATGATCAATGGCTATTCTTGCTGTACTTATGTAATTGGGCCAAATTTATTAAAACTAGACATTTTACAAACTAGTTAGTTTTAATTTGGCTATCTGATAAAAATGAGGATGATTTTAGAGAGAAAAATTATATTTCAGTAAAAACTATTATATACATTTGCAGATATTAGATCCTAGTTTTGTTAATTGTCTTTTGAAGGTTTTGTATTATATCTGTTGACGGGACTGGATCCGGATTTCGTCTAGTCTCCTGAAATATCTGGCTACAAATCTCCTAACGTTTTTGATTTTTTCCATCATTTTCATTTGGAATCACTGAGAACTGAAGCTACCCTTTTTCCTGAAGCCTTACAAACTGAAGCTGATGGACTTAATATAAACTAACAGACTACCTGACAACATCATCAGAGACATTTTAAACTGCAAAAGATGCTTTGATGCTGACATCTAAAAATCTTCTTAACTGGCTGTCCTCTGAACTCAGAAACTGGTTTACAATTTGCTCCAACCATTAACCTTGTTTTTCTTTTGTTTCCATAGAAATGCTTCTTATTAAATACCTCATTGCTTGCTTCCACAATATATAAGGCCTAACTTTAAAAGCCCGCCTACATCACCACTTTCTAAAAGAAACTGGACTGATCTATTATCAGGACTAAGAAATGTGTTCACTAAGATGGAACAGTCTACCAACTCAGCTTCTGGACTGTGAAACTTCTTTAAGTTTCAAAAGGACTGTGAAACTTTTAGTTTCAAAGGCGGGACTGTGGGAGATCAAGATTTGGCCACCCTGAAATACGTCTCTTTACCTTGATTGTTTTCTCTGATGGACATTTGACCTCCCCCACTAACTGCCTAAAGAATTTAACATAGAAGATCTATTTCAGGAAGGAGTTGCCAGACAAACATTTACATTTCCCTCTTCATGTAAATTGTCTTCTTCCTCTCTGGAACCCCAAAACACCACCCACCCCCAACATTCTTTGTCTTTAGCTGAAGATGGTATTTAAGATGAGAATCGCTGCCATTGTGTTGAGAAACTCAGTTTCCCTGGTTTCTCCCATATATACATGTTATTAAACTTGGTATTATTTTCTCCTGCTAACCTGTCTTTTAATTACTCGGCCAGCCAGAAGAACCTTAAGGAAAAGGGTGGAGGGGGATTCTCCCTCTCCCCCGACACAATCTTCCTCTTTTTGCTTGAGGAAGATGGTCCCTGAGCTAACATCTGTGCCAATCTTCCTCCACTTTGTATGTGGGACACCACCACAGCATGGTTTGATGAGCAGTGTGTAGGTCCACACCCGGGATCCAAACCCACAAACCCCGGTCCACCGAAGCGGAGGACACGAACTTAACCACTACGCCACTGGATTGGCTCTGGCCAAGGACTTCTTGGCAGATGTCTAGTCTTGTTCAAGATCACAGAGTCGAGAGTCTGGCACTCGGGATACCAGGGCCCTTTCTTCAGTGGCCAGAGTGCTCTAGAGTAATGATTGTCAACCCGTTTTGCTCGCGTACCCACAAAAGAATTTTGAGACGTTATGTAATTACTCATTTTTTAAAATATCTAAAAGTTTTCAGCATGAATTTAAATAGCTGCAAAGAATGTCATTTTCAATGTATTGTAAATATTGACATTTAAAAATAAAGCTGTTGTGACTTTTCTCAATGAAATTTAAATATATGATCATTTTATACCATCATTCTTTTAAAATATACAGGAATAAACTATTTTCTAATAGAAGGAAATTTGTTTTTTTTGGTGATGAAGATTGGCCCTGAGCTAGCATCTGTGCCAATCTTTCTCTATTTTGTACGTGGGACGCTGCCACAGCATGGCTTGATGAGTGGCGTGTAGGTCCACTCCTGGGATCCGAACCTGTGAACCCCAGGCTGCCAAAGCGGAGCATGCAAACTTAACCACTGCACCGCCAGGCTGGCCTAGAGGAAATTTTTTATCATTTGTTTTTTTTCCCTAAACTCATATTTCCATTCCATTTTCCCCAAAGAATTTTATGCTTGACAGTTTTATTGCTCACCTTATCATACTTCTCTCTCCATGTTGTGTTATAACTTTTAGTTTCTATGATCACAGGCAAAAATATTAGCAAAAAACGTGCTGCATTAAATTATCATTGTAATTGTCATTAAACGCAATTGGTCAAACAATAAGCACACCACATTTTGGTAATGATTAAACACAAACAGAATTTTATTAGAACTACATCTTTAAATCAGCAAATAATTAAACAAATAGTTTGCATATCCGTGCATGAATATCACTTGTTTCTAGAATGAGACAGGATTCAGCATCAAATTTCTTTTTAGGTCTTATGTTTATAGATGTTAGTCCTGAAAAGACCTGTTCATATAAGAATGAAAGTTGTCTCATAGCCATGTTATGCAACTTCTTTGGTTTCTTTCCAAGTTACTATGTTAAAAATTACATAGTGATCTGTCAGCAAAATCATTTTAAATTATCATTAAAACTCAATTCAATCCTCTTTCAGTTTTGTTGAGAGCAAACTTGGAAACCACCTGACTAGTAAAAGGATTGTTATATAGTCACTGGAAAAATTCACTTTCTCAATTTCCAGGAAGCATACCAAAAAGTCTTTACCAAGATTTATTAAATGATGATTAATTATACTTGTGTAGCAGAGACAATCCTATGTGCTCACCAAATTCTACTTCCTTTTCTTTTTTCTGGGCATACAGGAAGAGTACATTGTTCAGCCTCCCTTGTGGCTTCTTGGGGCTGTGTGATTAGGTACTGACCAATGAACAGTGAGCAGGAATGATGTGCTTCTGAGATAAGGCAGTTAATAGCTGGTGAGCCTCCCCATCTGCCCCCTCTGCTCCAGCTATACCAGAGACCACGAATTCCAGATGGTGTAACTAGAAGACAGAGGGCTAGCTGACTCCTGCAGACTTTGTGTGAAGGGCTGATCTTCCTCACAAAAAAAAAAAAAAAAAAAGAATAAACATTATAAAAAAAAAGAAAAGAAAGTGTATTAAGCCACTATGTTTCCAGGGTGTGGAAACTTAGTAATGCGTCGGTTTGGCGAGGCTGAACTACATTTCCCTGAATTCTATTCCTCTATGTTTCTGAGGGTGGGCCACAAGACAGATTCTTGTGCAGGATCTGGAGAGGAGAAGTGAAACTGTGGTCATTGTCTAGCCCATATACACTCTTGTTGATCTGTCACTCGCCTCCTTCGCACGAGGAGTGGCTGGGTCTGCAACTGCTCCACCCTCCCTGAGAGCCTCCTTCAGCTTCTCTAATTCTCGGGCCAGGGGTGTGTGCTCAGCTCTGTGACAAAGGGCTCCAGCGTCTGCAGGACACCCATACCACGAAGGTTAGAGGCAATAAGCCCTGACACAGGTTTCAGTCTGTCCTCACGGCCTCCAGGTCAACTTATGCTTGCTCTCCCCCATCTCACATCCCTCTTCCCTTCTTGACTGCCTACCCCACAGACTTTAAGATCCAGTATATACTGCGAAGATAATAGCCTTACAGAGATTGCTTAACTAGATCTGACAATTGTACAAGGTCACCTGTGTGCAAAAAATCCCTTAATACACTCAGTGGTTCTGCTTCTCTGACTGAATCCTGAGTGATACACAGGGTTAATTTGCTACTGTGGCACAGTGTATTCTCTTCTGACTAACATAACCATTCCTTACTTGCTCACTTGGAGGTATCTTATTTAACCTGATAAGTTTAAAAAAGGTTGGGAAAAAACAAATATTAATTTCAATACATATTTGCCAAATAAATTAACTGATGAAATGTTTTCACTTATGAGCTTTAAATGTATTTTCCTAAAAATTACAGAACTAAAGATTCAACCCATCTAATATCTATTATTGACAAAGCCAGTCTGCATTATCAAACTACTCAGCCATATTAAAGCGTGGCTTGTTTTTCAGTTCAAATAAACATGCTAATATGTATTTCATTATAACAATCTTTTTTCTGGATTCTATAGATAGATGTATAAGGCATGGAACCTTGTCATGTAGATAAAATAGGGGGCTGCTACCTTAATACTTCTTACCAACACTCTCTTTCCTATGGTTTCACAAGATTCTCCCTCAACAGAACTGCATTCCTGGATGTTAGTTGGAAATGAGTTAAGTCAAAATTTCAGTGCACTATCCCTCTCTATACTGTATCTGAATTTAAAAAACTCATCAGAGGTCAAAATATACCATTTTATTTATTTATTTTTTTGCTGAGGAAGATTGGCCCTGAGCTAACATCTGTGCCCATCTTCCTCTATTTTATTTGGGACGCCTGCCACAGCATGGCTTGATAAGTGGTGTGCAGGTCTGCGCCTGGGATCCAAACCTGCAAACCCCGGGCTGCCAAAGCGGAGCATGTGAACTTAACCACTATGCCACCAGGCTGGCCCCAAAATATACCATTTTAAAATGCCACCCTTTACCTTCAACAGCATTCATGAGAAAGGGAAAGACATAAAGCCCCAGCAAGGGTTTATGGTACATTGATGAAAAGAGATCTCATTGAGTCCAATATTTCGAATTGGTTCTTTTTTTTTTTTTGTGCCTCTACTAGTATCTATTGCTGTATAACAAATTAACTCAAATTTAGCAGGTTAAAATAAGCAACATTATCTCACACAGTCTCTTGTGGGTCAGGGATCCAGCAAGGGCTTAGACAGGTGGTTCTGGCTCAGGGTCTCTCATTAGGTCAAGATGCTGAATGGGGCTACAGTCATCTGAAGGCTTGACTGGGGCAGGAGGAGCCACTTCCAAGATGGCTCACTCACAGGCCTGGCAAGTAAGTGCTGGTTGTTGGCAGGTGGCCTCAGTTCCTTACTATGTGGACATCTCCAGAGGGTTGCTTGAGTGTCCTCAGGATATGGCAGCTTTCTTCCCCAAGTAACCCAAAAGAGAGAGCGGTGAGGAAGCCACAACACTTCTTATGATCTTGTCTTGGAACTCACACCCTCACATCTGCCATATTCTCTTAAAGTTTAATACAAAGAATTATTAATTAGTAACAAAGTACTAAGTACTAAGTGGTAAAGACAACTCTAAAGAATACAGAAATAGCAGTTATAGGGAGCGGCCTGAGGCAGAGTACCTAAGGAAGCAACAAACTTGGAAGAGCCCGGCCACCCTCACTGCTAGGCTGAGATTCAGACTTCCTTGGAGAGAGGGTAGTTATGGCCCACTGGATGGTGAAGTTTGCTATGCTACAGATCGGGGCTGGCAAGCAGGAAACTGCCTGCTGAGGTGCCACTGAACTTGGTGGGAAGCCACCCTCTGGACGTCCCAGCCACCCGTGTGGAAGACAGGAGGATACAGTTCTGCAAACCATTTGGTGCCGTGTGCCACAAAGGCAAGAAGGACAAGAAAGTATACTGGAACCAGGAAGAGAATACTCTTCATTCAGCTGTGTTCCTCTAGAGCTCTCTATTGACAAAGTTAAACATTATGCCAGCTGGCAGAGGATAAATAAATACTGGGTTCCACTCCAGTATTTCAAAGCACGGAAAAGAAGGATGGATTTGGAGCTGAGAGGCTATAAATTAATAACAGGTGCACATATGTTCCGCTGCAGGAAAAACAATGCATTTGGTTATGCAGTGCTGTCCTAGACCCCAGTGGGAGTGTTACATTTTGTATACAGTATGTGCCCCATACTGCCTTTGTATAATCTAAACGATTCTGAATTCTGAAACATATCTGGACCTCAGGGTTTTGGTTAAGGGATCATGGACGTGTACCACTTCATTGTTAGCATGTCTTGTAAACCCCAGTGCAGAGCTATCTGAAAAACTGGCGGGAAAATATGCCTCAAAGTCTTCTGCCTTTATCTATGACCAAATCTTATCACAAGCTAGCACCAAGTGTAAAGCAATAAAAATATCTGAGCACCTATTTCTTGTTCGAGAAGAGGAGGGAGCACAGTGATAAGCCTCGGTTCAGCTTGCTCCTCATAGAGCTTGGTTAAACCTTCTACTATACACATGGCTTTTTAATCCCACTGAGCTCCTGGAATCTAACCCAATAATACTAGTATTTTTTCCTCTGAAGGTGGGATATGGTTCTAATAAAAGGATAGAAACCTTGAGTTTCAAAAAAAAAAAAACAACACCTTGAGTTACCTCCACTACAGTTCCAATGCCAAAGGCTGCAAACTCAAATATCTACATGGGTTAGGCGCACAACTTAAATGAACGAAGCACACAGTTATAAGACAACAGGGAGTGATGGTGACAGTGGAAATCTACCAAGTACATGCTTCGTATAAAGAAGGCAGTTTCTACTTAACCCCTGCTTACTGTTGCCATGCAGATCCAATATAGTCAGTCTAATTTTTCAAGAGAAGCTGGAGATTCAGATTTTAAAATGTGAAACTGTCAATTTTTAAATCAATAAAAAAGATGGTGTAGGATGAACATACATATTAGGGGATCATATTCAGCTTGTGACTCCTACCCCAACCCTATGTGCTAAGTCCTGTGGCAAGTACTGGGACCTTAGAGGTAGGTGTTGGTTGGCTGTTACAGTGGTGGTCTCTAATGAACCTCGACTCTCTGTATTCACAACCTTGTATAGTCCCTTCCCACATTGACTCTGGGCTTGCCCATGTGACTTGCTTTGGCCAATGGGACATTAGCAAGTGTGGTGCAACCAAAGGTTTGATAAGCATTTGCTCAATGAGGCTTGTCCTCTCAGAAGCTAGTCACCATGCAGAAGTTTGCATGATACGAAGCCAGGTGGAGAAGAGAGGCCCTAAAGGATGAGAAGCTGTTTTCATGAGCTCCCAGCTGACTGAAGTCCCATGAGTAACCTCAGCTTATACTATGTAGGCCTAGCTGAGTCCAGTAAACCCACACAATTGTAAAAAATAATAAACCACCGTTATTTTAAGCTACTAAGTCTTGGGGAAGTGTATTATGATGCAATAGGTAACTGAAACAGAGGTCATTAATTCTATCTCCTTTGTTTTACTAATGAATGTCCCAAGGCCCAGATAGGGGAAGGGGTCTGGTGAAATTCAGACAGCAAGTTAGTGGCAGTAACTTGCCAATTCTGTGCTCTTTCTTCCTATTGGTTTTTTTTCAATTCCCTTGGTGGAAAGCACCAGACAAGGACAATGAAACTTCAAACTCTACGTGCACGGAACCTACACTATGTCCTGCATGCATACAAATTACTGTAATAACTTGGTCCTTGGAAATGGAAAGATTTCTAGGCCATCTAGTGCCCTCACTTTACAGGTGCAGAGAATGCAAACAACTTGAGAAAGAGAAAAGCAGCCTCTGACATCTGGAAGCTGGCCTGGTACAATCAGCCAGGCTGTAATGTTACTAGATGATAGCCTGGCCTCTGTTGAACATAATTTCACAGAACATAAACATCAGATGAGGCCATTCTGTGACCATGATAGATCAAGACCAAAACAAGATCCCTCTTTAATTATATTTGAACACAGATAAAACATGAACATTGTCCAAACCACAAAAAATGACCAAACATCCCCCATCATGGCTAATGAGGGGCTCCTGCTTCTCTACCAATTACAGTTTCAGCCTCAGTCTAGTATTCCCTCCTTCCAGGTAAGATTTTTTGAGATGCCCAATCATAGAATTACCCCCACTGCCTGACAGCATCTAATCTCGAGTAAAGCCCCACTTCCTTAAACCCTCTCCCAGATCACCTCACAACTCTTGCTGAGATGCCCCAGGTTCCTCATGGTGTGTGTTGTCCCTCACTGCAACCTGTAATAAACGCAACTTGTTCAGCTATCAGTGTGTCCCTGGTGGTCTTTGGTTAGAGGGCACTGACAGACCTGACAAAGTTCACACAGAGTTGGAGGCAGAATTCATTAGAAGGAGTCTCCAGGTCTCCAGCTGTGTTCCTGCTCTTTTGGTTAATGTCTGTCTTCCCCCTACCAGAATTAAGCTCCATGAGAATAGAGGCCTTGTCTGTCATGTTCAGAACTGGTACCCGGCAGAGGCTGGAAGTTTAACAAATATTTTCCGAACGAATGAATGAGTAAGAGGGGCTCAGTATACACAGGTTCCCTTTCATCTCTCAACTCCTCAGTTCGTGGTGCATACAGACAGAACCACAGTTCACCTCCATAAACCTCTTCTCCAGCTAATCTGTAAACCCCTCACTCCTGGGGTGCCCAAACTCGCAGAGCCTCCTCCCTCGCCCGAGCTTCTCTCGCTCGCTGGCCCCCTCTCACACCTGAGCCCCAAGACCATCCCCTCCTAACGCACCTGGAACCCATCTGTCTCCAACACCTGTCCCTACCACCAGGCGCTCGCGGATCAGCCGCGCCGCTACATAGGCGTCATGTGGGCACTGCGGTCACCAACGGCGCATGTGCGGAAATCGGACGCACACGCAGGATCTCTGACAAGTGAAGAGGTGCCGCGGAGTTTCCGTCCCGGTCTGGGTAGCCTAGGGCTGCCAGGAAGTCAGGAGAAACTAGCCGGAAGGAGAGCCCGCGCGCATGGCTTTCTGGGATATGTAGTCATGGCGCTTTCGAGGTCCTACCTTGAGGGATCCTTTAATCCTTTAGGTTTGCACGTCCCGCATTCGCAGTCCCGTGCTACTTTCGGCTCAGAATTCAGCTTCTGGCTACCAGGAGAGATTGGCCTAGTGTCGGCTTCTCGTTCCCACAACGCTCTGCGGGGCCCGCGGCGCCTGCTGGGAGCTGTAGTCCTCGGTCTGCGTACTGCGTTCGCCGAGGGGGAGGGCGGAGCTGCCGGCGGCCCGGGCGGGCTGGCAGCTAGAGTGGGTGCGATAGCCGCCTCCGCCTCTGCCGCCTCCGCCGTCGCCTCCTCCGCCCGGGCCGTTCGCTGCTGCGCGGGGAGAGCGAGGCGGGGCCGCCATGGAGCCCGACTCGGTGATTGAGGACAAGACCATCGAGCTCATGGTGAGTGCGGCCCGCTGGACCGTCCGTTCTTCCGTCCGTCGGGCCCGGGGCGGGCCTGCCCATCTCAGCGTCCGGCGCAAGGCCAGCCCTGGCCCTTCCCCGCCGCCTCGGCCCCGATCTGGACCCCCCGCCTTCCCTGGCCTCGGGCCCGGCGCGGTTCCTCCGGATCCCTCGAGATCTCAGACCGGACCTGGCCCGGCCCCCTCCATGCCCCTCGGTTCTCCTCCCTCCCTCTGTCCTATCTCCGGGCCCATCTCTCGAACGACCCTCGCTCGCTTATGCTGTGGCCTTAGCTCCCCCTCGCTCTAGCATCTCATTTTCCTTCTTTTAGAAGGGGATTTTTTTCCCCCCTATTTCTCCATCCCAGGCCTGCCCCGCTCTTGGAAGCCCCACTCAGTCCGAGTGAGATGGTGGTGGGAGGGGGTACGGAGGAGATCGGACAGGGCCTGGGCCTCCGCGTCCTAGTAGGGGTCTCAGCACCCTCTCCCCAACCCAGGGCTGTGTGGATGCCAGGATAGGCCTACAGGGGTGGAGGTGGGGAGCTCTCGGGTTTGAGGCTGTGACGGATAAGAGGCCTTTTTCCCGGGCCCCTGTGGTGTCCGGCTACTTGGACAAAGGGTTTCCTAGTCGCCGAGAGGGATGTTTGCATAGCAAGGCCCCAGGTACTCTGGATTCCATCTCCCCGCAAAGCGAAACCGTCACTACACGTTTTCCAGAGCTGTTTTGGGAAATTGAGGAAGAAGGGGGAGGGGTGGTTCTCATCACTGCCGCCAGTTCTTTCTTCTTACCAAAAAAAAAAGAAAGAGAATTCTAGGCCCCTGGGGAAGCGATCACTCTTCTGTTGGAAACCATTGGTAGCCAGGCCAGACTCCCTGGCCCCACGGAAACCCCAACCCCCTTCCGCCTTAGGACTTGGAGCCAGAAGGGGTTTTTAGAAACAGGACCATGAGAGAGTGGCTTGTAGAAGCGAAGAATTTGCTACTTGGTGAATGATTTGCTGGAAGAAATAAAAAATGGCAGCTATGACCTGCCAATTTGAACATTAGGGAAATCAAACTGGGCTCTGGAGAGTTAGGAGGAGGAAGTCTTTGCCTCAGCAAATGGACATGCCCAGGGTTTCTTCCTGTGGAAACCTTGACAGTTTCTTTGTATCTCTCCTGACATAGTAACAACTTCTACCCTAGGCTTGAGAGGAAAGGTGAAAGAATCTACTTAACCCAGCGAAATGTTTTCCTAGCCAGATTTTCTCCAGTATGAAAATGTTTATTGAGTCAGTGATTCCACTGGGTAGGGTCGGTGACATCAGAGCCAGTTCCCCCATTTAATGCTATAAATAATAAATGGTGACACTGAAAGTCTGTTGGAAGCTGCATGGTTTCTGTGGATGATGGTATCTGGGGAGTTAAGATGCATGTTTTAGAAATGGAAGTACAGTAGCATCAATACAGAGGCAGGTTAATATTTGCTGTCCTTTGCATAATTCACAGAACTAGGCTTTTCCAGCATTCTTGAAAACTAGGAAAAAAAACCTCTGGTAGTTTCTGATTTGTGTGTCTGTGCATGCATGTGTGGTTGCTTTCTAAGGGATACTGTCACTTGTGAGTTTTTGGTTTTCATTCATTAAGTAATTTTTTCTTTTCAGTATAATTTATCAAACTATTATTGTAGTCAAGCCTGATATTCTGCAAATTTTGTAGTGGGTTATTTTAGTAAAATACCTTGAATGGAATGACATATATAGTACATGTACTTATAACAGGAGGAGTACTTCACATCGAAAAATTGTAACTTGGTACCTCTTTGAAATTGGCTGTTCTGTGTTCCTTCCATTTCCATTCATTTAAAAAATAACTAAAATGTCTTTATTTTCAAAAGAGTTAGAAGTGCAATGTACTCCATTTAGTGTCTTTGAGTGTATGGTAAAAAAATCTATGGCCTACGTTTACTGGCTTCCTATGCTCATAACTTAAAAAAGTTTTGATTTTACATGATAGTACTTGTCTATGATCTGAAAAGATATTTCAAGGGCGTAATAAAGTGAGATTCTTAGAAAATTTAACAGAGTTTAGTGGTTATCTAGATCAGTTTTAAAATGGCTTTTCAGCGGCCGGCCCGGGGGCGCAAGCGGTTAAGTGTGCGCACTCCACTGCCGCAGCTTGGGGTTCGCCAGTTCGGATCCCAGGTGCGCACCGACGCGACGCTTGGCAAGCCATGCTGTGGCGGCCTCCCATATAAAGTGGAGGAAGATGGGCACGGATGTTAACCCAGGGCCAGTCTTCCTCAGCAAAAAAAAAAAAAAAAAAAAAAAAGAGGAGGATTGATAGATGTTAGCACAGGGCTGATCTTCTTCACACACAAAAAAATAAAATGGCTTTTCATATGCAGATTTTGGTATTCCCTCAAAGGGATACCAGTTAAGACTCTTAGGCAACCCTTTTCATAAATGTATATGTATTTTAGTGTCGTAGATAGCACAGGTACTTAACAAGTGATGTAGTAAATCTAGCATCAGATGTAGGAATGATAATACCTTAAAATCGAATTGCATGTGGTTTTCTGTGCTCACTGCATTTTAATTACTGTTTCCAGAACTAGGTTAAAAATATTTTTTTATATTGGTTTCAAAATAACATGATTGAAGGAGGGGAGGGGGTTAAACTGATGGCATTTTGAAAGCCTAAAGCATGAAATATTTTTAGATTTTTATGAGTCAGCTTCAATACTCAAATATTTGTGATTGTGCTGCCTGTACCAGTTTGGTACTTAATGGTTAACAGGATAACTTTCATTTGATATTCTAGAGCGGGCTGTATTAAAGAGATGAAACAGACTTCTTGGGTATCTCCAATTTCTTAATCTTCATCCTTCTACTCTCTTTGATTTTGATTCTTTCTCCTTTTCTTTTCCTTGTACTTTTTTAGTTTACTAGGAAATAAAGCTGATGATAGCAGAATAATTAAATCTCCAAAATATAACCCTCCTTGTGATTCCTACCGCTGCCTGAGTCTGGGAACACACAGTGCTTCTCCAACTGACCCACCTCATAGGGGTTAGTCTTTAATATAGACTGTAAACTCTTGATTGAGACAACTGAATTTACAGTTGCTGATGGTGAATAAGTTAACCACCAAATGACTTTCATGGCCTTATATTGGCCTAATACTGTACCTAGTTTATGGGACTGTTTTTCAAACTTATGACTCCGGTGAAATCAGCTTTATTATTAATGAGGTAGAAAAGTAGTAATCCATTTTGGAAATAGCCAAGGTTCACCACGCTATGTCTAGTGCTGTGGACTTCACTGGAAAGAATGAAAACTATATGTTATGTATCACATGATATTTATTAATGCTTGAGTTAGGAATATGAGTTGATGTTCAGGCACTCATCACTAGAAAGCCCTCCCAGAGCTGCTAATTGGAAGAGAAAGATGGTTAGTCCTCCTTATTAGAAGGTAGCAGAAGTCGATGTTAAAAGTTGAGGAAAGGTAATTCTGCTCCCTCTATGTGTGTGAGTGTGCATCCTCACCCCCACCCCCACTTTAAACAATTAATGGGCAGTTTATACTCTATCTTTAGCTGTCTGGTGGTTCCCTTCTTTGCTAAGTGACCTTAAGTGAGTCATTTCCCTTCTGTGTTACCTCTAAATGGCTATATTACTTGTTGAATGTAGTAATATAGGTAAAATACACTGGATCTTATTAAGAAGGTGTGATATAAATACTATTTTTAGAGCTATTGAAGTCAGGCAGGACACAAGGCCAAGGAGAGGAGAGAAACTGATGAGTGAAATTACTCATTTTTCTCTTTTCTCTTTTTTTTTTTTTGGATCTTTTTTTCTCCTTCCTGTCATTGGCTTTTTAAGTGGAGTAAGTGGGTTTGTTTAGTGACTCCTTTAAGAAATTGGATCTTACTTTGTCACTATCATTTATCCTCTTTTACCTCTGGCCTTGTGCTGATGTACCAAAGGCAGATTAAATAGACAAAGGTTTAAGTCGGGTCCGAATGAAATAATCCACATACATATTTATAGACTTCATTGACCTGCCTCAAGGGGCTGTGGCTTAAATTTATCAGATTTTGCCCCTGATTTTGGAGTAAGTTAGATGTCCTTTCAGACTTGACAAGGATAAATATGATGCTGCACACAAGTCTTGGCACTCTTGCCCCTGACTGCTGTACCCTGGAAATGAAGAGAGCTGGCACAGGAGAATCACTAGCCCATTACATAGGTTCACGGAACAGCACACATGTCCCTCTGAGTAGTGCTGTTTGATCCTATGAATTCTAGAAACAAACTTTTCAGCACTGTGAGGTACCTAGGATCCTGGGTTCCACTTGGTGATACTTACACTTTACGGGAAAGAAAGCATTTCAAGTCCTACTAATTCAAACTCCAGTCTCCCTTCCAGCTCTTCTTCCCGTACTTGTCACTTATCCTATATTCCAGTCAAAGCCTGGAGGACTGTGGTTCTTCAGATTCTGCTCACACCATTTTCTTTGTCAGCACTGATATGAAGTGGCCTGAGCCCGTGAATTGAAGGTTACTGATGTTTACAGAAAGGGCCTCACAGTAGTTGGCTCTGTGGCCAGATTGGCTTAGGTCAGATCTCAGGAATCCTCTCTTCCATCTATGCTGATAAAGTCCCGTTCCATCAAAACACAATTTAGATGCCACCTCTTTTGATGTCAATTTATGTTTTTGGTGGCAGATACCATTTTGTTTTTATACATGTGGCATTGGCTACATGATAATCATTGTTAAATGAAATGAATGAGTTCTGGCACTTTGTATTTCTCTTGTGGCACTTAACGTATTCCGGGCTTGTACTATAGTTTCCTGTTTGTGTCCCCTATGAAATGATAACTCCTCACAGTGCCTTCTTTTAGGAGGTGTTCAGTAAACGTTGAGTTGAATTTTCCTATTGATTGTTTACATGCATTATTGCTGTTTGCCTGTATCTAAACTATCTTCTTTTCTGGAAATTCTCACCTCTTTCACTAATTCTCATAATAATCTGTTCCCAACTCTTATGGGACTTATCATACCTTCTTGTATATCACAAAAGCTTGTGATCATGTCTCAGCTTCCTTCCCGAGGCTGTATCTGAGTGTCCTTTGAATCCTTCACAATGCTTGGCACCTGAGTGTGCAATAGATGTTTATTGATTTAAATTAGTGGTAGGTATTTATTTATTTTTTCATACTGTGAAACCTTTTTAAGATTTTCTTTTGATAACCTTAAGACAAAGGTGGAGATGAATAGAGGAGAAAGACTGGTAAGGGGGAAGTGGAGGGTGGTGTGTGGCACACAGACATCCATAGACATTTTAACCATTATTTACAGACTTTTACACAACATGCACATTGATTTACATACATCCCGGAAGGTGGTTGATACAAAAGTATTAAGGAAACCAAAGCTTTTATATCTGTTGATGTGAACTTGCCAAACAGTCGATAGGTTCTAAGGATGCTGTGCCCTTAGAGAAGTGTGATTTAGCAGGAAGGGCATGGGCTTTAAAGTGAAACACCAGAGTTTGTATCCTAGCTCTGTCACTTGCTAGCTGTGTGACCTTAAGAAAGTTAACCTTTCTGTGGTATGTTTTCATTGTCTGTAAAAATAAGAAAATGTAGGTATTGCTTCAAGGTGTTGGAAAGATTATATGAGAGATGTATGTGGAAGGACCTTGCACAGGCTTGTCTCTCAGCAACTGCTTGCTGTAGTAACTTTCCCCATGAGTACAGGGACCATATTTTGTAAAGCACAGTCAAGACAGGTGGTATGAAGTTTTTTAATTTTTCCCCCTGAGTTGTGCTTGTATTTATTTGTGAAGCTTTACAGAGGCCTAAAATTCAGTTGCGTTTAGCCATTTTAGCCATACATTTAATGAGGCATCTTTGGGAAAATGATGAAATCATACAGAATGCGTACTATCTTGGAAATCTGGGAAGTACTTTTACAGTTATGAGGAACTACCAATTAGACCAAATTAGACCTGTACTCTCACTGCAGAAAGAATCCACCCAGCCCTGTTTTATGTAGAAAGAGATGGTGATTAATTCATATTAACATCAAGTATTGTGATTTTGTTTGATCGGTTTAGTTTAGATGAGGAAATTAGGATTTTTGAATTCTTATTCTTTTTTTTTTAAAGATTTTATTTATTTATTTATTTTCCCCCCAAAGCTCCAGTAGGTAGTTGTATGTCATAGCTGCACATCCTTCTAGTTGATGTATGTGGGACACGGCCTCAGCATGGCGGGAAGAAACGGTGTGTCGGTGCGCGCCTGGGATCCGAACCCCGGCCGCCAGCAGCGGAGCGCGCGCACTTAACCGCTAAGCCACGGGGCCGGCCCTGAATTCTTATTCTTGCTTTAGCAAAGCTGATGATTTTGACCTTTAATAGAATAAGCAGTGAGTATCATACAAGATTTCCTCTTGAGTTGTTTTGTTGTTCACTGAATTAGTTGACAAAAGGGGAAAAAAACCTGTTGGTCCAGACTGTGCTGGTTAACCCTCAGTTGAGTTTCTGCTGATCACAATTGCCTAACAGGAAGTTTCTCTTTGTAGGCAAATGAGAGACAAAGCAGGAAGACCTGACAGTCCAGTAGGGTATCTCTAACCTGGATCTTATAATTGTTTTAAGAAAATTCAGAGATTGCAGAGTTCTTTGATGTCGGCAGGAAGCATTTTTAGGAAATTCCCTCTCAGGGTTAGTCAACAATGAAGACCTTCACAGAATGGAAAGTTGTGAAGTAGAAACAGTGGGACATTAACATGTAAAATGAAAAAAAAAGTCTCTGTGACTAGAGAGATGTGCAAATATAAGTATAGTGAATATAGGAAACCATTCTCTAATAGCAAGCCTCTGATCCACAGAAGAAAAGAAAAATTAAATGAGAGCTTTACTATTGAGAAAAAAAGAACTTGAGTAATTTACTTTTAGTTTTTTTTTTTTTTGGTAAGAAAAATTAGCCCTGAGCTTACATCTGCTGCCAGTCCTCCTCTTTTTGCTGAGGAGGATTGGCCCTAGGCTAACATCCATGCCCATCTTCCTCTACTTTATATGTGGGATGCCTGCCACAGCATGGCTTGATAAGTGGTGCAGAGGTCTGCGCCCGGGATCCGAACCCGTGAACCCTGGGCCGCTGAAGCGGAGAGCATGAACTTAACCACTACGCCACTGGGCTGGCCCCTGTTTTTAGTTTTTTTGAGTTAAACTGAGAACACTTAACCAGTTTTAGAACAAATAATAAAATATATTTTGATTCTGTGAAGTGATCACTTGGGAGACTTGAAGAGAAAGGGTCAGTGGACAGGAAGAACTTAGTCCTTACACTCCTGGTCTGGCATCTATTAATCTTTCTATTTCTAGCATAAGGCCTGCCACCAATTAGGCATTCAGTAAATGTTTATTTGAAGGGAAGAGGGAAAAATTAACTCACTAATACAGAGAAGAGGCCTGATGATTTAAGATGTTCAGAAATGAATCTGTTAGTCAAATTGTTGTCATTGTGTTTTGCTATAATTGTTTAGTATTTTGATTATAGCAGTAAGTTGTAGTTTGAAAAGCAGAGTATATTGCTTTAGCAGTTAGTTTCTAGCCATAGCTCACTAGCTGCTTTTATCAAAGTGGGGTTTCTAGTTTATAATTATGCTCTAGAGTAATATCACTTAATGGGAAAAACTTGAGCACTCGTTCTTTGCTTGAGATTTTACTTATGTGATCTCTTTTCAGTTGTGGATATTAACATATTTCCGTCTGATTATGGTGAGGTTAATAATCAGTCACTTCAGTTGCTTTGCCTACAATGTGTAAAATCAGAACATCTTTAGTCATTGCCTATGGACTATTTATTAACAAATCTGGGAATTTAAAAATTCCTTGGTTTCAGGTGGATTTGAGATTCTTTGTCACAGACACAGTCTTTTGCTGCTAAACAAAGACTACTTGGGCAACATTATAATGTATTTTGTCTTGACATTAATATTGTAGACCTTAGAATTGCATGGCTCTTTGTTTGTTTTTTTTGTGAGGAAGATCAGCCCTGAGCTCACATCCGTGCCAATCCTCCTCTTTTTGCTGAGGAAGACTGGCCCTGAGCTAACATCTGTGCCCATTTTCCTCTGCTTTTTTTTTTATAATTTTATTTATTTATTCATTTTTTTCCCCCAAAGCCCCAGTAGATAGTTGTACGTCATAGCTGCACATCCTTCTAGTTGCTGTATGTGGGACGCGGTCTCAGCATGGCTGGAGAAGCGGTGCGTCGGTGCACACCCGGGATCCGAACCCCGGCCGCCAGCAGCGGAGCTTGCGCACTTAACCGCTAAGCCATGGCGCCGGCCCCTTCCTCCGCTTTTTATGTGGGACGCCGCCACAGCATGGCCTGACAAGCGGTGTTTCAGTGCGCGCCCTAGATCCGAACCCTGGCCGGCTGCCAGCAGCGGAGCGCAGGCACTTAACCGCTGCGCCACGGAGCTGGACCTGCATGGCTTTGTTAATGAAACGCTTTTTTAAGTGGCAAGATCTAGTTAGGATGGTTCAGCCCTTTCCGTTTTGTTTTAGTTAGCTAGGCTGAAATTTTACTCTTCTGTATTCTTGTAGTTCTCCATTCTGACGTTAATTCACTTAGGACCTTTGAGAGTGAAGCTTGGCTTCTTCTGCCCCAGGAATTATGGCCTTTCTGGGACTTGGACTTGGGAGGCCGCCCGCAGTGTGCTGTGAAAGGGCATGGGCTCTGCCACCTAGTAGGTGTGGGACTTTGGGCAAGTTATTTCTTTTCATCTTTTTTGAGAATTAAATATGAGTAATGAATGTAAAGGGCCCGGCCCATTTTCAGTAAGGTTAGGTATTGTAATTCCTGTGGGAACATTTTGGCAGTAGTGTGGCAATTGAGGAAGTAGCAAATTTATGTGCAAATTCATAGTCTTTTGATTTTTTAAGTTTTTTATCTATGTCATCCTGTTGAGTGCCTTTTTGTCTCTCCCTTGTAGTTTGTTTAGAATTTGCAGTCTAATGGAAAAGTTGGCCTGGTAGTAAAAGAATGTTGATATGATGTGGACTAGGCATATACATTTAAAGGTGTGATCTAGTAAGTTTATTAGTGTTCTTTATGATTTACCCTGGGTTGCCCACTGCCTGGCCATTGTGGGCGATTGGCCTTTATTGAACCAGAAGTTCACTCTTAAAATTATGTCATGTGTTTTTAAATGTCCTGTGTTTCAGCTGAGGGTTGAAGATTTGGGTGATGTGTAGATTTGATGTCTTATATGTAGCAAACCAAAAGATTTCTTGTTAAGTGCTTAAATAAATATCTTTCTTGGGAGATAGTTGAGCTCTCCCATATCATTAATTTTGGCTGACAAACATTTTGTAATAGTGGAGGAGCTGTCTTAGAAAGTGGATAAGGGAGTTCATTGTAGCTGAATGGCCTGAGACAAGTTATGTGGATAATAGAGTAAGTTTTTAGCTGCTCTCATTTGGAAATTGCGTGCTATTTATCCTAAATAAATATTACTGTTAGGGATGTTTCCATCTTTGCCATGTGGAATTTCCTAGCTTTCTCAGCACAGAGGTGAGGAGTGCTGCTGCAGACCGTTTATACCAAGTAGCTGACGCAGGGGTTGTCACTTCTTTTCGGTGCCTCAGATCCACCACTCCATTGACCCTTCCTTCCGTTTCTTGGTGGCTGTCCTTTGCCGTTGGTGCCATGGTGGGTGTATGGATTGCTTTCTGTCTTTCAACAGTTACCGAAGTGCATGTTTGGGATTTTGTTGAAGAAAGCTGGATACAATAAACGGAAAGAATCTTGGAAGCTGCTTGACTGCTGTCTTTTCTCAGACTAGTCTGAAAGGGAATACCCCCATTCATTCTGGATTGGTGGATCTGAAGTACAAAATATTTTCCAGGTAAGCAATTACGCTGTATTGTTTTGTTATGTGGAACTCAACTCACTGAAAGAACTTGAAAACAAAATTTCTTTACTTTTTTCCAACTAGGGGAAGGAAGAAATGTTAGATGTTTGTGCTTCGTGTTCAGTTTTGAGTGTGGATTAGTGAAGGTGTGAGTGGCAGAATTGCAAGTATGAACTTTGTTTCAGTGTAAGAAGTGCAGTTATTTTCATTATAGGCTCAAATGGGTTATAGTAATAGTTCAACAGGAAATACAGTAAAGAAAGAAATTTTGTTTGGGGAATAGCTTGGAAAATATGGAAAACCAATGACAATTTTGAGGCATTATCTCATGATTTATAGTTCATACCTGGTCAAAATAGTTTTTGTAGTTACCATGTAAAGTAGTGGTCTTCTGTTCTTAAGACTCTTGGAGGATCTTCTCAGGAAGATTTACTAACTGTAGCAACTGTTTATTGAGCATCTGCTAAGTGCCAGGCACTATTGTAGGCTCTTTACATATATCTTTTTTTTTTTTTGGTGAGGAAGATCAGCCCTGAGCTAACATCCGTGCCAATCCTCCTCTTTTTGCTGAGGAAGACCGGCCCTGAGCTAACATCTATTGCCAATCCTCCTCCTTTTTTTCCCCCTTTTTCTCCCCAAAGCCCCAGTAGATAGTTGTATGTCATAGTTGCATATCCTTCTAGTTGCTGTATGTGGGATGCGGCCTCAGCATGGCCAGACAAGCGGTGCACGCCCAGGATCCGAACCCGGGCCGCCAGTAGTGGAGCGCATGCACTTAACTGCTAAGCCACGGGGCCGGCCCCACTTTACATATATTTCTTATTCACCTGGCACATGCTTCACCTGTATTTTACAGATAGTGAAATGAAGCTCATAAGCATTAAGTGCAAGTTGCCCGTGGTCATACAGCTGGTAAATGGCAGAGCCACGCTTTAAGCTTTAGGTCTTTGTGTCTCCAAAGCTCTGCCTCTTTCCATCTGACTCCATGATGAGCTGAAGTTTGTACTTCAACTCAAATTGCCTATCTGCAAGAGCAAGGGCGGTTTTTTATAACAGATTTCCACTTGGAGAACACGTTGGATCGTTGTTTGGCATGGTATTTTAATGATATCTGGTGCTCTCCCTGCTTAATGAAAAAAATAAAAGATCCTCAATCAGTTCATCAAACAAACATAAAGGTAACTTAGGGAGTATAATAGAGGCAATGCATTTACATGTCAAAACATATTTTATATAGGGAAGTATCATCTGGTCTAGTGAACTCAAACCTGCATCTTCTCAGTTCCTCCTTAGTTTTTATTGGTTATTTAAATAGCTCAGTAGCTTATTATGTACACATCTTTTGACCTGTGGTTTGTCAGCCTTACAAGTAAGACATTGTCAAGCAACTCTCTTGAAAATGACTTTTTTTGGTATTTAATATTCTCTCCAGATTACCTATTCCCTTTAATATTGAAAAATTTCTTTTTATCTTAGGCTGACACTCTGACATTTGTAATCCTTGTTTTAGTTTAATTTCTTTGTATTTGCTAATATTTCTTCTAGGTGAGCATTTTTCACACTTGTCATCTGCAGAGCTGTCAGGAGGGGATGGTGGTGGTGGTGGCAGTAGTAGTTGAAATGATAATTAACACTTACTGGGCACTTACTCTTTACTAGACACTTTATATGTGTAAACTCATTTTCTTTTCTTTTTTTTTTTTTGTGAGGAAGATCAGCCCTGAGCTAACATCCATGCTAATCCTCCTCTTTTTTTTTTTTTTTTTTGCTGAGGAAGACTGGCTCTGAGCTAACATCTATTGCCAATCCTCGTCCTTCCTCCCCGCCACCAAAGCCCCAGTAGATAGTTGTATGTCATAGTTGCACATCCTTCTAGTTGCTGTATGTGGGATGTGGCCTCAGCATGGCCTACAAGCAGTGAGTCGGTGCACGCCCGGGATCCGAACCTGGGCCGCCAGTAGCGGAGTGCGAGCACTTAACCACTAAGCCACGGGGCCGGCCCTCATTTTATTTTCATAGTAACCCAGTGAGGTAGGTACCATTATTTCCACTTTACTGATGAGGAAACTGAAGGATGGAGTGGTTAAATAACATGTTCAAGGTCACACATCTAGTAAGAGACAAAGATGAGATATGAATCCAGGCAGTCTGGCTTCAGAGAAGGTGCT